>NC_052338.1:4286666-4887500 GCF_016432855.1 Salvelinus namaycush | reverse complement strand
TCATTCCAAGGTTTTTCTTAATTTTTTTACTATTTTCTACATTGTAGAATAATAGTGAATACATCAAAACTATGAAATAACACATGTGGAATCATGTAGTAACCAAAAAGTGTTAAATATATTTGAGATTTTAGATTCTTCAAAGTAGCCACTCTTTGCCTTGATGACAGCTTTGCGCACAAAGACAAAGTATTTGGTTGTAATTGTAATGTTGCAGGGTGGCCAACCATCCTCCAGGAGAGCCACTGGGTGTGCAGGCTTTTGCTCCAGCCCTGCTCAAACAAACCACATTTAAAAAATCAGCTGCTCAACAGTACCTTGATAACTGGGAAAGGGGGATTCCTAGTCAGTTGTGCAGCTGAATGCATTTAACCCATCCCCTCTGAATCAGAGAGGTGCGGGGGGCTGCCATAACAGTCTTCGGCGCCTGACCGGGTGGGTTTGAGCAGGGCTGGATAAAAAGCCTGCAAACCCAGTAGCTCCAGATGGAGGGTTGACGGACCTCATGTTTTATACAGTAGCCTATCAGTGCAGTATTATACTTTTGGGGGGGGGGGGGGGGGGGGGGGGGGGGGGGGTGTTTTAACGGAAGGAAATATAATACATGGGATCAGAGAGCAGCAGCCTTCCATTGTCAATACCAGTGATTGAAGTGGTTTCTTGCAGCATACAACACAATTTTGTCACCTTTTTGACCCATTTTGGGGGGGAGACAAGTGACCTGAGCTTTCGGACAAGTAAAAAATCTGTCCTACTTGGAAAAGGACAAGTGGCTAAAAAAGCGAATGTCAAGCGCTGCTTTCTTTCTCCGTCACCTCAGCTATCAATATCTCTCTCTTCCGGAGTTCCAATGTCACACTAGCCTCACTGCAATCTCTCGGTTTATTCCCAAGTCTCTGTCTCATGCTAGACTTACCTTATGCCAGCCAGCCTTGCACACAGACCCCTCACACTATAGTTTCAAATGGATCCCCCTTTCCACTCTGAGCACAAGATGTTGAAAATACATATTTTCAACAAAAACAAAGTATTTTCAATAATATAACAGCACCTGTTTGGCGCACACAACGCTTGCTCTTTTTTTATCCAGTATTTTCCACAACTAGTCAAATGTATTCCACACGTCTGACTTTACCTCCTGAGCAACCAGTAAACATTCCCCCATTTTCGAGTTTATTTGTCACGTCCTCTGCATCCATTTTGCTGTTAGGAGTGCATGTGATGCATACATGTGTCACGTAAAGAGAGCAAGGGTTGAGGAAATGGAGAATGTTTTTCGTAAACAAATGAGGGATTTCAGTAAGAGAACTTTTCAGTCAGAAATGGTTGTAATTATGTTGCAGCTTCAGCAATGCGGAAAGCACGAAAAACACTATTCTGTAGTGATCGCTGGAGCAGGGAGGAGAGGGAGACAACGGGTGCTAGTCACACAGTCACTCGCTGTCTTTTTTTTTTTAACACAGCGCAGCAAGTCTGAGCCCGGCCCGGCAAAATCAAATCAATTGCGGTCGGACTCCCTCTAGTCATTCGTGTGTCCTAATTATTTCATCAAACAGTGAGCTTAAAGCATCAGACAAGCTCCGTGCATATAGATTATTTGATTAAAACACATAGGATGAGTCTGTATATATGGAAAAAATAAAAATCGTCGGACAGCACTAATGTCTTTTCAATGCTCATAGGGCACAGTATTACGCAATGGCATTGCACCAATCTCAAATGTATCCACTTTCTACACAGCCTTGGTGCTAAACCAACCTCTTGCCTCACAATCTCATCCATATCTCCATTCTGGGGATTCATGCTAGCCTCCCACCAACCTGGTGGATATCTCTAGTCTGTCCCGCCAATCACCTTTTATCTCTACTAGTCTCAACCTGGGTTCGCTGCTATCTCACACACACACACACGTCTCAGTGTCTGGGCCCCGGCTTGGCGGTGGTACCCAGACCTAACTGTGCTGAGGGGGGATTGTAACACGGCACAGCCCGGTGACTTAGCCGTGTTGTTTTATGTGGCGAATGTGTTCAAGAAAGAAATGAGGGCTAAACGGGTAAGCCAGAGCTAAACGAGTAAGAGAGATTTGGTGGGGGGTTAGAGGGGGGAAACGGGGGGTGACATATGTAAATGGCGTTGCCTTGGCAGCCCCGAGATAACGAGTGCCATGGTTTATTCATTCGGCGGTGTCTTGCTCTCAGCTGCAGATCTAGGCCGATATACACACACACACACACACACACACACACACACACACACACACACACACCCATCTCTCTCGACAGATTTAATCTCCTCACATACTCACTCCCTGTCATCCTCTCCGGACTTCACACACAAACCAGCGTCTGTGTGTGGCGGGCGGCTCATTTGGCGAGTGAGTAAACAAGCCAGAGCACACGCCCAACCAATCAAGTTGCGTTTCCTGTCAGGACGTTGAGATTGTTTCGACCAATCATAAAGTCAATGGAGCCTTCCCTGTTCCCGCCACATCCCGGCACACCTATTAAACGCACCTGTTAAACGGAATTAGTGTGTTTCCATGTATCATTCTCCTAATTTGCTAATTGCAGCTGTTGGGAGGCTACATTGTGCCGTCACATGACTCTCAAGTGGAAGGATTTCAGCCATGCAAGAGAAACAGCCCCCCCTCCCCATGAGGTGTTAAGGCCCCAGTTTTAAGTTGGTGACTGCATTATATTGAGAGGCTTAAGGATTCCAAGTTAATCTGTTGGGTCGAGGTAAATTCTTATTGACTGCCCTGAGGAGCCGTAGCAGCGGAAAACTGCCTCTGTCGTTTCTTTTTCCCCCCCTTTATCCCCGCCTTCGCAGATTCATTTTTATCGCTTTGTCAATATTTTTACACTATTGTACACAGCCGTGATTGCATGGATCTCCAATTACTCAAGCAAAAAGCAAAGTGACCTTTAAAAAAAAAACGGATTAAACACACTTTTTGTCGTAATGTTTGTATATCGTTGTATTTAACATTTGTGTGACTGTCATTGACTATCAGTGTTTCTTGTTACCTGTCGTGTTTTTTGTGGAGCCCAGGAAGAGTAGCTGCTGCTACTGCAAAAGCTTACGGGGATCCTAACAAACAAACAAAGACCCCTCCAGCGGTATTATTACTTCCCGTCTCGAGTCGCCTCTGTCGCTTTCTATCTTACAACCACCCGAGACTTTTCACATTGTTGCCAAGCCAACGGCCAAGTCACCCCGCCACCTAGTCCACCACCACAGGATTCAATAGAGAGCCGTAAAACACGGCTGCAAACCTATCTGTTTTACGGAAAGCAATTTAGCCCTTGCTCAAGGGCACAGTGGTAATACCTCTTTCTTGCGTGCCTCAATAACACAGCAGAAGCAAATTGCATCCCCCCGCAGAGAAAGCAACAGGGGAAAATGGCCGGTCCAGTATTGGTGTTTGGATGCGAGTGACTGGTCTATTTGTGTGGGGAATGAATGGACTCCTCATTGGAGTGACTGGTGTTTTCACTAAAGCATAACTGGTTTGTTCGGGTGTGTGAAGTATTTTTTTGGGGCATAGCTTCTATTTGAATGACTGACGGGCGTCCGCACACGTACTGCGTTACAGATGTATTGGCTCCTGTTCGACGTCTCGCAGTATTAGGTGGCTGAAACCGTTTTCAGAGCATTGCAAATAGAAATCAAGTCATGCGGTTGACATTACCCTGTCGCCGTCTGTAGTTTACTGAACAGGATCAGTCGACTACAGGGCTCTCCAACCCTGTTCCCGGAGAGCTACAGTAGCTTCCTGTAGATGTTCAATCCAACCCCAGTTGTAACTAACCTGATTCAGTTTATCAACCAGCTCATTCTTAGAATCCGGTGCGCGAGATTAGGGTTGGAGTGTGAACCTACAGGACTGTCGCTTTCCAGGAACAGGGTTGGATAGGCCTGGTTTACTGCATTATACAGCTATCTGAAACATTCTAAATGTTTCACTCTACTGGACACACCTACCACCACCACATTAATTAATAATATAGACACTAGGGTTATCGGTTTTGAGTGACTAGTTTAGTGTCTATATATGGATGTTTTGTTGGTTTAACCTCCAACCATCCGCTCTTGCCCTCAGATCATCCAGGACCGGGTGCTGCAGCAGGAGTCCAGGAGCACCTTGATGTGGAACAGCCACCCCGGGGGGCTCTTCGCCCTGCCACAGTACTCTGCCCACCTGGGAGACTTCCCCTTCTACTACGCCACCCTAGGTGAGTACTCCTCTCAATCCACCAATCAATCAAATGTATTTATGCGGCCTTTTCACACCAGCAGTTGTCACAGTCCTTTTACAGTTACCCGGTCTGGAACCCAAAGGGCACGCACAAGCAGAAACACATTGGCTAGGAAAAACTCGCCACCTCCATCGCATTCATTGCATGGTAGAACCAGTCGTTCAGTGTCTGTGCAACAGCAGTCCTTTATCCAAGACTTCTTGAGCTATAGATATATTAGGGCTACACATCTTGCTCAAAGTTGCCTCACTAGAATATATCAACTCATTATGTGTTCGGTCAAGTAGGACGTACTACGTACACACAGTCTTTGTTATGGGTAGAGACCTTGTGTCTTCTTAAACATCGCTCTTATCCTATAATATATACTAGCTACTAGCTCCCCTTCAAACATCCTTGAAATGAGAAACCGTTGTTTCCAGAACCTTGACCGCCAGCCGTGACAGTCTTAAACAACTATGTAGCTGACACGCTGTCCCACCTTATCAATTGACTTGTTACAGCGGCTATAAAACACCATTACTCAAAGTACCCTTGATTGATGCTCGCATTAGGCCCACTGACACGCCAAACGGTCAGTCAGTCAGATGTTCGTTCCACTCGGCGAACACGCCATATACCACTGCGCCGGTTCACCAACACAAACTGTGCCTCTGTAACAATCTGTGACCTCAAAGGCCTTTTATGTGTCCCAAATGGCTGCTCGTTCCCTAATACAGTGCACTACTGACCAGAACCCTATTGGCCACGCTCAAAAGATAGGGTGCTCTTTTCCTCCATGTAAATCCATCTTCATCTCGTCGATGAAGTCGGCTCCCTCAATTCACAACCCTTTTGATCGAGCACCTTGGTGCGAGGCGCAGATATTAAAACAATCGCGCAGCGACAAGCATGGGTTACCCCGCGGCGAGTTTTATTTGTTTGTCACAGAGCCGACCAATTTTAAGCATGTGGACGTTTTTAAAGAGACCAGGTGGAGGGTGGAGTGTTGGATGCCTGAACAAGACAGAGTCTCCTGCGTTTCATCTATGTCGCAATGACACTGAATCCAATCTGTTATTATGAGGAGCCAATAACTCGAACTCTCGTTTGTTTACCGTAGGTCATCAAAAATGATTTGTGTTGTGGATGCGAATCGCATGCCCAGTGGGATCAGTCATTTAATAAGAAGTCTCCTTTCATCTCGTAAACAATGAGGTCATAATCAACGGGTTATGTAAGCATGGTCTATAAGTAAATACTAAAGCCTTGACCACCGATAACTACAATGTGAATAAATACAGAGAAGGAACAATTTAGGTCTAGTTTAGAGTGATTTCTCCCTAATGTTTTGTCTTTTTTTTGGGAGGGGGGGCAGATTTTTGCTATGCCTGCTGTAATTGAGGAGACTGAGGATAATGACTTTGAACAAACTGATGGATTTGGCGATATCAAAATAAATGTCCCTAGAGGATGCTGAACTTCTGAGAATCACCAATATTTGTGTCTCTTTGTTCGGTCATACAAGACAGAGTGACGTCAATATCTTACTTTCTGTTTGTCTGTGTTCCAGCCCTCCAACTGTAACAAATAGTATGTTTGTCTGTACTGTAGGTGTCAAACCTTACCAGTGATACTGTACGATTTGATCTGTGTTATGTTCCAGGTATTAAACCGCACCCCAAGTTCACGGCAGTCATCCATGCAGTCACCCCCCTGTTCTCCCAATCCCAGCCCATCCTCAAGCTGCTGGTGTCTGTTGCCAAATCACAGTACTGTGCACAGGTAAGAAGCCACAAACGTGTGTGTGTTTGGCATGTGCACATTCCTGTGTGTCCCTTCAATTGTCGAAACTCTCCCGAAACCCAATATTACTCCAACTGTGAGTGATTTCATAGCATTTTTGCCGAGCCAGTTTTTAAAATGACACTTCTCCATCACCAGTAGAGGACCCAACCTCTCTCTACCGTCTGAGTTAACTGCTGTGGATTGAATTAGAAAGGTGGGTATGTACCGATTGGGAATCTGTCTCCATGGTACCAACTCCATCTCTCTCTCTGTGTGCGTGGCTGTGCGTGCGTGCGTGTCCGTCTGAAAGCCCCGTGGCCCAACTAGGTACAAGTAGTATTGATCCCTTTGCTGGTTTTAACCAGGGCTGGGGAAATTAAACCAAAGTCCCCCCCCCCCCCCCCCCCCCCCCGATTAAACCCCCCCCCGATGTACTATAATGTGTTACACACACTCCACCCTAATGCTTCTTAGATGTTTCCCAACGTATAGTGAGGTGTGCAACCCTCCCGTCTATAGAAGTGTTTTGTATTTGACCTTCCAGGCTCCCTGTGCAAAGCGGAGAGCCAGGTACATATTAAATTGATCAACATTTTCTAGCATCTCGCTCTCAGCCCACTAAGACTTCCATGTTGAGGGGGCCCGGGGAAGTGGACGAGGAGGTGGAGAAGAGAGGGATATAAATAATGAATGGGAGGGAGGGAGAGAATGAAAGGGAGAGGGCGGGGGAAAGAAAATTGGGAGCACGAAAGCCTTTTGAGCCGGCTCTGGCAGAGACATGCATGCAGAGATTGTGGACCTCCTGCTGTGTGTGTGTGTGTGTGTGTGTGTGTGTGTGTGTGTGTGTGTGTGTGTGTGTGTGTGTGTGTGTGTGTGTGTGTGTGTGTGTGTGTGTGTGTGTGTGTGTGTGTGTGTGTGTGTGTGTGTGTGTGTGTGTGTGTGTGCTCCACAGTTTTACAGAGGAGTGGTGTGCGTCTGTCACTCACATCACCGACACGCACACCTAGACACACTCCCACTGCAACACAAACGGGAACACACTAAACACACATACATACAACCCACTCGAACATGCACACACTCTCCCCTCTCTCTCACACACCCACCCACCCACCCAGCTGGCAGGTTGACAGAGACACCATCTGCCTGCCAACTTCTGTCATCATCAGAGGAAAGCAGGAATAGATCCATCTAAGCACGGATTCTCACGTTGCTCTGACAGTGTGTCTTAGCACTGTCCATTCAACACATTGCTGTGAGTGTTGCTCATCCCTTTACAAGCCATCATCCATCCGGCCATCGCTCTGCCCGTCTCTCTTTCGTACACGTTATCGCCCGTGTCAGCTGGAGAAAAACAAAAGCATGTGTGTGAGAGATGAAGCGCCGCGGAGGGACTCACCGTATCCCTGTGTAGTCGCGCATTCGGGTTTCGCGTTGTCCCTCCATTAAACATGCATGTGGCTGGGTGTCAAAGGGAAGTGGATCGTTAAACTTAGCTCGAGGTATAATTACATGTTAGGGAAGTCGGTCACAAGGGCACAGAACACACAGTTCCCATGTAGCCCTCATGTAAAACATGGTCCGAGGCGCTATTGTTGAAAAGGTGAAAAGGGATCCCCTTCACCAGACGTTTTGTCACTCAATTCAATTTAACTGTGGGGTGTTTGGATGGATTGAAATGTCAGTTTCGAATTAGATAATGAGAAATGTTGAAGACGTACGATGGGGGAATGTAGTGTGGTTAATAAATAAAAATGAAAATGAAGTGTCATTTTAGAATGTCATAGCTGTGATTCTCATGAGATCTCTCTCCTCCTGCTCTGTCTCCCTCTCCTCTCTCTCCACCTTTACCCCTCCTATCTTCTCAATCACTGTCTCCTCTCTTTATCTCGTCTGTCTATCTCTCTCCCCAACCCCCCCATCTCTCTCTCATCTGTCTCAGATCATTGTGCTGTGGAACTGTGACAAGCCTCTCCCTGCTAAGCACCGCTGGCCTGCCACCTCCGTGCCCGTCATTGTCATCGAGGGAGAAAACAAGGTGAGCTGGGCCGCCATTTTGGTTTCTCTATGCCCCCAAGCTTCGTTCAATGCCATAATTTTGGCGTGTCTATGCTTTGATCGTCTGAGAACTTGACCAGGGTTTATAAACCGAGGCCCAACATCGCAATACTTCCGGGAACGCTTCGCGAAGAAGACTCGACAGACGAGACCGGGGTTTGTGGTTTGGGAAGTCAATGAGAGAAGTGAAAAATGATTCCTTGGTAGTTTATTTTCTCTATTTCTAAAGACACAACCTATATTCAATGTTTAAAAGGTGCTGCACATAGCATTTATCCCCTGTGTGGAAGTTACAGTGCCTTGCAAAAGTATTCATCCCCATTGGCGTTTTTCCTATTTTGTTGCATTACAACCTCAAAATCAATTTAAATTATTCATGTAATGGACATACACAAAATAGTTCAAATTGGTGAAGTGAAATGGGGGAAAAATGACTTGTTTCAAAAGATTCTAAAAAATAAAAAACAGAAGTGGTGCGTGCATATGTATTCACCCCCTTTGCTATGAAGCCCCTAAATAAGATCTGGTGCAACCAATTACCTTCAGATGTCACACAATTAGTTAAATAAATCCCACCTGTGTGCAATCTAAATGTCACGTGATCTCAGTACATATACACCTGTTCTGAAAGGCCCCAGAGTCTGCAACACCACTAAGCAAGGGGCACACCAAGCAAGCGGCACCATGAAGACCAAGGAGCTCTCTAAACAGGTCAGGAACAAAGTTGTGGAGAAGTACAGATCAGGGTTGGGTTATAAAAAAAATATCCGAAACTTTGAACATCCCACAGAGCACCATTTTAAATACATTATTAAAACATTTAAAGAATATGGCACCACAACAAACCTGCCAAGAGAGGGCCACCCACCAAAACTCACAGACCAGGCAAGGAGGGCATTAATCAGAGGCAACAAAAAGACCAAAGATAACCCTGAAGGAGCTGCAAAGCTCCACAGCAGAGATCGGAGTATCTGTCCATACGACCACTTTAAGCCGTACACTCCACAGAGCTGTGCTTTACGGAAGAGTGGCCAGAAAAAAGCCATTGCTTAAAGAAAAAAATTTGCAAACACGTTTGGTGTTCGCCAAAAGGCATGTGGGAGACTCCCCAAACATATGGAAGAAGGTACTCTGGTCAGATGAGACTAAAATGTAGCCTTTTGACCATCAAGGAAAACACTATATCTGGCGCAAACCCAACACCTCTCATCACCCTGAGAACACCCATCCTCACAGTGAAGCGTGGTGGCAGCATCATGCTGTGGGGATGTTTTTCATCGGCAGGGACTGGGAAATTGGTCAGAATAGAAGGAATGATGAATGACGCTAAATACAGGGAAATTATTGAGGGAAACCTGTTTCAGTCTTCCAGAGATTTGAGAGGTTAACCTTCTATCAGGACAATGACCCTAAGCATACTGCTAAAGCAACACTCGAGTTGTTTAAGGGGAAACATTTAAATGTCTTGGAATGTCCTAGTCAACGCCCAGACCTCAATCCAATTGAGAATCTGTGGTATGACTTAAAGATTGCTGTACACCAGCGGAACACATTCAACTTGAAGGAGCTGGAGCAGTTTTGCCTTGAAGAATGGGCAAAAATCCCAGTGGCTAGATGTGCCAAGCTTATAGAGACATACCCAAGAGACTTGCAGCTGTAATTGCTGCGAAAGGTGGCTCTACAAAGTATTGACTTTGGGGGGTGAACAGCTATGTACGCTCAAGTTTGTCTTATTTCACAATAAATATTTGTGCATCTTCGAAGTGGTAGGCATGTTGTGTAAATCAAATGATACAAACCCCCCAAAAAATCTATTTTAATTCCACGTTGTAAGGCACCAAAATAGGAGAAATGCCAAGCCACTGTAGGTGAATTGCAACAGCACTAGGCTGCGTTCAAAACATATTTAGATGGTACAATAATTCCCTACACTAGCCAGTACTTGTTTTCTCACATAAAATGACATTTAGCGAACAGTGTCGAATTTTAGCAACCAGGAAATGACAAAGCGATTTCGACATTGGCCGCTTGACCTGATTTCATCTAGATAACACAGCCACACAGTCAAAACAGTTTTCCCATTTTCACAACAAATGCCGCTCCGGCGGGAGAAATTAATAGGCGAATATCACAGCCAATCGCAGCACTGGTGGGTAAGTAATACTGTGAAACAATATCTTTCCACTATAACTGCAGATATATTTATGGACATTTTCTTAAATTACAATGCAAAAATACAAAATACATTCTATGTGCAGCACTTTTAAGTAGCTGAACATGTTAATACTCCAACCTCGTGAAATCGACAAACTGACACGTCTTCATTTAGTCAAAAGCAACCTTATATTGAAGGAGCGCCTTCGATTTGACACATGTGAGGTTCGGAGCGACACAATCGTTATACCCGATGACGTGTTTCCGCGCATCAGCTTAACTAGCTAACGTCGCCGTGACATCGCCTTAAAGTGTGATCAGGGATTTCTATTGGAAAAGTAGTTTCTAGGCATCTTCATACTAAACCATCCTTGACCTTGAAGCTGCATAATGCATGAAAAGCAGATGTCATAAACTGACAGCTGACTTTGCAATTCCAAGCCATAAACCATTGTTTAGGTAAAGTAGGTTGTCGAGGAAATGACCTCAAAATCTGTTAGGAGATTAGCTTGACATCGCTTTGTAGTCTGTCAGTGTTCCGTAGGGGGTTCGACTAAAGTGTCTTGGTCTCTCTACGTCCTCATCGCGAGAGGTCAAAAGTTGACACCGGTAGTGTGATTTGAGTTCCGTAGTTTGAGAGGCTGAAGTGGGGTGTTAGTCAGGCTCACGAAAACACCACCACTTTTGTTGAGCTGTCAATCAAATTGACTGGTTTCTCTCACTCATCAGTCCCAACGGAGCGG
Source organism: Salvelinus namaycush (assembly GCF_016432855.1). Taxonomy (NCBI): domain Eukaryota; kingdom Metazoa; phylum Chordata; class Actinopteri; order Salmoniformes; family Salmonidae; genus Salvelinus; species Salvelinus namaycush. Next base: position 4,876,519 of record NC_052338.1, on the reverse strand, counting down.
GTGGGGGTTTGGTTTCTCTCCACAACTCTGGTTTTCTTACGCTGTCAATCACAGGGGGAGCGTTGTCTTTGGCTGTGGGTCTGCGACAACGGCCGGAGTTGAGTACCACCCAGGTATGTGGTTTGTTACGCTTGCGGCGGGCTCGTTGTTTACTGTGGCGGGCCCAGCCAAACGTGGCAAGCCTCTCTGAGCCACCAGCCCAGTAGTGGGTAGTATGAGTACAGAAGGAGAGGAGCTATTCCTGGCATCTCTGGGCTGGCATGGTGGCCATGCGCCCACTGCTTTACGACTCTTCAATTTAAGGCCCAGCGAGCCACCAAGCAGTGTTGTGGTTTACACAACACATTTTGTTGGCCCTTTCTCTCTCTCTGTCTTTGTGTGTCTCTCTCTTGCAGTCTTTCTTTACCCTCTCTCGCTATGCGTCACTGTTTTTCTCTTTCCAACCCTCTTTCTCTCTCTTCCCATCTCCCTCTCCTTTCTTCCTCTCCCTCTTTCTCTCCTTCGCCCTCTATCTCCTTCCCTCTCTCTTGCTCTCTGAGGAGTGTCGGAGGCTGATTCCTCCCTCTAAGAGCCTACATTCCTAGTGCGTACGAGTCCTCCCAGGCGAACGTGTCACACTTCTAACGTTACAAACCATCTGTGATGGGAACACAAGTCTCATCCTCAATCCCCCCCCCCCCCTCTTTCACTCTCTTTACTCTCTTTTTCCACCACGTCAGTGGAAATGCAAAGAACGGAACGAAGGGGAAGGATTGTTTTTTTGGGGGGGGGGCCTGTCTGAGCGACTAAAACGTGGCTTGGAATTGTAGACATTTTGAGTCAGTTGTGTTATCAAGTCGTACTTCTCTGCCACATACAGTTCCACAGCACACAGCGATCTGATGAGTCATTTGGCTTAGGATGCCAAGATGTGTTCCGTTTAGGGCACTTTGTGGCAGCGGCCGGTGGGTATGACGTGTTAAGAGGCCACCTGTGTATTTCTGACACATCAGCCTCTTTTCTCTAGCCTCTCTACCCAACGCTTTATGCATTATACACACACTCCCAACACACACAACACTATGCTTTATATAAATGGCAACTTTTCGAAAGAACAGGGATTCTTGGAATGACCCGACCTTCAGGGCTGAGTCTTTCTCCAGAGAAAAGGTTACGAGGAAGTGGGTGGCTGTTACACAAAGTGTTTGAAAGGGGGGGTAGTGTGTGCGTGAAGCGCGCGTGTGTAGCGTGTGCGGTTCTCTGGCTTAAAGTGAGTTTGTGAGGCTGTGTGTATGTGTGGGAGGTATTTGATTTCTAGTGAATACACAGTACCAGTCAAAAGTTTGGACACCTACTCATTCAAGGGTTTTTCTTTATTTTGACTATTTTCTACATTGTAGAATAATAGTGACGTCAAAACTAAGAAATAACACGTATGGAATCCTGTAGTAACCAAAAAATGGTTAAACAAATCAAGATTATATTTGAGGTTCTTAAAAGTAGCCACCCTTTGCCTTGATGACAGCTTTGCACACTCTTGGCATTCTCTCAACCAGCTTCATGAGGTAGTCACCTGGAATGCATTTCAAATAAACAGGTGTGCCTTGTTAAAAGTTAATTTGTGGAATTTCTTTCCTTAATGCGTTTGAGCCAATCAGTTGTGTTGTGACAAGGTAGTGATGGTATTTGGTGAAAGACCAAGTCCATATTATGACAAGAACAGCTCAAATAAGAAAAAAGAAATAACAGTCCATCATTACTTTAAGACACGAAGGTCAGTCAATGTGGAACATTTCTTCAAGTGCAGTCGCAAAAACCATCAAGCGTGATGATGAAACTGGCTCTCATGAGGACCGCCACAGAAAGGAAGACCCAGTTACCTCTGCTGCAGAGGATATGTTCATTTGAGTTACCAGCCTCAGAAATTGCAGCCCAAATAAATGCTTCAGAGTTAAAGTAACAGACACATCTCAACATCAACTGTTCAGAGGAGACTGCGTCAATCAGGCATTCATGGTTGAATTACTGTGAAGAAACCACTACTAAAGGACACCAATATATAAGAAGAGGCTTTTTTGGGCCAAGAAACACGAGCAATGGACATTAGACCGGAGGAAATCTATCCTTTGGTATAATGACTCCAAATTTTAGATCTTTGCGTCCAACCGATGAGTAGGTGAACGGATGATCTCCACATGTGTGGTTCCCACCATGAAGCATGGAGGAGGAGGTGTGATTGTGTGGGGGTGCTTTGCTGGTGTCACTGTCTGTGATTTAGAATTCAAGGTACACTTAACCAGCATGGCTACCACAGTTTCATTTGCATCCCACCATTGCACTTGGCTGTTATAATGTATAATAATATATGCCATGTAGCAGATGCTTTTATTCGAAGCGACTTAGTCACGCGTGCATACATTTTACATACGGGTGGTTCCGGGAATCAAACCCTCTGTTCTGGTGTTGCAACCGCCATGCTCTACCAGCTGAACTACTGAGGACAGTGTGCTGACCCTGTGTGCTCTCTGTCTCCCTTTGCAGGTGATGAGCAGTCGCTTCCTGCCCTACGAGACCATTGTCACCGACGCTGTGCTCAGTCTGGATGAGGATACGGTGCTCTCGACCACAGAGGTTAGTGTTCCTCCACACAACACTAAGGATACCGCCTACTACTATGTTGGAATGGGGGAGCTGCTTTCTTTCTAGAGCGCTGGTACTCTCCCCTGCTTTTCTACCCTTGAACTCTTTGCTTTTCTAAACTCACCTCACTCCACCTCGTGCTGTTTTTTTTTCTCTCCACTCTCCCCCCAGTCTATCCCCCTTTCCCCCTTCTCTCTTCAAATCGAGCTTTATTTGTCACATGCGCCGAATACAACAGCCCTTAACCAACAGGGAGATTCAAGAAAGAGTTGAGAAAATATTTACCTACTAAAGTAAAAAATAATTTAAAAAAAAGTTTAAAATAATAATAACGAGGCTATATACAGGGGGTACCGGTACCGAGTTAATGTGCGGAACTACAGGTTAGTCGAGGTAATTTGTACATGTAGGTAGGGGTGAAGTGACTATGCATAGACAATAAACAGCGAGTAGCAGCAGTGTAAAAAACGGGGGGTGTCAATGTAAATAGTCCAGGTGTCCATTTTGATTCATTGTTCAGCAGTCTTATGGCTTGGGGGTAGAAGCTGTTAAGGAGACTTTTGGACTCTTTACTTGGCGCTCCGGTACCGCTTGCGGTGCGGTAGCAGAGAGAACAGTCTATGACTTGGGTGACTGGAGTCTTTGACAATTTTTTGGGCTTTCATCTGACACGCCTAGTATAGAGGTCCTAGATAGCAGGAAGCTTGGCCTCAGGGATGTACTGGGTCATACGCACTACCCTCTGTAGCGCCTTATGGTCAGATGCCGAGCAGTTGCCATACCAAGCGGTGATGCAACCGTTCAGGATGCTCTCGATGGTGCAGCTGTAGGTGTTGTCGTGCACTCTTCACGACTGTCTTGGTGTGTTTGGACCATGATAGTTTGTTGGTGATGTGGACACCAAGGAACTTGAAACTCTCGACCCGCTCCTCTACAGCCCCGTCGATGTTAATGGGGGCCTGTTCGGCCCACCTTTTCCTGTAGTCCATGATCAGCTCCTTTGTCTTGCTCACATTCAGGGGGAGGTTGTTTCCCTGGCACCACACTGCCAGGTCTCTGACCTGCTCCCTATAGGCTGTCTCATCGTTGTCAGTGATCAGGCCTACCGCTGTTGTGTCGTCAGCAAACTCCCTCTTTCCCTGCCGGTCTCTGTATCTTTGCCCTACATCTCTCGCTCCATCTCTCAACCCTCTTTCTCTTTGCCTCCCTCTCAGTGTAGTGGCCATCCAGACTGGCCTCAGCTCAGCTCTGTTTTGTTCTGCTGATAGGGATAATGACGTCACCATTGGCGTGACTCCAGGGCCCTCAGTGCTTTGTGTGGTGCTGTGTCAGCACTATACCATTGGTCCTTGTGCTATTTTTTGGGGTGCGGGAGTGCAACACAAAAAATATGTAAATGACATAATTTCCTCCAAGTTTGTACCGACAGATGTAGCCAATTGAATAGCCTATCATTTATAGAATGTGCATAAAATGCATCCTCCAATTGCAAAGTCTGCCTATGACCACATGTAACCGATGTGAAATGGCTAGCTAGTTAGTGGTGGGGTGCGCTAATAGCGTTTCAATCGGCGACGTCACTCACTCTGAGACCTTGAAGTAGTTGTTCCCCTTGCTCTGCAAAGGCCTTGGCTTTTGTGGCGCGATGGGTAACGATGCTTCGAGGGTGGCTGTTGTGTGCAGAGGGTCCCTGGTTCGAGCCCAGGTAGGGGCGAGGAGAGGGACGGAAGCTATACTGTTGACACATTGTCTAAAGCACATTTTCAATTTTTAATCCCTTCAAACACCAAGTTAGGCATAGCAGGCTACCTAATTTCAAAATAGGCAATGATATTTCTTCATGTTTTTTTTTTTACCGGTGAAAGGTCCAAACTTCATCTCCATGCCAATCATTTGATTCATCTTAATCAGTTTCATGAATTACTGTTTTGTGACTGAATTAGAGCAGATGGTGTTAACAAATTACTAGCCTTTCTTGTATTCTGTTTCAACCAAAGCATAAATCCTGCCCTCTGAGTTTTGTTGCTTGATAAAACAAATAGACTATTCTGCTTCAGCTAACCATCCTAACATATAATTAGAGATGAGGAGGTGTTTGTGGTGTAACAGTAACGTTATAGTCCTACGATGCTATGGTATTATATTAGGTTCTGTTATGTAACACGCACATTCATCATTATGTGATCTTGTAAGACATTGATACCAGCTTGGATCCCACTTTACTAAACGAGCGCCATTGTGAGACATGATCATTTTCTATTTGTAACAATAATAAGTGTTCAGTATTACTGTTAGGTGTAGAAAACGGATCTTGGTGAGACATTTTAAGTGGCGCTGAAAGGACAGCGCAATGATGTTAAGTGGTGCCGAAGGCTAGCTCTGCCATTCGACCAGTTCAGGAACAAACAACAATCATTTGCGGTATAGCCTAACAGGCATACAACTACGCAGTATAGCTATTTGTAGGCTATAGCCTAATGTAAATACAAATTCATATAGCCTCTAATATCATTGCACTGTTTGCGAGGACTGCTTTATTGCGAGTAGGCATTTCATTGTTTTGTGTAGCTTCCACGCAACAAAGAGGGAGCACCACTGCTCCGCGCTCCGACAGCACTACACGCCTGACAGGGACCATGGCTGGCTGGCCCTATGAGAGTACAGAGGGAATGAAAGTATAGAGCGCTCCAAGCCTCCCATCTCTCACTGCTTCGCTCTGTGTCACTTTTGTCCCACATGCAACTTTCTCTTTCTCCCGCTGTTATATACTGTAGTACGTAGCGATCTCCCCTTCTCTTTCTCATTTTATCTCTAGCAGTTTCTCTATTGCGCTCTTTCTCTATCCATCTATCCCTCCCACTCCTTACGCTTTTCTCAACTTTTCGCTCTCCCCATCTTTCTCCACATCGCTCTCTGTCTAATTGTCATCTCTTTGTGATCCCCTGCATATTGAGGAACTCACCATTGTGGCTTTTTAAATGGACGTGCTGTTTAATTTCTCCTTCCTGGGGTGGCTTTTCTCTTCATTCCTCGAGCACAGAGTTTGGCATAACACCATGAGAACACAGATGTTGCCGAGACGAGGTTTTGAGTGGGAGCCCATAAAGGCTGTTTTTGTGGCGACCATGTGGTTGCGTTATTACACACTCTTAATTTAGTCTCTGGTGGAGGCACTCTATTCGTCCAAAATGGCACCCTACTCCTTACATAGAGCACTACTTTTGACGACAAAAGTAGTGCACTATATTGGGAGTAGGGTGTCATTTGGGACATAGTCTCTGTTTTTCTGGCAGCTGCTGGAACCAGCCAGACGCCGTCTGATGTTTTCTCTAATTATTTGTTTAAATGCTTTGATCAACCAGCGAGAGGTCAGCCAACTGCAGAGGGCTTTTGAAAACACTTTTTTGTAATGTCTGTGTGTTACGAGTTGTAATTGGAGAGAGAGAGAGAGAGAGAGAGAGAGAGAGAGAGAGAGAGAGAGAGAGAGAGAGAGAGAGAGAGAGAGAGAGAGAGAGAGAGAGAGAGAGAGAGAGAGAGAGAGAGAGAGAGAGAGAGAGAGAGAGAGAGAGAGAGAGAGAGAGAGAGAGAGAGAGAGAGAGAGAGAGAGAGAGAGAGAGAGAGAGAGAGAGAGAGAGAGAGAGAGAGAGAGAGAGACTATACCATACCTATGCACATGGAGTGTGTTGAAGGGATACGTCAGGATTTTGGCAATAAGGTGCTTTATCTACTTTCCCAGAGCCCGATGCACTCGTGGATACCATTCACATGTGTCTGCGTGCAGTTTGAAGGATGTTGCTAACTAGTGTCAGCGCAATGACTTGAAGTCTATGGTATCTGCTAGCAAGTCATTGCGCTAACGCTAGTTAGCATTGACTCGTGAAACCCCCGCTAACTTCTTTCATACTGAACACAGACATAAAAATGGGATCCACAAGTTCATCTGACTCTGGGGAAGTAGATAAAGGGTCTCTTTGCCAAAATCCCGAAGTATCCCTTTAATAACCTGACGCTTTGTCTTCCTCCTCAGGTGGACTTTGCCTTCACGGTGTGGCAGAGCTTCCCAGAGAGGTTGGTGGGCTACCCGGCCCGGAGCCACTTCTGGGACAGTAACAAGGAGCGCTGGGGCTACACTTCCAAGTGGACCAACGACTACTCCATGGTGCTGACCGGAGCTGCCATCTACCACAGGTACAGAAAGCTACAGTACAAGCTCTGGGGTGAATGTTCCCTTAGGTACAGATCTAGGATCAGCTTCTCCTCCCTAAATCCTTAGCTGAACCATTAGTAGGGAAATGCTAAACTTACCCAAGATCAGCGTCGAGGGCCAAATTCACCCTAATATACAATACAACACTACCAGCAGTGGTTGACTTGGACTGAAATACAGTGGCTTGCGAGGGAGGGTATTCAACCCCCTTGGCATTTTCCTGTTTTGTTACCTTACAACCTGGAATTCAAATGTATTTTGGGGGGTTTGTATCATTTGATTTACACAACATGCCTACCACTTTGAAGATGCAAAATATTTTTGGGGGTGAAAGAAACAAGAAATAACTTAAGCGTGCATAACTATTCACCCCCCCAAAGTCAATACTTTGTAGAGCCACCTTTTGCAGCAATTACAGCTGCAAGTCTCTTGGGGTATGTCTCTATAAGCTTGGCACATCTAGCCACTGGGATTTTTGCCCATTCTTCAAGGCAAAACTGCTCCAGCTCCTTCAAGTTGGATGGGTTCCGCTGGTGTGCAGCAATCTTTAAGTCATACCACAGATTCTCAATTGGATTGAGGTCTGGGCTTTGACCTTTCCAAGACATTTAAATGTTTCCCCTTAAACCACTCAAGTGTTGCTTTAGCAGTATGCATAGGGTCATTGTCCTGCTGGAAGGTGAACCTCCGTCCCAGTCTCAAATCTCTGGAAGAGAAACAGGTTTCTGTCAAGAATTTCCATGTATTTAGCGCCATCCATCATTCCTTCTATTCTGACCAATTTCCCAGTCCCTGCCGATGAAAAACATCCCCACAGCATGATGCTGCCACCACCTTGCTTCACTGTGAGGGTGGTGTTCTCGGGGTGATGAGAGGTGTTGGGTTTGCGCCAGACATAGCATTTTCCTTGATGAACAAAAAGCTGAATTTTTGTCTAATCTGACCAGAATTCCTTCTTCCATATGTTTGGGGAGTCTCCCACATGCCTTTTGGCGAGCACCAAACGTGTTTGCTTATTTTTTTTCTTTAAGCAATGGCTTTTTTCTGGCCACTCTTCCGTAAAGCCCAGCTCTGTAGAGTGTACAGCTTAAAGTGGTTCCATGGGCAGATACTCTGATCTCTGCTGTGGAGCTTTGCAGCTCCTTCAGGGTGATCTTTGGTCTCTTTGTTGCCTCTCTGATTAATGCCCTCCTTGCCTGGTCCATGAGTTTTGGTGGGCGGCCCTCTCTTGGCAGGTTTGTTGTGATGCCATATTCTTTCCATTTTTTTTATAATGGATTTAATGGTGCTCCGTGGGATGTTCAAAGTTTCTGATCTTTTTTTTATATATCCCAACCCTGATCTGTACTTCTCCACAACTTTGGCCCTGACCTTTTTGGAGAGCTCCTTGGTCTTCATGGTGCCGCTTGCTTGGTGGTCCCCTCGCTTAGTGGTGTTGCAGACTCTGGGGCCTTTCGGAACAGGTGTGTATATATCCTGAGATCATGTGACATTTAGATTGCACACAGGTGGACTTTATTTAACTAATTATGTGACTTCTGAAAGTAATTGGTTGGACCAGATCTTATTTAGGGGCTTCATAGCAAAAGGGGTGAATACCACATTTCCGTTTTATTTATTTTTTTGAATTTTTTTAAACACAGTTTTTTTTCTCCATTTCACCAATTTGGACTATTTTGTGTATGTCCATTACATGAAATCCAAATAAAAATCTGTTTCAATTACAGGTTGTAATGCAACAAAATAGGAAAAACGCCAAAGGGGGTGAATACTTTTCCAAGGCACTGTAGGTGCCAGTACTTATTTTGGATGCCGGTACTGTTTGTATTTCGGTGCAGGAACTTCACAATACCTTGGAGCTAATATTCTATAAGGGGTAAAGGAAGTCAAGCGGTAGAGAATTTGAGGTGCCAGTACTCGGGTCCAGTGAGCTCCTGCTCAAGTCAAAGCACTGACTACTAGTGGAGGAAGAAATCGGAGGACGGGCTCATTGTAATGGCTGAAATGGAATGAATGGAAAGGTATCAAACACAATTGAAAGTGACATCAGCCTCTACTGAACACTACTGTAGGAAGTAGCCGGAGGCTACATACGTCAGTCATGTTGAGTGGAGCATGATGGATCCTATCCCAACCCTCATTAGATTGTCTTTTTCATACAGTTGTTCAACAAAGACTCAATTCAGCAGTGTCTATAAAACTGACATTGAACTGCTTGATTAGCGTTGATTAACTCAAATAAATCGATTCAAACTCGATCTTGAGTACGACGTCACAGATTTTTCCAAACACTTCCAAATCACCCTCTCGACTCTCGACACCACTTACTGTTCACTAATGTTTTCTTCCTCCTCAGATATTACCACTTCCTTTACACAAACTTCCTGCCTGCCAGCCTGAAGGGAATGGTGGACCAGCTGGCCAACTGCGAGGACATCCTCATGAACTTCCTGGTGTCAGCCGTCACCAAGCTGCCACCCATCAAGGTCACCCAGAAGAAGCAGTACAAAGAGACCATGATGGGACAGGTATATATATTATAAACCGGGTAGTTTGGGTACTGGATGCTGATTGGCTGAAACAGCATTTCAGCCGTGTGTAATCAGACAATATACGGGTATGATGCAAAAAATATTGGTTTACGGTTCAATTCATTTTTACTGTTCTAATTACGTTGGTAAACAAAAAGGTAATGGGTTCGCAGTCAAAAAGATGTTACATGAAGCTTACTGCCCTTCGTGCCTTCTCCCATACCCTATAATTCTGTATGTCTTTGTGACTAATATACAGGTAGACCAGAAAAGCCACGTCCCTGATTGGTAGATTAGTGGCAACCCTGATTAGAAGCACCTGCTGCTCATCGGTTGTTCTTCACAAATGCAGTTTTGAATTCAAATAAAATTGTACCTACACACTGAAAAAGGCTATAAAGCTGAAACATCTGTGTACGCTATCCCTGATGCAGTGAATATTATTTAAAAAATCTAATAAGGAAGTAAGCTTTCTGCGACGTCTTTTTGAGTGCGAACCCATTACACCTTTTTGTTTGTCTGAACTTGTGGGTTATACGCACCAGTTATACGCACCAATCAGCATTCAGGGCTAGAACCCACCGTGTTTATAATCTGAATTTGCAGGTTATACGCACCAGACAAGCTTCTGGGAGAGCACGATGGTTGATTACTAATCATGTTGGTAACCAGTTTAAAATAGCAATAAGCCCCAAGGGGGTGTGGTATATGGCCAATATACCACGGCTAAGAGCTGTTCTTAAGCATGACACAATGCGGAGTGCCTGGATATAGCAGTTAGTGCGTATAACCTGCAAATTCAGATTATAAACTGGGTGGGTTCTAGCCCTGAATGCTGATTGGCTGAAAGCTGTGGTACACTACATGACCAAAAGTATGTGGACACCTGCTCGTCAAACATCTGTTTCCAAAATCATGAGCATTAATACGGAGTTGGTACCCCCTTTGGTGCTATAACAGCCTCCACTCTTCTGGGAAGGCTTTCCCGTTCTGTGCGCTTGTGTGGCCTACCACTTCGCAGCTGAGCCGCTGTTGCTCCTACACGTTTCCACTTCACAATAACAGCACTTACAATTGACCGGGGCAGCTCTAGCAGGGCAGAAATTTGACAAATGACTTGTTTGAAAGGTGGCATCCTATGACAGTGCCTATGAAGTTCATTCTTACATGTTTGAGCTGCTTTAGAAGCAAAAGTCGAATTGAAAACCATTATTGCCGTTTTGTTGAATTCAAATTTCATTATAGCAAGCTAGTGCTGATGGTTTGGTTAGTTGAGGTTAAAGGGCACCTCCACCACTTTTCAACCAAATTTGAAAGCACAATACCAGTCTCAACATATGTGGGGAAAAGTTCCACCCGACGATGTCAAAAATGAAAACTTTTTTAAAAACAGTGATTTTCAAACAGAGATTCGCCGGTGAAGAAAATGCCCTCCCTTGGGCTAGAAACCTGTCACCTGTTTAGAAAAGGGAAAGCAGCACAAGAATATGACCCTTGTTCAAAAATGATTGTTAAAAAAAAAACTCCTGTTCCAGCTTTCTGTGAGTATATACCGTTCCTTCAGGAGGAAATCAGGAGTGAAATGTACTTAACAAGTTCCAACTTGCATGGAACTCCCTCTGTGCAATAATAGTGTTTAACATGATTTTTTAATGACTACCTTGTCTCTGTACCCAAAACATACAATTATCCGTAGCAATCACAAAGACTAGTGAGGTTTTCCAATGCCTCGCAAAAAAGGGCACCTATTGGTAGACGTGGAAAACATTTTTTAAAGCAGACATTGAATATCTATTTAAGCATGGTGAAGTTATTAATTATACTTTGGATGGTGTATCAATACACGCAGTCGCTACAAAGATGCAGGTGTCCTTCGTAACTGAAAAGCCAGAAAGAAATCAGATAATTCTGCATCCTATTTTGACAGGCTGCACATCAAAATATCACTCATTCTTTTCTTGAATATGTTAGATGAATTAGCTTTCTTTTTTAATCATAGTTCATCTCAGTTGTCTTACTTGGCACTGGAAAATGATTGTCTAGAGCCCTGCCGCTAATGTAAAGTAACTGTCCATAAAAAATATATATATTATTGATATTGAGCAAAATAGTTACATTTATGGAAATATTACTTTTTCTCCATATTGCCCAGCTCTATCACCTCCCCCCAAAATAATGTATAGCTGATTTATTGTTATTGCAAAAAAATGTCAATTTATCACAATATGGATTTTTGTCTATATCACCCAGCTCTAGTCCCCACCATTTTGAGAAACCCTGACATTATTTAGTGTCATGATATGCTGCTGTGATCTAACAATAACTTATCTTCCATTTTTCTCTCTCCTCCCGCCGTGCAGTCGTCGCGGGCGTCGCGCTGGGCCGACCCGGACCACTTCGCCCAGCGGCAGACGTGCATGAACAAGTTCGCCAGCTGGTTTGGCGGCATGCCCCTGGTCCACTCCCAAATGAGGCTGGACCCGGTGCTGTTCAAGGACCAGGTCTCCATCCTGCGCAAGAAATACAGGGACATCGAGAGGCTCTGACAGGATGTGCACCCCCTGCCAGAGAGGCCGGGGGAGGCGGTAGCCGAAGGAGGACCACGACAGTGGCAGTAGGACAGTCAGCCACCTGGAGCCCGGCGCTACAGCTCTGTCTTCCACTCAGCACATTGCCAATGACCACAGCAGCGCCAGGAGTTGACGAGCGAAATGGTGTCTGGAGAGCTATGCGTATATACAGATCTGTAGTATGTTCACATAAACACACACAGACACTACCAACGAGACTCTTGGATAGAATATTTTTGTTGGTATGAATGCCACGAAGGAGCGAATTACAACAGACTATTCCTGCGACTCTCTGCACATGTGCAGGATGGTAGAGGAAGGGAGGTGTCCAACATGGCAACCCAACCTCAGATCAGATCCGCAGCCGGGCTGGTAACCTAGACTCAATGCAACCCCACCGTGACTCCTTCATGAGCTCCCTATGTCCGCATCAGGACCCCTGAGACACTCACCCACCAGCCCCTGCTCTGGACCCTGGGAAACCATGTTCCTCCATTACTTTTCTAACCATACTTCCCAGCCATATGTACACTGGTTTGAAGCCTTGGGGTCTTCCTAAGAACTGTCCCCTGATTCAATTAAATTCAACATTTGGTAGTAAAGGTCGAGAAAAGTTGAGTCCGCTTTCCCCTTTTTATATGTTTGTTATTCTTTTACTGGAAGGATGGTTTAAAAGCCACCATTTTCAAATGGTGCCACTCGTATTGCCACGAGGCAGTCACAAAACCCACAGAAACACCCACTCTACGCTCATTCTTTGATTTTCTGACTGTTAGATTTCTATTTCTTGTCTGTTTCTCTGCTTTATCACAGTGATAAGCCAGAAGCATGTCACATTTTAAATGTACCCTTTTTCCTTCGAAACTCTCAAAAGCAGTTTCACTTTTTTTCTCGTCTTTCCCCTCGGAAGCTCAGTACCAGTGTGTGTGCAGAGGCTGAAAGTAGGCTCATCCCACCATGAGCCCGAGCGGAGCACTTTCCCTCCGTCGGAATGAGCAACATGAACATTTCTGGATGAAATGGAGCAGAACACTGCCTTCGAAACCAAACCCTTTTCACCCATTTATTTCCCCTTTATTGTTTATGAGCAATACCGTGGCAGAAGGAGTGCATGCTAAATTTAGACCCTGCTTCATTTCCACAGGGGTGTTACAGATTTCAGTGACTCGTCTGTTGTGCCATGTCCCCGAAATTCACATTAGGGCTGCCTTTTTAAAATGGCTTATTGCACATATTTTCCGTAAATCGATATCGAAAGCAGGGGAAGATGCTATCTGGTCGAAATGCCCTCTGTAATATTCGTTGTTCTTCCTAGATTTCCTCATCATAATGATGTTGGTGAAATACAAGCCTCAAAGCCATTCGATAGACATAGCCATCTCCTACACCATTTGTCAGAGGACATATGTTTTGTGTTTTAATTAGAGAAAGACATTTCATTTGAAGTGTTGGGTTTCCCTGGGGAAGCAGCCCTTGATGAAACCGTCTGTCTCTATATTTCCCATCATGTCTGACTCTGCTCTGGATGCAGTGACCCACAACCTTGACCCTTTGGCTCTAGGCGTACAGTGAAAAGACAACCAGCTCCCCCTCACCTAGCCTTGTCATTGTAATGTTCTTCATTACCCTCTTTGTTCATAATTTCTGTTGCTCCTAGTTTTCCTGCGATGCTGTTGTACTCACAATAGACTCATCCCAGCTCAACTACATTTGGCCTGACACATTTTTGTATTGTGGTCGAATAGGAAAAACCTTTATACTTTCTTTTATTGATCATTTTCAAGGAAATAGCTTTGAGATGTGTAAGCTCATGACTTTATAGTGAAATCCTATTGTGAACAGGCTTTAGTCTTTGTACCACACACAGAGCCCTGCTAGTTCACTCGAACAGGTACTTGAATGTCTGAAGACTTGAAGGAGCGTAGTGTGCTCGAGTGGCCTTTTATTGTGAAGGTGACTGAACTTAAAGGGCCAGTTTCCCGGACATGGATTAAACCTAGTCCTAGACCCCAACAAAAATTCTCAATGGAGATGTCCATTGAAAGTGCATTTTTGTTCAGAACTAGGCTGCATCTGGCTCCGAGAAACCGGCCCATAGTGTATCAGCTGTGAGCCAAAGCTCAACTATCCGTTTTTTTTTCTACCCCCCTTCGTCGTATTTGCGTCATTTCTTATTGAGGTCGTTGTAGACTCTTTCACATTGATTTTTTTGTTTTCATCTTCCATATCAGGATACATTCAATGGAGGTCAGTGTCTACTAGGTTGTATACATGGCCAATGAGTTGATATTGTGTCATTGGTGGGCCTGGCCCATCTACTCTTGTCATTTTCACAATGTCATATGTGATATTATCAGCATAACACTTAATACTACAGTACACTTAGATTTAGTACAGTTTCAAAGCTGGTATATTGTCAATATATTGTTTGTTTTTTTACAAAATGTTTGCATTTCATGTTTATTTTCTTTCTGGCAATGTACTCAGGAGGAGTTTGGAATGAACTTGTATGACTTGATATTGGCCAAGAGAGATTTACGTTGTATTTTGATGTTGACTTACAGCAAGCCTTGGATCTCTTGGCACTAGACATGCATCTCAATGATTATGAAAAACGTTGGCCTGCATCTGGTCCCCTTTTTGAAGTTCAGTAAAAGCATCTTTGTATCAAGCCTTTTTCTATCTAGAATTGTCTGAACGAACTTGTTATATCTCAAGAGCGAAAGTCCCTAGCCTTGCACATTGACTTCACGGGCGAAACCAGAGACATTAACATTTCTGTACATAAACATGTATATTTATTTTCATATGTGAGAAAAACCAGACTGTGTATAGTATGAAATGACAGGGGAAAATAACAGGATTTCTTGGCTGAAGGAATAGTTGATGAGCAAAAAAAAAAAAAATCTGATTTTGTGAGATATACATTTCGTTAACCCTTGTGCTTTGCTGGGGGGGAAAAATAAGTCCATTGTGGTATGGGTCAGATTGACCCGCACAGTGTAAACACACTCGACAGTCAAAGAATCAAGTAAAAACGTTTGTCTTGTCAGACCTTTCATAAAGAAGAAATACCAGAACATTTGATTTCAAAAACTCTACATTGAACTATTTGTTACAAACAAGCATTTTCTGTTTGACCAAGTATGGATTCAGTTTTAAACAATTCCAGGCATTTAATCCTAGTAAAAATTCCCTGTCTTGGATCACCATTTTATTTTAAGAATGTGAAAGGTCAGAATAATAGTAGAGAGAGTGATTTTTGTTTTTTCAGCTTTTATTTCTTTCATCACATTCCCAGTGGGTCAGAAGTTTACATACACTCAATTAGTATTTGGTAGCATTGCCTTTAAATTAACTTTGGTCAAACATTTCGGA
This sequence comes from Salvelinus namaycush, assembly GCF_016432855.1. Taxonomy (NCBI): domain Eukaryota; kingdom Metazoa; phylum Chordata; class Actinopteri; order Salmoniformes; family Salmonidae; genus Salvelinus; species Salvelinus namaycush. Next base: position 4,861,214 of record NC_052338.1, on the reverse strand, counting down.
TAGCCTTCCACAAGCTTCCCACAATAAGTTGGGTGAGTTTTGGCCCATTCCTCCTGACAGAGCTGGTGTACCTGAGTCAAGTTTGTAGGCCTCCTTGCTCGCACACGCTTTTTCAGTTCTGCCCACAAATTTTCTATGGGATTGAGGTCAGGGCTTTGTGATGGTCACTCCAATATCTTGACTTTGTTGTCCTTAAGCCATTTCACCACAACTTTGGAAGTATGCTGGGGGTCATTGTCCATTTGGAAGACCCATTTGCGACCAAGCTTTAACTTCCTGACTGATGTCGCTTCAATATATCCACATAATTTTCTCTCCTCATGATGCCATCTATTTTGTGAAGTGCACCAGTCCCTCCTGCAGAAAAGCACCCCCACAACATGATGCTGCCACCCCGTGCTTCACGGTTGGGATGGTGTTCTTCGGCTTGCAAGCATCCCCCTTTTTCCTCCAAACATAACAATGGTCATTATGGCCAAACAGTTCTATTTTTGTTTCATCAGACCGGAGGACATTTCTCCAAAAAAGTACAGTCTTTGTCCCCATGTGCAGTTGCAAACCGTAGTCTGGATTTTTTTATGGCAGTTTTGGAGCAGTGGCTTCTTCCTTCCTGAGCGGCCTTTCAGGTTAGGTCGATATAGGACTCGTTTTACTGTGGATATAAATACTTTTGTACCGGTTTCCTCCAGCATCTTCACAAGGTCCTTTGCTGTTGTTCTGGGATTGATTTGCACTTCTCGCACCAAAGTACGTTAATCTCTGAGACAGAACACGTCTCCTTCCTGAGCGGTATGGCAGCTGTGTTGTCACATGGTGTTTATACTTGCATACTATTGTTTGTACAGATGAACGTGGTACCTTCAGGCGTTTGGAAATTGCTCCCAAGGATGAACCAGATTTGTGGAGGTCTACAATTTTTTTTTCTGAGGTCTTGGCTGATTTTTTTGGATTATCCCATGATGTCAAGCAAAGAGGCACTGGGTTTGATGGTAGGCCTTGAAATACATCCACAGGTACACCTCAAATTATGTCAATTAGCCTATCAGAAGCTTCTAAAGCCATGACATAATTTTATGTAATTTTCCATGCTGTTTAAAGGCACAGTCAACTTAGTGTATCTAAACTTCTGACCCTCTGGAATTGTGATAGAGTGAAATAATCTGTAAACAATTGTTGGAAAAATTACTTGTCATGCACAAAGTAGATGTCCTAACCGACTTGCCAAAACTATAGTTTGTTAACAAGAAATTTGTGGAGTGGTTGGAAAAACGAGTTTTAATGACTCCAACCGAAGTGTATGTAAACTTCCGACTTCAACTGGATTTATTGAATTCTACACAAATGGTGCTGGTTGTACTGTCTTTGCGAGGGGGGGGCAGAGCAAAACGTGTAGGCCCTGGAACAATTTTGAGCTGACAGTCTACCTTGACTTCACTGTGGTGACCATTCTATATAACCATCTTTAGATGTCCATGTCCTCTCTTCTCTGGATGATGGTTGTCGCATGCTCTCTCTCTCATCTGATGGAGATGGTATGGCAGACTCCACCTCCTGAATCGTCTTCATCAGAGAAATATTCACAATCTGGGTCAACAGTCCTGTCTCTGAAACCTCTTCTTCTATTTCACTGTCACAGTCCAACGTTTGTGATGAGGCTTCAATGACTGAACATCTTTTGGAGCTCATTTATGACTGTCCGTGTCTGAGATCTGCTGCTCTCGCACTGAGAAGGAGAAGCTTGGGAAACTCCTTTCCGCCCAAACATAATTATAAAAGTACAACCAGAACACATCGAAGACACCTCGTTTATTTTGGACCTCTGCAAATATCTATACACATGAAAGCCTCTGGGTCAAAATGACCCACAACAGCATGTTTGTATACACAATCTACAGACATTCCACATGTTGAAGTTAGGTTCATGACCCTAAATGAGGAAAAGTCATTTTCATGGAGAAAGAGGTTAACTAGTATTTTAGACCACTCAAACCTGGAAATGGGTCAAATTGACCTACAACAAAATAGGAGGGTTAATTGTTTTCACATTGTTGCCAATATATATTATTTAGTTTCCATGGAATAAAACCATCCCTTTTTGCTTTTAAAATCTTCATATATAGAGCAACTGCAACCATTATAGAAATAAATCTGTGTTACCATGTCAGTTAATTCATAATCACCATGGAGACAAGATGATACCAATCTAGAATTGGATTTGCTGTGAGCATTTCAATGGCAGCTGGGTCTCTTGAACAGATCGAGGGTTTTCGCTTGTTGCTAGAGTGTATTTTAGATTCACCATGTGTTTTTGTCACTGTCCACATCTGCAAACTCATTGATAGTTTTGGGAAAACTCTGGCAATTCTCTTACTGTCATATCTGGTACAAATATAACTCAACTCAAAACAGTAATGTTGTAAAACAACTCTCATTTAAACATGTCCTTCCATAAAACCAGAGGATACCAGACATTCTATGGTTTATCAATGCATGGCATCTGTATCAGTGTGGTTGGATGTGCAGCATGGTTCTGTCTGTGATTGTGCCTTTTTTCCCCCATTTTTTTTTTCAATCAAATTTTTGTTTTTGAGCTCATGGTAAACAAACTGTCAGAAGAGGAGCGCCATACAGGGCTCTCGTTCACCTTGACGTACACTGGAGATTTAGCACCGCTTTCATTCATTCTTGACCGCTCTTCTGTCGGCTATTAAACTCTGGTGATGGCCGACGACGCACCTGCATGACCACTTCTATGGAATTATTTATCAGTACTTGACTGTATCAGACAGACAAGATTTTTTTTTTAACGATGTAATTTGCTCCCAGCTGTCCTGATGCCTTCCTCCTGCCTACCTTGTAATTAACAAATTACTTTTATAGAGGTAAATGAAATAGAAACATGCCAATTTTTGTAAGAATGATTTATAATAAAAAAACATTTGATCATTGATGCGTGACTGTTTATTGCTGTGAGGCAATGTCTAGCCTACTGTTGAGCATAGTAATGTCGAGTTACATTACAGAATAGACTAGGCACTTTTTTTTGGTTTAAAACCCCTGTAGGTCTATGCCCTTGGATTGCAATATCTACTAAGCTAACATGGAATTGTTTTAAGATTGTCATATCATTTAGAAATTTGATTTTGAATTTTATGACCCCTGTAGGTATAAAAAACCTAGCCCTCACCCTCCGATCCAACAGGTCTCAGATGTGCTCAATGGGATTGAGATCCGGGCTCTTCGCTGGCCATGGCAGAACACTGACAGTCCTGTCTTGCAGGAAATCACGCACAGAACGAGCAGTATGGCTGGTGGCTTTGTCATGCTGAAGGGTCATGTCAGGATGAGCCTGCAGGAAGGGTACCACATGAGGGAGGAGGATGTCTTCCCTGTAACGCACAGCGTTGAGATTGCTTGCAATGACAACGAGCACAGTCCGATGATGCTGTGACACACCGCCCCAGACCATGACGGACCCTCCAAATCGATCCCGCTCCAGAGTACAGGCCTTGGTGTAACGCTCATTCCTTCGATGATAAACACGAATCCGACCATCACCCCTGGTGAGACAAAACTGCGACTCGTCAGTGAAGAGCACTTTTTGCCAGTCCCGTCTGGTCCAAAGACGGTGGGTTTGTGCCCATAGCAACATTGTTGCCGGTGATATCTGGTGAGGACCTGCCTTACAACAGGCCTACAAGCCCTCAGTCCAGCCTCTCTCAGCCTATTGCGGACAGTCTGAGCACTGATGGGGGGATTGTGCGATCCTGGTGTACCTCGGGGCAGTCGTTGTTGCCATCCTGTACCTGTCCCGCAGGTGTGATGTTTGGATGTATCGATCCTGTGCAGGTGTTGTTACACGTGGTCTACCACTGCGAGGACGATCAGCTGTCCGTCCTGTCTCCCTGTAGCGCTGTCTTAGGCGTCTCACAGTACGGACATTGCAATTTATTGCCCTGGCCTCATCTGCAGTCCTCATGCCTCCTAGCGGCATGCCTAAGGCACGTTCACGCAGGGACCCTGGGCATCTTTCTTTTGGTGTTTCTCAGAGTCAGTAGAAAGGCCTCTTTAGTGTCCTAAGTTTTCATAACTGTGACCTTAATTGCCTACAGTCTGTAAGCTGTTAGTGTCTTAATGACCGTTCCACAGGTGCATGTTCATTAATTGTTTATGGTTCATTGAACAAGCATGGGAAACAGTGTTTAAACCCTTTACAATGAGGATCTGTCAAGTTATTTGGATTTTTACAAATTATCTTTGAAAGACAGGAAAAAGAGACGTTTCTTTTTTTGATCATGTCACCAGAATAAGATCCTTGATATTTATTGCAAAGGCGCATCATGCTCATCACCTTGCACTTTCACCACCCTGTGAAATTAATTATAATTATTTCATCTGTATCCTAATAAACTGCATGCTTTCCCGGACGAGTCATAGTGGGAGTACTACACAACATGTCATCGCGTGACTCCAAGTTACTTCGACATGATGGGTAATTATATCAATATTTGCGCACAAAGGCATTTCCACTGACATTTCTAGCATAATTTATTTTACTGACACAAAAAGATACCACCTTTGTCTAGCGTATTTTGTCGACATTTGGAATGGAATATAACTAACATTGGAATATAACATTTAATAATAACTTAACTCAATTCAGTGTAACATTGATACTATTGCACAATTCTAATTTGTACATAGGTCACAAATAAAGCTATCCCCAGTAAAATTGGAGCACAACTCAGTAGCCCACCACCTGCACTGCTCACACCTAATCCAGTCCCCACCTGTGACTGAAAAAAGGGGGAGAGATGCCAATTGAAAAGCTCTCTCTTAAAAACGTAGCAAGCTATGTGACATAAAATGCAGTGTAAAATAGATAAAAGGCTATAAAGTAACATTAACTGTAATGCTATCAGTCACTAGTGGAAACATTTATAACTGCAAATAAGTTAAGTTATCTTTTTCATGTATTTTACCTCAGACGATCTGGTAGTAAGGTTGCTAGCAAGCACTCCTAGCACCTTATGCTGACTAGCATTTACTGATAGTGAAGTTGCTAGCTAGCGAGTTAGCATAAACTAGTGCTAACTGGGCTAGTCATCGTCTAAATGACAGGTAGAAACACATTCATAACCATAAAGGGGAAACTAGCCCCCAGGGGCCAGCTACCCCCTTTACTAAAAAAATACCTACATTTCTCTCTAAACAAGTGGATTATGTATCTTAAGGCTTTCCTACTTGTGTATCTAAAAAATATATATATATATAGATTTAACGTTATTGGAATATATCTACAACTTTTTCAAAATGGCAAAAAAATTACAAATTTATCACAATTGTTTTGAAATATCTCCAAAAGTTGTGATGACACAGGACATTTTTTGTTGAGCAAGAGCAGTGACAACCAGGAAAAGAATTTGTTGACATCTTGTGGTCTTAATGTGAATTACAGGGGGGTTTACCTTGTACCCTACTTTACTAGCATAAAAACTTTGGCTGGAAACCTGATTTGTGAAAATAAATCATGATCCACTATCCAGCTATTGATTCTTATTCTGTGGAAGGAGTGTCTTTGCTTTCCTCCCTATTCTGCTTCCCAAATGACACCATATCCCCTACATAATCATAATGCACTGCTTTCGACCGGAGACCCATGCGCTCTGGTCAAAAGTAGTGCACTATATAGGGAACAGTGTGAAATTTGGGATGGAGTTGCATAATATGTCCTCTAACATTTCCCTGTGGACCATAACCTCATAACACAACATGGATATGACCCCAACCATCTTAATTATTTATCGTAATCTGAAGCTAATATTGATATTAATATGAGACCTGATAGCCTGCGGCCTCCCTTTCTGTTTCTCTACTGTCAGCCACAGTCCATCTTTCCTCCCATAGCCGGCCGTAACCTTATGCAAAAAAAAAAAAACCTTGCTGGCAGAACTTTTTAGGGCCCCCCTCTTGGCAGCGGAGAGAAAAATGTGTGGTTTTGCCATGGGTTTGATAGAAAAGTTTGCAGTTTAAATGCAAATTTCCTACAATTCTACATATTTTGCCATGGCTTATGCCATTTTAAAGACATCTGAGAGAGTGACTAAAAAAATCAATGGGGGCCCGCTGGAAGTCCGGGCCCCTGTGCACGTCCCCTGCATACCTGGTTCGTAATTCAGCCATGATTACTACAAGGTTTAGATATCTGGCTAGACTAACTTACCTAGCAACCTAAAACATTTTAGCCAACATGGGCTTACCGAGGGATTGTAAGAAAACTACTTGGAGTAACAGGCTACCTACCCCACATTCCTGACTAGTAGTTATTTAATGCTCTGGTGTTTTCACATATTTAAAGCTATTCAGTCAAATGTTGAAAGTTAATAGATTAGAAATGTAATTAGTTAAGAATGTTCGGTAAGGTTGGAAAACAGAAGTCGTAATCTTGATTTGAACTGGCAACCTAGCGGATCGCAACACGCATGTAATGCCTCCAACCTACCTTTTTTTTTTGGACTCACCTGTAAACTACCTACTTTCATCCAACCAATCACATTAGTTCTGCTCAAGGCGGAGCTTCCCTCAGAACATGATTGAGGCCGATGTGATACTGATGATTTGTCGAGACTGATGGTTTGTTTACGTAGCAGGTTAGGATAATAAACGTAGCAGGTTAGGAGAATGAGGGGTTGGATTTAATCTGTATTGCGGGAGAACCGTGTTATAGCATTCGCAGTCACGGTAAACGCTGCATATGTCGACCTAATTGGAAATTACCTTTACATTGTACCGCAGATCTTCCACGATACAGATTGAATCCAACCTGAGGTTAACGTCTTATGGCTGCAATCCCGCTACCGGGATCGATATGACAACAGCCAGTGATAGTGCAGGGCGCCTAATTCAAACAACAGAAATCTCATAATTAAAATTCCTCAGACATTCATGTGTCTTATATCATTTTAAAGGTAATCTTGTTGTTAATCCCACCAAAGTGTCCGATTTCAAATATGCTTTTCAGCGAAAGCACTACAAACGATTGTTAGGTCACCACAAAACCACAATAAGCACAGCCATTTTTCCAGCGAAAGATAGCTTTCACAAAAACCAGAAAGAGAAAATGAATCACTAACCTTTGATTATCTTCGTCAGATGACACTCATAGGACTTCATGTTACACAATGCATGCATGTTTTGTTTGATAAAGTTCATATTTACAGTAATCCCTCGTTTATCGCGGGGGTTACGTTCCGAAAATGACCCGCGATAAGTGAAATCCGCGAAATAGAATTTTTTTTTTTTTTTTACAATTAGCAACTATTACATGTATACAAATACAGTGACTCACGTGTAGGCCGTTTCACTGCTCTTCAGACTGGGCCGCTGCATCCTGACTGCGCTCTGCAGTGTTCTCTTCTTCTGAAGCCCGCGGTGCAGGTGTGTTTGTTCGGGAGAAGAACATAGTGATAGGCAGCTGTTGTCGCTCTTTTTTCTTCTTTGCAAAAAGATCCTTGTACACCGACATGCCACCATCGATTACGTTGGAGAACTGTAATGAACGGCTCATCAAAGGGTCCCATTCCTCAGCTACTCGCTTAAGTTCAGTGGCCATTCGCACCATGGTTGCTAAGCGAAAAAAAATTTTGCCAAGCTGTTTTATGTACGTACACATAACTGCACGAGACGACAAAATGATAGCACAATTCGTAGCATGTTTTGATACAAGAAGCGGGAGTGAGTTTTTAGCGAATCAGAATGCAGAGCACAATGCACCAAAAAAAAAAAAAAAATGCATTATGAAAATCCGCGAAATAGCGAATCCGCGATAAGTGAACCGCGAAGTGGCGAGGGATCACTGTATATCAAAAAATCTGAGTTTACATTGGCGCGTTAGATTCACTAGTTGCAAAAACATCAAGTGATTTTGCATAGCCACATCGTTTCAACAGAAATACTCATCATAAATGTAGATGATAATACAAGTTATACACATGGAATTATAGATATACCTCTCCTTAATGCAACCGCTGTGTCAGATTTTAAAAAAACTTTACGGATAAATAAACCATGCAATAATCTGAGACGGAGCTCAGAACAATAGCCAAATTAGCCGCCATGTTGGACTCAACAGAAACCACAAAATACATGATAAATGTTTCCATACCTTTGATGAACTTCATCAGAATGCAGTCCTAGGAATCCCAGGTCCACAATAAATGCTTGATTTGTTCGATAATGTCCGTTATTTATGTCCAATCAGCTACTTTCGAATTGTTTACCAAACGCCCTAATGACAAAACAAAAACACTCGAAATTGAGCTCAGATGCATCCTGTTTCCATGGATCATCCTTGAGATGTTTCTACAACGTAATTGGAGTCCACCTGCGGTAAATTAAATTGATTGGACATGATTTGGAAAGGCACACACCTGTCTATACAAGGTCCCACAGTTGTCAGAGCAAAATCCAAGCCTTGAGGTTGAAGGAATTGTACGTAGAGCTCCAAGACAAGATTGTGTTGAGGCACAGATCTGCGGAAGAGTACCAAAAAATGTATTTAGAATTGAAGGTCCCCAAGAACACAGTGGCCTACATCATTCTTAAATGGCAGAAGTTTGGAACCACCAAGACTCTTCCTAGAGCTGGCCGCCCGGCCAAACTGAGCAACCGGGGGAGAAGGGCCTTGGTCAGGGAGGTGACCAAGAAACCCGATGGTTCACCCTGACAGAGCTCCAGAGTTCCTCTGTGGAGATGGAAGGACAACCATCTCTGCAGCACTCCACCAATCAGGCCTTTATTGTAGAGTGCCCAGACGGAAGCCACTGCTCAGTAAAAGCCACATGACGGCCTGGTTTGAGTTTGCCACAAGGCACCTAAAGGACTTTCAGACTATGACAAACAAGATTCTCTGGTCTGATGAAACCAAGATTGAACTCTTTGGCCTAAATGCCAAGCGTCACGTCTGAAGGAAACCAGGCACCACTCATCACTTGGCCAATACCATCCATACGGTGAAACTTGGTGGTGGCAGTATCATGCTGTGGTATGTTTTTCAGTGGCAGGGACTGGGAGACTAGTCAGGATCGAGGGAAAGATGAACGGAGCAAAGTACAGAGATCCTTGATGAAAACCTGCTCCAGAGCGCTCAGGACCTCAGACTCAGATCGCTGCCAAAGGTGCTTTAACAAAGTACTGAGTAAAGGGTCTGAATGTTTATGTTATTGTGATAGTTTTTTTTCTTTGTAATATTGCAAAAATGTCCAAACCTGTTTTTGCTTTGTCATTATGGAGTATTGTGTGTAGATTGATGAAAGGAAAAACATTTGAATCAATTTTAGAATAAGGTTGTAACAAAATGTGGGAAAAGTGAAGGGGTCTCAATACTTTCCGAATGCACTGTACGTAAAGAGATCATCTGTCCCGACAAATCATCAGTATAATAACACCAGGATTCAATCAAAGGGTCAGGGGGCCCCAGTGGCCGCGGGGCCCTAATAAATAGTTTGTCGCTTATAGGCTGGGCCGGCACTGTTTCTGGCTGTAATTAAAATAAAATAAAGTTTTAAAGCCTGGGGACAATCCAAAAAGACCACAAAGAGACTTCCCCACTTGATCTGGCTGTCCTCGTGAGCAGTGAGAACACAGATATAAAAATAGAACAGAAAGAAACGGTGTTGGCCTAAATCACAGCAGGATTTATTGCCCCATAGAATTACAAAAGTTAACGAGACATTGTGATGATCATAAAAAGTCCAGTAGATGCTGCATTGTCACTTTTACATCGAGCATCCAACCACACAAAACAACAAAAATACAATACACAAAACTCCATCTTCGTTTTACCACACTATCATTTTCATGGTGCAAAAGATCCCAGATCTGTGCTGGGAAAAAATAATGCAGACCTCAATCTGGCAGTGAATCAATTTGAAACTTATTTTCAACAATGTGCCCTAGTATTTTTTTACATATCTGTGCTCTCCTGCACGACACAAATGTTGCCCTATATGTCCTTTTAGCTAAAATGGTTAAGGAATGTATAAAAACATCTTCAGGGAAATCGAACATCAAAACCCCTTTAAATGGGTAATCTGAGTATTTGTCAAATATCTTAGGATAGAGATTAAATATATATAATGTTGTACGAATGTCTACATATTGCCCTGCATTTATACCTACAATAAATCAACAGTTGCTTTTAATTCTACTGAAAGCCATGACTATAGTCTTTCAAACCACAACTCTGAAAGTCTTCTTAATAACCATATTGTAGGCGATAACTACACTCACCGGCCAGTGTGTTAGGTACAACATCCCGTTCACACACATGGATCGCTCCTAAAGAGAGTGAGTCACGTGGCTTGCTGGATAAAGCAGGCAGACGGGCACCGAGGCATTCGTTTACTGTGCGATTGAATGTTAGAATTTGGCAAAAGAAGTGGCCTAATCGACTTTGAGCATGGTATGATCGTCGGTGCCAGGCAAGCCGGATCCAGTATCTCAGAAACGGACGCTCTCCTGGGATTTTCACGAATGACCGTGTCTAGGGTTTACTGAGAACGGTGCGACAAATAAAAAACATCCAGTCGGCGGCAGTCCTGTGGGCGAAAACAGCTCGTTGATGAGAGAGGTCGAAGGAGAATGGCAAGACTCGTGCAAGTTAACAAGTGGGCCACGAACAAACAAATAACGGCGCAGTACAACAGTGGTGTGCAGAACAAAATCTCAGGACACACAACTCGTTGGTCCTTGTCATGGATGGGGCTATTGCAGCAGTTGACCACACCGGGTTCCACTCCTATATCAGCTAAAAACAAAAAGAAGCTGCTCCAGTGGGCACACGGTCACCAACACTGGACAACTGAGGAGTGGAAAAACATTGCCTGGAACATGACAGCAAGTTCAGTTTACTTGAGTGGTCTGCGGAGTCCCCAGGGGCAGTAGGTAGCCAAGTGGTTAGAGCGCTGGACTAGTAACCAAAAGGTTGCAAGATAGAATCCCGGAGCTGACAAGGTAAATATCTGTCGTTCTGCCCCTGAACAAGGCAGTTAACCCACTGTTCCTAGGCCGTCATTGAAAATAAGAATTTGTGGTCTAAGGCAGTGCTAGCTGTGGTTCGAGTCCAGGCTCTGTCGCAGCCGGCCTCAACCGGGAGGCCCATGGGGTGGCGCACAATTGGCCCAGCGTCGTCCGGGTTAGGGAGGGTTTGGCAGGCAGGGATATCCTTGTCTCATCGCGCACTAGCGACTCCTGTGGCGGGCCGAGCGCAGTGCACGCTGACACGGTCGCCAGGTGTACGGTATTTCCTCCGACCCATTGGTGCGGCTGGCTTCCGGGTTGGATAGGCATTGTGTCAAGAAGCTGTGTCGCTTGGTGGGTTCTGTTTCGGAGGACGCATGGCTCTGGACCTTCGCCTCTCCCGAGTCCGTACGGGAGTTGCAGCGATGAGACAAGACTGTAACAACTACCAATTTGGATAACACGAAATTGGGGAGAAAAAAGGGGTGAAAAACAAAAATACGAATTTGTTCTTAATTAACTGACTTGTCTAGTTAAAAAAATATATATAATCTATCCAATAGAGCATCTTTGGGATGAGGTATGGGACTGCGCAGTCCACTCAAGTAAACTGAACTCTGTCATGTTCCAGGCAATGTTTTTCCACTCCTCATTTATCCAGTGTTGGTGATTGTGTGCCCACTGAATGTACCACCATCCAATCTGCAGCAACTGCATGATGCCATCGCTTCAGCATGGACCAAAATCCCTGTGGAACGTTTCTGACACCTTGTATAATGCCCAAAGAATTCAGGCTGTTCTGGGGGCAGGGGGGTCTGACCCTAGTACTAAATGGGTGTGCCTAATAAATTGGCCGGTTAGTGTATATCAGCATTTCCCCATTGCATGATTTATCTTCATTCTTCTTTGCTTTCTTCCCCCCTCTTCTCTCCCAACTCGTCTTGTGGTACTGAGAGTGGTATATTGTGAAAGCTTGCATTTCTTAAGTGCCACCTTAGAGGGACCCTGTCACTTATCCAGTTAATAACCATATCTTCCTGTCGGTGGTGTGTGTGTATATATGTTTGTGTATGTATGCACGCCTGCGCCTGTGTGTCACACTCTGTGTCGCCGTGTTTGCCATTCAACTCCTAACAGCCAGCATGGAGTTTATCTCCCAGATGAGGTTTCGGAGCTGGTCCATTATCTGCTTCAGCTGTTGGTTCTTCTGTTTGAGCTTCTGTAATAAAGCACATGAAATCACATTGTCAGAGCCGATCAAACAAGCCGTAGCCACACAAGTATTTACACAGTGGTGGTTGGTTGATAAGATGCCTTTGAAAAGCTTTGGAAGGGGCAATAGGTTCAAGAGCCTCAACTGAAAGAACATACGGTCGTTTTTCATGGGAGGATTGTCTTTTTGTTTTTCAACTAGGAGAGCTGATTGGCTGACATGATCAATCCCTGCAGTAGTTTAATCTCTAAACTAACACATCTGGCCCTAACTCACAGGTATAGTACACAACCCAACAGGGCAAAGTCAATCACTCACAGACAGTTTGCCTGCAGATTAACTTTGAATACACAAGTCCAATCTTAGTCAACAGCTGCGGTTTACTCAAGTGCCTTATTGCTGAGGTTTAGGCACAAACAAATAATGGCAGAGCTTAAGCTGCTCCAAAAGCCCACCTGCCAACAGTGTCCTTATAGGACTTAAGTCAGGCCCTAGCACCAGCGTTGGAGAAGTCTGACTAGCTATCAGAAGATAGCATGGGGAGAGATACACTCAGGAGCTACTGTATCTGCAATACAGTGCTGTGAAAGTATTGCCCCTTTGATTTTTGCATTTTAAGTTATGCAACACCCAATTCCCCTGTGTGAAAAGGTAATTGCCCCCTTACACGAAATAACTGGTTGTGCCACCTTTAGCTGCAATGACTGCCACCAAATGCTTCCTGTAGTTGTTGATCAGTCTCTCACATCGCTGTGGAGGAATTTTGGCCCACTCTTGCATGCAGAACTGCTTTACCTCAGCGACATTTGTGGGTTTTGAAGCAGGAACTGCTCGTTTCAAGTCTTGCCACATCTCAATTGGGATTAGGTCTGGACTTTGACTAGGCCATTCCATACCTGAAGGGCACATTTTGGCATTTGCTGTATGATCGATGAGAAACTCCGTATTGCAAATGTACGGTCCCTTACTAGTCGTCTGCGAATGTTTGTAAAATTTGCCGACGGCGGCCAGATCTTCTGGGAAATCATCGAACGAAGTCTCTCGGACATTCGGTTTCCGTTTTATAAAATGTTAAAATTTTGGTCATTTTTCTGCTGTCCCGGTAAATTCCACCAGATGGCGAATGGAATCTTATTGCAAATGTACAAAACATCACCAATCACGACATGGCCATTTCTTAGAAATGGAAAAGACTTCGAAGACGAAACTTGGTGAGCATAGGTTTGGACTAATGGGCTGTTAGCCCCGAAAAAGACGGCGTCGAGGCCTCAACGCTTTGAGTTAAGGCCATTTTTCTGGGATTAAAGGTCAAAAACTAAAATAGAGCGCTAATTTGACCGCTTCACGTCAAAGTACATGAACCTACAGTGTAAGGAAAAAAGAAACAGACATTTATCTATCGTAATTTAAGAGAAATCGTACAATGTACAATTGGTGATGTTCAGAGAAATGTTTTTTTTTCACAAAAAAGTTACAGATCCAGTTGCGGCATGTTCAGACGAATCCGTTAAGGTGGGTTTCGGAACTCTACGTGATTTCTGTGATTTTCTGAAATAACACTCAATCATTCAACCCTCTGTAAATAAGTCAGTTCTTAACGTAAAGACTTAAAACTCTAAATTCTGTAAAAGCCTACCCCAAGGAGGATATGTGTTCACTTTCAGCTTCCTGTGTCAACCGGAAGTGCCTTAAATTGGGGTCATAGAGGCTGTTTTGAAGGGTTAAAAAGGTCAGATCTTTTCAAAACTTCATGTGTGGTTAGGCAACCACACATAATTCAGTCATTTCCCCCAACAGATGTCAAAGAAAAGCACTCACACACACACACACAGCAAGGATGGAGTGACACAGTGCGGTGCTTAACCTGTCTGGCCCAGGCGTTCCGCTAGCGGAACTCCTCCCACATTCCACTGAAAAGGCAGAGCGCGAAATTCAAAAAATATTTTTTAGAAATATTTAACTTTCACACATTAACAAGTCCAATACAGCAAATGAAAGATACACATCTTGTGAATCCAGTCAACATGTCCGATTTTTTTAATGTTTTACAGCGAAAACAGCACGTATATTTATGTTAGCTCACCACCAAATACAAAGAAGGACAGACATTTTTCACAGCACAGATAGCATGCACAAAGCCAACCTAACTAACCAAGAACCAACCAAACTAACCAAGAAACAACTTCATCAGATGACAGTCTTATAACATGTTACACAATAAATCGATGTTTTGTTCGAAAAATGTGCATATTTGAGGTATAAATCAGTTTTACATTGCAGCTACCATCACAGCTACCGTCAAAAATAGCACCGAAGCAGCCAGAGTAATTATAGAGACCAACGTGGAATACCTAAATACTCATCATAAAACATTTCTGAAAAATGCATCGTGTACAGCAAATGAAAGACAAGCATCTTGTGAATCCAGCCAATATTTCAGATTTTTTAAGTGTTTTACAGCGAAAACACAATATAGCATTATATTAGCTTACTACAATAGCCTACCACACTTCCGCATTCATTCATCAAGGCACGTTAGCGATAGCAATAGGCACGTTAGCGTTAGCGAATAAACCAGCAAAATATATTAATTTTCACTAACCTTCATAAACCTTCCTCAGATGACAGTCCTATAACATCAGGTTATACATACACTTATGTTTTATTCGAAAATGTGCATATTTAGAGCTGAAATCAGTGGTTATCCATTATGCTAACGTAGCTTCTTTTTACCAGAATGTGCGGATATTTCTATTAGACTCTCACCTATTCTGACCAAATAGCTATTCATAAACATTACAAAAAAATACATGTTGTATAGGAAATGATAGATACACTAGTTCTTAATGAAATCGCAGTGTTAGAATTCTAAAAATATCTTCATTACGACATAAGGCTTATGTTATAACGAGAGAGTGGCCAAAACCTGGGCGCAAAACTACTAGTATACAGTTCGACAGATATATGAAATAGCATCACAAAATGGGTCCTACTTTTGGTGATCTTCCATCAGAATGTTGGACAAGGGGTCCTTTGTCCAGAACAGTCGTTGTTTGGATTTAGAACATCGTTTTTCCCTCTTGAATTAGCAAGCACACTGGCCAAGTGGCGCGAAGCTCTCCTTTCTGAACAAAGGCACACAACGCAACACGCCTAACGTCCCGAATAAATTTCAAAAATCTAATAAAACTATATTGAAAAAACATACTTTACGATGATATTGTGACATGTATCAAATAAAATCAAAGCCGGAGATAGTAGTCGCCTATAACGACGGCTTTTCAGAAGGCAATTCCAGGTCCACCTTCGCGCTTTCCAGAAAACAGGAAATGGATGACTCGTCGTGCGAAGAGGATATAATCCACCTCAGACCAAGAAAAACAATTCATTTCTTCTCTCACTTCATCTTGACATCTAGGGGAAGGTGTATGACGTGCATGTATACTCATACGTATCATGCCCATTTATAGGCAGGCCCTTGAACAGAGCATCATTTTCAGACTTTCCACTTCCTGGTCAGAAAGTGTGCTGCCAAATGAGTTCTGTTTTACTCACAGACAAAATTCAAACGGTTTTAGAAACTAGAGAGTGTTTCCTATCCAATAGTAATAATAATATGCATATTGTACGAGCAAGAATAGAGTACGAGGCCGTTTAAATTGGGCAGGATTTTCCCCCAAAGTGTAAATAGCGCCCTCTATCCTCAACAGGTTAAAGACACACAGAGCCTGCAATGGCATTACCATAATCGCTAGGCTGTGCCGAGTTCAACGAGATGCCCCGCTTGACTGTAGCTCGCTCGGTCTGAGCGCAGCGACCATGAAAAAAAGTAGGCCCATAATGAAGCCTGGCCCTAAATGTCAGGTGCTTTTGGGTGACAGCGGGAGAACCGTTAGGGTTAGAAGCACAATTCGACCTCAGGAACGTTCCTGAGGTCCTCCCGAGATCTGCAAGCCTAACTTTGACCGTGTGGCATTAACCTTTAACAGTGAAAAGGTGTTTACATCAAACAGTTTGCAATGACTTCTCTCCCCATAGGAATACATAGGCTTCAGGTTG
Organism: Salvelinus namaycush; assembly: GCF_016432855.1. Taxonomy (NCBI): domain Eukaryota; kingdom Metazoa; phylum Chordata; class Actinopteri; order Salmoniformes; family Salmonidae; genus Salvelinus; species Salvelinus namaycush. Next base: position 4,844,923 of record NC_052338.1, on the reverse strand, counting down.
AATTTATGGGAGAAGGCAATGTGGGTTATGAATGACTTATGAACCTGTCTTCGATGACTATCCATCAGGCAACTATGAGGTCTACCTCTGTTGATTCTAAGCTTCCTGGAGCAACCGGAAGTGATTAAATTCACCTTGAAGGTGTTTTGATATACCAAACCTGCAGTTTGTATAACTCACTGCATTCAACCCTGTGTAGATCAGTCAATTCTGTAAGAGGATACCCCAATGAGGATATGTGTTTACTTTTAGCTTCCTGTGACAACCGGAAGTGCCTTAACTTCTTGAGGGCAGGGGGCAGCATTTTCACTTTCGGGAAAATAGCATGCCAAAATTCAACTGCTTGCTACTCATCCCCAGAATATAAGATATGCATATTATTAGTATATTTGGATAGAAAAAACACTGAAGTTTCTAAAAAACTGTTTGAATCATGTCTGTGAGAATAACAGAACTTATGTAGCAGGCAGAACCCTGAGGACAAACCATTCAGAATTTGTATTTTTTTGATGTCACTGTCTTTTCAATAAGTTTTTTTAGAGACACCAGATTTCTAATGGACTTGCTTGCAGTTCCTACCGCTTCCACTGGATGTCACCAGTCCTTGGAAATCGGTTGAGGTTATTCCTTTGTGTAGTGAAGAAGTAGGGCTATCGTAAATGAGGGTCACATGAAGTAAATATTTTGAGAGAGTCACGTTACAAAAAAAGATTCTTTTTGTATTGAACACAGATCATCCCGTCTTCAAATTGATCGATTATTAACGTTTAAAAATACCTAACGTTGTATTACCAAAGTAGTTTGAAATGTTTTGGTAAAGTTTACATGTAACTTTTGATATATTTTGTATGACTTGGCGAAAGTTGGAAGCTGTGTTTTTCTGGATGAAACGGTCAAAATAAATTGACATTTTGGATATATATCGACGGAATTAATCGAACAAAAGGACCATTTGTGATGTTTATGGGACATATTGGAGTGCCAACAAAATAATTTCGTCAAAGGTAAGGCATGATTTATATTTTATTTCTGCGTTTTGTGTCGTGCTTGCAGTGATGAAATATGCTTCTCTCTTTTGTTTACTTTTGTGCTATCATCAGATAATAGCATCTTATGCTTTCGCCGAAAAGCTTTTTTGAAATCTGACATGTTGGCTGGATTCACAACGAGTGTGGCTTTAATTTGGTATCTTACATGTGTGATTTAATGAAAGTTAGATTTTTATATCATGTTATTTGAATATGGCACGCTGTATTTTCCCTGGCTATTGGCCGGTGGGACACGTCCCACCTGCCCCAGAGAAGTTAAATTGGGGTCATAGTGGCTGTTTCGAAGGGTTAAAAGTTTCCAAAACTTCATGTGTGATTAGGCAACCCTCATGAACTGTAATTCAGTCATATCTCCCAACAGATGTCAAATAAAAAACTCTCATACACACACACACAGCAAGGATGGTGGATGGTTCACTGACTTTTAGGGTTGGAAACCGACTTCCTATGATCGTACATGGCAAATGGACATAACATCCTGATTTGGCACATTCAATACTTTCATATTGCATTTGGACAATTCTTATGGTATTTGGCCATGATTCACTGATTTTTGACTGACTTTCTATGATATCATATTGCAAATGGACATAACATCCTGATTTGGCACTTTCATATTGCATTTGGACATTTCTTATGACATTTGGCAATGGTTCATTGATGTTTGACTTCCTATGAAATCTTATTGCGAATGGACAAAACATATGCCTTTATGGACAATTTTATGTTCATACAGTTCTTATACATGTGTAATTGACAAAACAATCGAAAGAATTTCGAAAAACGGTACAGAAAGCACTTTTTTAAGGGGGTGATACGTTTTAGATTTTTTTTTCAAATTTTCTCAATTTGACCCTTGGGTCTTGACTTGCATTTGCAATATGAACATTTACGGTGGAGCGCGCTCGCCATCTGTTGGATTTTTGCTGTGTGACACTTGGCATTTGCAATCAGTTTTGAATGAAACGTCGTCCATTTGAGTGGTATTGTAAATCGTGTATATGTTTCGTACGCTGCCAATAAGTTCCCCTTCATTTTAGTCCATTTCAGGGGGGTATTCCCTTACAAAACTTAAAATGTCTTGCTTTTTAACCATTTTCATTTAGACTTGATTGTATGTTTTGGATCATTGTCTTTCTGCATGACCCAACTGCGCTTCAGCTCACAGAGGGGTGGTCTGACATTCTCTGATGCACAACAGAATTAACCTGGATGATCATCAAGACTCTTGGAAGAATGTTCTATGGACAGATGGAGTCAAAAGTATAACTGAGAATGGTTAAAAAGCAACAAGTTTTGGAATGGCTTAGTCAAAGTCCAGACTTAATCCCAATTGTGATTTTGTGGCAAGACTTGAAACGAGCAGTTCATGATTCAAAACCCACAAATGTCTCTGAGTTAAAGCAGATCTGCATGCAAGAGTGGGCCAAAATCCCTCCACAGTGATGTGGGAGACTGATTTACAACTACAGGAAGCATTTAGTGGCAGTCATTGCAGCTAAAAGATGGCCCAACCAGTTATTGAGTGCAAGTGGGCAATTACTTTTTCACACAGGGGAAAAAATGGGTGTTACATAACTTTGTTAATTAGATAAATAAGTAACTTTGTTATTTATAAACTCAAGTTCTCTTTATTTAATATTAGGTTTTGGTTGAAGATCTGATAACATTCAGTATCAAACATAAGCAAAAATAGAGAAAATCCGAAAGAGGGCAATACTTTTTCACGGCACTGTATATTAAGATGAAATCCATTTTGCGCTCTCTAATGCTCCTTTAGCCGTGACTAATTACCAGCCATTTTTGCGAGCGCAGATAACACCTTCAGCAATCGATTTCACACAGCCCCTCTTAATATAAACTATTTATCTGATTGTCCTTGAAGATATTCCTGAGTGGAACATTTGGAACGGTTCCAGTGTGTCTCTCGGGGGTTCTCTCTCTTTTGCCACCAGCCTTTCACAATGAGTCACTGGGAGGGAGGAGTGTGTACTGTACTGTACGGGATGTACTTCATTAACCCCACCAGCGACTCTAAATAAAGATGTTCTTTATCCTCTGAGTTGAGGGATTTCTCAGTAAATCTTTGGAATTTCAGTTCAGTCATGAGACTCACACAGCAAGCTGTAAGGCTCCGATATACTGTTGAGTCATACATAAGCATTCCAAACATGCAGCGATCCCTCTATAAACTGTACATATATGGATTGTTAGATAGTGTGATGATAAAAACCAACAAACTAGTCAGAAATCCTTAAAAAAAAACTCAGATGACTGAATTAACTGTTACTTCAACCTTCCCTTCCATTGGGAGAAAAACGTAAGACAGTGGAATATGTTTTTAACACTCATATTTCAGAGCTGCAGGTCTATGAACGATCCCACTGCTGATGGAAAGGGATGGCTCTGACAGTTCTGACTGGTTGGTCAAATCTGAGAGAGAACAGCCTTGCCTTCCGCTCCTCTGACAGCCTAGCCTGCCTTCCGCCACACGGTCCAACTCCCTCCCTCACTTCAGGGATCCTGGGGATGCGCTCTCTCATTTCCTTGCCTGCCACTCAAGACCGTTTTCATCCACATTCATTCCTTTTGACATTGTGTAGGGCGCAGCAGGGTGGCTGGTCAACAAATCATGAAAGTAAACACAATTGCGTTTTCAGCTGCCGTCTGTAGAGGCCTTCCACAGACAATAGGCCTACCTGAGCTAGCATAGGCACAGCTTGATACAGTACACTACAGTGAACCGACAGACGAGTGTACGTGCACGCAGGTTACTGTTATAGTTGTTTCCTCTTTCCCATGACAGGCAGCTGCGGTATGGAGGAAGATGAGATGGGGGGGGGGGATGAAAGTGTTTCCAGGGCTGTGAGGTGAACGTGCCGACTGACAGCCAACTGCCGAGAAGATCCTGCTTTCATGGCACACCTGGACAGAGAGGCGGTTTCGCCCGGGCAGATGTTGGAATGCTCCAGGGCACCGGCAATTCTCATGTCAGCATATCTCCTCTCATATGTACTTCATCTTTGTCCTTCCAAATCTGCTGAGTGAGAGAAGAGCGATTTCAAGATGATACCCATTACTCATTAATACCCAGAACTTTTATCTTGACAGCTTCCGTGATCTTCTCCTTTCTTAGTCTGACTTGAAAGGGTTCCTCTCAAGTCGAATCAGTGCATTAAAAAAAGCAAACAGACAAAGGGGATATGCATATCTGAGGGACGGTTAGATTTGAAACGACTTCGTCATTAGTCACACCTTTAAAGGAGAACAATTGGAAGAAGTGCGAGAGCTATCGGAGCGGTGATGGTTTATCATATAGAACACTGTGTGGACTGAGTGAACGTTGAGGCCGAAGTGTTGGGGATGTTCCTCTCTCTCGCTCCGTTCCCTTCATTTGATTCTCTTCAACCCTCATCTGGAAATGATATCAAAAGGAGCCGTCCTCAATAATGGGGTGAGAGACGTAAGGCTTTTTGATCAAAATGTCTTCTTGTAAAAATTCTGGTTCATTCAAATACGCCAAAGATCTCTCTCTCGGCTGAGTGATGGAGTTCTAAGAGCAAATTTTGGAGGCAACATCTCGGCCACCCTTACACTGTAATTTCTATTACTTTCAAACAGTCTGGTATAGTCCCGAAAGTACAGACAGACAGTCTATTATCTTACATAATTGACATTTCTGTGTTCATTGATTGTTGGATTTTGTCCCATTAGAGACATTCAGGGTTTTGAATTATTAGACAAAACGAATCTTGTTATGATATCATACCAATAGATGAGAGATTCCTCCCTTTTCTGTTTCTTCTACAATTAAAAATACGACCGCCACCCTTTCAGATCCCGGCAGCTTTATAACTGAGCGGATTTCGACGATAACTGACCAATGGCTTTAAAGTTGCCGGCCAAAGTCAAGAATAGCGAGTCATGCTAAAAAAAAAAGTGCCTTCAGTCTGGATTTCGCTTGGCTAATCCGCCCTGTCGCTGGCGATTCAAAATCGCTGCTTTCACTCCGGTGGATCTGGCTGGGAATTACAAGTGTAAGTGTCTGAGTGAGGCGAGGGGATTAGGCAGTTGGAGAGGAAAGAAAAGGAGAAGAGGGTTCTCATATTGCTGCGAGAGCACCCTCCTCCATAATCTATCAGTGCTTCCTCGCTTTCATTGGCAGCCGAGGATGAGTCAGTTCTGAGCTTTTCAAAGACCCGTTCAAACGCCATCTCACATCTCCATCAAACATAGCTACAATCTTCAGTCGTCGTTGGTGTTCTTTTGGGCATGCCATTGGGTGGGCATGTCATTATCAAGAAAGGGGTTGGTCAGGAAAAGATGACACTTTCTCACAGGTTCGTCTTTATGCTGTGTGGACTATCTAGTGCCACCACAGACTTTTGTAGAGGTCTATTGTGTAGTGAGTTAGGCAGGTCTCTCCAGTAAGCAGTAAGAACTGAACTGAGGTGGTAAGCCAGCAGCCTTCTGATACTAAGTGGGCTTTGGAGTTGACAGCAGCCTACTTTAGAACTGTGCACACTTTGGAGAGGTGTGTGGCCACATGGAGACATCATTTAGTCCTCTCACTCAAACCCTTGTCATTTTTTGGGGTCTTATGTTGCACCTACCATAAACTGTCGGCTTGCCCCGTGCCATTATTTATTTTATCTGATTTTAAAGTAAGAATATAATTGAACTTTTTTCACAGAGTGAGTGCGCATATGAAGTGGCTATGTTGAAGTGTAAAAGTGGTTTTGAAACAGGTCCTATATGCCAGATGTAGAGTTATTTGGCAACTTTAGTTGTGACTGATACACACCTTTTAGAATGTGTTAGAAATCAAAACATATGTGGGCTGCATGACGCGACGATAGGCTATTGATGATTTGAATAAGTGGCAAAAAAGAAACGCTCAGTTGCTTGTCTCAGGCTGCACAGCTGTTCTCTCATCAAGTGATCATATTATCACCCGTCAGACTATTCTCAATTTCATCTTTACTAATATGTCAAATTAGTTTTGATTTAGAATGGCCATCATCAAATGGGCAGGAAGAGGGGCAGGGGGGGGGAAATACATGTCATCTGTATGCACTCAAATAAGGAATGGAGGCCGTGCGCTTCCCCCACCAGTCTATTTTATAGGCTACTTCGGTTTTATAGTGGAGCTGTGTTTAACACGAGCAGCTGAGAAATAAATATAAAGACGGCTTATTTCCCTCCCCACATCAACTACTGTTTGAGGAGTATGCTCTCAATGCCCGACAGGTGATATTCTGCCCAAACTCTGTATGCCATGGGCTCTCAAATCTTGTTCCTGCAGCTACCCAGTGCTTCACTTGGGAAACCAGGTGAAAGCTGTTCGGGAATATCAATAGTGACATGCTTTCGCAACGAAAGATATTTCACTAAACTGTTGAGACTTTCTGCGCGCTCAAGAACATAATACATGGGCAGAAAAGGAAGGATGGATGGTGGTGAGATTCTGTATAGCTGAAGGTAAGTGTCACTCAATTAATTCTGAAAATATTTTTTTTTAAATACTAGGCTATTCAAAATCAAATACAAATTCACAAATTGTAAACTAACTGTAATCCGCCCTGCACAATCAATGAACCGACAGCATCGACTAGTGCTATACATTCTCTACCAGACTCATGGATTTTGGAGTGTAGCATAAGGTAATCAGTCCATCCAGTATGCAACATAATACAGATCACACTCAAAGGCGATTACTCAAATGTTTAATTTTGGTGTATAGGCTAGACCAATTATGTACCAAATACATCTTAAATTAGTTATGTTTTTTTTTGCCATGCATAATATGCAGTAGTAGGATAAATATATATATTTTTTTTTTCTCTTGGGTTTGTGCTCATATGCATATGCATAAGTTCTAATATGCATATGGGTGTTTTGAAATAATCATCACCTTAGAAAGTGCTGTCCATTTTGTTAGGCTTTGAAACAACATCCACAAACAACCATGTTTTACTGTTTCAACCTGCTGTTGAACTTCTTTCTCCAAATTGATCATCGCAGTGAGGTGAGTTTTAAAAGCATGATAGGTCTACTGTTTGAATTACAATTGTTTGATGTGATTTTCGATAGCATTTACATTGATGCCAGAGTGGTTAGAGGGACAATAGAGCCCTGAGTACCAGGCCATTCGGACCTGATGGTAGTTAGCGAGTTGGGTACTACCAAAGCATGTCCAGAGTGCATAAAAGGAGATTACCGTGACTCAATGGTCACATGGAATTTTAGTGTGGTCATGACTGTCGGTCTGTGGAGACCTGGATGGCAAGAAAAATCAACGTAACATATTAATGTAAGAAATGGTCCAATATCAAACTCTTGGTCCAGACCTTTAGGAGACATGGTGGACAAATGATTAATGAATATGATTCTCTTGTCAGAAATAGATTTTTAGTATCTGCACCCCTCCTAGGAGCCTTAACATGTTCGATACCAACGTATCTCAGAGAGCTGATGTCGTGACGAGCCTCCATGAAATGCGCAGCCACAGGGCTTCTCTGGTCAAGAGTCCTGATATTACTCCTGTGTTCTGCTATCCTTGTTTTTCCTACATAGCATAGACCACAAATACACTTGATCAGGTTTACCACATTTGTTGGAGAATAAGTAATGACACCCTTAATCTTAATGGCCCTGCCCGCGATGGGGTGATTGAACGTTGTGCAGTTGTTCGGCCACATCTGTAATTACCGTCCCGACACATTGTCTAAGTAGGTGCTAAGTGGCACCGGTAGAAGAGACCGACAGACCTCACCACCCTTTGACTGAAGTTGAAGGTGTGTCTAAAGACTACCTGCGGAGGATCTTTAAACGTCTTTTCCAGTTGTGGGTCAGTGCTCAAGATGCGACAGCGTTTAAAAAAAAATGAAATGGTTGAACTGTTTGCCAAGTGGGGAGTATTAAAGGAGGCATTGGACTCGTTGGTCAGAGGGGCGGGGTGGTTTCTGAGTGTTAATGTCATCCTGGGCCATTCCTCTGGGTAACCCCGTAGTCTAAAGCGCTCATCCAAGAAGTGCGCTTGTTTGTCATATGCAGCGTCTGTGGTACACAGAGTGACTATGCGAATGTATTGGCTGATAGGGAGGCTCTTTTTCAGGGGGGTTAGGGTGGAAGTTATCTCCGGGTAACAGGGACTTCCGGCCCGTCGGCTTCCTGCATAGGTCTGTGTTAAAACCACCCCCCTCCCTTTTTATCAAAATGTCCAGGAGCCTCATTCCTAATCGTTGCGTACATTTCACACTAAATATCTGCGTGTGCCATATATACGCATGTTTCCTGTTATAAAATCAGACCTGTCGCAAAAATGTGCACGCATGAACAAGCATTATAAAATGCACATCATTCACCTTTTATGATGACAATAACTCCCTTATTTGCTGTATAAGTTGGAAGTTTTGGAATTAGGCCAAGACAGCCTATTTCCTTTAGATACTATTATCATTTCATTGCTATCTAATAAAATGTGACTCGTTTCAGGAAACTAGGCGCATGTCACACGTCACTACTTCACAGGAGAGCCATTTGAATGTAAACTTTTTTTTAAAAATCAAAATGCATTCTTTGGCAGAAATGCCTTCTGGAACATGTGAACGTTCATGTGCCTTAATAACAAACTTGTATGCCATCTATAAATACAAATCATTTATTTAAATTACTAGTTGGTTTAGCCATGAAAAAAGACAGGAACCTTCCTGCTAACCATGATAGGCTGAGATAACGGACTGGCTGGACATGAGATGAGTTATGATTGGTCTGCCATGTTGCCCGCTTCTGTCTATGAGCCGGTCAGTATTTGTTGGTAATCCTTTCTAACGCAGCTTTTTTTTAAGATATCAAAGTGTTGCTCTCCACTTCCTGGAGGACCGAGTTTTGAAATCAGTGGAAGGCCCGGTGGAATTAGAGTATGGTAGCTAAGGAGATGGAGAACATTCTGGCCTTTGATTGCAAATATGCAGAGGGAGTCAAAAAGAGAACACACAGAAAGAAGGCTGTATAAAACACCTGTCTACAGATTGCATCCTCAAACTAAGGAATACCTAGGGCCTCCCGAGTGGCGCAGCCGTCTAAGGCACTGCATTGTAGTGCGTGAGGCATCACTACAGACCCGGGTTCGATCCCAGGCTGTGTCACAGCTGGCCGTGACCGGAGAGACCCATGAGGCGGCACACAATTGGCCGAGCGTCGTGCGGGATGTCCTTGTCCCATTGGGCTCTAGCGACTCCTGAGTCCGTACGGGACTTGCAGCGATGGGACAGTAACTACCAATTGGATATTACAAAATTGGGAAGAAAACGGGGTAAAAATAATAGCTAGCTAACATTGAACCTGGTTGGTTTGCTACCTGCAGATTCATGCAGGGTAGTAACGTTATGAGTTGGGATTATGGTTCATTGTTTAGCTAGCTACATGTCTAATCCAAAGACTCCACTATGCAAGTAACCATTTCAATAGAATGTTCATGACAACTGTCGATAGACGTAGCTGGTAACTAACTGATACATTTACGAAGGCTCAATGCTGTTGAATATGGCCGGTGTTGGCATAAATGTGTAATTAAATTGTTGCCAGCAGCACAGTTAGTCACTAACGCTCTAGATAACATAAAAACCGCCTAATCAGCTCTGCTAGGGCTACTAAAATGGTCAGTGAGCTGTTCTCTCTGTTCTGTCTGGAAGTAGCTAGCAAGCTAGCCAACATTAGCCAGTTAGCTTGGGCGCTTGACTGCTGCTGTTTGGTCAGAAGACTCGGATCAACCTTACTCTGCGGTCAGAGCGTCCAGTGTGCATTCTGAACGCTCCGAGAGCGAAACGCTCAACATTTACGAACGGACAATCTGACAATGCTCTGAATTTACGAATGGCCAGAGCGCACTCTGTCACTCCAATTTACGAATACACCCGTAGTATAAACCAGCATTTAGTCTTGAAATCTTTGGTTGTTTAGTACATGTCCTTAAATAGTTGGGCGGGGCTAAGGCTTAAGAGGGTGTGAACGATGCTGAATGGGTGTAGACAAAGAAAAGCTCTCCAGTAGGTAACAAAACATTCAAGGAACATTTTCACAAAAGTGAGGTTACAAGTTTATCAACTTTCAAAGCAGAATTACTTTCCCATTGTTCCTCAAATGCAGTGTATGATATACCATTTTCTAGCTCTGAGTCTCTACTTTTATCCAATGTAAAAAAAAAACACAATTTCAAATTTTGCTACATAAGACCGATTCGGTCACAAACAAGAGAGTAAAATTATGTAATAAGAGTCAAATGGCACTGAATTATGCCAATCTGTATTTGGGGTTGTTCGAATAGAATGTGAGCCCTAACAATCCATTCTTGCACCATATCAGGCTCTGGAAACACTTAATTGATGACATTCCTTCTGTTTTAGGGCACAGCAAACTTTATAAATTCCACTCCATCAATACTGAACATCTGAAATTCACGCTCACCTTTGGTGTGCATGAATCAAGTACTCTGGACATTTTGATAAAGAGGGAGAGGGGGTGGTTTAAATGCGGACCTATATGGGAAGCCAAACGGCTGGAATTCCCTGTTACGCGAAGATAGCTTCCACCCTGTACCCCTGAAAAAGAGTCTCCCCATAAGCCAATACAGTCACATATGCAGGATCTGTAGTACACAGAGCACCTACCTAGACAATGTGACGGATGGTAATTAGAGATGTGGCCGATCTACCCAGTGTAACTACATACAAATGCACAACGTTCAATCACCCCATCGCGGGCAAGGCCATTAAGATTAAGGGTATCACTATGTGTTCTCTAACAAATGTGGTATACCTGATCAAGTGTATTTGTGGTCTATGCTATGTAGGAAAAACTAACTGAGCTCTGAAAACAAGGATAGCAGAACACAGGAGTTATATCAGGACTCTTGAGATCAGAGAAGCCCTGTGGCTGCGCATTTCATGGAGGCTCGTCACGACATCAGCTCTCTGAGATACGTTGGTATCGAACATGTTAAGGCTCCTAGGAGGGGTGGAGATACTGGGTTTGACGGATGCCAGGAGAACACTACCTGCCCGAACATGGCATTTTGTATGTATTAGATTTTCTGTAACTGCTGCATGTGCCCATCTAATTGATATCAAATTATTAGAGGTACGCAAGTTGTTTTTGAATTAGGTCACTAATTATATCTACGGCCACTGCGGCCAATGGTCATACTGTTTCCTAGGTTATAACTCGGACCGATTTGTATGTATATAATCCCGTATGCTTCATTATGGTCGACTATGGGCAAAAGTGAATTGTTTCCACACCCACCATGCGTCATGTAAAGGGGAATGTGTATCTTTTGAGATGTGAGCACTCCCGTCTCTTTGACGTGACGGAAATCCGTATTGGGATCGAAATGTTGTTAACGAAGTGGTGAATTGGGAGCATAAACAGCCTTCCTGTTCTTTGTATGTTGCGCCTACCCCACGTTTTCCAGGAATATTCTTATCGTGTCACTGCATGTATTCGGAGTATTTTTCGACTTTGTAATCAACAGATGTGGTGAAAAGAAGAGTACATGTAAAACGCACGTACAAATCAACAGTGTGATGTTTGGATTCAGTTTTGTCAGGTGAACTGTTTTGTCCTTTGGTCTAATCGTTTCCCCATAATCTCCAAACTGTCATCTTTTTAAAAATATATATATATATTTTTTTTTTACACCTTATTTTAACTAGGCAAGTCAGTTAAGAACAAATTCCTATTTACAATGATGGCCTACACCGGCCAAACCCGGACAACGCTGGGCCAATTGTGTGCCGCCCTATGGGACTCCCAATCAGGGCCGGTTACGATACAGACTGGATTCGCACCAGGGTGTCTGTTGTGACGCCTCAAGCACTGAGAGGCAGTGCCTTAGACCGCTGCGCCACTCGGGAGCCCGTTGGTACCATGGTTATTATTTATTCCGTAATAAACATGAACATTTTGCCCTATCCACATAGGCTAATTTCCACCAGTGTAAAGGGTTAATAACCTTCATTGAATTGATAAACTCTCCCTTAAAAAAAAGCCAGAAAGTTTAACTGCCCAAGTGTACACTAGTTGACATGGGCCTCCCAGGAGGACAAGGGCCCGAGGTATGGTGGGGAAGATAAAGCCTTCCACTGCTCACTGGCAGAAATACAATAGCCATGTTGTCATCCTCTGCAAACACCACGCCTTTCAATATGTCCTCGGCCCTGAGCTGGAAAGCTTGCCGTGTCAGCTGACTGTTGCAGAACAGTTCCCATTGATTCTGCTGCTTTTTTCCCCCTTCACCCTGCCCGGCCCTCTGCGGCACTTGACCTGCCGCCAGGTAGCGGTATTGACTGGGCTCTGCTTTGTGATTTTGTTCACAGTGATTATATATGAGGGCCACAAAAGGCGAAACTGCCATTTCACACCCTCTCTTTAAAACCAAATGGCGGGGCCAAACACCGCCCATTGCATGTGATGTATAACTGTTTTTGTGCTGGATAACGTGACTCACAGAACAACAGCGAGTAGGCCCAATTCGTCTGACCTAAGCACTTGTACTATGAATGCGTTCTATGGAAAACCCCGAAATATTCGCTTTAAAACCAGGGGATCCACTCTCACATCAGCGTTTTAAGTTACTTTACAGTCAAAGGGGCATACATGTATTTTCAGTAGAGAAAATGTGTAATCCCAGAGTTGAAACGTTCATCCCATCTTGAAAGAGGTGTTTAGGATTCAAAGCTAGAGTAGGCTGATGAGGGTAGAGTGTAGGTTGTGTGCCCGGGGCGTGAATTGATAAGCAATAATTAAATTAGAAGCACAAGAAGAAACCTGCCCTGTTGCGATAGGGGACCTGTGAGATGATTAGCTTGTATATTGGGTTCAGACGGTGTAAATGGTCTGAGAATTGTGCTAGAAAACTAGAAACCCCAAAAGTTGTGGCTTCAATTCCAAGCGCCCTGTGCATTTGCACAGTGATCAGGCAGAAAAGTAGATAAGAGGGACAGTGGAGACATGAGGGAGCAGACGAGGGAAGGGAAGACTTTTGATGATACAGATGATGCCTTTAAATCAACGTTTTTTTAAATTTAATTAGAGCCTACGAGGAGAATTATTAAACATCCAGTCTCATTTGAGTTTGATAAACTGGCTAACAACTGAATAGTTCCCCCCCCCCCCCCCCCCCATCATCGTTTTCGAAAAATCCAGTAAGGAAACAATATGAATAAAAAGGAAGGAACTTGCCCATCTGGAGTAACCCTCTTACGGCAGAGTCAGAGTTGCAAAAGAACATACACTACATGACCAAAAGTATGTGGACACTTGCTCATCGAACATCTCATTCCAAAATCATGGGCATTAATATGGAGTTGGCCTCCACTCTTCTGGGAAGGCTTTCCACTAGATGTTGGAACATTGCTGTGGGGGCTTCCTTCCATTCAGCCACAAGAGCAGTGAGTTAAATGAAATTCTTCTTACTATAAAATAATCTAAAAATAATGGCATGGGACTTATTAGCATATCTTGTCTGCTGAATGAACGAGCCTACAGCCTATGGCACGTCGCTTAGCCAGATAACATGCAGTAGGGCCAAGTCATATTCTGTTCTTCTGAAATACATTTTCTTCATATCATCATTCTCCTTGAGTCCTGTCTAAAATAAATCATGGATTTTTTGTGATGGTGTATATTAAATTGATTTGTTCTACTTTTGTTGTTGTTGAAATGTAGACGTTCCAAAAGGCGCGCATCAGCAACTAGTATGAGTGGAGGCCTGGAGATGTAAAATATGTAAATTACGGCGAGACCGACAGACTTTTGCATGACAATAACCCCCCCCCCCCCCACCAGCTCTGACTTTGCCGATAACGACTTTGAGGAAAAGTGTACCTGTGAAACGTACTGTACGTCGCTCTGGATAACAGAATCTGCTAAATGACTAAAAAAGTAAAAATGTAGAGGGTTAGCTTGGAGAGCTCTCAGGTGTAGTGTGAGGTGTAGGGGGCTTTAGGCTGGCATTTGCTCGGTAATGCCCTCTCCATCTCAGTGGCAACGAGCCGGGCTCTTTCATCTCTGCCTCAGCTGTCAGGGGCATACAGCATCTGGGCTAGATCTTCTACGCAACCGTGAAGAGGGGGAAAAAAAGGAGGCAGGCGGAAATCTGGGAAGATGAAAAGGCGGTGTAATTCTACTTTAAAGTCTCAACTGACTGGAGATGTTATTTTAGCTCCTCTTCTGCAAGGGGAACGAGAACAGGGTTTGGGGAGAGTGGCAAAGTGTCCCTTTTTGTTTTGTCGGCCCAGAAGGTTCCAGTCGTTGGCCCGATTTACTCTTCGCAACAACAGATCTGAAGTTCACAGGATCCATTTATTAACAGGTGGGAATCGCGGCGTTCCGGCAGCTGAACCTGTCAACCTGGTGGCGTCACCAAGGTCAAGACAGACAAACAGTTGTACGCCTAGTTCTTCCTCTTTCTAACCAGTGAGACTTTCAGCCGGCCTTGCTGTAGTTAACGAATCCAAACACACTTTGAGAAAAGAAAAAAAAAACTCTAGTCAACTTGGTTACAAATTCCTTAAACAGTTTAACAAAATTGAAAATAAAATTGGGGTATTCACTCGCGATTAATAGCACTAGAAACTGCTGGAAAACCTTCTCATTCCAAACACAGCCCTCCGATCCTCCAAACAACAAGCGATGCACCACGTTTCCCCTCTGACCTCCTGTTCACCAATTAAAAAGCCCCTGGCTGCTCTAATGGGCTACATATGAGCCTGATAATAACATGGAGCTTTGTGCGCCTCCTGTGAACAGCCTGCTAATGCTGGAGTATGTAGCGAGAGAGAGATAGAAAAGGGGGATGCCTAGTCAGTTGTACAACTGAATGCATTCAACTGAAACGTGTCTTCCGCATTTAACCCAACTAGAGGTGCAGGGGACTGCCTTAATCAACAGCCATATATCATCAGAGCCCGGGAGCAGTTGCTGTTGGGGATTAACTGCCTTTCGGTTGCTAGCCCAAGAGAGAGAGAGTAGTTGAGAGAGAGAGTAGTTGAGAGAGAGAGTAGTTGAGAGAGAGAGAGTAGTTGAGAGAGAGAGAGAGTCGTTGAGAGAGAGAGAGAGTCGTTGAGAGAGAGTAGTTGAGAGAGTGAGTGAGAGAGTAGTTGAGAGAGAGAGTAGTTGAGAGAGTGAGTGAGAGAGTAGTTGAGTGAGAGAGTAGTTGAGAGAGAGAGAGTAGTTGAGAGAGAGAGAGTAGTTGAGAGAGAGTAGTTGAGAGAGAGTAGTTGAGAGAGAGTAGTTGAGAGAGAGTAGTTGAGAGAGAGAGTAGTTGAGAGAGAGAGAGAGAGAGTAGTTGAGAGAGAGAGAGAGAGAGAGAGAGAGTAGTTGAGAGAGAGAGTAGTTGAGAGAGAGAGTAGTTGAGAGAGAGAGTAGTTGAGAGAGAGAGTAGTTGAGAGAGAGAGTAGTTGAGAGAGAGTAGTTGAGAGAGAGAGAGAGTAGTTGAGAGAGAGAGAGAGTAGTTGAGAGAGAGAGAGAGTAGTTGAGAGAGAGAGAGAGTAGTTGAGAGAGAGAGAAAGTAGTTGAGAGAGAGAGAAAGTAGTTGAGAGAGAGAGAAGTTGAGAGAGAGAGAGAGAGTAGTTGAGAGAGAGTAGTTGAGAGAGAGAGAGAGAGAGTAGTTGAGAGAGAGAGAGAGAGAGTAGTTGAGAGAGAGAGAGTAGTTGAGAGAGAGAGAGAGAGAGAGAAGTTGAGAGAGAGAGAGAGAGTAGTTGAGAGAGAGTAGTTGAGAGAGAGAGAGAGAGAGTAGTTGAGAGAGAGAGAGTAGTTGAGAGAGAGAGAGAGTAGTTGAGAGAGTAGTTGAGAGAGAGAGAGAGTCGTTGAGAGAGAGAGAGAGAGAGAGTAGTTGAGAGAGCGAGTAGTTGAGAGAGCGAGTAGTTGAGAGAGAGAGTAGTTGAGAGAGAGAGTAGTTGAGAGAGAGAGAGTAGTTGAGAGAGAGAGTAGTTGAGAGAGAGAGTAGTTGAGAGAGAGAGCGAGTCGTTGAGAGAGCGAGAGAGTCGTTGAGAGAGCGAGTCGTTGAGAGAGAGAGAGAGTCGTTGAGAGAGAGAGAGCGAGTCGTTGAGAGAGAGAGAGCGAGTCGTTGAGAGAGAGAGAGCGAGTCGTTGAGAGAGAGAGAGCGAGTCGTTGAGAGAGAGAGAGCGAGTCGTTGAGAGAGAGAGAGCGAGTCGTTGAGAGAGAGAGAGCGAGTCGTTGAGAGAGAGAGAGCGAGTCGTTGAGAGAGAGAGAGCGAGTCGTTGAGAGAGAGCGAGCGAGTCGTTGAGAGAGCGAGTAGTTGAGAGCGAGTAGTTGAGAGAGAGTAGTTGAGAGAGAGTAGTTGAGAGAGAGTAGTTGAGAGAGAGAGAGAGAGAGAGTAGTTGAGAGAGAGAGTAGTTGAGAGAGAGTAGTTGAGAGAGAGAGTAGTTGAGAGAGAGAGTAGTTGAGAGAGAGAGTAGTTGAGAGAGAGAGTAGTTGAGAGAGAGAGTAGTTGAGAGAGAGAGTAGTTGAGAGAGAGAGAGAGAGTCGTTGAGAGAGAGCGAGTCGTTGAGAGAGAGAGAGCGAGTCGTTGAGAGAGAGAGAGCGAGTCGTTGAGAGAGAGAGCGAGTCGTTGAGAGAGAGAGAGCGAGTCGTTGAGAGAGAGAGAGCGAGTCGTTGAGAGAGAGAGAGCGAGTCGTTGAGAGAGAGAGAGCGAGTCGTTGAGAGAGAGAGAGCGAGTCGTTGAGAGAGAGAGAGCGAGTCGTTGAGAGGGAGAGCGAGTCGTTGAGAGAGCGAGTCGTTGAGAGAGAGAGTAGTTGAGAGAGAGAGTAGTTGAGAGAGAGAGAGAGAGAGAGAGAGAGTAGTTGAGAGAGAGAGAGAGTAGTTGAGAGAGAGAGAGAGAGAGAGAGAGAGGGGTTGTGGTTCATAGAGAGGGGTAGAGAACCTGCACATGTCCTCTACTGTATGGTTATTTTGACCCTTAGTTATTGTTGTTACTGTTGTCCTGTTGACAATTGTGATTTTTATTATCTTAATATTGTAAATATCCAAAGTAAGCTTTGGCATTATGTACATTGTTACGTCAAGCCAATAAAGCAAATTGAATTGAACTGAATTGAGGGAGTAGTTGAGAGAGAGGGAGTAGTTGAGCGAGAGGGAGTAGTTGAGAGAGAGGGAGTAGTTGAGCGAGAGGGAGTAGTTGAGCGAGAGGGAGTAGTTGAGCGAGAGGGAGTAGTTGAGCGAGAGGGAGTAGTTGAGAGAGAGGGAGTAGTTGAGAGAGAGGGAGTAGTTGAGAGAGAGGGAGTAGTTGAGAGAGAGGGAGTAGTTGAGAGAGAGGGAGTAGTTGAGAGAGAGGGAGTAGTTGAGAGAGAGGGAGTAGTTGAGAGAGTAGTTGAGAGACACTGCCATTGACCCCTCCTCCATTAGTGCATTCACTGTCAGACCATTGTCAGATCAACGTGTTTCTGAAGAAATTAACCGGGAATATTCATTCAAAAAAACAGCCCAATAAACTCTACAACATAAACCAATCGTACAGATGGGCTCCAAACAGTGCAGCGAGATTCATTGAAACATTGAACTCAAATGAAATGATGAACTCTATACAGTTTTTCAATAACTCACAATACCAAAACAATAAAGATGGTGTCAATTTGGCTGCTCAAAACAACAACTGCATATTCCAAAAAGCAGCATCGAAAGCAAATTTGAGAAAACCAAAGAAATGCAACATCAGAAACAAAAAACAAAATGTTTCTGAAAAATGGTTTGATAATGAATGTAAAGCAATTAGAAAACACCTAAGACAAATGTCAAACAAAAAACATAAGCAGCAAAACAACCCAGAGCTACGATATGAATACTTTGAAACTCTGAAACAGTATAAACAAACACTGAAACGGAAGAAATTGAATTATACCAACAAGCCACTTGATGAAATTGAAAACGCAATTGACCAAAATCAGTTCTGGGACATGTGGAACAATGACAAAGCCACAAGAATTAGCCATACAAGATGAAGGAATTTGGAAAACTTATTTTGATCATCTATACAAAAACATCCCACAAAAAGACTTACAACAGAACCAATTAGAAATTCAAGAAAAATTGAATATCCTTTTTTTTAATACTTTGTTTTTATTGTAGGAACACAAAGAAAGTACAAATAAAGTCAAATAAAAGAACAACAAAAAAGATCTGGCAGTTACAGTGATGATACCTTCATCATCATATTAGTTACATTGACATCAAATCAAATGTATTTATAAAGCCCTTCTTACATCAGCTGATATCTCAAAGTGCTGTACAGAAACCCAGCCTAAAACCCCAAACAGCAAGCAATGCAGGTGTAGAAGCATCTTTGACATCTTTGAATTAGACCTTTTCCAAGTACGTAACCCATTTTCCCCAGTATTCTTCACCTCTCTCCTGTTGAATTCTTAAAGCAAAGGTCATACGCTCCATGTGGTGTATTTCTTCTACAATGTCTATCCATTGTGTCACTGTGGGAGGGTCTTTTTGTAGCCATTTCCTAGTGATAGCCTTTTTACTGGCTGCCAGTAGGACCTTCAAGAGGTACTTTTCTCTAGTGTGTAAGTTATCAGGTATTTCACCCAAGTACAAAGAAATTAATGTTTGTTCTATGTCAAATCCCATTATTTTTCCAATGTTAGATCTTATTTCTCCCCAGTAAGTTTCGATTGCGGGGCAAGTTCAAAAGATATGAGAGTGGTCCGCCCTCAATAGCCCACATTCTCTCCAACAAGGGTGTGGTGAGCCAGTCTGTTTTGATTTCAGTTTAGGTGTTATGAAGAAACGTATAACATTCTTCCAACAGAATTCTCTCCATGACCTTGAGTTGGTGGAGCTTTGTTGAGTCTCTAATATGTTCAACCATGTTTCATCAGTTATTTCAATGTCAAGTTCCTCCTCCCATTTCTTTTTAATATCGTTTGTAGAATGTTTCTTTGAGGGTTGAATACCCAAGTAGAGATTTGAAATCGTTTTTTTGTTACTCCCCAAGTTGTATGCGTTAGTGAATACTTGGATTAATTTTGGAGGTGCTCGAGGGTCAGTCACTTTTATCTCCCTTAAGAAATAGTGTCGAACTTGTAGGTATCTGTAAAAATCTTGTTTATCCAAGCCATGTTTTTTACTTCGATCCTGGAAGTTATCTAGGTTCCCATTCCTTATAATTGTACTGAATGATGTGATGCCTTTCTGCGTCCATTGTTTAAATCTGCTGTCCTGAGTTGCAGGGATGAAGCTGGGGTCGTATGCGGGCCAACTCAGCAGTTGGATCTCTCTGTCTAAATTATTTTGCTTAACTACCCTAAACCATGTCTTCAGAGAGAAATTAATCCACTGATTTTGTCTATTGTATATTTATTTTACCATGTCCTTATTTCCCAAAACTGACTGTATGGGTGTCTCTGTCAAAGTAGTCTCGATGTCTTTCCATTTGGATTCGTATTCTGAATTGCACCAACACACCAGAGGTCTCAATTGGGCTGACACATAATAATCTTTTATGTTTGGTAAGGCCATACCCCCACAGTTTTTTGGTAATTGTAATGTTGTATATCTAGTTCTTGGTCTCTTACTGTTCCAGATAAACCTTGATATCTGTTTATCCCTAAACTATTTAGGTGGGATTTCTACGGGCAGTGATTGGAACAAATACAGTAACCTCGGCAGGATGTTCATTTTGATTGTTTCAAATTCTACTACTAAGATCTAAGGGAAGTGAATTCCACCTGTCTAGGTCATCATATATTTTCTTGTTGATGTGATCGTAATTCATGCAATAAAGTTTGGGTGTATCTTTTGGTAGATATACTCCAAGATATTTAATGGATGAAGAGGTCCAGTGGAAGTTATACCTACTCTTCAGCTCTTCCTGTGGGGTATAATTATATACTAGGGCTTGGGTCTTGTGTACGTTAAGCACATACCCTGAATATGTTCCAAATGTTTGTAAAACATCAATCTAGGTCCGCTTGAGCCTGGGTCTTTAAGGAATAACAGAACGTCATCAGCATACATGCATATCTTATGTTCACTGCCTCTTATTGTCACTCCCTCTAAGGTTGGGTCCTGTCTTATTGCCTGTACTACTGGTTCGAGGTACAAGGAGAAGAGCGTGGGTGAAAGATTACAGCCTTGTCTTGCCCCTCGCTCTAATTTTATCGTTCGTGTCAAATGTCCATTTATCTTTATTCTAGCGGTCGGACACGAATACAGTGTTTTGATGCACTGTATCACTTCTTTGTTGAAACCAAATCTTTCCATAACTTGGAATAGGTAATCCCATCCCACTGAATCAAATGCTTTTTTCTGCATCTAGACTGATTAATATTGCACTTGTCTTATTCTGAGTAATGTGGTCCATGACATGTAGTGTTCTCCTTATATTGTCCTGTGTCTGCCTATTTTGTATGAAACCAGTTTGATCTCCGTCAATCAATTCTGGGATTATGTTCTCCATTTTTTTTTGGCCAGTATTGATGCATATAGTTTATAATCTGTGTTAAGAATTGCGATAGGTCTATATGAACTGCATTCTTTCTTATCTTTACCCTCTTTTGGGATTACAGATATGATGGCCTCTCTCCATGACGGTGGGAGACCCCCCTCCCGCAGAGTCCAGTTAAAATAGGCCTTAAGTAGAGGTGCTAATTGTTCTCTAAAGGTCTTGAACCATTCTGAAGGGAAGCCATCAGTGCCTGGAGACATGTTGACTTTTTGTTGAGATATTGCTTTATTCATTTCTTCGGTGGATATTTCTAAAGTTAGTCTATCATTTTGCTCTGTCCCAATTGAGGGGAGATCAAGTGAGTTCAAAGAGTGCTCTATTGTCTGTGCATCTGCCTTCTCTGGTTGCTTGAACAGATTTGTGTAATATGATTCAAATGCATTCTGTATTTCATCTAATTTGCGTGTGATCTTTTTTGTTTTGGGGTCTTTTATTTTGAAAATGGTATTCTGTGCTTGTTGTTTCCTGAGTCTCCATGCTAGTAATTTGGTTGCCTTTGAGCCTGCTTCATAATATCGTTGTTTCAGGAACCTAAGCTTTTTCTCTACTTCTTCTCTATAAATCTGGTCAATTTCCTGTTTTACCTTTTGAATCTCTCGTAATATAAGAGGGTCTTTGTATTGACTATGAGATCGTTCTAAGTTTCTTAGGGTTTCTGTGCTTTAATATTTTTCTTGAGAGATGATGTGGCTATGATCTTTCCTCTGATAACCGCCTTAGCTGCATCCCACAATATAGCAGGAGATACTTCCCCATTATCCTTATTCTCCAGATAGATGTTCAATTCTGTCTTTATTGATTCCTTGAATGCTGGATCATTCAGCATGCTTGTATTAAGTCTATATATAGTATTTCTTGGTTTGCTATCAAGGTGTAGAGTAAGGTAAACTCCATTATGATCTGATAAGTCGCTCTGCCCGATCCTACAATCCTTAAGCCTGTGTCTATCTGCACTGTACATAAAAAAGTAGTCTAACCTGGAGTATTCAGTGTGGCGGGCTGAGTAAAAAGTATATTCCTTATCGGTCTTGTGGGTGTCACGCCATACATCGAGCAGTCCTAGATCCTGCAGTATCCTATTGATCTTTTTAGCAACTAGGCTCATTTTCCTATTTTGATTTGTGCTGTCCAATTTTGAGTTTAGAATTGTGTTCAAATCCCCTCCACAGTTAAGAGTGCCAGTGGTTTCTGTGGCAATTAAATCAAACACCTTCCTGTAGAAGACCATGTCACTCCCTGGGGGTGCGTATACATTAAATAATGTAACTTCCTTGTTATCCAGTTTACATTTAACAAGTATAAATCTACCCTCGTCTTTTATTTCTGACGTAAACTCAAAATTAACTGAATTTGGGATCAAGATTGCAACTCCCCTTCTACCCATTTTGTAAGAAGAAAAAAAAGTGCTCCTATATCCCATTTTCTTGAGTTTCTCGTGTTCAGGTGTGGATAAGTGAGTTTCCTGCCAGAATAGTATGTCAACTCTCTCCCGTTTCATCTTTGCTATTACCGTACTTCTCTTGATGGCACTCCCCAGTCCGTTTACATTGAGACTTATGACCTTAAATTCCCGATGATGCATCGATATAAGAAAACCTGTGCACCATATCTGCCTGCTTATCATGAGCCTAAAAATGAACGAAAAATCAAGAACGATAATAAAGTAAACCAAAGTGGGAAAATACTTTGGTATTTGGACTCCCATGTCTGGGGTTTGAGGGGATGAGCCTGTCCGCAGGACGGGCCCCTCGCTCAGATATGAAAATGCGTGACGTAGTCACAAACAAGACCTGGTGGAACCGAAAATAATAAGGGCGCCTATTTCGTCGCTTATACACATCGGTTAATTACAAGTGAAAACTATATTGGTCATGCGTGCATATCATGAATCCTCCCCTTGATATGCCCTTCTGTCTCCCCGTTGTCAATGTATCATTAATCCTTAATAATATAATTAATATATATGTTATTAACGTGACGCTACTTAGTGTGTTCATAAAGAACACATGCTTTTGGCTACTCACCCTTGTTCAGCATTGGGGGAAAATAGGGGAGATATTTTACCTATTGCAATGTCAACCATAACAGCCCGCGGTAACTATTAATTCTGTTAAATCCGATTCAGTGTTTTACATCTTCCCGTTGGAAATGCCTGAGTCTCTCTCGGATGTGAACGTCCTCTCGCCGAGATGGTTTCCCTCTTTCTCCATGACCCTGCTTGTCGACAACGATCCATGGGAGAGCCTGCTCGAGTCTTTCCGCTGGTGATGTCGCCTTTCTCCTGGCGGTATACTCCACTGGGAAGCCCCTTGACTTCAGGTCCTCAGCCGCCTCGTCTGCATGCTCGTATGTAACCGGGCCATTTTCCAGAAATACCCGCCGGGTATGGTGTTTGGAAGCGAATACCCTTCTCTTTAAGTGCTTTCTTAATGGGGGTGTATTCTTTCCTTCTTTTCAGTATCTCTCCCGCGTAGTCATGATCAAAGAACACTCGTTGGCCTTGGAAGTTAACAGGCTTTTCCCAGGTTGCATGTAAGCCTTTCTCTTTGACTGAGAATTTTAGGAACCGTACTACTATGGATCTTGGTGGGGCGCCGCTGGGGGGTTTTGAGGCCAGAGCTCGGTGTGCTCTCTCGATTCCCAGGTCAGTGTCGTCTTCAAGTATGTCCTTGAATAGACCCTCCACCAAGTTGGCCATAGAGTCTTTTTCTGCGCCCTCTACTACGTTAAGTCTAATGTTGTTTCGACGTGAGAAAACTTCGAGTTCTGTCACTTTTGCCTGTAGTGCTGGCTTTTCAGTGACTGTTCAAGTATTTCCTTGACTGCGAAGTTCCATGTGTCCGTTTCCCCAATGCGCTGTTCTGCGTCCCCTATTCTTGTAGATATGCTGTGAAGTTCTAATTTGTTTTCTTCCAGTTTCTGGTTAATGTCCTTCTTGAACTCATTGAGTTATTTTCTTACATCTTCTCGAAGTTCCTCTCGTAAGCCCGTGAGCGCCTCGCGCAATTCCTCCTTCATCACCTCACGAAATGAGGGTTCTTTTGCTGCTGCTATCTTATTTGCGCTAGCATTAGCCATCTCGGGTTCATCGACGATTATATCTTCTGCTATCTTGTTACGGGCTGTTGTTGTAGCTCTGCGACCTTTTCCTATTTTCCATTTTGCGTAAGTTATTATAATGCTCAGAGTAAATACTTGAATTTAGGGGGGAAAATACCCAACCGATGTGCAGTACGAAAAACTAGGCAGCCATTTCCTAAGTTGCGTCACTGGAACAAAAATTGACCATCCTTGAATCAAAAACTATTAAAAACAACTAAAATCCATTAGATTACCCAATAACCCAACAATAACTAAATGAAAAGCTAAAGTCTTTTAAATCAAAGGCGGCTTGTGGTCTAGATAACATCAGCAATGAAATGCTGAAAAACAGCACACCTGAGTTTCAAAATGCTGTGCTTAAATTGTTAAACATGGTTTTAACTTCTAGCTGCTTCCCTTATGTCTGGAACCAAGGACTCATCTCCCCTATCTACAAAAGTGGAGACAAATCAGACCCCAATAATTACAGGGGCATAATTTGTGTAAACAGCAACTTGGAAAGGTTTTCTGTAGCATTTTGAATTCAAGTAAATGTTAAATTGGCTTTCTCCCCAACCGTCGCACTACTGACCATATATACACCATACACACTAATTAATAAACACGTCCACCAAAAAAAAGAGGGCAAAATCTTTGCTTGCTTTATTGACCATTCTCCAGCCCCAGCACTCACACTATTTGACACAGAGGTAAAATAACTGCTATATGCTGATGACTTGGCACTTCTATCACCAACCAAAGAAGGTCTTCAACATAACCTTAATATTCTAGAGCAATATTGCCATAATTGGGCCCTGGCAGTACATAAAAAATGAAAATCATGATTTCCCCCCCAAAAAAACAGATGTCAGAAACACAAATATAAATTCACCCTGAACAACACCATAATTGAACACACTAAAAAGTACACATACCTTGGTCTGACCATATCTGCATCGGGAAACTTTAATATGGCAGTGAATGCACTCAAAGAAAAAGCCCGCAGAACATTGTATGCAATAAAAATGAAATTATTCAATATCAACATCCCAATTAGAATTCGGACCAAAATATTTGACAGTGTAATCCAACCAATAGCTCTTTACGGAAGTGAGGTTTGGGGGCCAATCAGTAAACTGGACTTTAATATGTGGGACAAACATCCAATTGAAGCCCTACATGCAGAATTCTGCCAGAAAATTCTACAAGTCCAGAGAAATACATCAATCCATGTAGGGCAGAATTGGGCCGCTTTCCAGTGGTAATGAAAATAAAGAAAAGATAGTAAAAAATGTTGGCTATATCTAAATTGAAGTCTGAATTCAAGTCTGCAATTTTAAGCACTTCAAACCCAAGAGCTGAGCCCAGAAACGAGCCCTCTCAGTCAGCTGGTGTTGGACCTCACCAACCAAGCTGACACCAGCACTGCTTCAAAAGAAAGAATTCCAATAAACAAAATCATGAACCAATCAAAGGACTCATATTTACAACATTGGAAAAATGAAACAAAATCCCAAAGCCGACTAAATTGCTATCTGACCCTAAACAGAGAATATGAATTGGCTGATTATCTCTACTCTGTCAGAGATACGAAGCAGAGACAGATTACAGGCTTACCAAGTACAGGCTGAGTGACCACCAACTGGCAATAGAAACCAGCGGACATAAAAAGACATGGCGACCCAAAGAGGAGCGTGTATGTGGTCACTGCACGACAGGGGAGGTAGAAACAGATATGCACTTTCTCCTTTACTGTGATAAATATTCCTCACCAAGAGATTCATTATTCACAGAAATGACTACATTTATTCCAAATGTTAACTTATTAAACCCAGAGGAAAAACTAAAAATACTTATGGGCAAAGGAGCAATCAATGGCTCCTCTTGCAGCCTAATATGTATTTGCCTGCCATAGCCTGAGGGACACTGAATAATAACATCTGCATAGTAAATATTTACTTATTGTTATTACTATTATTGCTATTATTTCTATTATCATTGTTGATTATCATTCCAAATAGTAGTGGTATGGGTAGTAGGGTGATGGTAATGATAGCAGTTTAATGATGGTGGTGGTAGTAGTAGTAGTTGTAGTACTGATGTAATGGTGAAGATGACAGTTATTTATCTTTAAGTTAGTTAGTTTCATTTTGCATGCTTTTATATTTATTGTTGTTATTTTTGTATTTCATTTTGTATTATTTACTACCATTATATTATTAATTGTTATTGTTTATAATTTTATTACAATGTATATTGTATACATTGTTGCTTTGGAAATATTGACACAATGTTTTTCATGCCAATAAAGCAGCTTGAATTTGAATTTAAGAGAGAGTAGTTGAGAGAGAGAGAGAGTAGTTGAGAGAGAGAGTAGTTGAGAAAGAGAGAGAGTAGTTGAGAGAGAGAGTAGTTGAGAGAGAGAGTAGTTGAGAGAGAGAGTAGTTGAGAGAGAGAGTAGTTGAGAGAGAGAGTAGTTGAGAGAGAGAGTAGTTGAGAGAGAGAGTAGTTGAGAGAGAGAGAGCGAGGGTAGTTGAGAGTAGTTGAGAGAGAGCGACGGTAGTTGAGAGAGAGAGAGAAGTTTTGAGAGAGAGAGAGTAGTTGAGAGAGAGAGTAGTTGAGAGAGAGAGTAGTTGAGAGAGAGAGTAGTTGAGAGAGAGAGTAGTTGAGAGAGAGAGAGTAGTTGAGAGAGAGAGTAGTTGAGAGAGAGAGCGAGGGTAGTTGAGAGAGAGAGAGACGTTTTGAGAGAGAGAGAGTAGTTGAGAAAGAGAGAGAGTAGTTGAGAGAGAGAGAGAGTAGTTGAGAGAGAGAGTAGTTGAGAGAGAGAGTAGTTGAGAGAGAGAGTAGTTGAGAGAGCGAGGGTAGTTGAGAGAGAGAGTAGTTGAGAGAGAGAGTAGTTGAGAGAGAGAGTAGTTGAGAGAGAGAGAGCGAGGGTAGTTGAGAGTAGTTGAGAGAGAGAGCGACGGTAGTTGAGAGAGAGAGCGACGGTAGTTGAGAGAGAGAGCGACGGTAGTTGAGAGAGAGAGTAGTTGAGAGAGAGAGTAGTTGAGAGAGAGAGTAGTTGAGAGAGAGAGTAGTTGAGAGAGAGAGAGTAGTTGAGAGAGAGAGTAGTTGAGAGAGAGAGCGAGGGTAGTTGAGAGAGAGAGAGACGTTTTGAGAGAGAGAGAGTAGTTGAGAAAGAGAGAGAGTAGTTGAGAGAGAGAGTAGTTGAGAAAGAGAGAGAGTAGTTGAGAGAGAGAGAGAGTAGTTGAGAGAGAGAGTAGTTGAGAGAGAGAGCGACGGTAGTTGAGAGAGAGAGCGACGGTAGTTGAGAGAGGGAGAGAAGTTTTGAGAGAGAGAGAGTAGTTGAGAGAGAGAGTAGTTGAGAGAGAGAGTAGTTGAGAGAGAGAGAGTAGTTGAGAGAGAGAGTAGTTGAGAGAGAGAGCGAGGGTAGTTGAGAGAGAGAGAGACGTTTTGAGAGAGAGAGAGTAGTTGAGAAAGAGAGAGAGTAGTTGAGAGAGAGAGTAGTTGAGAGAGAGAGTAGTTGAGAGAGAGAGTAGTTGAGAGAGAGAGTAGTTGAGAGAGAGAGAGTAGTTGAGAGAGAGAGTAGTTGAGAGAGAGAGCGAGGGTAGTTGAGAGAGAGAGAGACGTTTTGAGAGAGAGAGAGTAGTTGAGAAAGAGAGAGAGTAGTTGAGAGAGAGAGTAGTTGAGAAAGAGAGAGAGTAGTTGAGAGAGAGAGTAGTTGAGAGAGAGAGTAGTTGAGAGAGAGAGTAGTTGAGAGAGAGAGCGAGGGTAGTTGAGAGTAGTTGAGAGAGAGCGACGGTAGTTGAGAGAGAGAGAGAAGTTTTGAGAGAGAGAGAGTAGTTGAGAGAGAGAGTAGTTGAGAGAGAGAGTAGTTGAGAGAGAGAGTAGTTGAGAGAGAGAGCGAGGGTAGTTGAGAGAGAAGTTTTGAGAGAGAGAGAGTAGTTGAGAGAGAAGTTTTGAGAGAGAGAGAGTAGTTGAGAGGGAGTAGATTCCTTGATGCCCTTCCAGACTCCCTCTGCCTACCCAAGGACGTCAGAGGACAAAAATCAGTTAACCACCTAACTGAGGAACTCAATTTAACCTTGCGCAATACCCTAGATGCAGTTGCACCCCTAAAAACATTTGTCATAAGAAACTAGCTCCCTGGTATACAGAAAATACCCGAGCTCTGAAGCAAGCTTCCAGAAAATTGGAACGGAAATGGCGCCACACCAAAATGGAAGTCTTCCGACTAGATTGGAAAGACAGTACCGTGCAGTATCGAAGAGCCCTCACTGCTGCTCGATCATCCTATTTTTCCAACTTAATTGAGGAAAATAAGAACAATCAGAAATTTCTTTTTGATACTGTCGCAAAGCTAACTAAAAAGCAGCATTCCCCAAGTGAGGATGGCTTTCACTTCAGCAGTAATGCATTCATGAACTTCTTTGAGGAAAAGATCATGATCATTAGAAAGCAAATTACGGACTCCTCTTTAAATCTGCATATTCCTCCAAAGCTCAGCTGTCCTGAGTCTGCACAACTCTGCCAGGACCTAGGATCAAGAGAGACACTCAAGTGTTTTAGTACTATATCTCTTGACACAATGATGAAAATAATCATGGCCTCTAAACCTTCAAGCTGCATACTGGACCCTATTCCAACTAAACTACTAAAGAGCTGCTTCCTGTGCTTGGCCCTCCTATGTTGAACATAATAAACGGCTCTCTATCCACCGGATGTGTACCAAACTCACTAAAAGTGGCAGTAATAAAGCCTCTCTTGAAAAAGTCAAACCTTGACTCGGAAAATATAAAAAACTATCGGCCTATATCGAATCTACCATTCCTCTCAAACATTTTTGAAAAAGCTGTTGCACAGCAACTCACTGCCTTCCTGAAGACAAACAATGTATACGAAATGGTTCAGTCTGGTTTTAGACCCCATCATAGCACTAAGACTGCACTTGTGAAGGTGGTAAATTACCTTTTAATGGCGTCAGACCGAGGCTCTGCATCTGTCCTAGTGCTCCTAGACCTTAGTGCTGCCTTTGATACCATCGATCACCACATTCTTTTGGAGAGATTGGAAACCCAAATTGGTCTACACGGACAAGTTCTGGCCTGGTTTAGATCTTATCTGTCGGAAAGATATCAGTTTGTCTCTGTGAATGGTTTGTCCTCTGACAAATCAACTGTAAATTTCAGTGTTCCTCAAGGTTCCGTTTTAGGACTACTATTGTTTTCACTATATATTTTTTCACTCTTGGGGATGTCATTCGAAAACATAATGTTAACTTTCACTGCTATGCGGATGACACACAGCTGTACATTTCAATGAAACATGGTGAAGCCCCAAAATTGCCCTCGCTAGAAGCCTGTGTTTCAGACATAAGGAAGTGGATGGCTGCAAACTTTCTACTTTTAAACTCGGACAAAACAGAGATGCTTGTTCTAGGTCCCAAGAAACAAAGAGATCTTCTGTTGAATCTGACAATTAATCTTGATGGTTGTAAAGTCGTCTCAAATAAAACTGTGAAGGACCTCGGCGTTACTCTGGACCCTGATCTCTCTCTCTTTTTTTTTACCCCCTTTTCTCCACAATTTTTCGTGGTATCCAATCGCTAGTAATTACTATCTTGTCTCATCGCTACAACTCCCGTACGGGCTCGTTAAGGCAAGGGCTGATTTTAAGGTTTTACTGCTAACCTACAAAGCATTACATGGGCTTGGTCCTGCCGTACATACCTACACGTACGCTACGGTCACAAGACGCAGGCCTCCTAATTGTCCCTAGAATTTCTAAGCAAACAGCTGGAGGCAGGGCTTTCTCCTTTCGAGCTCCATTTTTATGGAATGGTCTACCTACCCATGTGAGAGACGCAGACTCGGTCTCAACTTTGAAGTCTTTACTGAAGACTCATCTCTTCAGTGGGTCATATGATTGAGTGTAGTCTGGCCCAGGATTGTGAAGGTGAACGGAAAGGCTCTGGAGCAACGAACTGCCCTTGCTGTCTCTGCCTGGACGGTTCCCCTCTCTCCACTGGGATTCTCTGCCTCTAACCCTATTACAGGGGCTGAGTCACTGGTGCTCTTTCATGCTGTCCCTGGGAGGGGTGTGTCACTTGAGTTGGTTGAGTAACTGACGTGATCTTCCTGTCTGGGTTGGCGCCCCCCCTTGGGTTGTGCCGTGGCGGAGATCTTTGTAGGCTATACTCGGCCTTGTCTCAGGATGGTAAGTTGGTGGTTGAAGATATCCCTCTAGTGGTGTCGGGGCTGTGCTTTGGCAAAGTGGGTGGGGTTATATCCTTCCTGTTTGGCCCTGTCCGGGGGTATCATCGGATGGGGCCACAGTGTCTCCTGACCCCTCCTGTCTCAGACTCCAGTATTTATGCTGCAGTAGTTTGTGTCGGGGGGCTAGGGTCAGTTTGTTATATCTGGAGTACTTCTCCTGTCTTATCCGGTGTCCTGTGTGAATTTAAGTATGCTCTCTCTAATTCTCTCTTTCGGAGGACCTGAGCCCTAGGACCATGCCTCAGGACTACCTGGCATGATGACTCCTTGCTGTCCCCAGTCCACCTGGCCACGCTGCTGCTCCAGTTTCAACTGTTCTGCCTGCGGCTATGGAACCCTGACCTGTTCACCGGACGTGCTACCTGTCCCAGACCTGCTGTTTTCAACTCTCTAGAGACAGCAGGAGCGGTAGAGATACTCTTAATGATCGGCTATGAAAAGCCAACTGACATTTACTCCTGAGGTGCTGACTTGCTGCACCCTCGACAACTACTGTGATTATTATTATTTGACCATGCTGGTCATTTATGAACATTTGAACATCTTGGCCATGTTCTGTTATAATCTCCACCCGGCACAGCCAGAAGAGGACTGGCCACTCCTCATAGCTTGGTTCCTCTCTAGGTTTCTTCCTAGGTTTTGGCCTTTCTAGGGAGTTTTTCCTAGCCACCGTGCTTCTACACCTGCATTGCTTGCTATTTGGGGTTTTAGGCTGGGTTTTTGTACAGCACTTTGAGATATCAGCTGATGTAAGAAGGGCTATATAAATACATTTGATTTGATTTAGTTGAGAGAGACAGAAGCCATCCATATACAGTTGAAGTCGTAAGTTTACATACACTTATGTTGGAGTCATTAAAACTCGTTTTTCAATCACTCCACAAATTTCTTGTTAACAAACTATAGTTTTGGAAAGTTCGTTAGGACATCTACTTTGTGCATGACACACATAATTTTTCCAACAATTGTTTACAGACAGATTATTTCACTTATAATTCACTGTATCACAATTCCAGTGGGTTAGAAGTTTACATACACTATGTTGACTGTGCCTTTAAACAGCTTGGAAAATTCCAGAAAATTAAGTCATGGCTTTAGAAGCTTCTGATAGGCTAATTGACATAATTTGAGTCAATTGGAGGTGTACCTGTGGATGTATTTCAAGGCCTACCTTCAAACTTAGTGCCTCTTTGCTTGACATCATGGGAAAATCAAAAGAAATCAGCCAAGACCTCAGAAAAAAAATTGTAGACCTCCACAAGTCTGGTTCATCCTTGGCAGCAATTTCCAAACAGCTGAATGTACCATGTTCATCTGTACAAACAATAGTATGCAAGTATAAAAACCATGGGACCACGCAGCCGTCATACCGCTCAGGAAGGAGACGCGTTCTGTCTCCTAGAGATGAATGTACTTTGGTGCGAAAAGTGCAATACAATCCCAGAACAACAGCAAAGGACCTTGTGAAGATGCTGGAGGAAACAGGTACAAAAGTATTTTTATCCACAGTAAAACAAGTCCTACATCAACATAACCTGAAAGGCCGCTCAGCAAGGAAGAAGCTACTGCTCCAAAATCGCCATAAAAAGCCAGACTATAGTTGTCAACTGCACATGGGGACAAAGACTGTACTTTTTGGAGAAATGTCCTCTGGTCTGATGAAACAAAAATAGAACTATTTGGCCATAATGACCATTGTTATGTTTGGAGGAAAAAGGGGGAGGCTTGCAAACCGAAGAACACCATCCCAACCGTGAAGCACGGGGTGGCAGCATCATGTTGCGGGGGTGCTTTGCTGCAGGAGGGACTGGTGCGCTTCACAAAATAAATGGCATCCTGAGAAAGGAAAATTATGTGGATATATTGAAGCAATATCTCAAGACATCAGTCAGGAAGTTAAAGATTGGTCGCAAATGGGTCTTCCAAATGGACAATGACCCCCAGCATACTTCCAAAGTTGTGGTGAAATGGCTTAAGGACAACAAAGTCAAGGTATTGGAGTGGCCATCACAAAGCCCTGACCTCAATCCTATAGAAAATTTGTGGGCAGAACTGAAAAAGCGTGTGCGAGCAAGGAGGCCTACAAACCTGACTAAGTTACATCAGCTCTGTCAGGAGGAATGGGCCAAAATTCACCCAACTTATTGTGGGAAGCTTGTGGAAGGCTACCTGAAATGTTTGACGCAAGTTAAACAATTTAAAGGCAATGCTACCAAATACTATTTGAGTGTATGTAAACTTCTGACACACTGGGAATGTGATGAAAGAAATACAAGCTGAAATAAATCATTCTCTCTACTATTATTCTGACATTTCACATTCTTAAAATAAAGTGGTGATCCTAACTGACCTAAGACAGTGATTTTTTTACGAGGATTAAATGTCAGGAATTGTCAAAAACGGAGTTAAAATGTATTTGGCTAAGGTGTAACTTCCGACTTCAACTGTACCTCTCTCCGAGTGAGTCTCATTACCATCCAGGTCTCTGTTTGTTTATCATCAGGCCTCCACAGATCCTGGCCTGCTCTTGAGATAACGCTGCTAACCTGCCAATACCACTGGAATTCATTATCCACAACAGCTCCCCCTCCCCCCAAACCCCCCTCACCCCTCCCCTATTTGGAATTACAAATATCCTTTGCATTTAATTTCTCACCTTCTCATTTGAATAAAGAGGACGGACGCTGTAATTAACAGGATATTAAGAAAAGCAAGAGAGTGTGTACGAGCGAGGGACAGAGTGAGGGAAGGAGGAAGGCGAGAGAGGAGGAGAGAGAAAGAGAGGAGCTGTGGAGAATTAATAACAGGCCAGATCTCTCCAAGGCCCCCTTAATGGGCTATGACAGGAATTTATTCACACTTAGGCTGGTATTAAATCAAAGGCTGGCCGAGTGGTGATGGCAGGGCTGCAATGGAGAGGCACTGGGGATGGTCCCGGGTACTAACTGTGACACCCCCGTAGGAACTGGTCATCAGTTAGGATCCATGGGGGGGAGAAGAGAAGGAAAGATGGAGGAAAGGAAGGAGGGTAGAAGAGGGCGTAGCAGGAGGAGGGAAGGGAAAGAGTGATGGGGAGATGACAGGGCAGCAGCCTCATATCCCAGATGGAATGATTATCAAGTACTCTTGAGAGCCCAGTGAATCATTATCCGTTCTGCAGAAAACGCAGTCATTCAGGGGTCCTTCTTGGACGGAAAAGGAGACAGATGGGACGAAAATGCCTGTCTGCCAGACATCTTCAGAATTTCAATTCGATACATTTCAATTGGTCTGTTTTCCTATTCATTGTTTCCTCTCATTAATTGGCGTGCGAGCACTAATGCAAGGCATTCATTAAGGATCTAATTTGTGGTCACTTGGGCGCTTCAGAGTTTGTGTGTCTCGTTGGAGCAGAGGAGGAGAGGAAAACGGAATTGATATGTACAATCACAATCTGCTGTACAAAAGGTCTGCAGCTCAGAGATTGAGCAATCGCAGACCATTAGGTGGCAAAGAATTATGGCTAATGCATCTCTCTCTCTCTCTCTCTCTCTCTCTCCCCCAATCGACAGATAACGAGAGCAGGCTATCACTCACACACAGGACGGCCCATAAAGCAGCAAGACATTACCATGGAGGAGTCATTTATTTTGGAGCTCCTCCAGTGTACCTCCTATACCCTAAAATACTCTACTCTTTGCCTACCTTTCCTACTGTGTCGAACATCTCAGGCTTCCCACTAGATGTTGGAACATTGCTGCGGGGACTTGCTTACATTCAGCCACATGAGCATTAATGAGGTCGGGCACTAATGATGGGCGATTAGGCCGGGATCGCAGTCGGCATTCCAATTCATCCCAAAGGTGTTTGATGGGGTTGAGGTCAGGGCACTGTGCAGGCCAATCAAGTTCTTCCACACCGATCTCGACAAACGATTTCTGTATGGACCTCGCTTTGTGCACGGGGGCATTGTCATGCTGAAACATGAAAGGACTTTCCACAAAGTTAGAAGCACAGAATTGTCTAGAATGTCATTGTATGCTGTAGCGTTAAGATTTCCCTTCCCTGGAACTACAGGGCCTAGCCCGAACCATGAAAAACAGCCCCAGACCATTATTACTCCTCAACCAAACTTTACAGTTAGCACTATGCATTGGGGCAGGTAGCGTTCTCCTGGCATCCACCAAACGCAGATTAGTCCGTCGTACTGCTAGATGGTAAAGTGTGATTCATCGCTCCAGAGAATGCGTTTCCACTGTTCCAGAGTCCAATGACGGTAAGCTTTACACCACTCCAGCGACGCTTGGCATTGTGTGCAGCTGCTCTGTCATGGAAACCCTTTTCATGAAGCTCCCGACGAACAGATTGTGCGGATTTTACTTCCAGGGGCAGTTTGGAACGCAGTAGTGAGTGCAACCGAGGACAGACGATTTTTACACGATACGAGCTTCAGCCCTCGGCCGTCCCGTTGTTTCTTGTCATGACTGTCCTGGGAGGATGAGTCTGAATAGGTCAGATTAGCTTTGCAATAAATAACTTAAACCAGACCCCTTCTCACCCGCAGAGGGGTAGAAGGGAACTGGTGGGGGGCTGACAGCTCACGCCCTGTTGTAAATCAAGGACAGAACATTCAGCTATCTCCCTCTCCAAATTCACCCAAGGAATGTGCCTTTGTTTCAACACACTTTTCCCGCTGAAACTCTAACACGTTCTAAAGCAAATACTGGAACAATATTTCTAACATAGAACGTGGGGAATGGGCAGAGGTGACCTAAAAGAACACTAATGTCAGTTTGGTTGCTATTTTGTGATGTCATTAAACATTTTATAAAGGAAATACTGTACCTTGGAAAGTATACCCACTATATGTGTGAAGTGTCCATCCGATGCGTTGTGCATGAAATATGAAAAATTTGTATTTTTGTTAAGAGAGGGATGTGATCTTAGAAACTATAAGAGAAAATTGTTTCTATAACTTTGTACAAGTGAGTAGTCACCGCCCCCTTAAGTGAGGTCAGAGAGCGTGTAAGCCTGACGGAACCGCCCCTTTTGAACAAACTGTATAAAACGATGGGTTAAGAATGAACATATCAGACCAGAGAGACGTTAAGCTGCAGCTCACGTGCAAAGTAAGTCGAACTCTGAAATCTCAACACGAAGTACAGATGATAAAGTCACCTCCCTGACAATCACTGGTACGGCTGATTAGCTGTCCTAAGTAAAGTATCTAGAAAAGCAAATTTAATTGGGACCATTCTACCACTCTTCTCAAATCACTGTAGTACACTACTCTCATCACCCCACTGAGAACCATTGACAAGGCTGGCTAGCCTATCTTCGAATAAGCATCTTCCAGAGTGAATGGAGGTAGAATAAACTCTGTAGTTCTGTTCAGGACTTCACAAGTCACAGGATACCAGACGACAGCAGTGGAGAACAACAGTAGAAGACGGGTGGGGAGCCCTTTTGGACAATCAGTCTTACAAGTGTGCCGCAAAAAAGGCCCAACACCCTTTCCAAGAAGACCTTGTTCTGACAGAAATACACGAAGAACCAAGACATTTCCACGTAAATACATTCATGATTTCTTACTCCAAGCGGGAGGTGGTTGGTGTGCGAAGTATAAGTGAGAGTAGTTTCAAAATGTACCAACGTTAAGTGTCTCTGTCTCTCTCGCCCTCTCCATGTCTTTTGTAACAAGCCCCACCATATTGTTGTGAGTCCACTAGGGACCTGTTTCTAATGTATTAAGTTTGGATGTTTATCCTGTGTTACCATTTAGTTAGCTAGTGAATAAATAATTAAACCAATGTGTAGTACTGAATCATAAGGCTCTGGTTTTTGCAGATGCAAGGCGGTTACGACTGTTCAGAATGATGATATGATACGAGGTTATGATTAATAAGTTGACTGTTTATGGATGTAATAGGTAAAGCTTTAGAGTTTAATTAGGGAGATGGTAACTCCTTTAAAAAAAAAATGCTCTCGTAGTGCCCCAAATCCTAATGAGTTAATCGTTACATGATTAATTTAAATTGGGTAACAATTAAACATAGTTGATTAGATAAATAACAGTCATCGGATTAATGAAAGTAAAGTCACGACGTGCTCCTAGACATTCTCACTTCACCATAACAGCACTTCAGTTGACCGGGGCAGCTCTAGCCGGGCAGAAATTTGACAAACTCACTTTGAAAGTCACTGAGCTCTTCATTAAGGCCTTCCTAATGTCAATGTTGGTCTATGGGGATTGCATGGCTGTGTGCTAGATTTTATACACCTGTCAGCAACGGGTGTGACTGAAATAACCAAATCCACTAATTTGAAGGGGTGTCCACATACACTATATATACAAAAGTATCGGTCTGTTCTAGTCTTCCATCTATCGGTCTTCTCTCGTTTTCCTTCAAGTGTCTCGTCTTTTTCCTCTTTCTCTTCTAATTGAAAATCCTCTCTGGCTCCATATGGAGACCTTCCCTTTGTCTACATATCTGTCCATCCAGTCATCTATTTGTCTTCTATATTTCTTTTACTCTCAGTATTCTTTATTTGCCCTTCTTTCTCTCCTCCTCTGGAATGACTGGAATCCTATCCGTCTCAATATGTCTACCCACTAAAATCTCCATTAAAATCTTCAGCCCGTTTCACTTTCTCTGGAATGTTATCTGGCTCAACATGTACAGTATGTCTTCACACTAAAATCTCCTCTTTATCCATGCAGTCCGGTTATCCATCCATCTTTATTTTCTCTCTCTCTGTAGCCTCTCTTTTCTCTCTCGTCCTGTGGAATCCGGTATTTGGCTCAATATGTGGCCCGTCTTCACACTCAAATCTCCCCATCTATCCCATCCGGTTACATGTCAACTCTCGTTTCCCATCTCTTTCCCTCAATCTCTTTTCCTTGTGGAATCTGGTGTATCTGGCTCAGGTCGTTGAGGCAGATGCAGCTGAGCCTCCTAAACATCTGTTTTCCGCATTCTGCCGCATCACTCCCGTCCTGATGAGTTAACCTCTAACTCCCCAAAACATGTTCTTCTCATCTCAGCTTAAATATTCAGCTGGGCATTTGGGCTCTGGGCAGAGCAGTGTGGAGTGGAAAGGGTATGGCTGCTGCAGACATGCAAGTGAAGCCTAACTTCTCGTTATCCTTTTTTTTCTTTCTGTGTGCCCTGGTGTTTTGGGTAGTAATTTTGTGGTATGAGCAGCTAAGATGGTAAATGTTTGATTGCCCACTTCACTGTTTGCTCAGTGCTCCCAAATTTAAATGCGTCTTTTCATTGTTTTCGTTGCTATATTTTCATCTAGCTCCTGGGCTACATTTGGACATTCGTAGCTACTCTGGATTCAATGTATAAACGCAAAATGCAACAATTTTGCAGTTCATATAAGGAAAATCAGTAAATTTAAATAAATTCCTTAGGCCCTAATTTATGGATTTCACATGACTGGGCAGGGGCGCAGCCATGGGTGGACCTGGGAGGGTATAGGCCCACCCACTGGGGAGCCAGGCCCAGCCAATCAGAATTAGTTTTTCCCCACAAAAAGGCTTTATTAAAGACAAAAATACTCCTCAGTGGATGCACGACTCAACCTTTGCCTCCCGAGCCCGTTGGGGAGTTGTCTCATTGCTGCAAGATCAAACTTGTGGAGAAAAGGGGGTTAAAAAATACATGTAAAAAATACTCCTCAGTTTCATCAACTGTCTGGGTGGCTGGTCTCAGACGATACCGCAGGTGAATAATCCTGATGTGGAGGTCCTGGGATGGTGTGGTCTGCAGTTGTGAGACGGTTGGATGTACTGCCAAATTCTTTAAAATGACGTTGGATTTTTTTTAAACAAATGTTTATTTAACTAGGCAAGTCAGTTAAGAACAAATTCTTATTTACAATGATGGCCTACCCTGGCCAAACCCAGACGATGCTGGGTCAATTGTGTGCCGCCCTATGGGACTCGCAATCACGGCCGGATGCGATACAGCCTGGATTTGAACCAGGGACTGTAGTGACACCTCTAGTACTGAGATGCAGTGCCTTAGACCACTGCGCAACTCTGGAGCAGCCGTCTTATGGTAGAGAAATTAACATTACATTCTCTGGCAACAGCTCTGGTGGACATTCCTGCGGTC
The DNA here is from genome assembly GCF_016432855.1 of Salvelinus namaycush. NCBI lineage: Eukaryota > Metazoa > Chordata > Actinopteri > Salmoniformes > Salmonidae > Salvelinus > Salvelinus namaycush. The sequence goes on along the minus strand of NC_052338.1, from coordinate 4,806,876 downwards.
AGCATGCCAATTGCATGCTCCCTCAACTTGGGAGACATCTGTGGCATTGTATTGTGTGACAAAATGTACAACCTGTCAGGTGGATGGATTATCTTGGCAATGGAGAAATGCTCACTAACGGGGATGAAAATGGAAAACTTCTGAGATCTTTTGTTTCAGCTCATGAAACATGGGACCAACACTTTACATGTTGCGTTTATATTTTTGTTCAGTATAGTTTGAGCCCGTGTTATTGTTTGGATGTGCGTGCTTGCTCTCCTTTCAGTGTTGGTATGCTTCATAGCAATACGGTCAGCTAGAATGCTGATATTGATGCTTATGGAAGGTTTGTGTACTTGCAGCGGATACACAATTTGTTCGGTATCTGCCTGAGTTGCGGTAAGCTCAGCGCTCACGCCCGTGTTTTACAGTAGTAGTTACCTTTAACAGCAGCGAGGGAGCGAGCGCTCTTAAAAACAACCAATACTCATCCGTGACATCCGTGACCTTGTTCCATTATGATTCAGCACACTCAAGACAGGCAAGCACGCACACAGGCGCACACACACCATGACTGGGGAGCTAATAAAAGCTTCAACACTGCCAAATAATGCATGTTGCGGTTTGTCAAAAACTATTTTCAACAGTCAAAGAGAGACTATTACTACTTCAGGTAAATTACAGTATAGAGTACTGAGAGTATTGTGCACAATATGTAGCTTGTGTCTTCACACTACATTAATTTTTTTCTCTTCGTAGAATCTGTTCTCTCTCTTTTGGCCCATTTCTCTCCCCCTGGAATCCCTATTGGGGATTTCTTTTTATATACAGTGCTGTGCGCTCTAAAGCCCAGTCTACTGTACATTTACATCGCTAAAGCCCCAGTGGGCAGCTCACCTTGTTAACCTCCAGGATCTCCCTCCTCTCCTCTGTTGCCGGGCGGGCCTGGCTGGCCGAGCGTTCATTGTGTCTGGAGCTGCCGTCGTCCTCCACATACGGGATGAGTTGCTGTGTGGGGGGAGGGTATATCAAAATATACAATGACCACCGGTGTTCAGCGAGGGGGATGTTAAATTGATAGTAGTTTGGTACTTTGGCTTGGAAAATACATGTGTTGCCTTTTGTCTGTGGCTCCGTTGCAAAAGAGATCACCATTTCACATGGGTCTCGCCTGGTTATATAAAGGATAAATAAAACATGAAAAATAAATAAGGTTCATTGGCTTGTCTCTCAAACAAAATAAATAAATAGTGATTGTGTGTAGATCACCAAAACACTCTAATCTACAAACAGTTCCATACCACCACCGACATTTCTGAATTAGGACTTCTCCACAGTCCATACCCAAGCTCTTAATTCATTTATAAGCACTCTCTGTGCTTGACGTTGTCTGGCTGACACTATACCGACTGCTGTGCTAGAAAACCCTCTCAGAATGCCGAGGTCTTCCCCTCCCTCCCTCCCTCCCTCCATTCCCTCCCTCCCTCCCTCCCTCCCTCCCTCCATTCCCTCCCTCCCCTCCCTCCATTCCCTCCCTCCCCTCCCTCCATTCCCTCCCTCCCCTCCCTCATTCCCTCCCTCCCTCCCTCCCTCCCTCCCTCTCTCTTCGCTCTGCCTGGCTGTTCCTCCTGTTTTAAATCACACTGACACCTGCTGGTCTGCAGGATAATGAGCAGTGCCGTATGGAACACATTGTTATTTATTGCACTGCATCAAGACCAACGGGCTTATCTTAAATAGTACCATTATACTAGCGTTACACTATCGTCTACTGGGTTCCTATTATCATACATGGCTGTGTGAGGTGAGATTGCTTAAACGGTTATGTAGGAACGAGGTAATGATTTGAGAAAAGCATAAGATTGGGTCCAAGAGAAAAGCATAAGATTAGGTACAAGGGGAATAACGATTACCGGCCAACCGAAAGCCTTAGCAGGTGTGAAAACACAGCGAAGTCCAAAACAAATCTGAGGCTGAGTGCTATTCTACATTCTGAATAGCCTAGTAGTTGATTGCATTTCATTGCAGTCAGTGACCTGAGGTTTAGCAACTGGCAGAGGCCAAGAGTAGACAGTGATTGATGCAGGCTGTGACCAAAGCATTACTGCGGGGCTGGATCGGGCCATAAGACAGACAGAGACAGAGGCAGGGAAAGAGAATCAAATGAGAAACACGAGACAGCTATGGCAGTTCTCTAGTCAGTCAGAGAGACCGATGCCAAACCCAAAGCTGTCTGATTCGTATTAGAGAGAAGACGTGCTGGATATTATATTAGGCCGACTCAGTAATTGTTAGGGCTGTAGAATCAGAGAGGAAAAAACTTTCTACTTCCATAATTCCAGCTATAAGCCAAACGCATTTTGAATTTAAAGGTAAGAGCTGTTTTTGGCACTCGGAAGGGGGAAAATGTGCGGGGGTAGAGAGAGAAGGCGAGAGAGAGAGAGGGCGAGAGAGAAAGCGCGTGTGTGTGTGTGTCTGTGACTGTGTGTGTGTGAGTCATAACCCGTCTCTCTACGCCACACTAGGATGGATGTGGTTTGCCTGTTGACAGAGAAGAATGGGGGTAATTAAGGTTGCCTTACTTAGAAAGGGGGAACGAAATAGGGAGAAGAAAGGAGAAAAAAAAGAATGCCGTGGAGGATAAGTAAATTAAATGACATGGCCGCTCACAGTGCAGGAAATGCCAAAGAACAACAAGGGCTCAGTTGATTGCCTGGCTTGGGGAGAAAACAGAAAACCGCTGACGTGGGCAGCCTTCGCCAGCTGTTCATTACCAGGCCCGCTGCTAATTAGGAACGCGATGAGGTCATGCTGGCTGAGTCATTGATTCCACTTCCTGTTTGGGGAAAGCCCAGTCGGCCAATAGCACGACTGTCAGGACTGTGGCCGGCCAATAGCAGGCTTGTCCGCCACTTGAGTTTTAGGGGATGATAAATGGCGGTGTGTGGAGGGCCAAAATCAACTTCCTCCAACCAACATGGTATGGCGAGGTATTGGTTGGTCAGCACAATAAGTCATTTTCACAGCCTCTGGGAATATGTAAACATTTTAAATGAAGTGGTACAACTGTGGAGTGTAAATGGACAGGGAGGTTTATATAAAAAGTGTAACTTTTCAGAGGGAGAGAAATACAGCACACCGGTATGCCATATGGGAAATTCCACCTTCACCGAATTATGCTGAGACGCATATTTTTCACATGAAAATGTATGCCAAAGAATAACCATTGACTTCAAAGTTTAACAAACCATACAACTCTATGCACAAGGACTACTTTGAATAATTTACAAAATAAAACATTTACTGTAAAAACTGTGCAGATGCAAAGTTTAGAAACAAAATTGTATCTGCACAGATCTTCCTGTAAATGTGTTTTTGTTTGATATACATTTTCAAGTGAAAAATCTGAGTCTCACCGTAATTCCGTTACCATGGAATTGCCCATGTATAAAACAAACAAATGTAATGTACAGTACCAGTCAAACGTTTGCCCCCGGTGATGCGTTGTGCAGACCCCACCACCCTCTGGAGAGCCCTGCGGTTGTGGGCGGTGCAGTTGCCGTACCAGACAGTGACACAGCCCTAGAGGATGCTCTCAATTGTGCATCTGTAAAAGTTTGTGAGGGTTTTAGGTGACAAGACAAATTTCTTCAGCCTCCTGAGGCAAAAAGAAACGACAGTCCATCATTACTTTGTTACTTAGTGTAGTCGCAAAAACCATCAAGTGCTATGATGAAACTGGCTCTCATGAGGACCGCCACAGGAAAGGAAGACCCAGAGTTACCTCTGCTGCAGAGGATAACTTCATTAGAGTTATCGGCACCACAGATTGCAGCCCAAATAAACGCTTCACAGAGTTCAAGTAACAGACACATCTCAACATCAACTGTTTAGAGGGACTGAGTGAATCAGGTTGAATTGCTGCAAAGAAACGACTACTAAAAGGACACCAATAAGAAGAAGAGACTTGCTTGGGCCAAGAAACATGAGGAATGGACATTAGACCGGTGGAAATCTGTCCTTTAGTCTGATGAATCCACATTTGAGATGTTTGGTTCCAACCGTGTCTTTATGAGATGCAGAGTAGGTGAACGGATGTGGTTCCCACCATGAAGCATGGAGGAGGAGGTGTGATGGTGCTTTGCTGGTGACACTGTCGCTGATTTAGAATTCAAGCACACTTAACCAGCATGGCTACCACAGCATTCTGCAGCGATACGCCGTCCCATCTAGTTTGCAGTTAGTGGGACTATCATTTGTTTTTCAACAGGACAATGACCCAACGCACCTCCATGCTGTGTAAGGGCTATTTGACCAAGAAGAAGAGTGATGGAGTGCTGCATCAAATGACCTGGCCTCCACAATCCCCCGAACTCAACCCAAATGAGATGATTTAGGATGAGTTGGACCGCAGAGTGAAGGAAAAGCACCCAATAAGTGCTCAGAATATATGAGAACTCTTTCAAGACTGTTGGAAAAGCATTCCAGGTGAAGCTGGTTGAGAGAATGCCAAGCGTGTACAAAGCTGTCATCAAGGCAAAGGGTGGCTACTTTGAAGAATCTAAAATATATTTAGATTTGTTTAATATTTTTGGGGTAACTACATGATGTGTTATTTCATAGTTTTGATGTCTTCACTATTATTCCACAATGTAGAAAATAGTTTAAAAAATGAAGTAAAAACCCTTGAATGAGTAGCTGTATCCAAACTTGAGTGGTAATGTACATGTTTAATGCAAAATGCCTCTGTCAGATGTAAGAAAAGCCTAATTAAACGTGTGCATGCAGTCAGTTCTAAAACATTGGTTTAAAACCAATTGGCTCCAAACCAATAGGAGAAAAGACCGCAACAATAAAACTACAAATAAAAACAGTGGAATCGCCCAGCATGAGGTCTGAAACAACAGCCACCCCAGTAACTCAGTAAAATAAAGTGGTGGGTTTTTAGAGGTGGGTGGGTGTCCATAACAGCCACGAAGGAGGCCCTAGGGACAAACACAGAGCGCAATTTAATTGAATGTGGAGCTGAGGGCTGTGTCCCAAATGGATACAAATTCCTTGTATAGCGCACTACTTTTGACCAGAGCCTTGTCAAAAGTAGTGCACTATATAGGGAATAGGGTGTGCGAAGGTAGACCGGACAGAGTGGGAGAGATAAGAATCCCACAGGCACCAAGTAAATGAGTTCAAACTAGTTAGATATTGACTGTGATACACAGAGTGGTCCTGGGACAGTGGCCACTCACCTCTGGGGTTACGGGGTCCAGACCGGTGCAGTTTTCATTGCATTTGTCATAGACGAGGCGCAGCTTGCGGAAGAGTACAGAGAGCATACGCAGGTGCTCCTGCAGTTTGCCCAGCCTGTCCTGGTGGGTGCTGGGGTGGTACGTCACTCCATTTGGCAGCTGGGGGAGATGACATAGGAAAGAAGTGTTATATACTCTTTTAGTAATGTAATAAAATTGTAATAATTGCTACGGGCCAATACAAGGCCTCCTATTTGCTCCTTGACTAGTACCTTCTTGACTACTGGTAATCAGCGTGTGATTACTCAAATGTTTATGGTGGTAACTGAAGTGTAGAAGGTTTGTAAAATAATGACTGAATTATTGCAATGTAGACCAAAACAAATTAAAAATGTATTCATTTTACTGTGCTGTTTCATGGCATTCTACCGGGAGAAGTTACATATAACTAACTATATGATATGTGTATAACTTAAAACTGCTTCGGACTGTTTAACCTGAGCTTTATGCTAACTAACTTTAGGCACTTTTAACTGATCATTTCAACCGAGGTTTAATGCTAACTAGCTTTAGGTGCTTTTAACCGATCGTGAACATCCTGTACAGCCTGAAATGATTCCCTGCATGAGGGTAGGCGAGGTAATATACCTGTATACATGCCTACCAGTGATCTTTTTTCACACAGTCTGTGATCTGTGAAACAAGTCACAACAGTGCTGTTTGTGCATTCTGTGGCGAGGAAGCGCGGCTTGTGTTGTGCTGCTAATGCATTCTTCTTCTTTTGTCTGACTTTTTCGGCGTTGTTTTAATGAGCTGCAGAAGGATCTTCTCTGAGACACAGAGAGAGAGACAATGTCTGACAATGTCCCAAATAGCACCCTATTCCTTATATAGTGCACTACTTTTGACCAGAGTCCTAGTATGGGCCCTGGTCAAAAGTAGTGAACTACATAGGGAATAGGGTGCCATTTTTGACGCAGGCAACCTGTCCTGAACTCATCTCCAGGGCACCGTCTGATCTTTCCAACGCATCAACAGAAGGCCGAGAAGAGGTATAAACAGATGGTGACTGTCTAATGATAAAATGGAGACCTTTTCATACCCAATTATATCATCCATGTTTTAAAGCTAATGTGAAACAGGATTGGGACATTTATTTGTATTTAACTAGGCAAGTCAGTTAAGAACAAATTCTTATTTACAATGACTGCCTACCCCAGCCAAACCCTAACGACGCTTGGCCAATAGTGCACCACCCTATGGGACTCCCAATCACAGCCGGTTGTGATACAGCCTGGAATCGAACCAGGGTCTGTAGTGACGCCTCTAGCACTGAAATGCAGTGCCTTAGACCACTGCACCACTCGGGAGACATACCTTCCTAGGGCAATAATAAAAGCTGGCTTAGTTGGCCTAGTTTTCTGCTCGTAGGCCCATATCCATCCATTTTCATATTGTGTTAATGTTATTTGATATAACTATGAGGAGAGAGAGGGATATTTATTTGGTTCAACAGACTCCAACCAGTGCCCCACGATTTTTACCTCTTGGATGACAGTCAATCAATGTTGTGCTCTCAGTTTATGTAATGCTGTCGGTCTGGGGTCAAATAAGGCTGAATGCTTTGCGTGTAATAAAGGTGGTTGACAGACCAGCACCATCCATAATCAAAGGCAACCCATGAACTTCATTCAGCTTTAACACCGCCCCAATACAAAAAGTCACAAGAAACACTCACCTGCATGTTCCTCAACAGCTGGAAGATCTCCATGGTGCGTAAGACGATATCCTGCACCGTCTCCTGGCCGATGCGACAGAGCGACGCCGTGTTGACATCACGGACAGCCTGAGCCTGCTGCCCAGCGAACGCCACCATGGGAGGGGTGGTCATGTGGACAGCACAGGACCTGTAGGTGCAGTGATGGGTCAGCCTATTCTACACTGGCACACCTTGGCATGCCTGGTCGTATGATATTGGAAGGACGGAAAAGGGAAGGGTTGAGGAGAGAGAGGGCAGGGGAGACAGGGAAAAAGAAACAGACTGGTTCATTTATTGATGTTACATTTCCAATGATGAGTTGATGAATTAATTAATAAATAAATAAACTATTGTTGCCAGACAAATTTCCTTATGGGACAATAATTCATTCATTTATCCAAAAATAATTGCAAGCTATTTATCTCCAAGCTTCCCCTTAACCCTTATTTAGTCCATCAGCCAGTTCCATACTCAAAAGGAAAAAAGTGTCAGTATAGAGTGAAATAATGTGCTAAATATAAATGACTTTATTTTTCTGTATGGAACTAAATTAGAAATATTTTTGCATCTCGGTCTCTTTGGTTTTTCATTCTGGTTTTTTTTGTGTGTAAGTTAATGGTTTGTGTGCGATCACCTGCTGAAACCCTATCTACAGTGCCTTCGGAAAGTATTCAGACCCCTTGACTTTTTCCACATTTTAGTAGGTTACAGCCTTACTCTAAAATTGATTAAATGTGCTTTTTTCCCTCATCAATCTACTACACACAATACCCAATAATGACAAAGAAAAACAGGATTTTAGACATTTTGGAAAAAACTGAAATATCACATTTACATAGGTTTTCAGACCCTTTACTCAGTACTTTGAGACACTTCCGGCAGCCTTGAGTCTTCTTGGGTGACGCTACAAGCTTGGCACACCTGTATTTGGAGAGTTTCTCCCATTCTTCTCTGCAGATTCTCTCAAGCTCTGACAGGTTGGATGGGGAGTGTTGCTCCACAGCTATTTTAGGGTCTCTCCCGAGAGGTTCGATTGGGTTCAAGTCTGGGCTCTGGCTGGGTCACTCAAGGACATTGAGACTTGTCCCAAAGCCACTCCTGCGTTGTCTTGGCTGTGTGCTTAGGGTCATTGTCCTGTTGGAAGGTGAACCTTCGCCCTAGTCTGAGGTCCTGAGTGCTCTGGAGCAGGTTTTCATCAAGGATCTCTCTGTACTTTGCTCTGTTCATCTTTGGCTCAATCCTGACAAGTCTCCCAGTCCCTGCCACTGAAAAACATCCCCACAGCATGATGCTGCCACCACCACAGGGATGGTGCTAGGTTTCCTCCAGAAGTGACACTTGGCATTCAGTCCAAAAAGTTCATTATGTCTCATCATGGTCTGAGAGTCTTTAGGTGCCTTTTGGCAAACTCCAAGCAGGCGGTCATTCCATCTGGCCACTTTACCATAAAGGCCTGATTGGTGGAGTGCTGCAGAGATGGTTGTCCTTCTGGAAGGTTCTCCCATCTCCACAGAGAAACTCTGGAGCTCTGTCAGAATGACCATCGAGTTCTTGGTCACCTCCCTGACCAAGGCCATTCTCCCGATTTGCTCAGTTTGGCCGGGCGGCCAGCTCTAAGAATTGTCTTGGTGGTACCAAACTTCTTTCATTGAAGAATGGAGCCCACTGTGGTTATTTATTTTACCTTAACTGACTTGCCTCATTAAATAAAGGATAATTTGTTCTTAACTGACTTGCCTAGTTAAATAAAGAACTAATTCTTATTTTCAATTATGGCCTACCAGACGGTAAAATACCTCCTGGGGGGACAGGGGCTGGGATTAGAAAATTAAATACAAATATAGGACAAAATACACACACTACATTCATCTTGGGGACCTTCAATGCTGCAGATATTTTTTGGTACCCTTCCTTAGATCTGTGTCTTGACACAATCCTGTCTCGGAGCTCTACGGACAATTCCTTCGACCTCAGGGCTTGGTTTTTGCCCTGACATACCCTGTCAACTGTGGGACCTATATAGACAGGTGTGTGCCTTTCCAAATCATGTCCAATCAGTTGAATTTACCACAGGTGGACTCCAATTAAGTTGTAGAAACATCAAGGAAGATCAATGGAAACAGGATGCACCTGAGCTCAATTTCAAGTCTCATAGAAAAGTTTTATACATTTTCAAAAGATGTATAAAACCCCATTTTCACTTTGTCATTATGGGGTACTGTGTAGATTGCTGAGGATTTACATTTTTAAATCCATTTTAGAATATGGTTTTAACATAACAAAATGTGAAAAAAGTGAAGGTGTCTGAATACTTTCCCGAAGGCACTGTATATCTATTTATTTCTTATCTTAACTAATGTAAAATAAACACAGGAGCAGTCATTAAAATTATTTATTTTTATTGAAAATAAGGCAGGCAACAGTTTTCCCAGGCCTCCACCCTGGAGGTTCACTGAGGAAGATCTCACCTGACTCAGGTAGCTGCGAAACCTCTTCCAGGCTGAGACCTTTGTCATCCTAAGCCTTGCCAGCCCTCAGGCTTTGAGGCAGCCTCTTTGACACTGCCAAGTTCATTCCTCAGGGGGGAGGCCACAGTTGCTGTCTGCGCCTCGTCTTTGCTACACCCCATGGTGCTGAAGGTAGGGCGCAACAACTTTCATTCGCACATGGGGAAAATAGCAAAGGGACAGTACACTCCACTATCAGAGTATGGATCAGCCTCCTCCTTTCCACATGCAGACTTGGGTAGGGGTAGAAGAGACCCATCACCTTTATTTTTACTAGTGACCATTGGTCCATGGCATAGTCTACAAGCTGAGGCTCTAGTGAACTGTAAATCATGATGATGATATTAATAATAACAATCAAGGTGCAGCTACTGTAGAAGGTGCAACGGAAGTTGAATGACACGTTCTGGTTTTTACAACCAAATCTCTTTTTTTTATTTTTTAAATAACCACGACTCAACGTTAGTGTTTATGTCTTTTTAGAAATGGCTACGCTCTCCGTATAGTGACAGGGGAAACGGCTCGAGTCGCACAAAAGGGAATATAACGTTGCAGATAAAGTTCGGAAGGACATCATTTCATGTGCACAACATCTAAAGCCCCGTATCACTATACCGAGAGCTTTGACATTTCTAAAAGGACTTATTTCGGTGTTTTTGAAGCCTTTGTAAAAAAAGGCTCCACCCTTCAATAACATACCATTTCACATGCACTAGAATAGCCTGGCAAATTAACTGTATACAGTACATTTCTGGAAGGCATGAACACTTACATCAGTGTAAACTGACAGCTCTATGCATTGTATCTGCAATGTTGCACCCCAACTTCATACGCCACAGTTAACGTAATAACGGTTAATTTAGCTAGATGGCTAACGTTGCTGACTACAGACAGTAGGTTAACTAGCTAGCAAGCTGTTAGCAAACGAGACGATAGTTATTTCAAATAGTTTTAACATGCATTTGTCCTCTTGCTATACAAAACAAAAAGTTCACTTTGGCGCTTTTCATATTGTCCAACTGACTAAACACAAACTTACCTGTGCTAGCTAGTATTAATTTATATTTTTTGTTGACATGTGTCAAGTCCCTTTTCTCCAGGATCTCGCAAGTGTCAAACATCGCGAGACCTTACATTGAGTATCTTAACCGTAAAGCATGAAATATGAGCGTTTATTTAAAGCTATACTCCTTAGTTGCTAGCTACATCACTTATACCCATTGGTTCTTGAAGAAATAACGTATACATGCCTAATGAGCTTAGTTTAACTGTCGTACTCTATCGTACCCCATCAGAACCCCAAATATAATAAGCTTGTTATACTCCAATGTTTGTAAACAAACACTGTATAGCTTCAAAACATGGTTAAAACTATACTTTTGATATCATGGATGGTCAGTCCTTGCAAACAGAGCTCTAAAATACAATTTCTCCAGGCCCATATCCATCAGCTTTCTATCAACACACAGGCGAGGTGACACTTTGTTATTGTTTCAATTAAGGATTCAATTAAGGATTCCAGCTTTAAAAATGTGGATTATTGTTGCTGCCATTGATTGCAATGAAATATATTGACGACTATGAATATAACACCAACTCTAACACAAAAAAATGGATGAGCATTATTTTACAGCAGATACGGTATGTACATCACATATAGGTGTTTAATACCCCACTCATGATGTTACGGTAGAGCAGAGTTCCACTGCAAGTTCACCTGTGTGAAAGCGACACCTGGTGGTCATTCAGCGATCAACACTGCCCTGTATAATTTATCTATGAACCAACCCTCTGGTCTATTTTAACTTTTTGGTGAAGTGGTTTACTGTATTTGTATACGATTTAGCTGGGATCATCCCTAACGTGTCATGTGTCATCATAATCTTCCTCTTTGGATAAAAAAAAAAACACCATTCAAACTTGTGTGAGCCCCTAATCCTACGTTATTAATGATAGAATGGACAAAAACTATAATTCTCTGCAAAGAGATGACCAGCTTTTGCTAGGTTTCCATTTATAGCTCACAAAGCAATCTGTTACGAGTTATCTTTATTTAAATTAAAGTATCAAACACAAGATGTGCCTGAAATAGATACTTACTCATCCTGTGCGCCCTGCCGTGCTAAATTGCTGCTCTGAGTGACAAAGAGAATAAGAGAGGGTTTTATTGAACAAATGAAAGGCTTCTTCAGGCTTGAGTGAAGCTGAAGTTTGAAAATAATGCCTGTTACTTAATTTCCATTATTCATTCAAATGTGGGGTTGTACGGCTACAGGATGGATTTAAATGTCAATTTATCTAGTGTGGGAGGCTGAGTTGGGTAATTGTAAACCTTGAGACAGGTTTTATTTTCTTCTCTCTAAAGCCCTCTGTGTAAGCTGCTGAAACAGAAACTGGCACAGAAACGCCATGTCAGTTCACTTGGCTGCTGACAACTTCTTAATTGCGAAAAAGAGTGCCGTTTAGTTCACCACAATGAATGAGTTCAAATCTGGCTCGTCACAGGTTGTTAGATCCTAATTTCCTAGGTTATAATTTGTTTCCCACTTATGAATATTGAATAACTGAGGTCTGCTGTGACACGTGGCTCTATTTTGAGGCATTTGCACAAAATATGTAGACACAATTCTGGTTCTGTTGTGTCGTGCCTGTAGTGTTTAAGTCTTCTATAACAGAATTATGAATATCCAAAGTCCATAAAGATGAAGACAAATTAAGTATAGATTCTGTATCAGATGTGTAATATATGTTTCCAATGACCATACCTTACCTTAACACCCTCAAGCACAGACAGAGATAAAGCACATAGTTGATAGAAAAGTGTTCTCAAATACTGTTCAATTACCATGAATTATACAAACATGGAATAAATAGGCTACTGTATTTAAGAAAATAGATTTGCTCTATGACACATATTCTAACCACTTAGAAACGTCTTAAATTTAAGATCGCTGACATTGATGACCTTGGTGTGATTTCAGGGTGTACAGCACAGTATTGGACAACATCACCTCCACCAAACCAGCAGAGAGCCTCAACAATGGCCAGATTGAAGGCACCAGAGTGTTGAAAGGGAAAACTCCCAGTGAGGGGAGAGGAAACATGAACCATATAATGACTGCTGAGGGATATCAGGCTAAATCGGATTATCTACCATACTCAGCCGTCTCGTGCTTTAATTAAAAACACTCTGATCTTGTTCCTCCAGGGTTGGGTTCGGGAGGGGCAGAGTGCACAATAGTCTGCTCTCCCACTTCAACCAGGACAGTGTCTCACGTTGAAGAGGATTAAAAGAGAGAATGACCAAGCTACAGACAAGGAGAGAGATAATATAGGAGTAGGGCTAAATTGCGGAATCCTGTGCGAATTTCAGCCCTACAGTGACTGCCAGAGCAGCAGTTGGATAAAGGGCTTAACTTTCTCTGTGTGTGAGTCTCTATGTGTGTGTGAGCTGAGTAGAGTGGGGTGCAAAGCGTGTGTGTGTGTGTGTGTGTGTGAGAGAGAGTAATGTAGAGCAGACAAAAGCAGGGTGCAAAGAGGATGGGGTGCACAGGAGATGGGATACTGCCAGGGGTCAGCTGGTTTCAGGGAAACACAATCCATCAATCAGATGTTAAACACACACACGCTGCTCTAATCTGCCGAGTCATGCTCACACAGCCCACAGAGTGGAGTGCAAATGCAGAGGTTAAATGTTGATCCACTCACACATTCTAGAGAGCTTGTGATAGCCTTGCTGAAATGGTTTGCTACAACAAAACAAGTTAGCTGTGAAATCATAATTACACAAAATAACTTAGCCTTAAAAAACAACAAAGACCTCAAAAACAAAATGCATACTTAATCACTGACTCTCCCTTCCTTAATTGACTTATTCTACATGTTTCAAATACCCCCCTAATAGCTTTCAGTACACAAACTGAACCTTCCCCCTGTGTACATTTGATCAAATCATGTTATCAGGGTCTGATTTTCGACAGACTGATTGAAGTCTCCCTATTAAGGGAGGGTGAGGCCAAACCAGAGATGTGTATATGATACTGGGTCAGTAACACTAAGGGACCCTTGAGACCCAAGATGGCTGATCCATTGACATTGACGGCCTACAGCTGCACCAGACTGGCTGAAGGTCGAGGAGGGGACAGGGAAATTAAAAATGATCGAGGTGTGCAAAGAGACAATGGATCCACTGAGTGCTGTGTTGCTGAGAAACCCTTATCCTTATCAGGAACTATAGCAGAAGGCAAAAGGGCAAACGTGATTATTGACAACACTAGATTTGATTCAAATCAGTATTTTAAATATAAGGATGGTTTTGTTCTCTTAATTATTAGCATCTAACACCGTGTGGTTTCATCTAATTTTCTTTAAACAATACAGTGACCAGCATTTCAATATAGACACTTAAACCATTAAGCACTCAAATGACATTTTAAAATGTGGACTTAGAGTAAGATAAAACATATATAAATATAATTCATGGTGCAACACTTTCAAGCCTGTGATCAGCTATGGCACCCCGTCCCTGATCACTTCAATCTTTACTTCTTTGGGAATATTGGTACAGAGGCTCTTTCTTGTGACTGTAGAATGATCACCTCAGTATTTCAGAGATAAACAAACTAACCACACAACAAACGGGTAAACTACAAAGCAGGATCAGTGAGTTAGCCAGCTGTCGTCGATAAACAACCCCAAATAACGTATTGCTTTTCTGGTTCGTTCAGAAATGTAAACTTAGATATGTGTTTCTGGTTGTTGAGTCAATTGGACCAGGAATTCGGGAGTAGGGGGGGGGGGGTAAATTAGTCTAGCCATTTATCTAAACTTGTAATCATGGTCGAATTATTTTAAAAACTCTCCACCCCATGACAAAACGAGTAGAATTGCAAGAAATGTGTTATAAAATTGCTAAATCTTCTCTACGCCCCATGGCAGAATGTGTAGATTTGCAGGAAATTAACTCTAAGGGCTCTATCTTTTAACAAACCTAACGCAATAGTCAATCTAAGCGTTGGCAGTAGCGCTATAGGTTCGAGGGTGTGTCCAAAATATTTTAGCTATTTTTACAACCACAATTATTTCTACATTTATTTACCTTTATTTAACCAGGTAGGCCAGTTGAGAACAAGTTCTCATTTGCAACTGCGACCTGGCCAAGATAAAGCAAAGCAGTGCGACACAAACAACAACACAGAGTTACACATGGAATAAACAATAAACAAGCCAATAACACAATAAACAAGTCAATGACACAGTAGGGGGGAAAAGTCTATATACAGTGTGTGCAAAAGGCATGAGGAGGTAGGCAATAAATAGGCCATAGGAGCGAATAATTACAATTTAGCAGATTAACACTGGAGTGATAAATGAGCAGATGATGATGTGCAAGTAGAGATGCTGGTGTGCAAAAGAGCAGAAAAGTAAATAAAAACAGTATGGGGAAGAGGTAGGTAGATTGGGTGGGCTATTTACAGATGGACTATGTACATTATCTGCGCAGTTGCTGGCGGTGGCTCGAAAGGGCTGGGATTTGATGAATAAATAAGTTGTGGGTGTGTTGAGGCTTTACCCCCTCACTGGCCAATCAGAACATGCTCCATGGCTAAATATGTGGTTGCTTCAAGTTGTGTATATACAGTCTTGTATATATTACCTTGGGATCAACTCAAATTCCAATGTTAGTCCACTATAGTTTGTTAAACAGCTTACAGAAACAAAATAACTAAATGTAGACCTATCCCATCTTTGCTAAACTTGAACCTGTTTGCAGTCCGCATTGTTCTAAGTAATTAGATGGCTTCAATAGCGTTCGCACTGATATAGGGGCTAGGCCTACTGTAAATTGCATTATGGCTGAGCATGGACATGGCAAATGTTGTCAACAAGCAAGATTAAATTCACACCGAAAAATTATAATAAGTTTGTTTTAATAAAATGAAACAAAAAGCAAGCAATCTGTTTGAATTTTTTTCAACAACAATAAATGCATGTAAAATGTCAAATGTAATGTATCATAAAATCACCATCATAAAAGAACAACAACGAATTGCTGTTGAACCAGCCTTCGCTATAGTAGTCCTAGGGTAAAGGTAGTCTGTGGAGGGCTTGGATTTAAAAAAAAAAATGAAATGGAAAACAAGCAATTGTTACATGAAAATAACTAAATACGAGGTTCACCGGTATTCACCGAGGATCTCATCTCTCCTTTCACGATGGGCACGGAGACATGGAACCTATATCATGGAGGGAGTCTTACGCACGTCCAAAGCATGGCTAAAATAACGTAGGCCTGCCTACAATGCATAGATAAAAAGGGAACGTCAGCTCACTGTTTTACTCCTCTCAGACTTGATACAGTATTTTAATAAAGCTTGGGTGATTAGGATTTATTTCCAAGCGGTCTCACGAGCCAAACCCTTTATCAACGGTCTTGTCTAGCCTACTTGATTACGTTGGGCAGGACAAAAAGAAAACAGCCTTCATTGAGAGGGGAGGCTATGCTTGGTTTTTAATCAAATAAAATGAAATGGGGAAAAAACATGAATGTTTTATGTTTCTAAATACCAAAGTATACAGGTGCCAAATCACATCTTGTTCCATGTTCATGTGGGCAGTGTGTGTCACGGCTTTTAAGGCTGTGTTTCAGCTGTCAAAATTCATACCGTAACCAACTGCGTTACCATTAAAACCAGCTTTTGATTGGTCTTAAATATCCCTACCAGTGCCGCCTGAAATTAGTACTTTGGGTCATGTTTTTAAGGGCACGCCTAAAATATTTTCACTCCTCCCATCTGAGTGTAAGCATGCTGATGTTAGACAGGTAAATTGCCAAACCTGGCGTTAGGGCGGGAAAATGCCAGTCCGCCAGTTTTTACATGGCGAAATTGCAAACTAACGTGCGTATGACACTAGCGCCTCCTTAGCGCCAGCTGAAAATAGAGCTCTGGTCCAATATCCATGATTGATCAGCCAAAAGCAGAGCTTGAAGTGGACTTAAATATATGCCGGTACTCATCCAGAGAGACACTGCACTGCAAGTTGTTTGGCTGTAACATATAATCAAAAAAAGTTGTGTTCTATTCTATTTGGAGTGCTGTTTATACTAAGGTGCCGGAACGCCGCCGCAATATTTTAAGGCCACATTCTATAAAAGATGCAGGAACTCTAGCTGTACAAATGTGAGGTGCGAGAAATCAGTTCCAATATGTTCCTGGTCAAGTCAAGCACTGGCCAAAAGACTGTGTCCAGGCTACAACTAAATCCTGGTTAGGTAGCTTAACTTAGCCTCCTGGCCTTTCCCATGGGCTTAAACAGGTGTCTACATGTTGGGGTCCTCACACAGACTACACCCAGGCTTCTGGTCGGCCTGCTGTTCCAGCTGTAAGGTGACTGAATGAAAGTTGTAGTTGGAGAAGCAGGTTTGGGTCATCTCCCTTAGGACTGGCTGGGCATCCACTATGTCATCTGTGGAGGGAAAGGAAATGCAACTGTGATGACACTGACCAACTGACACTTTCGCAAGTCACTACGGTCCGATCAAGTCAAGGCACACACATATAGTGGAAACAGCGGTGGCATTTCCACAGAATGTTTCATTCTCAGATGCATGACAAGCAAAAAACAATGTGTCATGGATACAATAAAGCCATCATCATCACTACATATGGGAGTTGTAACATAACAGTAGATTACTGACAGCCTAGTCCAGCTACACTCACCTATAGCCACGTGTGCTGACAGCACCGTCTGGTTCATAGTCAGGGCCCAGATATGGAGGCTATGGACAGACTTCACCCCCTTCACTGCCAGCAGCCGGTCCCTCACCTCACCGTGCTTCACTCCAGCTGGGGTACCTGGGGAGAAATAAGAGAGGGAGAGAGGGAGAGAGGGATGGAAAGAGGGAAAGAGAGAGAGAGATATGGATTTCATTAACACGCAAACGCACACACACAGAGAGGAGGGAGTGGGCACAAAACATGGGCATCTTGGGCAACTTTTGTGATCATGAAAGTTTTAGACATGTTGCAATCGTCAACTGTTGCACAAATCATATCCTCGTGGCTGCCATCCCTATAAATCATTCCTAGTCTACAATAAGACGTCTACTTTGACATAGTCCCGAAACAGGGACGATAGAGAAAACTCCCTGTATTACCTTCCATGAGGACAAGCAGGATGTCTCTCAGAATGGTGACGGTGGTTCCCAGGACAAACATGGAGAACAGGAACGTACAGATAGGGTCCGCTATCTTATACTCAGGCTGTGGGAAACAAAGAGAACGAGAGAGTAAGGACCGTAATCATTACATTGTCATTACATGCTCTATTTTCCATCCAATATATTTCACTTTAGTTAAAAGACATACTTGTGGTAGAACAAACAGGGGACATCTCTATCTCACGTTAGAAACACATGAACGTTTGTGCTTGTACAGCATCACAAAAGGGATCATTCTATTGAGAATTGCCTGCTAGCAATATCCGTTTAAAAAATACATCAATCTCTAGTTTTGGAGTTACCTTCGAGAACATGACGCAGTAGATTTCAGTGCCTACGGAGGTGCATGCTCAGCGCATGAAGATTTTGAGAGATTATCACACACAGGAAGGAAGAGGGGGAAGAGTCTAAAAGTCACACTGGGCTTACTGTGAAATTAACAGTAAACTACTGTAACAGAGCGGTCCATTGTGTACTGCAATGATACTTGATTAATTTGTCGAGAGAGTCATTTTTGCAGCCTCGGCATGGGGCACAAGCCAATAAATCCCAAAGTGGATAAAGTCAACAATTTATAATACAGTAAATCGCCGCTAACTAGAAGTTATATGCATCTTCCATCAATTACTGATTGATTCTTTCAATTATTTAAATCCCATTGCTGAGAGTTTTCAATAGTACTTATGTACAATTTATGCAAATTCAAAAAGACTTTAACTTAATCTATGAAATTAGACTAATAACCTAATGTTGTCGGGGCTCTATTTGAGCCACTCTTTCAGTATCAGTGACATACTGTATGATTCATTCTAACACATTGAGTATTCAGCTATCTAAATGACCAGATCAAAAGGACATCTTACGAAAGTCAGGAAGAGTGTGTCAACACGAACATCCACCTCATCCTTATCTAACATCCTTATCTATCCTTATCTATCTAACAGACCGCTCTGTTGTTGAAAGCAATTACATGGACAAGATCCCTCCCAATTGAGGTAACAACCTGGCGGACAAAATGGCGGACGGAAGACAGGGTGGTGCGGCAGGTGCCGCTTCGCATTCGAATGCTGTAATTTTATCTAAACCATCAGGTGTACGCCGACCCCAGCTAAGTAACTCATGCAAAGAGTTAAAGCGCAATTATGTGTTTTATCTCCAGTACTCTGCCATGATTGTCAGTTATGTAGCTGCTCTACTGATAATCTCAGTGCGTCCTTGCTGGGATGACACAATCAGTCTACTACCGGAGAATATTAACACCAAACACATTGGTTCACCGTTCCACGGGAGCGGACAGTACACAGCATACCATAATGTTCTGAATAATGGCCAAGTCTACCTCGCTCCTTATTCTACTGAACCGCTTAGGCGCAACAAACACAAGTCCAACATTTATCGGAAACTGTTAAACTACCTGTTCACTACCCTCCTGCTCTCCGGGGATGTGCAACTCAATCCTGGGCCCAACATCACCGAGCCAGCGATACGCACCGGAGTGGAAAGCGGTGGATGGCCTCGTCCACTGATCGTCGCCGCTGTGGAAGTGGGTGAGTGCTATGGTCCTATGGTTTCTCTCGACTCACCCGGCTCCAGGATAGATTTTGACTCTTCAAACATACCAAAGTCGCTATATGCGATCCCTGACTCTGCTTCTGGTACGCAAGCTGTTTTAATTAGTTCCCCGCATCCAGTGCAGGCGGGAGGGATTGTTAATTGCGCTACCGAACTGCCCCTAATCAAAACGAAACAAAACGGCCTAAACCCAGCCGTCAGAAAACACAGAAAATTTAACTTTTTTCAATGTGTCAATCACTCTCGAGTCATCTGGGACCCACGAGCTAAGCCCAAGGGACTACTAGGGGGGCACTTGAACATTCGTAGTGTCATTCCAAAAAGTGATCAAATTCAACATCTACTCACAGACTCCAACCTTGACTTTCTCTGCCTCTCGGAGACATGGCTCCATAAAAACTCTCCATCTGCTGCTTTGATTGTGCCTGGCTACAATGTTTTCAGGAGAGACAGGACTGAAGGAAGAGGAGGGGGTGTGATGATTTACATTAAAGAACATATCCGATGTAAACAAATTGAGTGGTCATGTGATAATGAACTAGAATGTATTGGCCTGAACATTACACTGTCTCCCCAAATGTCTTTTACCCTCATTGGAATGTATAGGCCACCTTCCACCAAAAGTGTGTTTTTTGATCAGTTTAAAAACATGCTTAGGGAATGTGATTTTGGGAAAGAGGTCATCTTAATGGGAGATTTTAACATTAATTATGAAGACAAGTGTTGTAGGAAAACCCTCAAACGGATCATTAATACCTTTGACCTTACACAGCTAGTTAAAGGGCCAACCAGGGTGACTTGTTGCTCTAAAACACAGATTGATTTGGTGTTCAGTAATAAACCAGAGAGAGTGACTAAATCATTCAATATGGTTACTGGGCTATCTGATCATAATCTGACACTTATAGCCAGAAAGCTGTCTAAGAGCAGGTTTAACCTCTCTACTGTTAGAAAGCCTGATCAACTAAGAATACCTAAGAGTGAATTAAGCTATTTTGAAAATGCAATTAAGGGAATTAACTGGAATGATCTCTTGTCCTATGCAGACGTGGAAGCTGATAGTCAAGTTTTTCTATCCACAATCCAGACTACATTAAATGGTTTCCTAAAGAAAATCAAATCCAAACCTGGCCAAAAGAGCACTCTTCCTTGGCTAAATGGAGAAATCTGGAAATTGATGAAAGAACGAGATTATTATCTAAAAATAGCCCTAAGATCCAAATTAGAGCATGACAGACGTAGGTTTACCATGTTGAGAAATAAGGTGATGAAAGAAATCAGACAGGCCAAGGCAAACTTTTTTATTAACATAATTGGTGAAGCAAAGGGAAATTCTAAACTGATCTGGGAGAATCTAAAAAAGTTAACAGGGAAAGACCATAGTAACACTGCAAAAAGACTAGAAATCATGGTGAATAACAATCTAACACAGGATGCAGTTGAAATAGCAATAGCCTTCAATTCCTACTTTATTGACTCTGTCAGGGTACTGACACAGAACCCCTCCACTGGTTTCTTGGGCTCAGTGCTAGTAAATGATGCTCAACCTGTCTTCATCATAAGGGAGGTTTCTGAGTCAAAGGTGGACAAGGTGATTAGCTCACTAAAGAACTCTAAAGCCAAAGATGTGTTTGGGATGGACTCTACCTTTCTTAAAAACTACAAAGAGTCACTCATTGGCCCCATTACTAAGGTCACCAACACATCTATTGGTCTCGGGGTGTTTCCAAGGGTATGGAAGTCGGCCATAATAACAGCCATCTTTAAATCAGGCGACCCTGCTGACGTGAGTAACTACAGGCCCATTAGTATATTACCTGTGGTGTCAAAGGTTGTTGAAAAGTGTGTAGCAGAACAACTGATTGCCCACCTCAACAACAGCCCCTTCACATTACATTCCATGCAGTTTGGCTTCAGAGCGAAACACTCCACAGAAACGGCCAACTGCTTTCTTCTGGAAAATGTGAAGTCCAAGATGGACAAAGGGGGCGTTGTTGGGGCTGTGTTTCTGGACCTAAGGAAGGCTTTTGATACTGTTAACCATGAGATTCTCATCACAAAATTGTCCAAGTTTAACTTTTCCCCTGATGCCTTGAGATGGATGAAATCATACCTTGAAGGCAGAACTCAGTGTGTCAGAGTGAGCAATGAGCTGTCGCCCACTCTTAGCTATGATGTGGGCGTGCCCCAAGGGTCAATACTGGGGCCCCTCCTGTTCAGCCTGTACATTAATGATCTGCCTTCTGTCTGTACTGGGTCTGAAGTTCAAATGTATGCAGATGATACAGTGATATATGTGCATGCAAAGAGCAAACAACAAGCTGCACAAGAACTCACTACTGTAATGGTCCAGGTTACAAAGTGGCTCAGTGACTCGTGTTTGCATCTCAATGTGAAAAAAACTGTTTGCATGTTCTTCACAAAGAGGGCAACAGATGCTACTGAGCCAGATGTCTATGTGTCAGGGGAGAAGCTCCAGGTGGTATCTGATTTTAAGTACCTTGGCATCATACTTGATTCCAACCTCTCTTTTAAAAAGCACGTGAAAAAGGTAATTCAAATAACCAAATTCAACCTAGCTAATTTCCGATATATTCGAAATTGTTTGACTACAGAGGTAGCAAAACTGTACTTCAAATCTATGATACTCCCCCACTTAACATACTGCTTGACTAGTTGGGCCCAAGCTTGCTGTACAACAGTAAGACCTATTCAGTCTGTCTACAAACAGGCTCTCAAAGTGCTTGATAGGAAGCCCAATAGCCATCATCACTGTCACATCCTCAGAAAGCATGAGCTCCTGAGTTGGGAAAATCTTGTGCAATACACTGATGCATGTCTTGTATTCAAGATCCTAAATGGCTTGGCTCCCCCTCCACTCAGTATTTTTGTTAAACAGAAAACCCAAACATATGGCAGCAGATCCACAAGGTCTGCCATGAGAGGTGACTGTGTAGTTCCCCTAAGGAAAAGCACCTTTAGTAAATCCGCTTTTTCTGTGAGAGCTTCCCATGTCTGGAATACACTGCCATCAGACACACATAACTGCACCACATATCACACTTTCACAAAATGCTTGAAGACATGGCTTAAGGTCAATCAGATTTGTGAACATGGTCCCTAGCTGTGTGTTGCCGCTTTCCATGTCTGTTGTCTAACTTGTGAGGTGTGGAAACACTTTGTTGCTTTTATGAATTTTGTCTTGCTGCTTTTTGTTCTATGTTGCTCTGTCTGTATGCTACGTCTTGCTTGTCCTATGTTGCTATGTCTGTATGCTATGTCTTGTTCTATGTTGCTATTGTCCATATTGTAATTGTTTTTAATAACCTGCCCAGGGACTGCGGTTGAAAATTAGCCGGCTGGCTAAAACCGGCACTTTTACTGAAACGTTGATTAATGTGCACTGTCCCTGTAAAAATAAAATAAACTCAAACTCAAACTCAAACATGCACATTTTGCCTCAGTCCTAATCTTCTCACCCCATCGCCCTCTCCACCCCAGTTGACCACTACCTCCCCCATCACCCCAGTTGATCACTACCTCCCACATGACCCCAGTTGACTACCACCTCCCCCATCACCCCAGTTGATCACTACCTCCCCCATCACCCCAGTTGACCACTACCTCCCCCCTCACCCTAGTTGACTACTACCTCCCCATGACCCCAGTTGACTACTACCTCCCCCATGACCCCAGTTGACCACTACCTCCCACATGACTCCAGTTGACTACAACCTCCCCGTCACCCCAGTTGACTACTACCTCCCCGTCACCCCAGTTGACTACTACCTCCCCCATGACCCCAGTTGACTACTACCTCCCACATGACTCCAGTTGACTACTACCTCCCACATGACCCCAGTTGATCACTACCTCCCACATGACTCCAGTTGACTACTACCTCCCACATGACTCCAGTTGACCACTACCTCCCACATGACTCCAGTTGACTACAACCTCCCCGTCACCCCAGTTGACTACAACCTCCCCGTCACCCCAGTTGACTACAACCTCCCCGTCACCCCAGTTGACTACTACCTCCCCGTCACCCCAGTTGACCACTACCTCCCACATGACCCCAGTTGACTACTACCTCCCACATGACCCCAGTTGACCACTACCTCCCACATGACTCCAGTTGACTACTACCTCCCCCGTCACCCCAGTTGACTACTACCTCCCCCATGACCCCAGTTGACTACTACCTCCCACATGACTCCAGTTGACTACTACCTCCCCGTCACCCCAGTTGACTACTACCTCCCCCATGACCCCAGTTGACTACTACCTCCCACATGACTCCAGTTGACTACTACCTCCCCGTCACCCCAGTTGACCACTACCTCCCACATGACCCCAGTTGACCACTACCTCCCACATGACCCCAGTTGACCACTACCTCCCCCATCACCCCAGTTGATCACTACCTCCCACATGACCCCAGTTGACCACTACCTCCCACATGACCCCAGTTGACTACTACCTCCCCCGTCACCCCAGTTGATCACTACCTCCCACATGACCCCAGTTGACCACTACCTCCCACATGACCCCAGTTGACTACTACCTCCCCCGTCACCCCAGTTGATCACTACCTCCCACATGACCCCAGTTGACTACTACCTCCCCCGTCACCCCAGTTGACCACTACCTCCCACATGACCCCAGTTGATCACTACCTCCCACATGACCCCAGTTGACCACTACCTCCCACATGACCCCAGTTGATCACTACCTCCCACATGACCCCAGTTGACTACTACCTCCCCCGTCACCCCAGTTGATCACTACCTCCCACATGACCCCAGTTGACCACTACCTCCCACATGACCCCAGTTGACCACTACCTCCCACATGACCCCAGTTGACCACTACCTCCCACATGACCCCAGTTGACTACTACCTCCCACATGACCCCAGTTGACCACTACCTCCCACATGACCCCAGTTGACCACTACCTCCCACATGACCCCAGTTGACCACTACCTCCCACATGACCCCAGTTGACCACTACCTCCCACATGACCCCAGTTGATCACTACCTCCCACATGACCCCAGTTGACCACTACCTCCCACATGACTCCAGTTGACTACTACCTCCCCCGTCACCCCAGTTGACCACTACCTCCCACATGACTCCAGTTGACTACTACCTCCCACATGACCCCAGTTGACCACTACCTCCCACATGACTCCAGTTGACTACTACCTCCCCCATGAACCCAGTTGACCACTACCTCCCACATGACCCCAGTTGACTACTACCTCCCACATGACCCCAGTTGACCACTACCTCCCACATGACTCCAGTTGACTATTACCTCCCCCGTCACCCCAGTTGACCACTACCTCCCACATGACCCCAGTTGACCACTACCTCCCACATGACCCCAGTTGATCACTACCTCCCACATGACTCCAGTTGACTACTACCTCCCCCATGACCCCAGTTGACCACTACCTCCCACATGACTCCAGTTGACTACTACCTCCCACATGACCCCAGTTGACCACTACCTCCCACATGACTCCAGTTGACTACTACCTCCCCCATGACCCCAGTTGATCACTACCTCCCACATGACCCCAGTTGACCACTACCTCCCCATGACCCCAGTTGACCACTACCTCCCACATCACCCCAGTTGACTACTACCTCCCCATCACCCCAGTTGACTACTACCTCCCCAATGACCCCAGTTGACTACTACCTCCCCCGTTACCCCAGTTGATCACTACCTCCCACATGACCCCAGTTGACTACTACCTCCCCCATGACCCCAGTTGACTACTACCTCCCCCATCACCCCAGTTGACTACTACCTCCCCCGTTGACCCCAGTTGATCACTACCTCCCACATGACCCCAGTTGACTACTACCTCCCCCATGACCCCAGTTGACTACTACCTCCCCCATCACCCCAGTTGACTACTACCTCCCACATGACCCCAGTTGACCACTACCTCCCACATGACCCCAGTTGACTACTACCTCCCCCATGACCCCAGTTGATCACTACCTCCCCCATCACCCCAGTTGACTACTACCTCCCACATGACCCCAGTTGACCACTACCTCCCACATGACCCCAGTTGACTACTACCTCCCACATGACCCCAGTTGACCACCACCTCCCACATGACCCCAGTTGATCACTACCTCCCCCATCACCCCAGTTGATCACTACCTCCCACATGACCCCAGTTGACTACTACCTCCCCATCACCCCAGTTGACTACTACCTCCCACATGACCCCAGTTGACCACTACCTCCCACATGACCCCAGTTGACTACTACCTCCCACATGACCCCAGTTGACCACTACCTCCCACATGACCCCAGTTGACCACTACCTCCCACATGACCCCAGTTGACTACTACCTCCCACATGACCCCAGTTGACCAATACCTCCCACATGACCCCAGTTGACTACTACCTCCCACATGACCCCAGTTGACCACTACCTCCCACATGACTCCAGTTGACTACTACCTCCCCCGTCACCCCAGTTGATCACTACCTCCCACATGACCCCAGTTGACCACTACCTCCCACATGACCCCAGTTGACCACTACCTCCCACATGACCCCAGTTGACTACTACCTCCCCCGTCACCCCAGTTGATCACTACCTCCCACATGACCCCAGTTGACCACTACCTCCCACATGACCCCAGTTGACTACTACCTCCCCCGTCACCCCAGTTGATCACTACCTCCCACATGACCCCAGTTGACTACTACCTCCCCCGTCACCCCAGTTGACCACTACCTCCCACATGACCCCAGTTGATCACCACTCTCCCACATGACCCCAGTTGACCACTACCTCCCACATGACCCCAGTTGACTACTACCTCCCACATGACCCCAGTTGACCACTACCTCCCACATGACTCCAGTTGACTACTACCTCCCCCGTCACCCCAGTTGATCACTACCTCCCACATGACCCCAGTTGACCACTACCTCCCACATGACTCCAGTTGACTACTACCTCCCCCGTCACCCCAGTTGATCACTACCTCCCACATGACCCCAGTTGACCACTACCTCCCACATGACCCCAGTTGACCACTACCTCCCACATGACCCCAGTTGACCACTACCTCCCACATGACCCCAGTTGACTACTACCTCCCACATGACCCCAGTTGACTACTACCTCCCACATGACTCCAGTTGACTACTACCTCCCCCGTCACCCCAGTTGACCACTACCTCCCACATGACTCCAGTTGACTACTACCTCCCACATGACCCCAGTTGACCACTACCTCCCACATGACTCCAGTTGACTACTACCTCCCCCATGACCCCAGTTGACCACTACCTCCCACATGACCCCAGTTGACTACTACCTCCCACATGACCCCAGTTGACCACTACCTCCCACATGACTCCAGTTGACTACTACCTCCCCCGTCACCCCAGTTGACCACTACCTCCCACATGACCCCAGTTGACCACTACCTCCCACATGACCCCAGTTGATCACTACCTCCCACATGACTCCAGTTGACTACTACCTCCCCCATGACCCCAGTTGACCACTACCTCCCACATGACTCCAGTTGACTACTACCTCCCACATGACCCCAGTTGACCACTACCTCCCACATGACTCCAGTTGACTACTACCTCCCCCATGACCCCAGTTGATCACTACCTCCCACATGACCCCAGTTGACCACTACCTCCCCCATGACCCCAGTTGACCACTACCTCCCACATCACCCCAGTTGACTACTACCTCCCCATCACCCCAGTTGACTACTACCTCCCCCATGACCCCAGTTGACTACTACCTCCCCCGTTACCCCAGTTGATCACTACCTCCCACATGACCCCAGTTGACTACTACCTCCCCCATGACCCCAGTTGACTACTACCTCCCCCATCACCCCAGTTGACTACTACCTCCCACATGACCCCAGTTGACCACTACCTCCCACATGACCCCAGTTGACTACTACCTCCCCCATGACCCCAGTTGATCACTACCTCCCCCATCACCCCAGTTGACTACTACCTCCCACATGACCCCAGTTGACCACTACCTCCCACATGACCCCAGTTGACTACTACCTCCCACATGACCCCAGTTGACCACCACCTCCCACATGACCCCAGTTGATCACTACCTCCCCCATCACCCCAGTTGATCACTACCTCCCACATGACCCCAGTTGATCACTACCTCCCACATGACCCCAGTTGACTACTACCTCCCCCGTCACCCCAGTTGACCTCTACCTCCCACATGACTCCAGTTGACCACTACCTCCCACATGACTCCAGTTGACTACTACCTCCCCCATGACCCCAGTTGACTACTACCTCCCCATCACCCCAGTTGATCACTACCTCCCACATGACCCCAGTTGACTACTACCTCCCACATGACCCCAGTTGACTACTACCTCCCACATGACCCCAGTTGACCACTACCTCCCACATGACTCCAGTTGACCACTACCTCCCACATGACCCCAGTTGACTACTACCTCCCACATGACCCCAGTTGACCACTACCTCCCACATGACCCCAGTTGACCACTACCTCCCCATCACCCCAGTTGACCACTACCTCCCACATGACCCCAGTTGACTACTACCTCCCACATGACCCCAGTTGACCACTACCTCCCACATGACCCCAGTTGATCACTACCTCCCACATGACCCCAGTTGACTACTACCTCCCACATGACCCCAGTTGACCACTACCTCCCACATGACCCCAGTTGATCACTACCTCCCACATGACCCCAGTTGACTACTACCTCCCACATGACTCCAGTTGACTACTACCTCCCCCGTTACCCCAGTTGACCACTACCTCCCACATGACCCCAGTTGATCACTACCTCCCACATGACCCCAGTTGACTACTACCTCCCACATGACCCCAGTTGACCACTACCTCCCACATGACCCCAGTTGATCACTACCTCCCACATGACCCCAGTTGACTACTACCTCCCACATGACTCCAGTTGACTACTACCTCCCCCGTTACCCCAGTTGACCACTACCTCCCACATGACTCCAGTTGACCACTACCTCCCACATGACTCCAGTTGACTACTACCTCCCACATGACCCCAGTTGACCACTACCTCCCACTTGACCCCAGTTGACCACTACCTCCCACATGACTCCAGTTGACTACTACCTCCCCCATGACCCCAGTTGACCACTACCTCCCACATGACTCCAGTTGACTACTACCTCCCACATGACCCCAGTTGACCACTACCTCCCACATGACTCCAGTTGACTACTACCTCCCCCATGACCCCAGTTGATCACTACCTCCCACATGACCCCAGTTGACCACTACCTCCCCCATGACCCCAGTTGACCACTACCTCCCACATGACCCCAGTTGACCACTACCTCCCACATGACCCCAGTTGACTACTACCTCCCCCATGACCCCAGTTGATCACTACCTCCCCCATCACCCCAGTTGACCACTACCTCCCACATGACCCCAGTTGACCACTACCTCCCACATGACCCCAGTTGACTACTACCTCCCACATGACCCCAGTTGACCACCACCTCCCACATGACCCCAGTTGATCACTACCTCCCCCATCACCCCAGTTGATCACTACCTCCCACATGACCCCAGTTGACCACTACCTCCCCATCACCCCAGTTGACCACTACCTCCCCATCACCCCAGTTGATCACTACCTCCCACATGACCCCAGTTGACTACTACCTCCCCCGTCACCCCAGTTGACCTCTACCTCCCACATGACTCCAGTTGACCACTACCTCCCACATGACTCCAGTTGACTACTACCTCCCCCATGACCCCAGTTGACTACTACCTCCCCATCACCCCAGTTGATCACTACCTCCCACATGACCCCAGTTGACTACTACCTCCCACATGACCCCAGTTGACCACTACCTCCCACATGACTCCAGTTGACCACTACCTCCCACATGACCCCAGTTGACTACTACCTCCCACATGACCCCAGTTGACCACTACCTCCCACATGACCCCAGTTGACCACTACCTCCCCATCACCCCAGTTGACCACTACCTCCCACATGACCCCAGTTGACTACTACCTCCCACATGACCCCAGTTGACCACTACCTCCCACATGACCCCAGTTGATCACTACCTCCCACATGACCCCAGTTGACTACTACCTCCCACATGACCCCAGTTGACCACTACCTCCCACATGACCCCAGTTGATCACTACCTCCCACATGACCCCAGTTGACTACTACCTCCCACATGACTCCAGTTGACTACTACCTCCCCCGTTACCCCAGTTGACCACTACCTCCCACATGACTCCAGTTGACCACTACCTCCCACATGACCCCAGTTGACCACTACCTCCCACATGACCCCAGTTGACCACTACCTCCCACTTGACCCCAGTTGACCACTACCTCCCACATGACTCCAGTTGACTACTACCTCCCACATGACCCCAGTTGACCACTACCTCCCACATCACCCCAGTTGATCACTACCTCCTACATGACTCCAGTTGACTACTACCTCCCACATGACTCCAGTTGACCTCTACCTCCCCCGTCACCCCAGTTGATCACCATCTCCAACGTCACCCCAGTTGACCTCTGACCACTGACCTTGAAGAAGATGATGATGGCGCTGACCAGCACGCTGATGCTCTGGAGCAGGTCTCCCACGACATGCACGAAGGCGGCGCGCACGCTGGCGTTGGCCTGAGGTCGTGACCCCGCCGACTTCTGCTGCTGACCGTCCACCCCATTGTGCTGCTCCACGTCGCCATTTCCATGGGAATGGTTTTCTTGGTTACCGTTACTGTGCGAGTGGCTGCTCTTGTGGCTGTGCCCATGCCCATTGCCCGCCGCGTGGCTGTGCCCATGGTTGCTCTTGACGTTAGTGCTGTGGCTGTGGCCGTGCCCACTGCTGAGGCCCCCGTGGCTGTGCCCATGCCCAGACTGGTGCAGGGTGAAAGCCATACTGCCCACGGGACATTCAGAAAGACATAACATATTAAAAGCC
This sequence comes from Salvelinus namaycush, assembly GCF_016432855.1. Classification (NCBI taxonomy): domain Eukaryota; kingdom Metazoa; phylum Chordata; class Actinopteri; order Salmoniformes; family Salmonidae; genus Salvelinus; species Salvelinus namaycush. The sequence continues at coordinate 4,776,549 of NC_052338.1, read as the reverse complement.
CTGTTATTAGGCATTATAAATGCTCATATATGCTTACAACAAGTGATGAAGCATTATACATGGATGCTTCCTGCTGTCGAAGATGTCTGTAGGCTGTTTACGTGACAATACCTGTATATCTACTTGCTACTGTTGAGTAACACTGCTCTACAGACTATCAGTAACATTTCAACTAACTATCTACTAACCATACCCCTAGCTCTAACCCTAATGTTAACCCTTGCCCTTATTCTAAACCTAACCCTAACAGTAACCTTAGCAAGCAGTTGCTTATTAACAGACAGTTTGTTGATAGTATGACCATCTGTAGAGCATCTACAGATGGAAAATCTAAACTGTCCAAATAAAGTGTGACCTACTGTGGTTTCATTTTCACTTGTGAGTCACCAATATCTAGCCCTAACGGGGAACCATTAACGACACAGAAATACTACTAATAATACTAATCCACATCACTTTCTCAGCTTGTCTGTCATCAGTAGTCGTCAATTGTAAACACTACATTAGTCATGGTCACAGCAGACTACGTCCATTCCAAAGATGAAGTCCAATTCATGAATGGAATTGAATTGAATTTAAAATTCAATTAAAATGAAATGACATTTTTCAATTCAGATATTGTGAACTTCAATTCAGGAAGTGAATTTCAGCTCAGCCACTGAACTGAAAAGGAAGTAACCCCAGCCCTGTTGACCGTGACGGCCCAACGAATGGGCTGCGTTTGGCGTCGGTGGACACTCACATGATGTTTGCCAGCACAGCGCAGCCTGAAGTAATGAGCATTATGGTCCCCTCGATCTCATAATTATCGCTGATGAGGCGCTGCACAGCCAGGTAAACCAGCACACCTGTCACCAGCCAGATGGTCACCACCGAGAGGAGAGCACCCAAGATCTCTAGAGGATAGAGGGAGAGGACACACACAGGAGAGAAAGAGAACACGTGAGGTTTTAATCAGAGACCATAATGATAGAAATGTGATGGACGGATATATTACAGTAAAGAGCTGCAGAAAAACCCATTTGATCTTGCCAGCAGTGCCAGACGTACCACATAGTGAGAGCCAAGAGGAAATGTATCCAATAGGAGACACAGGTAGCCTAGTTTTACAAAACTCCAGTTGAAAAGTGAACCATTGTCCTATGCACAAATATTCACCTGAAAGGGAATCGATGCATCTAATGGTATCTGATTTTTTAAAGTATCTACTGTCAGGTTCCTATTGTAAAGGCCATGATACATAAATCACAATGCTAAAATGCTATTCTATAAACACATTAAATTACTCCACTTCAATTTATTTGTTCCAGAAAGACTATAAAGCACACACATCAAGTGGCTCATGAGATTGGGGTACAACATGTATTGATTATTTTATTGAAGATGGCAGTGATGATGAGGGTGAGCATTTTATGATCATGATGATCATGATTAAGATGAAGGCGATGATGACGACGACGATAAAGACAACGATGATGACGATGATGCTGATGATCTCACCTGCACGATGCCAGCCGTAGCTGAGTGTGCGCGTGGCGGGTCTGGACGAGAGCCACAGAGACACCAGGCTGATGATGAAGCTGGCGAAGTCGACCAGCAGGTGGGCGGCGTCAGTCATCACCGCCAGACTCCCCGCAAAGTAACCACCTACAGGCAAAGCGCGAGAGAGCGAGAGAGGAGTGAGAGAGAGCGCGAGAGAGCGAGGAGTATGTCACTAGCGACTAACCAACTAACTGACTGACTGTTGACTGCCTGACGGAGAGACACATAGACTCACTGACTAACTAATTGACAGGCTAGCCAATAGTCATGTATCATTTGACCCCTCACCCAGGATCTCTCCGATCATGAAGACCAGGCAGACAGCCGAGACAACGTAGAGCCTCTTCCTGGCCAACTGCTTCTCCCGCTCCCTGTCCTCCGTAGCTTGGCTGTTGTCATGGCAATGATTGATGTTGCTGTCCTTCTCCTCCTGCATTATCTCATCTGTGGACAGACTGTGGGGGAGGGGGGGGGACAGGAAAAGAAGACAACAGGCATATGGGTTATCCAAAAAGGAGGAGGAGAGGGGGATGAAAAGGGGAATTGGCAGGAAGACAAGAGAGATGGACGTCGTGAAATTCGTCCAAGAGGGAGGAGGAGAAGGAGGGACAGAACGCAGAGACTGAGGTAGAGCCTGTAAGAATGGCTCTCCCTCTCGTGTTGTGCCCAGAAAGACCAGACAAGCGAGATGGATGTCATGAAAGTCGTCCAAGAATTAGGAGGAGGAGGGTGAATGGAAAGAAGAGAGAAAGACTGAGGCTGAGCAGAGTTTGTATGAAAGGATGGCTCTCTCGTGTTGTGCCCGCGCATTCGGGCACTTCCACAGCCCAAAATGAATTCTCAGTATCGGCGCTCAGGCAGTGGCAAAGAAATACGTCCTACAATTCTACACATTTTGCCACTGGGGCAAAGAGAAACATATGCAGTTTTATAGCTAATCTCATGCTATTCTACACATTTTGCCATGAGGCTGAGAGAAAATGTTACCGTTTTAAAGCTAATTTCCTGCTATTCCACACATTGCCATGAGGCAGAGCAGAAAAAACGCCCATTTGTTCATTAACAGTGTAGTGTTAGGTGTTTTCTTTCTCAAAATGGAAATTCTACATCCATTATGTTAATGACATTGTCTGTGATGTTAATTACATTGTATGTATTACGCATGACATACTTATCTTTTAGTAATATGTTTCTGTCTGTAGTATTTTTAAGTTAGTGAGCGTCGTTAAAACTGTAATAATGTTGTAATGTCATAATGTAATAACTGTCATAAAGTGTTTTTACTGTCATAAGCCATAAAGTCAACTGTTTCCAACACCCCAGGGCGAATACTACCCAAATAGAGTCACCAAATACGGTCACGAAATACAGTCAGTAGCATATACAGTCCACCTCCATTTCAGAGCCTGTTTGGTACATGAAAGGACACCCCTCAGGAAAACCAGGTTGGTAGGGGGCCTTATAAGCTCCAATGTCGACAATTTACATTATCTGGGTTATATCCATAACTAGAGGCCTTATGAAAGACATAAATTGGTACATTGGGATCATTGGGGACTTTTATTTTACTTAATCCATGTACTACTGATAGTGGTGTAACCGTAGTTGATCCGTGATCCGTATGGATCACCCCCCCCCCCACACGGTTCGGCACGCACGTGAACCGTGGATCAATTGCAAAGTTTAACCATCATAGTGTGAAATACAGTTTTACTGACGCTGTTACTTTTAAAAGTAATAATTCCCTAAATCTCGATGCAGAGTCGCAGTGAAAAGATAAAGACAAGACTGATGCTGTGTTTTACTCTGAAGCCTGAAGGTTGATTTTATTATTTTTTAAAAGCAGTTGTGTGTTCTGTTCAGATGAACGGAGCATGTTGAATCCCAACGAATCAATCCCGGATGCTCGCGTTGCAAAAAGCAAAGAAGAAAAAAGAGCAGTGACAGCCATGGCTAGCGAAGGAGCTGAAGAACTGAAAAAGCCTCCCGCTTCATTTAAGTCTCGTGTATGGAAGCATTTTGGCTTCCCTGTCAAATATGATGACGGAAGAAGGGTGGTGGACAACACCATTACGGTGTGTAGGCATTGTGCCACAAGAAAGCCGTATGATCATGGAAATACATTGAGCATGGCCACGCATTTAAAGCGCCATCACCCTGATGTGTCAGTGACGGGAGCCAACTCAGCCAAGAGACAACAACGTCTCACCGCGGCATTTAAGCCCTTTGCTGCAGAATCAGACCGGGCTGAAGCCATCACCAAATCTATTGGAATGTTTATCGCTGCAGACATGAGGCCATACTCTGTTGTGGAAAACAAAGGGTTTAAAAATATGGTGAAAGTGCTTGAGCCACGCTAGGAAATCCCCTGGCGCACCCACTTCAGTATGGAGATCGTGCCAGATCTTTATGAACAGGATCAAAATTGTCAACGAATTATCCAAGGCATCCTCTGTTGCCCTCATCACAGACAGGTGGACCTCCAGGGCAACGGAAAGCTACGTGACTGTGACTGCTCACTACACCACAGAGGAGTGGGGGATGCGAAGTCCGGTGCTACAGACATGCCCCCTCTATGAGAGTCTCACAGGCACAAATCTGAAGCAGGTACTGCTCGGGGCAGTAGCAGAGTGGAAGCTAGAGAGGCCCAATAGCAATATCCCAATCACCACAGATAATGCCAAGAACCAAGTAAAGTGATAGAAGATGGACTGGGGCCACAGATAGCTTGCTTTGCACGTGTGATCAATTTAGCATCCTAAATAAGAATCTCAGTGAACCAAATGGATCGCCTCCTTGGGAGGATCAGGAAGGTGGTTTCCTTTTTTCCCCCGAATCACAACAGCCGCTCATGTGCTTAAGACCAAGCAAGAAATGCTACAACTACCGACCCACATGCTCATACACGATGTCACAACAAGATGGAACTCCACTTATGACATGTTGGAGTGCTATCTGGAGCAGCAGGCAGCTGTATACTCTGCACTGACAGACGAGACCCTGGAAAAACATAAAGACATCGTCACCTTGTCTGATGATGACGTGGAAGTGGCAGAGGAGGTCCTCCAGGTGCTCAAACCCCTCAAAACGGTTACAACCCTAAGGAGCACTGAAACTGCACCGTCGGTGTCCATGATCCTACCTCTGAAAACAAGGATTCTACAATCCATGGCCCCAAGTGAGGAAGACGGCACCATCAGTAGAGATGTCAAGGCTGCCATTAGAGAGGACCTGAACCCCAGATACCCATCTAATGTACAGGACTACCTTCATAGATCTACTGCACTGGATGCAAGGTTCAAGTCCCTGTCTCACCTAGACCCTGCCCTACACCGGAGGACATAGAGTGATCTCACCACTGAGACTGTGGCCACTGAAGAGGTCAAAAAAAAGAGTGAATTACTTAAATAATAAATATAGTGCAGTCTAATCTTAGTCTATGCTATTGCTATTAGAATCATCCATTTTTGATTTGGAATAATAATGTATTTTCTTAAATGTTATTGCCACAATTATAGTTCTATGAAATATGAAAATAAATAATTAGTTAGTTTAATAATAGATCGTTATTTTTTTCTGCAGGGTCAAGCCACAGAGCCGACAGGGGGCAGACTCAGAGGCATCTCCTCCACAAAATAATTTGTCCATGAAGGAGCTTTTCGGGGACAAAAGTTTGCCAACACCATCAAAGAGGAGGTGGCATCCTACAAGGCAGCATGCGGCATTCCAGTGGATGGTGATCCACTGGCATGGTGGAAAAGCAATGAGTGTGAATACCCTCACATTGGCATGATGGCAAGACGCTACCTGGCTGTGCCTGGCACTTCAGTTCCTAGCGAGAGGGTGTTCTCCATGGCAGGGGACATAGTGACTGCAAAGAGGTCTACCCTCTCCCCAGACAATGTAGACATCCTCATCTTTTTGGAAAATAATTTGAAGTTATAAACTTAGGTCTGCTTTGCTTTCTTTCTTTAAATTTTTTTTTTTTAATGATGTGGACACAGGCTATTTTTTCATTCACTATTGTTCAAAGGAAGAAGGTTTCATGCCTCATATTGCACTTTAATTTAACAATTGAGTATTGAATATTTTATTTTAAGATTTTATTTAAACATTGAAAAGATCCTTGCTTTAAGTGTTCTTTAAGTAATAAAAATGGAAAGCAAAGTTATATTTGTCTCCCTTTTTTTTGTTGCTAATCTGAAAAATGATCCGATCCGCGACTCAAAAACGTGATCCGATCCGCACCGTGAGTTTTGTGATCCGTTGCACCACTAACTACTGAACAGTGAACCAGTTGCATCTGTTAGGCTAACTGACTTTGTTCAACCTTGTAGCTCCTGGACTATCCTTCCATTAAATCCCCCACCCAGAGACCAGGTCATGGATGTGATGGGAGAGTAGTGAACTATGGTACATGTAGTAATTGAAATACATTTTGCAGTAGCTTGGCAGTAGTTGAACTTAATTCAAATCTTGGTAGTGTTTTAAGTAGTAAAGGACTTATTTTCCATGTAGCAGTCTAGCTAACTACCCGAACTAGACACTACTTTTTTTTGGCTAAAATATGCAAAAAAATATGTGTGAAGTAGGTAAGAATTTCCTTTCTTTTTCGGGAACAGACCTGGCCAATTTTCACTTGAAACATCGTTTTTGTGTTTAATAGGCCAAATTACACATTCTGTTAACATCTGACTCCCGATTAATCTGTTTTTGACAATTTTAGTCTATGACATTTCAGATTTAGATATGATAATTTATCACAAATTAGTTTGTATGTGGTGAACTACCTTTTCAAAGTTACTTTAGCAACCAGCAGTAGAAACAATTTTTAAAAAGCTTATTCCTCGCCTCTGATATGGTAAAAAGCTGAGGGTTGAGGCTGGAGAAATGTAAACACTCTCAAATTAAGGACTGACCATCAATGATATCAAAATTATAGCTTTAACCATGATTTGAGGCTATGTAGTGTTTGTTTACATTTACTTTCTTTACAAACATTGGAGTAAAACAAGCTTATATATTGGATTATGATGGGGTATGACAGTTGAACTAAGCTCATTAGGCATTTATAAATTATATTCTTCAAGAATCAACACTGTGGGAGTGATAACGCCAGATTTGGTGTGGATGCTATTAAATAACTAAAGATGCCGTGCACTCTAAGCATGACAATTAGCCCTAAATTAAGTTTAACATCGCAGGAGCGTGCACTGACTGCTGACCTCCTGTCATCCTTAGTGCAGAGCAATTGCAAACCTAAAATTGGAACCCGTGCGCAAAAAGTTTTTTACGCATGACTGGAGCAAGGGTAATAGGCTATCTTAGATTATCAAAATACGACGTTTTATTCTAAAAATGAACAATAGAAATTAAAATAATATGTCAACGAAACTCACCATGGGCGCTCAACACCCTCCTCGTTCACCATTGACATCATCCAAACGTTATTTTCCAACGTCACAAGTATCAAGAGAGGGGGATTCTCGTGTTCTCGACCCTCCAATTTTGTTCACCACTAAAGCTAGCACAGAACTAGACCCGTGTGTAAAATTTTGGAGAATATAAATCAGCCAGCCTAGCAGTAGCCCAGGCTGAGTTTGAGTACAGAGAACGCCTAAAAATGTGAAGTCAAGGCTGTCTGCTGTATATAAAACATTATTAAAACAAACTGTCAAAATAAATGTGACTGCGTATGAAATGTGATAACAGGACTAATCGTTCATTAGCACAATAAAATAATAATATCGTCCTATTCATGTGGATATGCTTCAAGTGAAAGAAACATCAACTCATCATCAAGTTGTTTTCAGATATCATAAATGTAAATGACAACATTGAAAACAGCATGACACTTTCAGACAATAAATAAACGGGGTACTTTACCTTCCCATGGTGATGCTATACATGGTGCCTTTCTCGGTGACCAGTTGAGTTTTCTCTGAATCGTTTCTGAACATGATTTCGTGCTTCAGGGATGACAGTAAACAAAATAAAACTAGTTACACTATTAACCCCCAGCCAATATATCTAGACGGAGAAATTAAAACAGAAGACAAAATAAAAATGCACTGAAAAATATTTTTTTTTTTAAATGGACTAATGTAAACTATATATTTCCAGCGTTACCATCGTCTAAATATATATCCTCTCACAAAAGAGGGTAAGTTCCACGCATCGTTGTTTGAGTGACTATGCAAGCAGTGTTAGTATTTGAAGCCTTGTGACCACGCACCGTGTGCAAATTTAGCCGCTTGCAGCACCTTTGGGCAAAAGTTTTTTATTCAGGGAGAGGGTGGGAATTTTAATAAGAGAGCTTCTGTTTCGAAAAAGTAATATTCCTTAAAATAAGGTTTGCTTCTAATCTTAGGAATGTAGTCTGCCCAAATTGAACATGAAGGAAAATATGGATTATTTTATTACAACCGAATAATCAGCTTTCGCATTTAGCCTCCCGAGTCGCACAGCGTTCTAAGGCACTGGGTTCGATCCCAGGCTGTGTTGACCCGGGTTCGATCCCAGGCTGTGTTGCAGCCGGCCGCGGGAAACCTATGAGTCATCCGGGTTAGGGGTGGGTTTGGCCAGCGGGATGTCCTTGTCCCATAGTGCTCTAGCGACTCCTTGTGGCGTGCCGGGCGTATGCACGCTGACTGCGGTCGCCAGTTGTATGGTGTTTCCTCTGACACATTGGTGTGGCTGGTTAAGGGAGCAGTGCGGCTTGGCAGAGACATGTTTCAGGGGACGTATGGCTCTTGACCTTTGCCTCTCCCGAGTCCGTACAGTAGTTGCAGCAATAGGACAAGACCGTAATGACCAATTGGATATCATGAAATTAGGGAGAAAAAAGGGGTAAAAAGTACAAAACAAAAACAATACTCACCCTCCATTTGGCAAGTCTGACCATAATTATCTCTATCCCCCTGATTCCTGCTTACAAGCAAAAACTCAAACAGGAAGTACCAGTGACGCACTCAATACGGAAGTGGTCCGATTAAGCGGATGCTAAGTCACAGGAGCGTTTCGCTAGCACAGACTGGAATATGTTCCCAGATTCATCCGATAACATTGAGGAGTTTACCACATCAGTCACTGGCTTCATTAATAAGTGCATCAACGACATCGTCCTCACAGTGACCGTACGTACATATCCCAACCAGAAGCCATGGATTACAGGCAACTGCAATAAACTAAAGGCTAGAGTTACCGCTTTCAAAGAGCAAGACACTATTCCGGACACTTATAAGATATCCTGCTACGACCTCCGACGAGCAATCACAGTCAAAACGTCAATACAAGACTAAGATTGAATCTTACTAAGCCGGCTCTGAAGCTCGTCAGATGTGGCAGGGCTTGCAAACTATCACGGATTACAAAGGGAAACCCAGCCGCAACTGCCCAGTGACGCAGGTCTACCAGGCAAGATAAATTCCTTCTATGCTCACTTCGAGGCAAGCAACACTGAACCATGCAACAGCACCAGCTGTTCCGGCCAACTGTGTGATCTCGCTCTCCGTAGCTGATGTGAGTAAGACCTTTAAACAAGTTAACATTCACAAGGCAGCGGGGCCAGACGCATTACCAGGATGCGTACATAGAGTATGCACTGACCAGCTAGCAAATGTCCTCACTGATATTTTCCAACCACCAAGACACTTCCGAGAGCTGGCTGCCCGGCCAAACTGACCAATTGGAGGAGAAGGGCCTTGGTCAGGGAGGTGACCAAGAACCCGATGGTCGCTCTGACAGAGCTACAGTTCCTCTGTGGAGATGGGAGAATCTTTCAGAATGACAACCATCTCTGCAGCACTCCACCAATCAGGCCTTTGTGGTAGAGTGGCCAGACGGAAGCCACTCCTCTGTAAAAGGCACATGACCGCCCGCTTGAAGTTTGCCAAAGGGCACCTAAAGACGCTCAGACCATGAGAAACAAGATGCTCTGGTCTGATGACACCAAGATTGAACTCTTTGGCCTGAATGCCAAGCTTCACGTCTGGAAGAAACCTGGCACCGTCCCTATGGTGAAGCATGGTGGTCGCAGCATCATGCTGTGTCATTTCAGCAGCATGGACTGCTAGCCTTGTCAGGAATGAGTGACAGATGAACGAAGCAAAGTACAGAAAGATCCTTAATGAAAACCTTCTGTAGAGCGATCAGGACCTCAGACCGGGGGGGAGAAGGGTCACCTTCCAACAGGACAACGACCCTAAGCACACAGCCAAGACAACGCAGGAGTGGCTTTGGAACAAGTCAAGGGGTCTGAATACTTTCCGAATGCACTGTATTCCTTGTGTTATTATTTTTCTATTATTTCCCAAAAATTCTCTCTGCCCGTAAGCATGCCACTGTTGTTTGCGAAGCATATGACAAATAAAATTTGTCATATAAAATACAGTCAAAATGGTCATCTGAGTGCTGCTTACCTTTTATGTGGAAATTGTCAAATTCAAATGTATAAATTGATTGAGTGAAAACTGTTAGCGATCTAACCATAGAGATGAATGTGTTTGCGGCTAAGCTAGGCTAGCCAATATAATAACTTTTGACAAAATGGCGCCTGCTAATCTTCTGTAATCGCTCCTCTAAGATAATATTGTGATTTCTTTCGGTATTTGTTTCAATTGTCCATTGTTGATATAGTCCCAAAACTTTTTATTTGCATGTCAGCAATCAAGTTTTCAAGATATGTAACTTTCAAAATACAGAAATTTGGCCCCTATGATGTGTTTTGTATCATATGATACACAAAGCGCAGCATCATATGATGCAAAATGCATCATACGGGACAGATTTCTCCTACATATGGCAACCACTTATCGGATTCCGGGTCACGGAGGAGAGGAGGATGGAGGAGTCGAGGAGAGGACAGATTTCTGCCCAATGGAGAATTTCCCCATGGTTAGGGTTGAACCGGGATGTGGACATGAACCTGGGGTTAGGGTTGCACAGGGATGTGGACATGAGGTTAGGGTGAGGGATAGTGCTAGAGTTAGGGTTAGGGTTGAACTGGGTCGCGGACACGAAGCTAGGGTTGAGATTACTGCTGTAAGTACAGTGTAATAATAATGAGTTATTACAAACAAGAAAGTATGACATAAGCTTATAGATCATTTTCAAAGCATCTGTATATACTGTAGGGTCTGAAATGATTGACACCCTTGATAAAGATGAGCAATAATGACTGTATAAAATAAATCAATCAAATAATGAGCTATGTAGTATGCAAAAGAAAACATTGGTTAATTATACTATTTTATACTAATGCAATTGCTCAGAGAAAGAGATTTTGTTTAACAATTACAAAACAAATTCTCAAAAAGGTAGGGGTGAAACTTATTGACACCCTTCAAGATTCTCATCAATAAATTAGTCAAACGTTTAGTATTTAGGTCCCATATTCCTAGCACGCAATGACTACATGAACCGTGTGACTCTACAAACTTGTTGGATGCATTGCAGTTCATTTAGCTTGTGTTTAAGATTATTTTGTGCCTTAAGAAATGAACGGTAAATACAGTATTGTGCCATTCTGGAGACACTTTTATTGTAAATAAGAATAGAACATGTTTTCAAACACTTTACTGTGGATGCTACCATGATTACAGATCATTCTTAATTAATCAATAAGTAATGATGAGTGAGAAAGTTACAGGGTCAAAGGGGGTCAAAGATCATACTCCCAAGACATGCTAACCTACCCTGTTATTGGTAATGTATGATATAGAAAGCCTTTATTAATTTAAGTTAGTTTAATGAAGTCGGACCAGAACTGTTCTTTTCCGGCGTGTAAAGCAAGAAATGACCAAAAGGTGGTGATAAGACTCTTCAGCACTCTCACCAAGTCAGCGTTCTGCTGTCTGCAGCAGGACTCTGCTCCTCAGGATTCTGGTCATTTCTGTCAGAGCAGCTGGAGAACCGGGGCGTCTTCTTAACAGTTCACTAGATCTTGTTCACCAGTGCAGGACCACAGCTTTAGTTTAATCAAACAGGGTCCCGTATATCCTGTAAAACTGTAGGCTATCACGTTAAACTGTATTTGTTCTGTAAGAGTCCAGAACAGAGTTAAGCAACAAATGATGTTGGCAACTCATGTGGCCTAACACATTCCACTCATTTGAGGGCATGGGGGTGGGTTTCAATGTGGTTCAGTGACTTGCAAAAGCTTAGTTCCTCATATTACGCAATATGTCACTGGTTATCTCACATTCACATTGCAGTGACATTAGTACAACACCTACCATCCCTATCAAGAGGTTGTTGCCTCTTGGTGTAATGGCTAAAATGTGTTAGAACTCGGTCAGGCTACAGTACATGTGTCAGGAGTGGGAAGCACATTTGCCTTCATGTTACTCACAATATTTGTATTTATTTTTTCAGTCTGGAGATGCCTTTGTTTCTACAATTCTAAATATAGATGCAAACGTGTCAAAGCTATTTTAGTCCATTTGTCTGGATCTGCAGCTTTGTTTGTAGGGGTTGCTAGGTGCAGCTCAGACTGCTAAGACAGAGTGTGCTTGTGTGTGTGTGTGTGCGTGCATGCGTGCCTGTCTGTCTGTCTGTCTGTCTGTCTGTCTGTCTGTCTGTCTGTCTGTCTGTCTGTCTGTCTGTCTGTCTGTCTGTCTGTCTGTCTGAGTAATGAAGGGGGACAGCTTTAGAGCTTTGAGGAACAAGCAGTCCACACTAAATTATGTCCTTGTTAACAGGGGTGACATGACAGCGAGCCAAGGACATTCCACAGACCACCCCGTTATCCTCAAGAGCACAATGGAGGTAACCTGGGCAACTGTCCTTCTTCTCCGTTCCTTCTTTTCCTCACTCCTCCCTCTTCCTTCTCCATAGGGGGAGTGTGTGTGTTAAAAAGAGACCCCAAAATGGTAAACAAAAGAGCTGACATCACTCCTGGTGCATCACACTAACACACGACTGACGCCACTCCACTGTCCCACAGAGGAGGGGGTTGAGGAAAACAGAGGAGAACCTCTTAAGTTTCCAGTCCAGTGCAGAACTACCACTGACATGAGAGAGGACACGAGGAAGTGGGAGTAGTGAAGCAGAAAGAGAAGAATCCTCCAGACAACGCTGTATCTCGCTACAGCCGAGAGAAGCTTTGACCAAACATAGATTCTATAAGAATACTGATTGATTTTCAGCCCAGATTGTAGACGTTGAAGCCTATCATGATGGAAGTGGTCCTGACTAGACTGAGAGACTTCTCCTCTAAGGACGCCACCTTTGATGCCTGTAAGTCAACCGGGCCCGTTGTGTCCAGGGACCCACGGACCATCAGAGACCCCTGCCCAGAGGAAGGGCTCCGGATGGCGGGCTGCATGGCCGGAGTACAAGGCAGCAGCACCTACAAACTGGACATTGAGAGTGCACTGGCCTGGCTGCGCAGGGAACTGGTAAGACTGGACAAATGACTGAAGTCTTTGGTTGTGATGAAGTCTCTCTAGAACGGATCAAATATGTAATCTGTCTATGGGCTTGAGTAAAAAGATACTCAGCAGCATTTACTGTATTTGAAAGTATTGATGTGTTTTGCATTTGCAACAGAAATACACATTTGTATTTGAAAATCGTAGAGGACAATTTGATCTTTCCTGTATGTTAACAGATGGTAATGGAAATTGGATTGCAATTATTCATCACTTTTACTGTGAGTTACTGTGAGTTACTGTGAGTTACTGTGAGACTCAAGGGGGATCTTGTCTTTCATTACTTCATATTTGTAGAGAAAGATGACATGTTAAAATGTTCCTATGCTGGATATGAATACCCAAGCCCCCAAAATAATGACCTGTGTGTGGTCTTCTGGCTCTGTAGGGCTCTGTGGAAATGGAGACATTTTTATTGGCTATTAGGGCTAAGGTCAAGCCATCTGTCACCCAATGAAATTACCTTCTTGGTCATTCAAATCGTTAGTGTGTGGGACTGTCACGTTATTGCATCCTTGTAATTGAGATGGGCGGGCGATGTTACGATGTCACCCTTCCAGCTTCCATTCAACCCCCCCCTTCCCATATGGAAAATAATCATGAAAATCAAATAAGAATCTTGTATGGCAGAAGAAGATTATTTGTACAAAAATCCTCCTCCTGCTCCTCCTCGCGGCAGGAATTTGATTCTAGTGTGTCACATTGCATGCGTCAGTAACGTCAGACAGTGGTATGCGATTGCTTTGAAATTTGTATGGCCCATGTATGTGAGACCATAGAAGGCTTAGCTTACATGTCTCTCATATGTTTTGTTTTATACAATGCATGCAACGGCTTGTTATTACTATGATCCAAGTGCTTTGAAATGAATTTGTCCTATGAACAGGTATGTGAGACCTCATAAGGCTTAGCTGACATGTCTCTTGTATGTTTTTTTATTTAATTATATGATGCAACATTTCTGTTATGTCTAAATGTTAATCCCCCATATAAGTCAGATGTTACAAGAATCTTCTATGAATCCTGTACGTTTATTTGCTGTTATATCTATTACTTACAAATTACAGGTAGAACATATTGTTCAATTATTCTATATCTTTTCCATGTTGGCCTAGTTGGTTAGAAATTCAAAGAGGGCCTATTGTCAATGATTAATATATCGCTTGGCATTTAGTCTTCGCCCGGCGCCTCGTCATGGAAACCAAGTGTCATGAGCACACAAAACCCACCAAATCTCAGATGGGACAGAGATACAGAGGCAAACTGGAGACTATAGGTTACTTTACTGGTATAGCTCTGGTTTAGTTGGTTCAATAGAATTGAATAGTTGAATGTGTTCTAATTTTGACTTAACTTAGAGAATGCTGTGTAAGCTAATAGTAGTTCAGAGAGACAGGTCCATTGTCAAACCGACAACAACAACTCAAGTAATCTAAGTCAGACACTATAGGCATTGGACTACATGGGGGAACCCTTGAAAACATACAGTACTGTATCCAGAGCGACTTACATGAGCAATTCGGGTTAAGTGCCTTGCTCAAGGGCACATAAACAGATTTTTCACCTAGTTGGCTCTGGGATTCAAACCATCAACCTTTCGGGCTACTGGCCCAATGCTCTTAAGCGCTATGCTACTGTACCAGTCTAAAGTTTGGACACACCTACTCATTCCAGGGTTTTTCTTTATTTTTACTATGTTCTACATTGTAGAATAATAATGAAGACATCAAAACTATGAAATAACACATATGGAATCATGTAGTAACCCAAAAAGTGTTAAACAAATCAAAATATATTTTATATTTGAGAGTCTTCAAAGTAGCCACCCTTTGCCTTGATGACAGCTTTGCACACTCTTGGCATTCTCTCAACCAGCTTCATGAGGTAGTCACGTGGAATGCATTTCAATCAACAGGTGTGCCTTGTTAAATGTTAAGTTGTGGAATTTATTTTGTTCTTAATGCGTTTGAGTCAATCAGTTGTGTTGTGACAAGGTAGGGGTGATATACAGAAGATAGCCCTATTTGGTAAAAGACCAAGTACATATTATGGCAAGAACAGCTCAAATAAGCAAAGAGAAACAACAGTCCATCATTACTTTAAGCCATGAAGGTCAGTCAAAATGGACATTTTCAAGAACTTTAAAAGTGTCTTCAAGTGCAGTCACAAAAACCATCAAGTGCTATGATAAAACTGGCTTTCATGAGGACCGCCATAGGAAAAGAAGACTCAGAGTTACCTCTGCTGCAGAGGATAAGTTCATTAGAGTTACCAGACTCAGAAATTGCAGCCCAAATAAATTCTTCATGGAGTTCAAGTAACAGACACATCTCAACATCAACTGTTCAGAGGAGACTGCGTGAATCAGGTCTTCCTGGTTGAATTACTACAAAGAAACCACTACTAAAGAACACCAATAATAAGAAGAGACTTCCTTGGGCCAAGAAACAGGGGGAATAGACATTAGACCTGTGGAAATCTGTCCTTTGGTCTGATGAGTCCAATTTTTTGATTTTTGGTTCCAACCGCCGTGTCTTTGTGCGACTCAGAGTAGGTGAACGGATGATCTCCACATGTGTGGTTCCCACCGTGAAGCATGGAGGAGGAGGTGTGATGGTGTAAGGGGGCTTTGCTGGTGACACTGTCTGTGATTTAATTAGAGTTCAAGGCACACTTAACCATCATGGCTACCACAGCATTCTGCAGACATACCCATCCCATCTGGTTTGCGCTTGGTAGGACTAATAGTTTGGTGTGTTTAAAATTTTGGCCTATACTGAACCTGCTGCTCTATGGCCAAAATGTTTCATATAGATCCACTGGTCCACAAGAGATATGTTATAAAGCCATCTACACTATCAGCAGGTCTCCGTCCTCTTTCATTCTCAAACCTCCAACACAAAAGACACCCATGTAAACTCTATCCAATTATTACACTTCCCAGTGACCAATGCTAACCATGTGTATGTGACAAATAAAATTTTATTTTATTTTATTTGGTTGCTGGCCTTTGATGTCATTAGATGTGGGTTTGTGCAGATGCAGTGGGAACCTTCCCAGGTCCAGTCTCTTTGTCCAGTATTCAGACAAACATAGCTACAAACCAGCCCAAATAGAAGTGACTTCCACCAATTAGAACCATCGCCTCTTATCAAGTCTCATGGCCCAGTATTCAGTTGTTCTCATAAAAGAGGAAGCAAGAACTCCAGCAAGAACAAGCGCTTGTTTACTGTCCACCATGGTACATTAGACATATTTCGATCTGTTGCAATGGCTGGGCAAAGGACAACAGACAGAACACACACACACACAAACACACGTCAAGAGGGGATATCGCCCCCCAGGAAGCCCACTGCTCAAACTTCACTCAAAGGAAAGTTGATGTTTCTTCTTTTATCCGTCTTTGAAACAAAGCTTTTAAAGCCACATCGCATCCTTTCAGTCGGAGCCCAATCCCAGTCTGAGGCTGTAATTAACAGAGAAAGAAATGCAGATCTGGTCATGATTGGTTTCTGTTCGAAAGTTCCTCTCCCTGGGACAAACTTGGACTTGGCGAATTTGTTGGAATTCTGTGTATTCTATTCTCAAAATGAGGGCAATTAGACTGGCTCTCAGAAATAGAGAAGAAAGAGAGAGAAAGAAAGAGAGAAAAGCATTTGCATCTGAAAGAGGCAGCGCTCAACTGAAATGGTTGAACCAGGTTATGTCAGGGAAAGGACAGGAACGTCATCATCTAAAAGAGACTAAAGGAAGCTGCAGCGCAGTTCCAAAAGAGAGATTTAGGCCTATAACTCAGTAGCCTGCACTGGTTCTTTTTGTTACATAACATTTGGTTCTGTGTTTTGAGCTATTTTTCTTTACCACTTGACAGTTGTAACTGCTATCGAGTCTTATTTTTGACAGCCATTTGTTTCTTTGTAATAGTTAGTATTTGCTTATGAATAATGCATGTCACAACCAACCAACTGTTTTTGAAATGGTGTTGTGTCTGTTTCAGTGTCTGTTACGTCTGTCTGCCTCTTTTATGTGCTCATATTGTTATGTCTGTATCTACGTGTCCGTTTACATCTCTTTTTGTTTCTTTATTTGTTATGTCTGTGTCACTCTGTTTAATTCAACAATCCTAACCCTTTTGTGCAGGTGGAGATGCGATCTCAGGACCAGGCCTTGATACGACAGCTGATGGACCTTCACGCAGGAATACAAGAGCTCAAGCTGGAGTGTGCCGAAGCAGAGGAGGAGGAAGAGGAGGATGACGAGACAGAAGAGGAAGGGAGCTGGGACTTTGGTAGTGAGGCAGGGGGCAGTGGTAGTAGTGTTTACTCCAGCTCAGGGGAAGTGGGCTTTTCCATATCTCGCCTGTCCACTAGAATGACTCCACCTCCTCTGGGGCCATCTCTACCTAGAAGGACTTCCAGCAGAAGAAGCTCCTTGCCTTAATAAAACCACAAACAGTAGTCTCTTATGGACCAACCGTGGTCAATGTGTAGGTCAATGTCACTGTCATATACCACAGTATCATCTATTCTATTGTCACTGTGTTTGCAAAAAAAATCACACAAGCGAATTTTGAATAGGCTGCAATAGATTCCATATAGAACCTAAAGATAATATATAGATTTAAGGCTTAGATTGACCTAAGGGAATCATATCTGCCTAATGCCTTATTGTGTTAGGAAGTTGAAAAAGGGTTTGTGTGTGTCTGTCTGTCTGTCTGTCTGTCTGTCTGTCTGTCTGTCTGTCTGTCTGTCTGTCTGTCTGTCTGTCTGTCTGTCTGTCTGTCTGTCTGTCTGTCTGTCTGTCTGTCTGTCTGCCTGTCTGTGTGTCTGTCTGTGTGTGTGTGTGTGTGTGTGTGCTCGTGTGTGTGTGTGTGTGTGCTCGTGTGTGTGTGTGTGTGTGTGCTCGTGTGTGTGCATGTGAGAGAAAAATATATTTTCATGAGACAATTGACAGACTGCAGAGCTTACACTTACTAAGTAAGCTGTGTAACTTTTCAACTCTAACTAGACGGAAGAGACAACAATAGCTGCTATCACTGTACGAAGGTCATAACGGTATAATAGTACATTTAAGAGAGAATAACCATTACTTACAGTAGCATATTGACTGTGATGTCTCAACAAAGGATTTGTAAAAACTCTTGTAATAGTGACCATAAAAGCGATTTAATATCATTGGCCGACCCAGCAGACTCATACAACATAATGAACGGTCAAGTTTTTAAAAAATCGCGAAAAAAGGACATCAAAGTGAACAAGATAGGATACTTCCCCATTTTCCCAATTCAACTGATTTCAAAAGGAGTTAATCTGTGATAAAGTGACAACAATTATTATGTTAACGTTTAGTGGACAAGTGGATATGTTTATCCTTGCTACTGTAACTGCATTTGGGACAGGTACTGTACATAGTATGCCAGAACAATAAAGATCTAAAAATTGAAATGTACTGTACATATATTTCTGTCATATCAGAAAACATCAAAGTCAAAAGCACAACTTGTCACGTTCGTAATAAGGACGGGACCAAGGCGCAGCGTGTGTTGAGTTCCACATCTTTATTTGCAGTGAAACTTCTCAAAAAAACAATAAACAAGCAACGAAACGTAACCTCAGTGGTGCTACAAGCACAAGCACAAACACAAATAATATCCCACAAACACAGGTGGGGAAAAATGGCTACCTAAATATGATCCCCAATTAGAGTCAACTAATACCAGCTGCCTCTAATTGGGAACCATACAAAACACCAACATAGAAATATTGAACTAGAACACCCCCTAGTCACGCCCTGACCTACTACACCATAGAGAAACAAGGGCTCTCTATGGTCAGGGCGTGACACAACTGTTACCGATACTTAAAGTTTCATGGTTTATTCTTTCTTTCTTTTAATCTGTTGCTTCTGCACAGCAAATTGGCTTGTGTAACTTAGTGTTACATTTTTCAGTGTAACAGTTCTAGTGTTGATTAGGGAGTTAAATGACCTCAGTAAGTGTTAAATTAACAGTCATTGGTGTAAAATAACCCAGTGTTGGTGTTAATAACCAGCATTAAACCAAAACCACGGCCATTATTATCATACTTCCCAGCATGCTCTATTGCAGCTAGATTTTTTTTAAATTGTTTGTTTCAGTACCTATGTTTTCTAATTGATTAATTCATCTTATGCTACTCAAATATAAATAGCATAAATTTTTCTAAACTAATCCAATCTGTTACTCATTGCACCCGTTACTAAAACTGTTGTTCCAGTTTAGATGATTTAGGTAGCGTCATATCTTTGGGGATTTTCACACGTAGTTTTGAGCTTTAGTTCGAATCAGAGTTTGATTATTTGTTACATTGTTTTTTTTTGTTTTTTTTGCCAGGTTGGTTTAACATTTCCAAATGTCAAATTAACTATAATTCCTAAACAAAACCACCCCACTAGCCACAGACGTAAATTCAACGTCTATTCCAAGTTGGTTCAATGTAATTATGTGGAATCAACATTGATTCAACCAGTGTGTGCTCAGTGGGATGTGTCCATTGAAGTCAATTGTTTATAGGCCAAAAATGCTCACGTTAAATCCATCTATGATTATCATGAAGCATCACTTGTGTGTTCCAATCTTCATATTACTTTTGTTTTGGTCTTCCAACAACATGCGGGAGGACACAGCACAATAGCCGCTCCAACTGTGACGTGAATAGGCTAAATGGATAGACTATATTCAGTAGCATATATCTCCGGTATAGCTCTGGTCTCCACTAATCTGCATCGGATGCGCTGCTACTCACAGAATGTTTCAGATAGTCAAGTTATGATGTTGCGTGCATTTCATCAAATGCTTGCAGTCAAACAACGAATAATACTGCATGACTCTGGTTATTTTTCTGTGTTTGGTCCAGACTGCGTTCTCACCTGCAGCAAACGGCACCACGGTACGAAATTAATCGCATAGAGACTAACCGTTTTGAGCGAACCACGGTGTGTTGTTTAGTGCAGATAGAGTGTTCACACCAGTACAAACGAACCAAACTAAGGGGGTAACGGCACCAGAGTTCGGAAAAACTGCTCCAAGCCAATTCAGTGTGATACCCCCTTAGTCTTCCTAACACTGGCAATCATTCTGAATGCAGTTTGTGGGTGAATAAAGATTCGGAATGTTGGATTCTGGTAGAATTCCAATAGGAATAACACATCACTTTGCAAACCAGCATAATGCGACTTATAGGCCTGATATGACCTGTAAACCCTGAGTTTCAGGCCACTGTATTAAGGTAAAACTAGGCCCTCAAAATAAGGCCTAATGAAATACGGATAGTTTTGTCTTGAATAATATAATTTTAATGATAACATATTCGCTTTGGATCTCACTTGGTGAATGACACAGGACTGAAAGTGTATGCATGCAACATTGAACACTACCTCACAAGTTTGAAACATTCTTACGGCTATTACTCATCAAATCATATCCAGTCCATTGGGTCCCTCACAGCCAACATCAAACATGCCATGTGACCTTTACAAGGGAATCCTCATTCCAAGGGTCTCTTTTGTATAACACTTCTACGTATCTGTTTTAGAAATGCCAAAGGACATAGTGTGGTCATGGATTCAGACAGGGTTCCAGGAAATTCCAGCAGGATACCTCCACAATCACTCTCTGTTTCCCCCAGGGGAGGTGTACTGGGCGGGGTTGGTTAGTGGTGTTCATCCCCCTCCGGCTCCAGAGCCCCAAACATACTCTCCCGCCTCAGTCGCTGGATCTCATTGTTGAGTCCCAGCAGGGTCTGGGCAAGCTGTTGGTCCTGAGAGCGCATTTCCAGCTGCATGGTAATGATGGGAGAATAGATCATATTTTCAGATCAAACACACACACATTCATAGTTCATTCTGATAAAACAGGCAGACTTTCATTCATTTGTATGTTTCTTTATTTACACTACATTGGCACACCTTAACAAGGCCTTTGAGTGATTCCTCACAAAACCAGGACAAAAAAAGACCATGAATTTGGGATTATCATCAGATTTAATCCATCGAATGGTACTTTGGAGGATCGATTGTTGACATATATTTGACGTTTGTATCTAAGAGCATAATTGAGAAATAATTGATCCAAGTTGGCATATTTAATCAATTGTGGCCTTATTCAGGCCTCCTTTAAAACTCCGTAACGTTTTATCTGTAGGTGCTAAACCGCAAACATGTATGTCATATCAAGATTTACCACTTGCTCTGTAAGTGAGACGTATTTGAGTCTTATTTTGATTTCAATAAGCATTTTCTTACATTTATTTATGAATATTGACAAATACAAACATGAATATTGAAATTTGATTTGTCAGTTTTATTTATTTGCGAACATAATATACTCTATGGGCAGAGTGGGATCTCTGCTAGTTTTATAGTTTTGGCATATTTCATACAGATACATTGGCATAGTAGGCAATGTAACAAATCACATCCCTCCTTGTACTTGTATCATGGCACGTTGTGCAAATTTGAAAATAAAGGAGAGCCGCACACTCTAAGAGCTCAGATGCAAAAATGTAATGTCCAACGTTTTGACAGGCAAGCTGTCATACCCTGAAGACAGCTTGCCTGTCGAAATGTTGGACATACATTTTTTGCATCTGAGCTCTTAGAGTGTGCGGCTCTCCTTTATTTTCAAGTTTTCCACTCCGCTAGCCAGCACCTCACCTAAATAGGTGTGCATTTCTTTTACCTCTACATTGTGCAAATTACCAGCAGAGGGCGACCATTTTGAATCCATTTTCACATTCACTCTGTTGGTAATGCTTATGAATTGCATCATAACTCTAAAAGTAGCAGAGACACCACCCACAGGTGCAACATTGCTAGACTTCCAGGAACGCTTGTGAAACAGACCAAACAAACCAGGCTGGGGTCAATAAAGTCAATAAAAAAAGTGAAAAATTCATCCTTAGTTTTTCATTTTCTCATAATCCAAAGGCACAACCTAGATTCCAGACAATGTCTTAAGTAGTTGAACGTGTTATTACTCCAACCTCATGAAAGCGACAAACTGCCACGTTTTCATTTTTTCTCAAAAACAACTTTATATCGAAGGAGTGCCTTTGATTTGATGGCCTGCACATGCACAGTTCAGCGCGAGACGACCGTTAGACCCGATGACGTGTTTCTACGCATGAGCTTAGCTTGCCAACGCCTCCATGACATCGCCTACAAGTGTGATCAGGGATTTCTATTGGCGAAGCAGTTTTAGCCTTCATAATGTACTGTCTTTGGCCCCACTCTGAAACTTTGATATGCCCGTAGATAATATTATGTTCAAGAATATTTTTGAAACATTTCCAAATAAAAAATGGTATATTTTCTTTATTCATGTTTATATTTTTCAATATTCATAAATGAATGTAAGAAATTTGTTATAGACATCAAAATACTACTCATGTTACAGAGCAAGAGGTAAATCTCCATATGGCACCAATTCTTTTTTTTTCACCAACAGATTAAATGTGATGTAGTCTTGAAAGAGGCCGGGGTAAGGCCAAAATGTCCTAAATATGCCAACTTTGATTCATTATTTCTCAATTATGATTTTAGATACAAATGTCAAATATATGTCCATCTTCCTCTGAAGGACCCTTCTATGGATTAATTCCTGTGAACATTTCTGTCCTGGTTTCGTGAGGAATCACACCTTTGGAACACAGACATTTCAGGTAAATGTTTAAATATTTGGTTCATTGAGGTCTAGATGACTCATAGGGACTATGACTGAACAGTGCACAATCACAGCAACAATAAATAAAACACTAATGAATTCTTAACTTTGGGTTACACATCTATACAATCCAATAATGCCCAACTCTACAATGCTGCACAGCAACATACTACACTGTCAAAGAGTCAACAGTATTCTACCAGGTGCAGATAACTCACCAGTTCAGATCTTAGCCAGGTTATGGCTCCATCTATCTTAGCTCTCCGCAGTTCCTCATTGGCTTGGTAACTCCTGCCAATGCTAATGGGCCCAGTAGTAGACTCTGGGGCATCCCGTGGTTCACCAGTGGTCCTGAATGCGTGAATCAGTTTGTTCTTGATGTTCTCCAGAACCATGGTTGACAAAGTGTCCTCACTTTGACTGTCTCGATTCATGCTGCCTTCCAAGGAGGCACAAATGTGGATGTGAGTATGTGTGTGTGTGTATCTTTTCCCCACGTGTCAAGCACTGTCTTTCCAGCACCGCCAGTCTCCAATATATCTTTTTTTGTCCTACTTTTGTTGTTTTTTCTCCTTTTTTCCCCCCTTGCTCCTTCACTTGTCTCAATCGACTGGACCCACTGTCTTCTCAGTTTTCCTCGTCCTGTCTAGTCGTCCTCCTCCTTGTCTTCCCTCGCTGCAGGAGCAGGATTCCTCCCTCTGTTTCTCAGCAGAAGTTACTGTGCTTCTGTTCAGCTGCCTCACTCATCCCATTCCCCGCTTTGTGTGGGACCGGCTTGTTTTGTCCCTGTTACTATGGAAAACCAGCCCTCCCTCCACCCCCCCTTTGGTAAACCCAATAAGAATGGTGGAAGATCTTGGACAAAGACCATTGTTGCCTCAAAAAGAACTGAAAGGACTCCCCCAACCCCACCCACCCCCTTTCTCTCTCCCTCGCCCTCACTCCCGCCTCCATACAATTTCAGTGTGAGAAATGCTGTGTGGGGGAGCTCTCACTTGTGTGCAGTGTCTATGTGTAGACCTGTGTGTGTGCTTGTGTCAAATCTGTTAAGCCTTTTCAGTGTCCGTGTTGCTCACCCATCTAAAAGACCTGCTTGTCAGCTTAAGAGACAGGTTGGGTGGGACCGGGGAAGGACATAGGCTTGGTGTATCCGATTGAGAGGCACAAAGGCCGTCCAGTGGTGAAATATATCCAGGTCTTTTGTGTCCATTCCCTGTGGGTTTTCTGGATTGGTTGTTGGCACAGACTACAGTCATTCTGACTTTTCTATAGAGATAACACAGAAGTCTAGTGTCCGCTCCTCCCTGACATATGTAACTCTGCAGCATTTTTCCAGAGTAGTTAAATGGCTCGCCAGTTTGACGAAGTACTGCAAATGATTGTGCACAACAAGTGTTTCTCTAAGAGGGTGAGAGGTGAAAAAAGAAATAAAGAGAGAGAGGGAGAGCAAACGAGCGAGCGAGCGAGAGACAGACAGAGAGAGAGAGAGAGACAGTGATAGAGAGAGACAGCGATAGAGAGAGAGAGAGCGAGAGAGATACAGAGAGAGAGAAAGAGAGAGAGAGAGATACAGAGATAGAGCAACATATTGTGAGAGAAATGGGCAGAGGCAGAGAGAGAGAGACAGATTAATATTAATTTCCCATTGCACATATTGACATCATCAACATTTCATCAGTCAATGTTAGTTCACAAAGCTCTGCTCATCTTCAAATTGAACTAGTAGTGAATTCCAGGCCATACAGTATCTCCACCTGAAACAGTTTTTCCCTGCAGTCTAGAGCCATAGTCATTATGCCTAATTCTATGTAAAAAAAAAAGTATATTTTTCTGCATAGGTTATCTAAGCATACCTCTTTACCTGCTCAATTGCCATTTTAATGAGGATGTCATTCTGACTGTTGTAAATCACACATCTCAATATACTGCACTAACATGCCTTGGATATTACATCCAAATTACAACACAGTACATGGGATCATAACACACATAATCAATACAAGCACATATCATGACATCATAATTAATACACAAATATCATGATATTATCACAAGGTGCCAGATCACATTTAAACCAAGTATTTTTCTGAATATCTAAGCCTTCCTCTTGAGCTGTCTGTGTCCTCCTGACTGGTGGTTCTTATTTTAAATAAACTAAATATGCTTCTCTGCATCTCTGCTAAAACAAAAAGTAAAATATTGAAAGGAATGAGTGTTATTCAGTGCATTCAGTAATTGCTTGCTTTTCTGAAGTCTAGCAACCTTGCCAGCAGGCATGCCAGCTAAGATAGTTAGACAAGTTACTCTAACTTGATAGCCTGAAATGGCTTGGTACCTAGTGATGAGGTTGGGAGATTGGGAACCTATCTAGCTGGCTAGCTAAAGTCAACTTCATAAAATTTCTAGGTGGCTAGTATTACATAGAAACAACAAAACATTATCCTTTCATTTATTCATCAAGAATGAATCAATAGGCTACATAGCTTGATCCAATTAATTTACGTACATACAGTGTCACGTTCTGACCCTAGTTATTGTGTTAATTGTTTGTTTCCGTGTTAGTGTTTTCACCACACGGTACTGTATAGGTTTCTGCACTTCGTTTATTTGTTTTGTATTTCGTGTCAGTGTTCGTGCCACACGGGACTGCTTTCGGTTTGATTCTCGTTTGTTGTTTTTGTATCTTGAAGTGTTCAGTTTACTTTCATTAAAATATGAACACTTTCCACTCTGCGTCTTGGTCCGATCCCTACACCTCCTCTTCTGACGAAGAGGAGGAAATCAGCCGTTACATACAGTGCTTTCAGAAAGTATTCACACCCTTTGACTTATTCCACATTTTATTGCGTTACAGCCTGAATTCAAAATGGATTAATATTGATTTATTTTCTCACCCATTTACACACAATACCCCATAATGACAAAGTGAAAACATGTTTTTCGAATTGTTTGAACATTTATTGAAAATAAAATACAGAAATATCTCATTTACATAAGTATTCACACCCGCTGAGTCAATACATGTTAGAATCACCTTTGGCGAGGGATCACGTGACCCCTGAACGAGATGGCCGCATGAACTAGGAGCTCCGCACAAGTAGTTTCCAATTCCTAATCTTACCTCCACCTCAAGTTTAAACTCATTTAGCTTTAGTCAAAAAGTCATGGCGGCTACAAAAGGCGACACTACAGGTGACATTTTTACACGGACTCGAGCACTAGCGACGGAAAAAGCCTCCAAGAAGCAGCTAGCTTCAGAAAAAGCTAGCGCCATTAGCCAGGAGCAAGAGGACCCGTTCCCCCCGGAGGCCCAACGAATGCCAACCTCGCACTCTGTCGAAGACATCTTTTCTGAGCTGAGATCCCAACGTACAGAACTCAACACTAAACTAGATGCCATTAACGCTCAGCTCAGTGCGATAGGGGGCAAGGTGACAATCCTGGAAAATGCTTTGCCTGACATAAACAACAAGATAACCATAAACGCGGGGCGCCTGGACGAGGCAGAGGGGCGAATCCTATCCACGGAAAACTTATTGACAGACGCCATGGAAACAATAGCATATGCTAAAAAAAAAATAGAGCAGCTGGAAGAGAAAACAGAGGACCTGGAAAACAGGGGGCGAAGGAATAATTGTGTTCTATTAAATCTGGGCAAAAAAGAAGAGGGAAACATGCCCCTGATCCGCTACCTGCAAGACAAACTTCCCGAGTGGCTCCACCTGTCCACCGACAGGCCCATAGAACTCGAGAGAGCTCACCGAGCACTGAGGCCCCCACCAGCAACCAGACAACCACCGCGCCCAATCACCATACGTTTCCTGAGATTCACCGACAAGGAACGAGTCCTACAGGCGGCGAAAACCAACACCATTACAGTGGGAAACGCCAAACTCACCTTACTCCAGGACCTGTCAGCTGGAATACGCCGAAAGCGCCGAGAGTTTGACGAGGTGAAGAAATGCTCCATTGACCGAGGCATCTTTAGGGGATTCAAATACCCAAACGAGCTCAGGATTCTTCACCAAGGAGCCCTGCGACACTTCAAAACTCCCGAAGAGGCAAAACGTTTTTTGAAAGACAACCCCGGTCAATGAGAAATGGACCATTGACTAAATGCGATTACTGTTATTACTAAAGGAGGTAAGACAACATATAGCCGATATCCAAAGACCCACCCGCCCTGCTAAATGTCATTATAGCCGTCTAATCTATATTTATGTTCCTTTAGCTGAGAGGGATAGGCCCCATATTATAACCTAGGCCTACTATATGTAGGCTGGGCTATTGATTTTATTTTCTCCCTTTTTTAATGTGGTCTGGACGGGGGCTACGTTGTCATTTACTCAATGCGGGGCGGAGAGGATGAGGCATTTCTTTGGTGGGGAGGGGGAGACGTTGTGCGTTGCTAACTGTTCCCGTTTTTTTTTTGTTGGAACACAGAATTGTGACTGAGCGGGGAGGTAATAGATCCAACGGGATATGTCGAGTTGTTTGGGAACTCGGCTGGGGTGTTCAGAGATTGTTATTTTATGTAAACCATTTATTTTCCTTTTATGTGAACGCAGCTGTAACTACTATCCACCTTTACCCAGAGATGACTTGCACTAAAGTTCGATTACTGTTCGATGACGATGACTAGTACCTTAAATCTATTGACATGGAACTGCCATGGTCTAGGTCATGCAATAAAACGGAAAAAGATACTATGTGCTCTAAAAAAGGAAAAAGCAGACATCGCGCTATTGCAAGAGACACACCTCTGTGATGCTGAACATGCCAAACTCCGCAGAGCTTGGGTGGGACATGTGTATTTCTCATCTTTCAAATCCAACAGTAGAGGTACAGCAAAACTTATCCATAAGAATGTTCCATTCATAATTGACAAAAACATATCTGATCCGGAGGGGAGATTTATTTTGATAACTGGGTCACTGTATGGGCAACCAATTACTATCTTAAACATATACGCCCCTAACACAGATACTCCTGCTTTTATGTCGAAAATGATAACCCTGTTCAATGAGCATTGTGTTTCCTTTGGAGTGTTGGCCGGAGATTTTAATTGTACCCTGAACCCAACCCTAGACAAATCATCTCAAGTCCCCACCACAAATCCTAGATCTGCAAAGATGTTGAACTCTCTTACTAAAGAGATGGGACTGATAGATATCTGGAGAGAGACTAATAGCTCATCTATGGACTATACATACTACTCTAATGTCCATAACACCTACTCCCGTATAGATTACATTTTTATCCCAAAGAGTTTCATAAATTCAGCCACGTGTACAATCGGACCCATAGCGCTTTCGGATCACGCCTTTGTCCACCTCCGCTTTGACCTCTGCAAAAACATCCCGAGGTCAAAGAGCTGGAAATTCAACACCTCCATGCTATCAAACGAAGCAGTCCATACATTGGTAACTACATGGATAGACAACTACACACAAGACAACAAAGATTCTCCTGTTTCTCCGGCCACAATGCGGGACGCTGCTAAAGCCACACTAAGAGGTCATCTAATTGCATATGCTTCCTCTAAGAAAAAAGCAATGGAAGCACACAGGCTAGATCTGGAGAGGGAGCTGGAACGCTGTGAAAAAGTACATAAACAATCCCCAGACAGCACCTCCTGGAGTCAACTTAAAGCAGCCAAAGCCAAACTGAATTTGGACTATAAAAAAAGTTTTCTTTACTAAACAGAAATACCATGAGTATAGCAATAGGCCTAGTAGATTGCTTGCTTATCAATTAAAAAAAGAGCAGTCAAAGCGTACAATTATGGCTATCCGAACAGCAGAGGATGAGGTCACATATGACCCAAAAAAGATCAATTTAACTTTTCATGATTTTTACTGCAAACTATATACCTCTGAGAGAAAACACACGGAGGCAGAACTCCACTCCTTCCTAGAGGGAATCTCGCTACCTAAACTATCAGAGACCGACCAAGAAGATCTCAACTCCCCCTTCACTCCTGAGGAGATCCTGGAGGCAATTACCTCCATGCCACCTAACAAGTCCCCAGGCCCAGATGGATTCCCCAGAGAGTTCTACAAAGCTTTTTGGCCCCAGCTTAGCCCTATTTTCATGCCAATGCTGGAGGATTTTTGCAAAAACTGAGTTCTCCCAGACTCAATGCACACAGCTCGCATTACAGTGTTGCTCAAAAAAGACAAGGACCCCCTATCCTGCTCCTCCTTCCGGCCCATAAGCTTGTTGGATTTCGACTACAAAATAATTACCAAATTGCTCGCCAAAAGACTAAACACTCTTCTTCCCAAAATAATAAAAGCAGACCAAACTGGAATTATTAGAGACAGATACTCTTCTGATAACATTCGCCGTCTTTTTGATATTATTGATCAAGTAAACGCACAGAAGACCCCTGTCCTGCTGGCTTCACTGGATGCTGAGAAGGCGTTCGACAGGATGGAGTGGAGCTTTCTGTTCTCAGTCTTAGAAAAGTTCAATATGGGCCCAAACTTTATTAAATGGATCAAATCACTATACTCTCATCCAAATGCCATGGTGACTACTAACGGACTGAACTCTGACAGATTCCCTTTGGGACGGGGCACAAGACAAGGGTGCTCGCTGTCCCCCCTGCTCTACTTGTTGGGGGCGGAGCCTCTGGCAGAGTTGATAAGGAGCAATCCAAGTATTATGGGTGTTCCTGCAGGCGGCCTGCAGCACAAGATTTCGCTTTACGCGGATGATGTCTTGCTCTACATATCCAACCCTGAGAAATCCCTTCCTCCCATTTTAGACACAATTGCTCAGTATGGCACGTTTTCAGGTTATAAGATTAATTTTAACAAATCCACTGTCTGCCCTCTCAATATTACACTCACCAGTTCTATGAAGACACTATGCCCATTCCAATGGATGACACAGGGGTTTCAATACCTTGGGATATTCATAACACCAGATCTGAATAGGCTTTTCAAGGAGAATTATCTTCCACTCCTGGATCGAATCAAGAACAACCTCCAAACCTGGATCTCCCTCCCAATTAGCTTAGTAGGAAGAATTAATGTAATCCGTATGAACATCCTCCCTAGACTGAACTATTTATTTCAGATGCTCCCATGCTATCTCCCAGCTTCCTTTTTCAAAACAATTAACCAAAGCATCACCAAATTTATATGGGGCAATAAAAAACCTAGGATCAAGCTCTCCACTCTATCGAAACCTGAATCTAAGGGTGGTCTTGCCCTTCCCTCCCTTCAATTGTACTACTGGTCTGCCCAAATCCGCAACATGCTAACATGGATCACAAACAGACAAGAGTCAACGTGGATCCAGATAGAAGCCCAATCCTGTGGTTCATTGCCACTAAGCTCAACTATATTCATTAATAACTTTAGTGAAGTGGGCAACATAGCCAAAACATTTGTGATTTACAGCACCCTACTAGCGTGGAGGGACTGTAAGAAATACCTGGGCATCTCCTCCCAAATATGTTCTCACTCGCCTATAGTAGGCAACCCAGACTTGCCAAAAGCCCTGAGGGATGCCAACTTTAATCTTTGGCAGTATGCCAAAGGAATCAGGACCTTTTCAGACCTATTTCATCAGAAGACCACTACACTGAAATCCTTTCAAGAGCTCTGCAGTGAATTCAATGTGCCAAGATCCCATTTTTTTTTTAATATCTTCAAATTAGACATGTCATCTCCTCATTTACTTCCAAGAGGAGGTTTAGAACTCAGTTGAATGAAGTTGAAACCCTTCTTGTCACAGCACAATCCATTAAAGGCAAAATATCCTATATCTATAGACTCCTTTCTGAGAAAGGAGGATCCTCCTTTACTCCTTTGAAAATAATATGGGAAAAGGACCTTGGTCTGACTATCAGTGATGAGTTATGGGCGGAGGTTTGCGACAGGGTATACTGTTCCTCTACTACTGTAAAAATGAAAGAATCTAATTACAAATTTTTGTACAAATTTTATTACACTCCCTTGAGACTCCATGAAATGAAAACAGACATTTCTCCTAACTGTAAAAGATGTACCTCTGAAAGTGGAACCTATATGCATGTATTTTGGAACTGTAGAGAGATTGACAGATTTTGGCAATCTATACATACTGCTGCACAGAAAATACTAGATGTACAGTTTGATATGACCCCGTGTCTCTATCTTCTTAATGCCCAGCAGGACTTTGTTCTTGATCCTGACAGAGAAAATTTGCTCATGACCATTACATACTTTGCTAAGAAATGTATTCTTCTATTGTGGGCCTCTAATACTTCTCCTACATTTAAAATGTGGATTGACCAGATTGTTGACTTTCTCCCTCTTGAAAAGCTCACTTATGACCTCCACAAGAGACAGCCCAAGTTTGATAGACTCTGGTCTCCACTACTCAACTATATTTCAAATTGGACAGAGTGAATGGGGGGGATCAGGGAGATGAGCAGATGCGTGTTGTGTAAGGTGCTGTAAAATCTAAAAAACTAATTATTGGCTCGTCATCTCAGCTAAGGCTGGAAATAGCTAATAAGAAACTTGATAGTGCTGCTGCAAGTTCTATATTTTAAATTTTGTTATAATTATTATTTGTGTGTATGTGTGTGTATGTATGTGTATATATATATGTATGTATGTATGTATGTGTATATATATATATATATATAAAACATTTTTTTTTTATTATTATTATTATTATTTTATTTTTTTAAAGTCTGTCACATCTGTGAATGTGGAATGTGTTTGGTTGGTTGATTGAAAACTTAATAAAACTTTAAATTGAAAAAAAAAGAATCACCTTTGGCAGCGATTACAGCTTTGAGTCTTTCTGGGTAAGTCTTGAAGAGCTTTACACACCTGGATTGTACAATATTTGCACATGATTCTTTTTTAAATTATTCAAGCTCTGTCAGGTTGGTTGTTGATCATTGCTAGAAAGCCATTTTCAAGTCTTGCCATTGATTTTCAAGCCGATTTAAATTCAAAACTGTAATTAGGCCACTCAGGAACATTCAATGTTGTTTTGGTAAGCAACTCCAGTGTATATTTGGCCTTGTGTTTTAGGTGATTGTCCTGCTGAAAGAACAATTGACAAGCATACCCCTAACATGATGCAGCCACCACCATGCTTGAATATGAAGAGTGGTACTTGTATTCAGGACATAACATTAATTTCTTTGCCACATTTTTTGTAGTTTTACTTTAGTGCCTTATTGCGAACAGGATGCATGTTTTGGAATATTTTTATTCTGTCATTTAGTATTGTGGAGTATCTACAATGTTGTTGATCCATCCTCAGTCTTCTCCTATTTATTTAACCTTTATTTTTATCAGGGAGTCATACTGAGACCAATGTCTCCTTTAGAAAATATAAATACAAAATGCAAGCAGTAAGAAAAACACGGTCATTAAAAACAAAACACATTTATCAGTAATAAGGTCCTCGGGGGGCCGGAACATAATTACAAATCATTTGTAGACTGCAAATTCATTGCAAGAATCACAAACAGATATAATATTTGACAAAAACATGATAATTTCAAACATTGCTTACATTTGTATACGATCACGTGTCTCTCTATTACGTGTGTGAATACTTGGGAACAGATTTCCAAGAATTCAAATGAGTATTTTTTGGGTCAGACAATGAATTTAAATATATATATATATTATTTATGTTCAGAAAACTTGGGGGCAAGTTTGAAAGTTTTACACCAACTTCTTGTTAACAAACTATAGATTTGGAAAGTCGGTTGACAGACAGATTATTTCACTTACAATTCACTGTATCACAATTCCAGTGGGTCAGAAGTTTACATACACTAAATTGACTGTTTCTTTAAACAGCGCAGAAAATTCCAGAAAATTATGTCATGGCTTTAGAAGCTTCTGATAGGCTACTTTATTGAGTCAATTAATTTGAGTCAATTGGAGGTCTACCTGTGAATGTATTTCAAGGCCTACCTTCAAACTCAGTGCCTCTTTGCTTGACATCATGGGAAAATCAAGAAATCAGCCAAGACCTCAAAAGAAAATGTAGACCTCCACAAGTCTGGTTCATCCTTGGGAGAAATTTCCAAATGCCTGAAGGTACCACGTTCATCTGTACAAACAATAGTACGCAAGTATAAACACCATGGGACCACGCAGCCATCATACTGCTCAGGAAGGAGACACATTCTGTCTCACACAATTGTGTGAAATATTTGCCAGTTCACTACAGAGTCAGTTTTATTAGACAATACAGATTTTTTTTTAAATGACCAACTCTGAGGACAAAAAAGTAATTAAACATTCAGATATAGCACCAATAACATTCGCCATGGAGGCAGTGGGGGCGGTAAATAAATGCGTATTCTGGTTTATGGACACATCTACAACCAAGAGCTTAACTTTCTTGGGAACAGAAATATTTAATGATTGGGACGCCATGAAGTTAGATTTTACATATATTGCCACTCCTCCCCCTTAACTGTAATATGTCACATCTAAATACATTATAATAATTTACTTCAATCTCTTTATCAGAGACAGAACCATTTAACCATGTTTCCCGAGAGAACCAGAATGTCAGGACACACGTCCTGTACCCCAATGTCATTTCTTTATCATACTTCGCAGATTTAGGTCACCATTGGCCTCATGGTGAAATCGCTGAGTGGTTTCCTTCCTCTCCGGCAACTGAGTTAGGAAGGACGCCTGTATCTTTGTAGGGACTGGGTGTATTGATACACCATCTAAAGTGTAATTAATAACTTCACTATACTCAAAGGGATTTTCAATGTCTGCTTTTTATTTTTACCATTGGAAAGCCTCCTTGGTCATTGTGGTTGAATCTGTGTTTGAAATTCACTGCTTGTCTCAGAGAGCTTACAGATAATTGTATATGTGGGGTACAGAGATGATGTAGTCATTCAAAAATCAAGAAAGTATATATATATATATACAGTGGGGAGAACAAGTATTTGATACACTGCCGATTTTGCAGGTTTTCCTACTTACAAAGCATGTAGAGGTCTGTAATTTTTATCATAGGTACACTTCAACTGTGAGAGACGGAATCTAAAACAAAAATTGGTTTCGGGGCTGTCGCTGGGCAATACGGACTTTCAGCTCCTTCCAAAGATTTTCTATTGGGTTCAGGTCTGGAGACTGGCTAGGCCACTCCAGGACCTTGAGATGCTTCTTACGGAGCCACTCCTTAGTTGCCCTGGCTGTGTGTTTCGGGTCGTTGTCATGCTGGAAGACCCAGCCACGACCCATCTTCAATGCTCTTACTGAGGGAAGGAGGTTGTTGGCCAAGATCTCGCGATACATGGCCCCATCCATCCTCCCCTCAATACGGTGCAGTCGTCCTGTCCCCTTTGCAGAAAAGCATCCCCAAAGAATGATGTTTCCACCTCCATGCTTCACGGTTGAGATGGTGTTCTTGGGGTTGTACTCATCCTTCTTCTTCCTCCAAAGACGGCAAGTGGAGTTTAGACCAAAAAGCTCTATTTTTGTCTCATCAGACCACATGACCTTCTCCCATTCCTCCTCTGGATCATCCAGATGGTCATTGGCAAACTTCAGACGGGCCTGGACATGCGCTGGCTTGAGCAGGGGGACCTTGAGTGCGCTGCAGGATTTTAATCCATGACGGCGTAGTGTGTTACTAATGGTTTTCTTTGAGACTATGGTCCCAGCTCTCTTCAGGTCATTGACCAGTCCTGCCATGTAGTTCTGGGCTGATCCCTCACCTTCCTTATGATCATTGATGCCCCACGAGGTGAGATCTTGCATGGAGCCCCAGACCGAGGGTGATTGACCGTCATCTTGAACTTCTTCCATTTTCTAATAATTGCGCCAACAGTTGTTGCCTTCTCACCAAGCTGCTTGCCTATTGTCCTGTAGCCCATCCCAGCCTTGTGCAGGTCTACAATTTTATCCCTGATGTATGTCCTTACACAGCTCTCTGGTCTTGGCCAGTGTGGAGAGGTTGGAGTCTGTTTGATTGAGTGTGTGGACAGGTGTCTTTTATACAGGTAACAAGTTCAAACAGGTGCAGTTAATACATGTAATGAGTGGAGAACAGGAGGGCTTCTCAAAGAAAAACTAACAGGTCTGTGAGAGCCGGAATTCTTACTGGTTGGTAGGTGATCAAATACTTATGTCATGCAATAAAATGCAAATTAATTACTTAAAAATCATACAATGTGATTTTCTGGATTTTTGTTTTAGATTCCGTCTCTCACAGTTGAAGTGTACTACCTATGATAAAAATTACAGACCTCTACATGCTTTGTAAGTAGAAAACCTGCAAAATCGGCAGTGTATCAAATACTTGTTCTCCCCACTGTACATATACACACACACGGTATATAGCGTATTATAATACGTTATTATTAGAGTGTAATATTGCCTCTCGGACCCCCTACGGCTTGGCCCAAGGGGCTTCCCTGTAAAGCCCCTGAATTAATCCAGTCACAAAGCAAGTGTGAAAAGTCTGGACAACCCCTCCCTCTCTCTCTCCCCTTCTCTCTCTTTTCAATTGATGTCACCTCTCCCGGTGACATTTGCCCCCTTCTTTCCGTTTTATTGTAACCAGCATCCTCACCCACTGAGCACCAACCGATACCGGATGTCCATGGACCTTGAAAAGTAGTTTAAATTTTGTCAGTCCGTCCTGGCCTTGATTTCAACATCCACAGAGGTTTGGATCGGGCTTCATTTGGCCCATGTTTCACAAGTTTGGACAGCACAGTACATAACAGTACAGTAGAGCACAGTAGAGTACAGTACTGTAAAGAAAAGTAGAGTATAGTTCAGTACAGTACAGTACATTACAGTACAGTAGAACACAGTATAGTAGAGTACTGTAAAGTAGAGTATAGATCAGTACAGTAAAGAAAAGTAGCATATAGTTTAAGTACTGTTGAGTAGAATAGAGTGGAGTAGAGTTCAGTAAAGTACACAGTTGATCACACTAGAGTTGAGTACACTGTAATGTACTGTACTGTACTGTATGGAACTATACTGTACTGAACTATACTCTACTTAACAAAATTGAACTATACTTGACTGTACTTTACTGAACGCTACTGTGCTGTACTTTAATGTCCAAACTTGTGAAACATGATTGGTTCAGATTTGGCCCGGTCTGGACCAACCAAATTTAGTCTTGTTTGTTGGCGGAGCTCATTAAAATAAAAGCCAGTGTGTAGAATAATACCCAAATATGCAGGAGGATAGGAGGATAGTCATATTTTTACCTTTATGTACCTATTTAGGATATATCACCAGGAAAAGAATGACATTCATATCCATAATAATGCATTTATGTGTAGTACAGGTCAGGGACCCATTACGAAATCCCCTTACCGCAATTCTATTACACGGGATACGTACACTTCACATACACTGCTCAAAAAAATAAAGGGAACACTAAAATAACACATCCTAGATCTGAATTAATGAAATATTCTTATTAAATACTTTTTTCTTTACATAGTTGAATGTGCTGACAACAAAATCACACAAAAATTATCAATGGAAATCAAATTTATCAACCCATGGAGGTCTGGATTTGGAGTCACACTCAAAATTAAAGTGGAAAACCACACTACAGGCTGATCCAACTTTGATGTAATGTCCTTAGAACAAGTCAAAATGAGGCTCAGTAGTGTGTGGCCTCCACGTGCCTGTATGACCTCCCTACAACGCCTGGGCATGCTCCTGATGAGGTGGCGGATGGTCTCCTGAGGGATCTCCTCCCAGACCTGGACTAAAGCATCCGCCAACTCCTGGACAGTCTGTGGTGCAACGTGGCGTTAGTGGATGGAGCGAGACATGATGTCCCAGATGTGCTCAATTGGATTCAGGTCTGGGGAACGGGCGGGCTAGTCCATAGCATCAATGCCTTCCTCTTGCAGGAACTGCTGACACATTCCAGCCACATGAGGTCTAGCATTGTCTTGCATTAGGAGGAACCCAGGGCCAACCGCACCAGCATATGGTCTCACAAGGGGTCTGAGGATCTCATCTCGGTACCTAATGGCAGTCAGGCTACCTCTGGCGAGCACATGGAGGGCTGTGCGGCCCCCCAAAGAAATGCCACCCCACACCATGACTGACCCACCACCAAACCGGTCATGCTGGAGGATGTTGCAGGCAGCAGAACGTTCTCCACGGCGTCTCCAGACTCTGTCACGTCTGTCACGTGCTCAGTGTGAACCTGCTTTCATCTGTGAAGAGCACAGGGCGCCAGTGGCGAATTTGCCAATCTTGGTGTTCTCTGGCAAATGCCAAACGTCCTGCACGGTGTTGGGCTGTAAGCACAACCCCCACCTGTGGACGTCGGGCCCTCATACCACCCTCATGGAGTCTGTTTCTGACCGTTTGAGCAGACACATGCACATTTGTGGCCTGCCGGAGGTCATTTTGCAGGGCTCTGGCAGTGCTCCTCCTGCTCAAAGACGGAGGTAGCGGTCCTGCTGCTGGGTTGTTGCCCTCCTACGGCCTCCTCCACGTCGCCTGATGTACTGGCCTGTCTCCTGGTAGCGCCTCCATGCTCTGGACACTACGCTGACAGACACAGCAAACCTTCTTGCCACAGCTTGCATTGATGTGCCATCCTGGATGAGCTGCACTACCTGAGCCACTTGTGTGGGTTGTAGACTCCGTCTCATGCTACGACTAGAGTGAAAGCACCGCCAGCATTCAAAAGTGACCAAAACATCAGCCAGGAAGCATAGGAACTGAGAAGTGGTCTGTGGTCACCACCTGCAGAACCACTCCTTTATTGGGGGTGTCTTGCTAATTGCCTATAATTTCCACCTGTTGTCTATTCCATTTGCACAACAGCATGTGAAATTTATTGTCAATCAGTGTTGCTTCCTAAGTGGACAGTTTGATTTCACAGAAGTGTGATTGACTTGGAGTTACATTGTGTTGTTTAAGTGTTCCCTTTATTTTTTTGAGCAGTGTATATATATATACTATATATATATATATATATATATATATATATACTGCATGACCAAATGTATGTGGACACCTGCTCGTCGAACATTTCATTCCAAAATCATGGGCATTCAAATGGAGTTGGTCCACCATTTGCTGTTATAAC
This sequence comes from Salvelinus namaycush, assembly GCF_016432855.1. NCBI lineage: Eukaryota > Metazoa > Chordata > Actinopteri > Salmoniformes > Salmonidae > Salvelinus > Salvelinus namaycush. The sequence goes on along the minus strand of NC_052338.1, from coordinate 4,738,788 downwards.
AGCCTCCACTCTTCTGGGATGACCTTCCACTAGATGTTGGCACATTGCTGCGGGGTACTGCTTCCATTCAGCCACAAGAGCATTAGTGAGGTCAGGCACTGATGTTGGCCAATTAGACCGGGCTTGCAGTCAGTGTTCCAATTCATCCCAAAGGTGTTAGATGGGGTTCAGGTCAGGGCTCTGTGCAGGCCAGTCCAGTTCTTCCAGACCGACAAACCATTTCTGTATGGACCTCGCTTTGTGCACGGGGGCATTGTCATATTGAAACAGGAAAGGGCCTTTTCCAAACTGTTGCCACAAAGTTGGAAACACAGAATCATCTATGTCAATGTATGTTGTAGCGTTAAGATTGCCCTTCACTGGAACCATGATAAACAACCCCAGACCATTATTCCTAGTCCGTCGGATCACCAGATGGTGAAGCGTGATTCACAACTCCAGAGAACGTGTTTCCACTGCTCCAGTCCAATGGCGGCGAGCTCGGCCATGGAAACCCATTTCCTGAAGCTCCCAATTAACACTTTTTGTGCTGATGTTGCTTCCAGACCCATTTTGGAACTTGGTAGTGATCCTCTGTAGCAGCACAAGAAGTGTTCATCGGGGGAGCTTCATGAAATGGGTTTCCATGGCCGAGCTCACCGCCATTGGACTGAAGACTGTTGGAAAAGCATTCTAGGTGAAGCTGATTGAGAGAATGCCAGGTGTGTGGAACGCTGTCATCAAGGCAAAAGGTGGCTACTTTGAAGAATCTCAAATATATTTATGTCTTCACTATTATTCTACAATGTAGAACATTTTAAAAATAAAGAAAAACCCTTGAATGAGTAGGTGCGCCCAAACTTTTGACTGGTACTGTATATACAAATGTATGCGGACACCCCCACATACTTTTGTGTGTGTATATATATATATAGATATATATAGATATAGATATATACACTGCTCAAAAAAATAAAGGGAACACTTAAACAACACAATGTAATTCCAAGTCAATCACACTTCTGTGAAATCAAACTGTCCACTTAGGAAGCAACACTGATTGACAATACATGTCACATGCTGTTGTGCAAATGGAATAGACAAAAGGTGGAAATTATAGGCAATTAGCAAGACACCCCCAATAAAGGAGTGGTTCTGCAGGTGGTGACCACAGACCACTTCTCAGTTCCTATGCTTCCTGGCTGATGTTTTGGTCACTTTTGAATGCTGGCAGTGCTTTCACTCTAGTGGTAGCATGAGACGGAGTCTACAACCCACACAAGTGGCTCAGGTAGTGCAGCTCATCCATGATGGCACATCAATGCGAGCTGTGGCAAGAAGGTTGGCTGTGTCTGTCAGCGTAGTGTCCAGAGCATGGAGGCGCTACCAGGAGACAGGCCAGTACATCGGGAGACGTGGAGGAGGCCGTAGGAGGGCAACAACCCAGCAGCAGGACCGCTACCTCCGCCTTTGTGCAAGGAGGAGCACTGCCAGAGCCCTGCAAAATGACCTCCAGCAGGCCACAAATGTGCATGTGTCTGCTTAAACGGTCAGAAACAGACTCCATGAGGGTGGTATGAGGGCCCGACGTCCACAGGTGGGGGTTGTGCTTACAGCCCAACACCGTGCAGGACGTTTGGCATTTGCCAGAAAACACCAAGATTGGCAAATTCGCCACTGGCGCCCTGTGCTCTTCACAGATGAAAGCAGGTTCACACTGAGCACATGAGCACATGTGACAGACGTGACAGAGTCTGGAGACGCCGTGGAGAACGTTCTGCTGCCTGCAACATCCTCCAGCATGACCGGTTTGGCGGTGGGTCAGTCATGGTGTGGGGTGGCATTTCTTTGTGGGGCCGCACAGCCCTCCATGTGCTCGCCAGAGGTAGCCTGACTGCCATTAGGTACCGAGATGAGATCCTCAGACCCCTTGTGAGACCATATGCTGACACATGCACATTTGTGGCCTGCTGGAGGTCATTTTGCAGGGCTCTGGCAGTGCTCCTCCTTGCACAAAGGCGGAGGTAGCGGTCCTGCTGCTGGGTTGTTGCCCTCCTACGGCCTCCTCCACGTCTCCTGATGTACTGGCCTGTCTCCTGGTAGCGCCTCCATGCTCTGGACACTACGCTGACAGACACAGCAAACCTTCTTGCCACAGCTCGCATTGATGTGCCATCCTGGATGAGCTGCACTACCTGAGCCACTTGTGTGGGTTGTAGACTCCGTCTCATGCTACCACTAGAGTGAAAGCACTGCCAGCATTCAAAAGTGACCAAAACATCAGCCAGGAAGCATAGGAACTGAGAAGTGGTCTGTGGTCACCACCTGCAGAACCACTCCTTTATTGGGGGTGTCTTGCTAATTGCCTATAATTTCCACCTTTTGTCTATTCCATTTGCACAACAGCATGTGACATTTATTGTCAATCAGTGTTTCTTCCTAAGTGGACAGTTTGATTTCACAGAAGTGTGATTGACTTGGAGTTACATTGTGTTGTTTAAGTGTTCCCTTTATTTTTTTGAGCAGTGTATATAGATATATAGTATCATACTAAATGGAGAGTCACAGATGTATATACAGAATAATACGAAATGCTCTGAGACCATGTTGCTTAAAAATACCTTAGTATCTGGTAAGGGCTTGGTGTGTTTGGTTTTGGGGGCTCCGTGGTGGCACAGCGGTCTAAGGCACTGCATCTCAGTGCTAGAGGCATCACTACAGACCCAGGTTTGATTCCAGGCTGTATCACAACCGGCTGTGACTGGTCCCATAGCAAGGCGGACACTTAGCCAAGTGTCATCCGGGATAGGGTTTGGCTGGGGTAGGCGTCATTGTAAATAAGAATTTGTTCTTAATTGACTTGCCTAGTTAAAAAAAAAAAAAAAAAAATGAATACAGGGCAAATTGAGTGAGGCATAAACACTTTCTTTATATTTTGAGATAAATAAATAAAAGTATGCAGATAATATAAAGCGTTCTTTAACTATGCTTAATCCGTGATGCATTGTGCTAGAAACAAGCTTTAAAATGCACCTCTGTTGTTTGGTTATGCAACGGACGAGTAGCCAGCAGGTGAAGCTTACATTGCGTCGGTCGAGCCTCTGTCTTGGTGGAAAGGTAACTTTTTAAAGTGCCATGATTAATTTCATAAGGATTTCTAATATTTAATTATTTGCAAAGAGCAACCGTTTCGTTGCAAACAAGAGACTCTGGTTTGACGTTAGAGAAATATGGTAAGAAAGCCTATTTCTCTGTTCATTCTTCCCTGAAACTTCGATTTTCATTATCCACCTTTCTTCTGAAACTTTTTCAGAGTGACATTTTCTCTTGTTTGCAAGATGCTTTTCCCTAATCAACGCATAAATAAATATAAAAAACGAATTTAACAGAGGCATTGGTGATTTTATCGGTGTAATCAGATTGAAAATATTAGGATATGTTATTGACATTGAACTGATTATATAGCCTACTATTATGTTCTTATCTGCCGACTAATAGCTGAGAAAAAACATATTGCTGATCCCTGCTGTACAGTATTCTAGTCTAGCATGGATAGGAAGGGGGTGGCAATTTTTTGTCTCGCTTAGGGCAGCAGAATGTACTGGGCAATTCTGCTACCCATAAAAAATATTGGTGCACCTGCGTGCGCACACAAAGGAGATCCTGTACCGGGAAGAAATTAAATATACTTTCACCCCTGGTTATAACAATCAAACAGATTGGTAAATGAAAAACCTGTAGGCTGTTTGCTTCCCAATTATACAAGAGTAATTGTAATGAGCCTTATTCACAAAAACAATTGTATTGTCATCCAATGGTAGTCGAATTAACGTCATTAATTTTAGGCCTAATAATGATTTATTGGTAAATGAAAAACTGGTAGACTAATAACCGACTTAAAAATGACTTATTTTCATATTTAGTGAGGAGTTTGTTGTGTTTTGTTAACATTCAAAAGCCACAGTATGATTCTCTTAAGAATAGAGTGCCTTAGCTCTCCCAACCTTGTTTGACATGGTTGATGTAACCTCTATCGCTGTTGATCCTCCCACTTCTGATGACACACCCACGTATGCAGTTACCCATACTTGCAATTGGAAGCCAAGTACCCCTGACTGCAATGTGCAATTCAGGCTGGGCTCAATGTGGGCGGAGTCAAACATTTGACTCCACCCACCTTTGTCTGAGGTTTGACGGTCACACACTGAATACAAACACACACGTTTGCGCAAAGCACACGTTGAATACAAACATATTTCATTTTTGAAGATCTTAAGAAATATTATATAAAGTGGTACCAGCAGATGTGTTGTAACACTTTTTGCTTCATGCTATGAGACAAGTTACTGATATTGTTGCAGTGAACAACACTTATTTATGTATGTCATGTACTGTTAAAATTGTGTTGATAAATGTTATAACTTATATTATTTAATTGAGCATATATATACACACACACACAGTTACTACCTATCCTGATTTATAATGCTATTTACTTTCCTCATGAGAGTGGAGACAGACTACACCATATAGACATACTGACAAGCTGAATGTGCTTTGTACATGAAGTTATACCAGCTCCAGTAAAGAGATCAGAGACTCGGGTGACTTCAACGTCATCTTTACTGAACAACTTAACACAACTAACAATTGAAACAATTAACACAGCAGACAAAAACAAGGTTTGACAACTCCTCAAAAATGGCTTCACTCCTGCTCCTCAAGAGGCAAAGACAGTAATGTTCTTGTTGTTCTATGTGGAGGCAGTTGACATCTCAATCTCTCTGTAACATGAATGGTTCCTTGAGGATATTTTCCTCTTCATCCAGGCCAACCGTAGTTCTTTAAGGGTTGTAGTGCGCTCTTCCCCCTCCATCCCAATTACACTAGGGAGGGAAACAGTGCCTTTAAATGTTTGGAGTTCACACCACCTTGCTGCCTCTAAGGTGTCCCTTAGAAGAACATCTGCTTCCTTGAAGAAAAAGGAAGAATAAACATTAAGAGTAGTGCCTCATTGGATGATCAAGTCAAATTACACCCCACTTTCACAATACCACCATGCAAACAAAAGCCACTATTACTAAAAGGGGTTTTCAGTGAGATCTAGAACTACTCAAGTCATCACAACTATTATACCTTGCCACGCATCAAGGCTTCAGCATTACACACAGTAGACTACATAACCAGTTCACAGCTCACCGTGCATTTTGTTTTCAGTATCCAGAAAGAAAACAGATTGTGGTCATTAAGTAATGTAAGGGAACCTCTACGGATGTGTGTACAAGACTGCACCTTACTTTAGCTAATAGCCTATACAGTACCTGATCCTGCAGAGCTGGATGCTGATGTGACATGCTGCGTCTTCTACATCATCCTGAAATATATTGGAGGGGGGGGGGGGGGTTAAGTCTTTAAACATTGGTTTAAAGACTATACCACTCATCATGACACCTACCTGTAGTGTGTTTTGTTTTCGCCACCTTTTTCGATCTTTCAACCTCTCTTCTTCAGACCTTAGTGAGGGAATGACATACATTCAATATGAACATATATTCAGGTCAGTCTGGCTACAGTAAAACAAGTGATTTTAAGGATGCAAATGAAACGTTTTTATAATGTTCAAGACTTACGGCATGGGAAAGTTCTGCAGGAGAACTAGGCGCCACCATGGCCTAATTTGCTGCATGTCTTCCTTTGAAAAAGAAAATCACACAATCGGATGGGTATCACAAAAACATTACATCCACTAGTGATGAGAATTTCATAATTTATACATACCTCAGTGAAATCACACTGTGCTTCCATTGCAATGTACAGAGCGTACTGTAAGTTAAAGAGTAGGTTGTTAAGTTTGATAGTTATGATCAATAATGATAACAGTAAATAATAATAATACCCCCCCCTCAGGAATATATTTCAGGATGTAGAAGACGCGCTTTCCTTGGACACTGCTTCAAAGCAATGTGTATGCTTTCTTCGTAAATGTGTCTTGAAGTTTTTCTTATTTAACTTCAGTTTGCAGTGTGGACAGGTTAAAATGACTTTTCTTGACTTGCCATGTATGTTGGGACCAGGTGATTTCATTATTGTATATACACTATGTGTAGGCTGTGTAGACTCGCTATGTGTAACTAAGGGAATTGCTTCAACAATACACATTTAGAGCCAGCCAAACACAACAAGGCATACATTGAATAAACACATAAAATCAACGATCAAATTGATTACATAACTACAAACCTAGGCAAATAAGATTCCCTCATTTGGAGCAATTAGCTACCTCACGTGCAAATGGGCGCTAATTAACCTATGCTAACATCTGCACGGTAGTTGGTCATATAAAAATGTACCACTGCACTGGTATAACATGAATATTACAAAGTACATTATGCATAATGACAGTCACTTACTGCCATGGTTTATATTTTTATCCATGTAGGTCAGGTTCGATTAAGAACTTGGGTGACCTTGAAGGAGATGGGAAGGGTTCGGGTTAAACGCGTTTGAGTCCGCCCACATTGAGCCCGGCCCCGAAGTATGACTCCGCCCACATTGAGCCCGGCCCCGACGTTTGACTCCGCCCACATTGAGCCCGGCCCAGAACTGCACACTGCAGTCAGGGGCTTCTCCGCGCAAGAGACCAAAAATGGTTGCTGCCATCTTGTTTGTTTTCAGTGGGAGGAGGAAGAGGAGGGGTGGAAAAAGTAAACTACAGTACAGCTGCCCCAAAAAATTGGAGCGTAATTGGTGAGTTGATTTACATTTTAAATATACGTTCAACTACTGGAATAAAGCAAATGTTTTGCATGTTAGATACAAAAAAATGGTATACACAAACCAAAAATCTTATCAGAATACGCGCTCTGTTTTGGAAATGACAGGGTTTGTTGATTACGTCGCACACACTGTTCGGTAACATTAGCTAGCCTAGTATATTAGCTATTTACCTGTTGTACTGTGGGTATTTAGCTAGCTTCACATTTGTTTATTAATCTGGAACGCAATATTGTACCAAAACGTACAAATATGTAACACTGGCGCTCACGTCTCCTGCAAAACCCCCAACGATAGCTATCGTGGCTGTTGTTGGGCTCGCGCCGAGGCCCCGTTATTATTTTATTTTATTTTTTACAATCTAAACGATTGGCTTCCTAACTCACTTAGTTGTATTCATACTTTTTGATGACAGAGCTAGTTGTGCATTGTTAATAAATATTCGATGTGTTTAATAAGTATCATATGTTGTTAAATTTACAAAACGAACTCTGTGTCGGTATCAACACAAATCCTCCGCCTCCCTCCACATGGAGGGTACCAAAAAATCAGGACAATGCCCAGATTGGGCCACAGTCGCTACTTGTAGCTAGTTAGTTTGACAGATGTAGCGGTAAATTATTCGGTCAGGTAAACGACATTTTTTGTTATTTATTTATTTACTTAATTTAATTTCTGAGTATTCAATCATTGTTGTTCATTCATTTTATTAACATTCATCCACAACGCACTTTCGTCATGCAATATAGTGTGAGAGTGTCGTTGGTCTGCCAGCAGCGGGGACTGATGACACAGTCAAATGTTACTTTGACAGAAATTGAGTAATGAAGTGTAGTATAAAAATGACGGTTAATGCGTGGCAATATAAAATGTATTTCTGAAAGTCCAATCTTTCCTTATTCAATATGACCATCAAAGTGTATTACCTCTTGTGACTGGAAGTTTTTTTCTAACAGCAGTCTCTAACCTTTGTCCCTGCAAGTTGGCGTCCCCCGTCCCAGTCCCCCTCCTTAGGTGAGAAGGTGCTGGGTCAATGTTTTACGCCCACTTTGTACTCAGCAAGCGTGGGCCGCTGGCCAAGATCTGGCTAGCGGCCCACTGGGATAAGAAGCTCACCAAGGCTCATGTGTTTGAATGCAACCTGGAGAGCAGTGTGGAGAGCATCATCTGCCCCAAGGTACACAAGCTATTATCCATACAGCGCTTCTATTATGTGTTTCGGTCATGTGCTGCGCTCTCTAGTCTCCACTAGGTTAATGCTGCTCTAAGGGTACTTTGACAGACTAGTGTTGCGTGAACCGGTAGAAGTGGGTACATTTTCAACTCACTTGCTGTGGGTCAGGGCTTGGTAGATGAGCGTACTAGAGATTTGAAGTGAATTATCTTGCCATAGGGGGTAAGTGTATTTCTGAAAGGTGTTAGATTAAATTACATTCTCTCTTATTATTTATTTCTCCAGGTGAAAATGGCCCTGCGTACGTCAGGTCATCTGCTCCTGGGGGTGGTGAGGATCTACAACAGGAAAGCCAAGTACTTGTTGGCTGACTGTAATGAGGCGTTCATCAAGATCAAGATGGCCTTCAGACCAGGTAATATATTGTCTAGGCAGCTGGACTGGTCCAACATCTTCTTTGTTGATTTACATTCAAGACTCTGAGTTACAATTTGGCTCAACAGCCATCTACTTTAAATCTTAATTTTACTGTTAGTTGGCATATATTGTTGAATGAACTGAAATTGGGGCTCCTGAAAAGAGTCCCAATATGAAACTTGTGAGTGGCACACTGGGCTTCTAGACAGTACTAACATTATTGGTAGATGTTATGGCTGTGTACTATGTGGGTTTGAGCTGACCTGACCCCTGCCTCCATCCCTGTCCTCTCTCAGGTGTGGTGGATCTGCCAGAGGAGAACAGAGAAGCTGCCTACAACGCCATCACCATGCCAGAAGAGTTCCATGACTTCGACCAGCCACTACCAGACCTAGAGTGAGTCCTGCATGTCATCAGAGCCCAACAAGTTGAAATATGTTTTTTGAGATTTGCCATGAAGCTCTGATGAGTGCTGTGTGTCCATTGATGTATATGTTTGCATCAAATTTGATTTGTCACATGAGCCGAATACAAAAGGTGTAGTGGACCTTACCGTGAAATGCGTACTTACAAGCCCTTAGCGAACAGTGCAGAGTGATAAAATATTTCTGAAATAAACTAAAGTTCAAAAAGTAACACAATAACGATGCTATATACAGGGGGTACCGGTACTGAGTCAATGTGTGGGGGTACGGGTTAGTCAAGGTAATTGAGGTCATATGTACATGTAGGTAGGGGTAAAGTGACTATGTATAGATACTAAACAGAGTAGCAGCAGCGTAAAAAAAGAGGGTCAATACAAGTAGTCCGGGTGGCCATTTGATTCATTGTTCAGCAGTCTTATGACTTGGGGGTAAAAGCTGTTAAGGAGCCTTTTGGACCCAGACTTGGCGCTCCGGTACCGCTTGCCGTGTGGTAGCAGAAAGAACAGTATGCCAATTTTTAGGGCCTTCCTCTGACACCGCCTGGTATAGAGGTCCCTGGATGGCAGGAAGCTTGGCCCCGGTGTTGTACTGGGCTGTACGCGCTACCCTCTGTAGCACCTTGCGGTCGGATGCAGAGGACTTGCTAAACCAGGCGGTGATGCAACCAGGCGGTGATGCAACCAGTCAGGATGCTTTCGATGGTGCAGCTGTATAACTTTTTGAGGATCTGAGGACCCATGCCAAATCTTTTCAGTCTCCTGCAGGAGTTCTGTATGCTCTTACTGGTATCAGTTTGCTTGTACCCAGCGCACTAGGTGTTTCTTTGCTCAGTGGTAGTGATTTATGTTGTATTTGCAGTGACATCGACGTAACCAAGCAGTTCACATTGAACCAGAGTCGAGTGGAAGAGATCACCATGAGGGAGGAGGTGGGCAACCTGAACCTGCTGCAGGAGAATGACTTCGGTATGTAGCCAGGCCTCCCAGTCCAATCCTTTCACCACCTCACTCCTCGAACTAAACCATGGCTGCATCTCAATAGTCTGTAGTTGCTTCCCTTTTCATCTCCTTCACCTCATCTGCACTGATATGGATAGGTGATAGCAAATGCTTGGTAGTGGTCTACCATGATTTCACCATAGTTTCATATCCAGGCAGATTATTGAAATGCACCCATACACCTATAAATGCATCCATACTCCAGCCTATTCCATCCTATTCCAAGCTTCCTAGTGTGACAAAGCCCGCCACTCATTACTGCTGTATATACACATTCCGAAAACTCATTCTAACATATTCAGTGTTTTCTCCCCTCCAGCTGACTTTGGGATGGATGACCGGGAGATGATGCGGGAAGAGAGTGCCTTCGAGGTGGACATCATCCACGGTGCATCAGCCTCCAACCTGCTCCTAGACCCAGAGACCTCAGAGGCCCAGATCACAGACAAGTCCAACCACCTGGAGTACGACGACCAGTACAAAGATGACTTCGGAGAGGACCCCATGGCTGACAGCGAAGGAGGCATGCTGGGTAAAAAGGATGGAAGGATAACCTGGGTTGGGGCTATGACCAAATTCTTTCTTTCCTTGTCTCCTTGGGTGCGTTTCAATAATATCTCCTTCCTCCTGAAGTGTGCACAGGTGTGGGAGGAAGGAGATGTAAATGGGACATAGCCCATGCCTTCTCCATGACTAATGTCGCCAATTGATTGTTTACATAATGATTGTATCTGGTGTAAAAACCCTGTGGCTTGATTCAATCTGTAGCGCTGAAGAGCTGCGCTACATACAGCGCCATAGAAATGTAAAGACAATGTTCCCGTGTCGTCGGAGACTGCATTCATGGTAAAGGCTTCTGTATGTTTCAGTTCGACTGGCGCCTAGCTGAACTCGGCTAGACGAACCGAACGAGTGTGCTTGCACACTCCCTTAATAGACCTTAGTGCCAATAGTACTGTTCGTTCATCTTGAGATACCGTAGCCAGATCTAATCTAAGATAACTCGAGAAATCTGTCATTTATTTAGACTTTTTTGCAGAGGATCTTAGTCGCACAATTTCACATCTAACTAAGATGCAGTATTTCTCAAGTGAAAAACTGTGCATGAAAATGATTAGTCTCTCGTTGAATTACAAAACACTTAATTGAAGAGTCCCTTCTGTTCAAATCAGATTGTACTGGTCATATACACATGGTTAGCAGATGTTATTGCGAGTGTTGCGAAATGCTTGTGCTTCTAGTTCCGACAGTGCTGCAATATCTAACAAGTAATCTAACAATTCCACAACAACTACCTAATAACACACAAACCTAAGTGAAGGGATGGAATAACATCTAAGCGGCATAGGCAAGATGCAATAGATGGTATAAAATACAGTATATACATAAGGGATGAGTAATGCAAGACATGTAAACATCATTAATAAAATGACTACTGATCCATTTGTTAGTGGCCAATGAATTCAAGTCTGTATGTAGGCAGCAGCCTCTCTGTGCTGGTGATGGCTGTTTAACAGTCTGATGGCCTTGAGATAGAAGCTGTCTCAGTCCCAGCTTTGATGCACCTGTACTGACCCTGCCTTCTGGATGATAGCGGGGTGAACAGGCAGTGGCTCGGGTGGTTGTTGTCCATGATGATCTTTTTAGACTTCCTGTGACATCGGGTGCTGTAGTTGTCCTGGCGGGCAGGTAGTTTGCCCCCGGTGATGCGTTGTGCAGACCGCACCACCCTCTGGAGGGCCTAGCGGTTGTGGGTGGTGCAGTTGCCATACCAGGCGGTGATACAGCCCGACAGGATGCTCTCAATTGTGCATCTGTAAAGGTTTGTGAGGGTTTTTACCGCCGCCTGAGGTTGAGGCGGTGCTGTTGCGCATTCTTCACCACACTGTCTGTGTGGGTGGACCATTTCAGTTTGTCCGTGATGTGTACGCCGAGGAACTTAAAACTTTCCACCTTCTCCACTGCTGTTCCTTTGATAGGGGAGTGCTCCCTTTGCTGTTTCCCTAAATCCACGATCATCTCCTTTGTTTTGTTGACGTTGAGTGAGAGGTTGTTATCCTGACACCACACTCCCAGGGCCCTCACCTCCTTCCTGTAGGCTGTCTCGTCGTTGTTGGTGATCAAGCCTACTAATGTTATGTTGTCTGCAACCTTGATCAAGTTGGAGGCGTGCATGGCCACGCAGTCATGGGTGAACAGGGAGTACAGGAGGGGGCTGAGCATGTACCCTTGTGGGGCCCCAGTGTTGAGGATCAGCGAAGCGGAGATGTTGTTTCCTACCTTCACCACCTAGGGGCGGCCCGTCAGGATGTCCGGGACCCAATCGCACAGGGCGGGGTTGAGACCCAGGGCCTCAAAGTTAATGATGAGCTTGGAGGGTACTATGGTGTTGAATGCTGAGCTGTAGTCAATGAACAGCATTCTTACATAGCTATTCCTCTTGTCCAGATGGGATAGGGCAGTGTGATGGCGATTGCATCGCCTGTGGACCTATTAGGGCGGTATGCAAATTGAAGTGGGTCTAGTGTGGCGGTGATATGATCCTTGACTAGTCTCAAAGCACTTCACGATGACAGAAGTGAGTGCTACGGGGCGATAGTCATTTAGTACCGTTACCTTTGCCTTCTTGGGAACAGGAACAATGGTGGCCATCTTGAATCATGTGGGGACAGTAGACTGGGATAGGGAGAGATTGAATATGTCCTTAAACACTCCAGCCAGCTGGTCTGAGCATGCTCTGAGGATGTGGCTAGGGATGCCGTCTGGGCCGGCAGCCTTGCAAGGGTTAACACGTTTAAATGTCTTACTCACGTCGGCCACGGAGAAGGAGAGCCCACAGTCCTTGGTGGCACTGTGTGGTCCTCAAAGCGGGCAAATAAGGTGTTTAGTTTGTCTGGAAGCAAGACGTCGGTGTCCGTGATGTGGCTGATTTTCTTTTTGTAGTCCGTGATTGTCTGTAGAACCTGCCACTTAGGTCTTGTCTGAGCCGTTGAATTGCTGTTGACCAGTGACCAATGAATAGTTGTAGACTTCGGCTACCGACTTGCCTCAAGACATTTTTGTGTGTGCGCGAACAGCCGAAAAAAAACTTCACAAAATGTAGTCAGAATATATGCACCAACTGTTCCGGACTATTTCAGATGGGAAGCATGCGGACGCCTTAAATGCTGCATGTCAGCTCAATCAAAAATTACGTTTACATTTCAATCGTGCAATAACTTCAGCGATACAGATTGAATCGAAAAACGAAACTTAAGAATGGGAAGCATAGAAATAGCACACCTAGAACATATATACTTTTAAAGACTTGTTTTCATTGAATCACAGATCTATAACTCAAATTTCTATGTGAATTTGGTCAGTTTGCCCAAAAAGTTACATATTGCAGCTTTAATTCCTGCTGAGCATTGCCACTTTCCTGCCTGTTTCTAGTTGACAAGCTCCTAAGTAACAAGGATGGGGGTGGCATTTTCGATGACCCTCCCGCCATCACCGAGAGCGTGCTGAGGCTGCAGGAACACGATGTCGAAGATGACTTTGATGCCCTCTCACGTAAGTTGCAACACTTACCATATGCTGTTCCCATAAAACTGTTTCGAACCAACATGGTCTTAGCCAACTCTTTTGTATTAGTTATTGTATGTTTTTATATTTTTCTATATGTTGTGTGTATAGCGGGAGGTCACGACAGCCCAGACTCAGGCCCAGCAGAGCCCCTGCCCGCCATGCAGGACCAGACAGAGCAGACCACGCTGGTACACAACGAGGAGGAGGCTTTCGCCCTGGAGCCCATCGACATCACAGGTCAGCCCACAATCTCTCACAAACCGTCAAATTCTGATAGTCATGTTATGCTATTATAACAAACCCAAACGGTTATGTATGTCACTACATCACATAGATCTATGCCATAACGTATTCACTTAGTAGCACCACTGCTCTCTTCTTGGAGTTTAGTAGCACACAAAATATCTTCAACACTTGCTTGTTCTTCAAGGCACCCCTACCACCCTGGATCCCACTGCTGCCACCAAATGTCACTATTCACTTAAAAGTTATTTTCTCTTTACTCCTCACAGTGAAGGAAACCAAAGCCAAGAGGAAGAGGAAGCTGATTGTGGACAACCTGAAGGAGCTGGATAGCAAGACCATCCGTGCCCAGCTCAGCGACTACTCCGACATCGTCACCACGCTGGACCTTGCGCCGCCCACCAAGAAGCTGATGATGTGGAAAGAGACGGGAGGTGTGGAGAAGCTCTTCTCTCTGCCAGCACAGCCCCTCTGGAACAGCAGGCTTCTCAAGGTAACCCAGCAACTGGTCTAGTAGTTAGACAAACAAGGGCGGTGTACTGTTATTGTGCTCAGTCCAGCACCTGGCAATGGCTTTTCTGTTTCCCCCCCAGATGTGTGCATGTTAATTCCTAAATCTCTTTCATTAGAGCTTTTCTATTTGTTTCTATTCTCAACAATCAGTTTGTGAGGACATAATGTAGCCACTATTTTTAGGGGTTTTGTGCATTGTTGTTTCTACCTAGCCTAACACCGACTCTCTCTATCCTCTCTCTCTTTCTCCCCCTCTCTTTCTCTTTCTGTAGATGTTCACCCGCACCCTGACCCCCCTGATGCCAGATGAGATGAGGAAGAGGAGGAAGGGAGGTGAGGCAGACAGCCTGGATGAGTTCTTGAAGGACCTGGAGAACCCTGAGGTGCCCAGAGAGGAGGTCATGCAGAGGGACATCATCGGTGAGATACTCCACTCAGTTAACTCACTACCAAATGTCAACAGTGCATTCCTCTACAGTAGATGCCATTATAGGCTAGAGGGCCAACTCTCGGCATGGTTATCACATTAAGACATAGGCTGGTATTCAAAGTAGATACATTTAAAGTAGTATACACTCAAAGTAGTACTATTGGAATTTCTTCAACACCAGTGGAACAGACAGATTCCCAATCTGACATAAGCCCTTCATCTGATCCTCATCCATAACACTCATGTACTTGTACTCAATACCTTTCTTTGATTACTGCAGTTTAATGTTCTGTCTGTGTGTAAATGCGCTCCAGACCAAACCATCCTGGAGGAGCCCAGTGTACTGCAGGCATCGGCCATGGAGGGCAGCAGGACCACCCTGGACGAGTCAGTCATGCCCCCACCCTCCTCCATGCACGGCCAGAAACGCAAGGCCCAGGACACAGAGCCAGCCTTGCCCGTGAGTGTCTCATTCCTCCTCTCTTCGCTCAAGCCCTGTTTAACTATGGCTAGGGAAACTTTCAAAGGCAGTTTGTCAAGCATATAAGGCTTGTTGGGGTTTGATATTGTATCCACTGGGAGATCTCATTAGTTTTTTGAAAGTAGATAGTAGAAGTTTGACCTGCTTCTATCTTTTGCCCATACTCAACCCGCTACTCAATCACTCAAACATTCTTATTCTCTCTCCATCCAGATGGGTACTCTGGAACAGGCTGCCAACCATTCAGGTGTGTCCCAGCAATTGGACATGACGGTGGAGCTGCCCCCTGAGGACAGCACCAACCTCAGCCAGTTCCCCGAGCTGGACCTGATAGGGGAGAAAAAGGACAAGAAGGAAGGAGAGGACGACTCAGACGAGGAGGTGAGATGGAGACAAAGATGTGCCAGTGGTCACAGCCAACCCTGGTTCTGGAGAGCTACAGGGTGTGCAGACTTGTGTTCCAAGTAAGAACTAAACAGCTGATGGAATTACGTGTGTTAGTGCAGGACTGGAAGAAAATCCTACAGACAATGTGGCTCTCTTGGACCATGGCTGGTGACACTGATCTATTCTGTCTTAGCTTCCAAAGGAAGCTAAATGTGTACAGGGACTTCAGAAAGTATTCACACCCCTTGACGTTTTCCACATTTTGTTGTGTTACAGCCTGAATTTAAAATAGATATTATAATTGTTTTGTATTTTACCCCCCGTTTCTCCCCAATTATGATCTTGTCTTATCGCTGCAACTCCCCAATGGGCTTGGGAGAGGTGACGATTGAGTCATGCGTCCTCCGAAACATGACCCGCCAAATCGTGCTTCTTAACACCCACCCACTCAACCCCGAAGCCAGCTGCACCAATGTGTCGGAGGAAACATCGCTCAACTGACTGAAGTCAGAATGCAGGTGCCCGGCTCGCCACAAGGAGTCACTAGAGCGCTATGAGCCAAGTAAAGCCTACGATTCAGTGCCTTAAACTGTTGCGCCACCCGGGAAGCCAGTAGATATATATTTATTTTTACAAATATTATCACAGGCCTACACACAATACCCCATAATGTCAAAGTGGAATTATGTTTTTCTATTTATTTTACAAATTACTTAAAGTAAAAGCTGTAATGTCTTGAGTCAATTAGTATTTAATCCCTTTGTTATGGCAAGCCTAAATAAGTTCAGGAGTAAAAATTTGCCTAACAAGTCACATAAGTTGCATGGACTCACTCTGTGTGCAATAATAGTGTTTATCATGATTTTTAAACGACTGCCTTATCTCTGTACCCCACACATAAAATGATCTGTAAGGTCCCTCAGTCGAGCAGTACATTTCAAACACAGATTCAACCACAAAGACTCAGGGAGGTTTTCCATGGCTCGCAAAGAAGTGCACCTATTCAAATTAAATCACATTTGATTTGTCACGTACACATGTTTAGCAGATGTTATTGCGGGTGTAGCGAAATGCTTGTGTTTCTAGCTCCAACAGTGCAGTAATATCTATCAAGTAATATCTAACAATTTCACAACAATAAATACAATACACACTAATCTAAAGAAATGGAATTAAGAATATATATATCTGGGCGAGCAATGTCAGAGCGGCATAGACCGTAGAATAGTATAGAAAACAGTATATACATATGAGATGAGTAATGCAAAATATGTAAACATTATTAAAGTGGCCAGTGATTTCAAGTCTATGTATATAGGGCAGCAGGTAGTGATGGCAGATGAGTGAATGGAAAATAAACCAGACATTGAATAGCCCTTTGAGCAAGTTACTAATTACACTTTGGATGGTGTATCAATACACCCAGTCACTACAAAGCTACAGGCGTCTTTCCTAACTCAGTTGCCGGGGAGGAAGGAAACCGCTCAGGGATTTCGGTCATTGTCCTGTTGTAGGAGGAAATTGGCTCCAATTTAAGCGCCGCCCACAGGGTATGGCATGGCATTGCAAAATGGAGTGATAGCCTTCCTTCTTCAAGATCCCTTTTACCCTGTACAAATCTCCCACTTTTCTCCCACAAAGCACCCCAGACAATCACATTGTCGCCATCATGCTTGACAGATGGCGTCAAGCACTCCTCCAGCATCTTTTCATTTTTTCTGTGTCTCAAGAATGTTCTTTGTGATCTGAACACCTCAGACTTAGATTCGTCGTCCATAATACTTTTTTCCAATCTTCCTCTGTTCAGTGTCTGTGTTCTTTTGCCCATCTTAATCTTTTTATTGGCCAGTCTGAGATATGTCTTTTTCGTTGCAACTATGTCTAGAAGGCCAGCATCCCGGAGTCGCCTCTTCACTGTTGACGTTGAGACTGGTGTTTTGCGGGTACTATTTAATGAAGGTGCCAGTTGAGGACTTGTGAGGCGTCTGTTTCTCAAACTATACACCACTCCTCTTTCTATTCTGGTTAGAGCTAGTTTGCGCTGTTCTGTGAAGGGAGTAGTCAGTGTTGTACGAGATCTTCAGTTTCTTGGCAATTTCTTGCATGGAATAGCCTTCATTTCTCAGAACAAGAATAGACTGACGAGGTTCAGAAGAAAGTTATTTGTTTCTGGCCATTTTGAGCCTGTAATCGAACCCACAAATGCTGATGCTCCAGATACTCAACTAGTCTAAAGAAGGCCAGTTTTATTGCTTCTTTAATCAGAACAACACCTTTCAGCAGGGCTAACATAATTGCAAAAGGGTTTTCTAATGATCAATTAGCCTTTTAAAATGATAAACTTGGGCCTCCCGAGTGGGACAGTTGTCTAAGGCCACTAGATATTCTGGGTTCGAGTCCAGGCTCTGTCGCAGCCGGCCGTGATCAGGAGAACCATGAGGCGGTGCACAATTGGCCCAACGTCGTCCGGGTTTGGCCGGCAGGGATATCCTTGTCCCATCGCGCACTAGCAACTCCTGTGGCGGGCCGGGCGCAGTGCACGCTGACACGGTCGCCAGGTGTACGATGTTTCCTCTGACACATTGGTGCGGCTGGCTTCTGTGTTAAGTGGACATTGTGTCAAGAAGCAGTGCGGCTTGGTTGGGTTGTGGTTCGGTGGACACACGTTTCCGTACGAGAGTCCGTACGAGAGTTTCAGCAATGAGACAAGCCTGTAACTACCAATTGGATACCACGGAATTGGGGAGAAAAAAGGGTAAAGAAATATAAATAAAATGAAAAACTTTGATTAGCTCACGCAACGTGCCATTGGAACACAGGAGTGATGGTTGCTGATAATGGGCCTCTGTACGAATATGTAGATATTCAGTAAAAAATCTGCCGTTTCCAGCTACAATAGTCATTTACAACATTAACAATGTCTACACTGTATTTCCGATCAATTTAATGTTATTTTAACTGACAATTATTTAAAAAAAATTCTAAGTGACCCCAAACCTTTGAACAGTAGTGTATATGCAAAAGTATGTGGACACCCCTTCAAATGAGTGGATTTGACTATTTCAGCCACAGCCATTGCTGACAGGTGCATAAAATCGAGCGCACAGCCATGCAATCTCCATAGGAAAACATTGGCAGTAGAATGGCCCATACTGAAGAGCTGAGTGACTTTCAAGGTGGCACTGTTATAGGATGCCACCTTTCCAACAAGTCAATTTGTTAAATTTCTGCCCTGTTAGAGCTGCTATTCAACTGTAAGTGCTGTTATTGTAAAGTGGAAACGTCTATGAGCAACAACAACTCAGCCACCAAGTGGTAGGCCACACAAGCTCACAGAACGGGACCGCCAAGTGCTGAAGTGCATAGCGTGTAAAAAATTCTGTCCTCGGTTGCAACACTCACTACCAACTTCCAAACTGCCTTGGGAAGCAACATCAGCACAAGAACTGTTCATCGGGAGCATCGTGAAATGGGTTTCCATGGCCGAGCAGCCGCACACAAGCCTAAGATCACTGTGCGCAATGCCAAGCGTTGGCTAGAGTGGTGTAAAGCTTGCCGCCATTGGACTCTGGAGCAGTGG
Organism: Salvelinus namaycush; assembly: GCF_016432855.1. NCBI lineage: Eukaryota > Metazoa > Chordata > Actinopteri > Salmoniformes > Salmonidae > Salvelinus > Salvelinus namaycush. The sequence goes on along the minus strand of NC_052338.1, from coordinate 4,719,820 downwards.
AAACGCATTCGCTGGAATGATGAATCCCGCTTCACCATCTGGCAGTCCGATGACGAATCTGTGTTTGGCGAATGCCAAGAGAACGCTACCTGCCCGAAATGCATAGTGCCAACTGTAAAGTTTGGTGGAAGAGGAATAATGGTCTGGAGCTGTTTTTTATGGCTCAGGCTAGGCACCTTAGTTCCAGCAAAAGCCCTTTCCTGTTTCAGCGTGACAGTTCCAGCAAAAGCCCTTTCCTATTTCAGCGTGACAATGCCCCCGTGCACAAAGCGATATAGAAATCGTTTGTCGATCGGTGTGGAAGAACTTGACTGGCCTGCACAGAGCCCTGACCTCAACCCCATCGAACACCTTTGGGATGAATTGGAACTCCGACTGTGAGCCAGGCCTAATCGCCCAACATTGACGATGTAGTGTATTTCATTTTCAATAAAATTGTGTGTAGATGGGTGATAAATCTATTTTAATAAATGTTGAATTCGGGCTGTAACAAAAAATGTGGAATAAGTAATGGTGTATTATTACTTTCTGAAGGTACTGTAGGCCTAGGAGTACGCAGAAGCATGTCTCTTACTGTGTCTTGCATTGCTTGTACATTGGCTAAAGTGTATTATTTATGTAGAGTTAATGTTATGTGTGTTCCATGAAAGGATGAGGAAGGTCAGGCCGGAGAACAGGACCGAGAGGAGAGGCGGTGGAACAAGAGAACCCAGCAGATGCTCCACGGCCTACAGGTATGTCATAGGCGAGCTTCTACGAGAGCACTGAGAGCTCTACTAGTTGTTGTGACTCACCAAGTGAACCCCAACATTTCTAACCAGAACCGGGTCTTAACCGTGACGTACCTATTCTCTCCCTCCCTTCAACAGAGGTTGATGGCCAAGACGGGGGCCCAGCAAATTAGCCTGCTGGATCTGTGTAGGAACAACAACAAGAAGCAGGCTGCCGCCAAGTTCTACAGCTTTCTGGTTCTGAAGAAGCAGCAGGCGGTGGAGCTCAACCAGACAGAGCACTACAGCGACATCATCGCCACCCCTGGAGCCCGCTTCCACCTAATCTAGACTCGACACTGGCTGCTTTTACTCTAAAACTGTTGTTTTTGTTTGTATAGGATGTTATTTAGTTCTGACACTGTGCATTTTTATATATATATATATATATTTTTTAACTACACTGAACAAAAATATAAACACAACCGGCAACATTTTCAAATCTATGGATTTCACACGACTGGGCAGGGGCGCAGCCATGGGTGGGCCTGGGAGGGCTTAGGCCTACCCACTGGGGAGCCACGTCCAGCCAATTAGTTTTTCCCCACAAAAGGGCTTTATTATAGACAGAAATACTTCTAAGCACACCCCCCACCCGCAGGTGAAGAAGCCTGGGCTGGCGTGGCTACACCTGGTCTGCGGTTGTGAGGCCGGTTGGAAGTACTGCCAAATTCTCTAAATCGACTTATGGTAGAAAAATGTGTATTAAATTCTCTGGCAACAGCTCTGGTGGACATTCCTGCAGTCAGCATTCCAATTGCACTCTTCCTCAAAACTTGAGACATCTGTGGTGGCATTGTGTTGTGTGACAAAACTGCACATTTTAGGGTGGGCTTTTATTGTCCCCAACACAAGGTGGACCTGTGTAATGACCATGCTGTTTAATCAGTTTATTGATATGCCATGCCTGTCAGGTAGAAATGCTCACTAACAGTGACGTAAACAAATTTGTGCACAAAATTGGAGAGAAATAAGCTTTTTGTGCGTATGGAAAATGTCTGGGAACTCTTTTAGCTCGTGAAACATGGGACCAACATTTTACATGTTGCGTTTATATTTTTGTTCAGTATGTGCTTTTTTGTCTTTATGTTTTTTTTAAAGGTCAAGTGGCGGTTGGTGGGGGGGGGGATGAAGTCACTGAATGTCATGATTGGTGGGATTATTGTACGCCTCCGATCTTTGGCTTTTGTCATCCAATGAAAGCTCTTTATGTTTTGATAGAATGTGAGTGATAATCCAATCATGTGTTGCATTCAGAGGTTCAATTTCCCTCCCATAAAAAAAAAAGTTCTCATGTTTTATACCCTTTAGCTAAAAGAAGCGTGTAGTACTGGGCAAGTTTCTGAAACACAATTGCATACACCAGCAATCTTATCTTAAAGACCAACGGTAGCTTCAAGCGTTCCAATGGGTTAGTTTTTAATTCTGTGTTTACAAGTGCTTGTGTGTCTCTGACTGTACTTTATATTTTCAAATATCTTCAGACATTTAAAATGTCTCCATTGTTGTGGTGATTTGAGGATCATGTAGATTTAAAAAAATAACTACACTTATTGCGTGCTCCATTTTGAAATATACTTTATTCCAATGAATTGCTCCTGAAATTGTATTTTTATGGTATTTCTTGAATAATTACCTTTGTTTTAAGTCACATACTGTGACAATGAAAATACTCGTATCAACTATCTAATGCAGATGTTAATGGTTTGGTCAGAATCAGACTTAGTTAAGGCTGCATCTTTCGCATCATATTTTGAAGCTATCGTCAATTTCATCACAATCTCTAAATTTCAAGACAACTCAGCCCAGTGGGTGACAGGAAACTACATTTCATTCAACTTTGATGCAGCTAAATGTCAAGAAATCTCTGGTATATAGAAAACTTTAATTTGGTTTTCATTATAATCTAAAAGTTTTGATGGAAACTTGCATAGGTGTTTAGACCCGTTGCGACAGTCATTCTTCGATAGCTTGAATACGCTATTGCTCGTCTTATGGTTCATAGCTGCAGAGGACAAGAAGTAGATTTAGTTTTCGGACCGTCCTTTACAACAAATGCATTGTTTTGATATTCACTAACTCCCTCTGACATTGTTTATGATGTAATGTTTCAGTGCATCCCTTTTAAACTATGTGCCAGTAAACTTGCATTTTCCTTCTTGTATAAAACCCAAAATGACATCTTGTAGATACTGTTGCTAAAATGTGTTCTTACTCAGATTTGATGCCATGCCTGTAGTCCTGAGCCCCAGCAACTGATGTAAGTTTTCTAATAAAATGAATACTGTTAGCAGTTCGTGTCAATGCCGATCCTTTTCATAGATGGTTCATTGAGCCAGCGAACTGGGTATAATGGCTATGGACTTACTATAATAATGACTTAGAATATCAATACCTTCTGATGGTCAAAAACTAGTTTGAGGATACATTTTTAGAAACATGACATGAACCGTGACGCAATACAAAGACTGAATTCATTGTGTGCTTCTTCAAAAGATGTTCTCCAGACATTTGAAGTTGGATCTCTTGAATTCCAATGAGATGCCTTTAATCTGGCAAATGTGTTTAGTAAAGATATATAAAAAAAAAAGGTGTACATTTATTATATTCAGCTGTTCAAATTTCAACCTTAGGGAACGGTGGGGGAAAAAAGCTGCTATTTTTACTGCCCTGACAAAACAAGTCTCTTCCCACCACACTAGGGGTTTGGGGGCAGTTTGAGGGATGGACCCTCGCCTCCCTCTGGCTTGCTGCGTTTCCTTTGACGGTTCCGTTTCTTCTTCTCACCCTCAGTCTTAAGAGGCTGCGTCGGTGGCTGTTTTTTCTTCTTCTTTAGGCAGCTGAGCGGGTTGGGATTGGAGATTTTCCTCTTACGCTTCTTGCCTCGGCGCTCTCCATCCTGCCCGATCCCCTGCACCTCCTTCAGGCTGTTGATGCTCTGCTGCTGGGCTGGGGTGACCATCTCTCCCAGAGCCACAGCCTCCACATGGTTAACCGAGCATTGGCTGGGCTTGTCCAACACCATGGTGTTGGAGATGATATACATAAGAGGCACGCCTGGGATCTTATTCAGGCCTGCTGTCAGCTCTTGGTCCTAGAAATTAAACATCCGACAGGAAGAGGTGAATCAATGCATTTGGTCTAGACTGGATGCATGCAGTTAGGTGGGCGGCACTATTGGTTGTTGATCCTGAGGTGACAAGCGTTGCTAACGCATGCCAAAACTTACAACGCCTAGATACGTGAAATACCTATCAGCTAACCACATGGTCGTGTTCCCCTGCTCAGACGTTGCATGCATCAATCAATGGTTGCATACCACATCATCAAGGGCACCATATTGCTATAACATATGATCTGGTTCTTTTATGTACCTAGGCAAGTCAGTTAAGAACAAATTTCTTATTTTCAATGACGGTCTACCCTGGCCAAACCCGGATGAAGCTGGGCCAATTGTGCGCCACCCTATGGGACTCCCAATCATGGCTGGATGTGATAGTCTGAAATCGAACCAGGGACTGTAGTGCCTTAGACCGCTGCGCCACTCGGGAACTGATACGTGTGGTTAGCTGATACCTATCCAGGTGTTGTAAGATCTGGTATGCATCAGCAATGTCTAAGCAGAGGAACATGACCCCCTGTTACAGCAATTTGGCAGTCAATGATGTGGCATGCAACCATCGGTTGATGCATGCAAGGTCTGAGCAGGGAAACAGGACCATTGATTGACCCAGGTAAGTAAAGGTATGACATAACACTTACCTGTGTAAAGGTATGACATAACACTTACCTGTGTGGCAACAAAGTAGTGGTGTGGATTAGTCACTTCCAGCATGGAGAGCAGACACTCTGACGCAGAGACGGGGTTCTTGAAATGCTTGCAGTTCCTAACCTGATACCGCTGCAGGATGAGTTTGGCACCATAGAGGTCTTTCAGTGATTCAAGTTCCTTCAGCGCACAACTGTAGGACATAAGGTTAAAAAAACGGTCATTGGGTAAAACTCATGACAGTGTGACATTTACTACAACACCGAACTCCACTCACTTTGTAGTACAAAGTTGCACCTCCCCCATGAGGTATTTCGGCATCTGCTCTTTGATTTGAATCTTATTCTTCAGAGCCGCCTGGCAAAACGTCCCGTCGATGAGAATTTGAAAGGGCTCTCTAAAACTGAAGTTGTGTTTGTAGAAATTGATGTTTTTCTTGGCTTTCTTTTGTCGTTTGATCGTCATTGTGACTAGTTCGCTAGCCCAAGAATGTACTAAAAAGAGCTAACGAGCTTGTCTGACAGGATTACTTACTGAAAAATCACACACAAATATCACTCAAATAGACGCAATTGCATTACGTATATTCTGTAAATTTTCGTCAGTATCAGTTTACTAGTACACACGGATTCATAACCAATAAAATCAAGTTACTTGGAAAATATAAACACACGTTTCCTTGGTTGAGTAACAGCTTAATATGTTCGTCTGGAAACAAAAACGTCAGAAGAAAGACTTTTTTCTTCTTCTTCTGTGGGTTTTATGGCGGACTACAAACCCAAAAGTTGCATTGTCGCCTCCAACTGGACGGGTTGAAAACCAAAACAAGGTAAAAAGTAAATCCATACGATATAGGGACACTACTTTAATCCACCCAAATAAAAATAGTATATTAACAAAAACATAACTCCCACTTCTTTCTTCTTTCAAATATCCCTTCTCAGGCTCCATATAACTCCTCCGCTGAGAAATCTTTCAGTCCCAGGAACCGCTCCGCTGCATCCAAAATTATATCTACCTTCCTGGACCTTCTCCCCACCTTGGCAGTGCCATTAATCACCATAGCTATAAATGCCACAAAGTCCACCTTCTTAACCTTTAAAATGTCAGGGTCCTGTTGGTGAAAGGCAACCCCTGCAGCCTGCAGTGAAGGCCTATGCAGCACCATGGACTCTCAAGGAGCACCATGGACTCTCAAGGAGCACCAATCAAACCCTCAACTCTTTTAACAGTTGTTGCATATGACATGCTCTGGACAGCCCTGACTTTGGCCACCTCATTCTCTTTCGCCCTTGTCGGGCAATCAAAAGATGTAGCTTCATGGTTCCCACCACAATTGCAACATGTCACATTTTCCTCACTTTTAAATCACATGATTTGATCTTTTCCACAACTTGGATATCTCGGCTTCTCCCTTCTGCAAACAATTGAAACATGACCAAAAGTTTAACAATGATCACACTGCATTGGTCTTGGGATAAATGCTCTGACTCTGTAGTTTATATACCCCAACTGCACTTGAGTAGGGAGACACTCCATATAAAAAAAACAAAGAACAGATAGACTCTTCACTTTTTCACCATTCACCACACGAATCATCAGACATGCATCAATCACTCCAGGAATATTTCTAATCTCTTCAAAATCAACTTCCCACAAGTCGCCAGATTTTACCTCCTTAAGGGGTGCCCTGTCCGAAGAGACACACACAACACTTCAAACTTACCAAATCGGGTGAGAAGCGATGCACATTCCTTCTGATCCGCAGAAGCACAAAAATCTAAACAAGCCCGCCTCTCGTGATCCTCACAGCCTTCACTTTACCCAGCACTCTCTCCACCAGTTTGGATATCTCAAATGGTTTCTTCAATATTGGAAATGTGCTCAACTACTCCTCATTACCAAACTGTGCTCCTACTAGATACAAAGGGACATTCTCATCACTGTACATAACTTTGCTCCGTTTTCCCTTCTTTTGGACAATACTCCAATTCTCCTTGATTCTAGTGCCACTGGATTCAGAATCCACTTCATCGTCCACTTCCGCCTTCTTTTTCCAGCCTGCCCATTTTACCAACTTTTGTTCCTGTCTCAAGTCAATTCCGTTATGTGATGTGAAGTACTGCTGATATAAAAAGTTGGTGGAACAGTGGAACAGGCTCCTTACCAACTGTGCTATTTTGTGTGTTTTTTCTCTCGCATTGTTTGTAACTTATACATAATGTACATAATGTTGCTGCTACCATCTCTTATGACCGAAAAGAGCTTCTGGATATCAGAACAGGAATTACTCACCTCAAACTGGACAAATATTTTTTCTTTAATGAGTCTGACGTGAAGGATATACTGCTTCTCCGAGACCAGGCTCAAATCCCTGTCATTTGCGTGAAAAAAATACAGAAATACAGGGGTGCCTTGTGAGAATTCGTTGGCGAGTGGGTAACCCGCCTCTACCATCCGTTCTTTTGGCCAATGTGCAATCACTGGAAAATAAACGGGATGATCTCCGCTCAAGACTATCCTACCAACGGAACATTCAAAACTGTAATATCTTATGTTTCACCGAGTCGTGGCTGAACGATGACACGGATAATATACAGTTGGCTGGGTTTTCCATGCGTCGGCAGGACAGAACAGCTACGTCTGGTAGGACGAGGGGTGGTGGTGTGTCTATTTGTCAATAACTGTCACGCCCTGGCCTTAGTTATCTTTATTTTCTGTAATATTTTGGTTAGGTCAGGGTGTGACAGGGGGGATGTTTGTGTTTTTGTCTTGTCTTGGGTGGTTGTAGTGTCTAGGGGGTTTTGTTAGAGTGTATGGGTTAGTGTTGAGTGTAGGTTTCTAGGTATGTCTATGGTTGCCTGAATGGTTCTCAATCAGAGACAGCTGTCATTAATTTGTCTCTGATTGGGAGCCATATTTAAGGCAGCCATAGGCATTGGGCTGTTGTGGGTAATTGTCTATGTCATTGTGTAGTGTTTAGTGTCAGCACGATTTGTTTAAATAGCTTCACGATCGTCAGTTTTTTGTTTCGTCGTTATAATTAAAAAGAATGTATTTTTCACACGCTGCGTTTTGGTCCTCTCTTCCACATCAAGATGATCGTGACAATAACAGCTGGTGCGCAATGTGTAATATTAAAGAGGTTTTGAGGTATTGCTCAACTGAGGTAGAGTACCTCATAATAAACTGTAGACCACACTATCTAACAAGAGAGTTTATCTATATTTTTCGTAGCCATCTATTTACCACTACAAACCGATGCTGGCACTAAGACCGCACTCAACGAGCTGTATAAGGCCATCAAATCAAATTTGATTGGTCACAAACATATTTAGCAGATTATATTGTGGGTGTAGCGAAATGCTTGTGTTCCTAGCTCCAACAGTGCAGTAGTACCTAACAATTCACAAAAATACACACAAATCTAAAAGTAAAAGAATGAAATTAAGAAATATATAAATATTAGATTGAGCAATATCGGAGAGGCATTGACTAAAATACAGTAGAATAGAACACAGTATATACATATGAGATGAGTAAAGCAGTATGTAAACATTATTAAAGTGACTAGTGTTCCATTATTAAAGTGGCCAGTGATTCCCAGTCTATTTGTATATAGGGCAGCAGCCTCTATGGTGCAGGATTGTGTAACCGGGTGGAAGCCGGCTAGTGATGGCTATTTAACAGTCTGATGGCCTTGAGATAGAAGCTGATTTTCAGTCTCTCGGTCATAGTTTTGATGCACCTGTACTTACCTCGCCTTCCGGATGATAGTGGGGTGAACGGGCTGTGGCTCGGGTGGTTGATGTCTATGATTATTTTTTGGGCCTTCCTGTGACATTGGGTGCTGTAGGTGTCCTTGAGGGCAGGTAGTTTGCCTCCGGTGATGCGTTGGGCACCGCACCACCCTCTGGAGAGCCCTGTGGTTGCGGGCATTGCAGTTGCCGTACCAGGCGGTGATACAGCCCGAAAGAATGCTCTCAATTGTGCATCTATAAAGGTGAGCGTTTTAGGGGCTAAGCCAAATTTCTTCAGCCTGCTGAGGTTGAACAGGCGCTGTTGCACCTCCTTCACCACACTGTCTGTGTGGGTGGACCATTTCAGATCGGTAGTGACGACTAATCAAAATGGCGCCGACAGATAGGGCTGCGGTGCTTCTAGCTTAGGAAACTTTGCAGTATTTTATTTTGTGTTAATACATACAGCTGGGAAAAACTATTGGATAGCATTACCAGCATTACCAGCTTTACGACCAGGAATACGACTCTCCCGAATCGGATCCTTTGTTTGTACCCCCCAGGGCAATTGAACTGATTCCAGAGGCTGATCCAAAACACCGCCAGCGGAAGAAAGGTACTCGGAGTGGTCTTCTAGACCGACTTAGGAGGCGCGCACACCACCCACCACTTCTGAGTATATTACTCGCTAATGTTCAGTCTCTGGATAATAAAGTTGACGAGCTCAGGGCGAGTATTTCATTCCAGAGCGACAGCGAATTGTAACATACTCTGTTTCACGGGAAACATGGCTCTCTCGGGATATACAGTCTGAGTCCATCCAGCCAGTTAGGTTCTCAGTTTATCGCGCAGACAGGAATAAATACCTCTCCAGGATGACAAGGGTGGAGGTGTATGTTTCATGATTAACGTCTCATGGTGTGATTGGGATAACATACAGGAACTCAAGTTCTTTTGTTTACCCGACCTAGAATACATCACTATCAAATGCTGACTGTATTACCTCCCAAGAATACTCTCTTCGGTCACAGCCGTGTATATTCTCCCTCAAGCCGATACCATGACGGCCCTCAAATAACTTCACTGGACTTTATGCAAACTGGAAGCCACATATCCTGAGGCCGCATTTATTGTAGCTGGGGATTTTAACAAAGCAAATTTGAGAAAAAATCTACCGAAGTTCTATCAACACATTGACTGTATTACTCGCTCTGCTAAAACACTCCAACTTCCGGGATGCCTACAAGGACCTTCCCATCGGCAAATCTGATCACGACTCCATTTTGCTCTTCCCTTCCTATAGGCAGAAACTCAAACAGGAAGTACCCGTGTTAAGGACTATTCAACACTGGTCTGACCAATCGGAATCCACGCTTCTAGGTTTTTTTAATCACGCGGACTGGGATATGATCTGGTTGCCACCGAGAATAATATAGATGAATAAACTGATACGGTGACTGAGTTTATCAGTGAGTGTATAGATGTTGTACCCACTGTGACTATTAAAACCTACCCTAACCAGAAACCGTGGATAGACGGCAGCATTCGTGCAAAACTGAAAGCGCAGAACATCGCATTTAACCATGGCAAAGTGACTGGAAATATGGCAGAATACAAAAAGTATAGTCAATAATCAATACAGGACTAAGATTGAATCCTACTACACAGGCACTGACACTCATCAGATTTTAATTTTTTATTTTATTTAACCTTTATTGAACTAGGCAAGTCAGTTAAGAACAAATTCTCATTTACAATGACGGCCTACCAAAAGGCAATATAGGACAAAACACACATCACAACAAGAGAGACAACACAACACTACATAAAGAGAGACCTAAGACAACATAGCAAGGCAGCAACACATAACAACACAGCATGGTAGCAACATAACATAAGAACATGGTAGAAACACAACATGGTAGCAGCACAAAACATGGTACAAAAATTATTGGGCACAGACAACAGCACAAAGGGCAAGAAGGTAGAGACAGCAATACATCACATAAAGCAGCCACAACTGTCAATAAGTGTCCATGATTGAGTCTTTGAATGAAGAGATTGCCAGTTGGCAGGGCTTTCAATGGCAGGGCTTGTGGATGTGGCAGGGCTTGCAAACTATTACGAACTACAAATGGAAACCAAGCCGCGAGCCTACCAGACGAGCTAAATGCCTTTTATGCTCGCTTCAAGGCAAGAAACACTGAAGCATGCATGAGAGCACCAGCTGTTTCGGACATCTCTGTGATCATGCTCTCAGTAGCTGATGTGAGCAAGACCTTTAAACAGGTCAACATTCACAAGGCCGCAGGGCCAGACGGTTTACCAGGACATGTACTCAGAGCATGAGCTGACCAACTGGCAAGTGTCTTCACCAACATATCTGTAATACCAACATGTTTCAAGCAGACCACCATAGTCCCTGTGCTCAAGAACACTACCAACCCGTAGCACTCACGTCTGTAGCCATGAAGTGGTTTGAAAGGCTGGTCATGGCTCACATCAACACCATTATCCCAGAAACCCTAGACCCACTCCAATTTGCATGCCCCAACAGATCCACACTGCCCTTTCACACCTGGACAAAGGGAACATCTATGTGAGAATGCTATTAATTGACTACAGCTCAGTGTTCATCACCATAGTGCCCTTAAAGCTCATCACTAAGCTAAGGACCCTGGGACTAAACACCTCCCTCTGCAACTGGATCCTGGACTTTCTGACGGGCCGCCCCCAGGTGGTAAGGGTAGGTAACAACACATCCGCCATGCTGATCCTCAACACTGTGGCCCCTCAGCGGTGCGTGCTCAGTCCATTCCTGTACTCCCATTCCTGCAGAGCCAGGCACGACTCCAACACTATCAGTAGGTTTGCCGATGACACAACAGTTGTAGGCCTGATCACCGACAATGATGAGACAGCATATTGGGAGGAGGTCAGAGACCTGACTGTGTGGTGCCAGGACAACAACCTCTCCCTCAACGTGATCAAGACTAAGGAGATGATTGTGGACTACAGGAAAAGGAGGACCAAGCACACCCCCGTTCTCATCGACGGGGCTGTAGTGGAGGTTGAGAGCTTCAAGTTCTTTGGTGTCCACATCACCAACAAACTAACATGGTCCAAGCACACCAATACAGTCGTGAAGAGGGCATGACAAAACCTATTCCCCCTCAGGAGACAGAAAATATTTGGCATGGGTCCTCAGATCCTCAAAAGGTTCTACAGCTGCACCATCGAGAGCATCCTGACTGGTTGCATTACTGCCTGGTATGGCAACTGCTCGGCCTCTGACCACAGTACATCACTGGGGCCAGGCTTCCTGTCATCCAGAACTTCTATACCAGGCGTTGTCAGAGGAAGGCCCTAAAAATTGTCAAAGACTCCAGTCACCCTACCCATAGACTGCGGTACTGGAGCGCCAAGTCTAGGTCCAAAAGGCTTCTAAACAGCTTCTAGCCCAAGCCAGCCATAAGACCACTGAACATCTAATCAAATGGCTACCCAGACTATTGTATTTGCATTGCCCCCTACTCCTCTTTACGCTACTGCTACTGTTATTATCTATGCATAAGTCACTTTAATAACCCTACCCACATGTATTACCTCGACAAACCGGTGCCCACGCACATTTACTCTGTACCAGTACCCCCTGTATATAGCCTCTCTATTGTTATTTTACTGCTACTCTTTAATTGTTACTTTTATTTCTTATTTTTTTAAGTATTTTTCTTACAACTACATTGTTAGTTACAGGCTCGTAAGTAAGCATCACTCCAAGGTCAAAACCTATTTTATTCGGCGCATGTGACAAATAAAATGTGATTTGTTGACATAGTTGGATCCTTAATTGTTTTTACACTAACGTTACACAAAATAACATTTAAGAACAGTCAGCCCTTGAATGCCAGCTAACGTTAATAACTTGCAGAGTTGAAACTAACGTGATCTAGCAGGGATTGAAAGCTAGCTAGTTAACGTTACCCTTTCAAACCTGTCGTCTGGTTAGCCTGCTAGTTTGTAGCCAATGCCAGGAATCAAGATAGTTAGCTTTCCTAGCGACGAATCTAGCCAATTTGGCTAGCTAACATCGGGAGTATGGGGTAACGTTAGTTGCAGCGTGGTGAGGGTGAAAATCTGCATAGCTAGCTAATTGTAGCCACATTACTTTTTACAATTTCTAGTTAGCAATTTGACATCAGTAATATTCTGGAGGCAGTGGAAACGCAATTCGAGCAAGCCCAATCCCGATTGACTTCAACGTGCGAGGCTTTAGATACGGCTGTTTTTTCTCTCGAATTCGAACAGACGTACGCTACATTTTTGGTTTGCGAAAAGACCATACTTCTTAGACCGGATATAGAATTGCACAAAACCGGATGTCCCAACCCGGAAACGAGAGAATGGCCAACGAAGAAAGGGGCGGAGAATGCACGTTTACACGCACCACGTCAAATACGTCTAATTTCATTGGAAACATGTCGGCAGATGAGAAAATTACCAAGGTAAAGAAATGTTCGCTTTATTTTAGCTAATTTACAACGGCTATGTTGATTGCAAATTAGTCAGTTATTCAATACACCAAATATACATACACGAAATGCGAGTTGTTTTGCTTGCATAGTCTTGTTTCTGGCATTCTGCTAGCATGAAGCCAGCCCCCGTAAACAATTAACGTAGCTAACTAGCTTGCCAGACACAGGTAGAAAAGGGCTCTGGAAGATTTAGGAAAAGGTTCACAATTAAACATTTATAGCAAATATTCCTACATTTTGCAGTACATTTTGTGGAGATTGAGTGTCCAACATTTTCAATGGTCCTGAAATGTTTCAACTTCAGTAGCTATCTAGTTGGCTCGTGCATAACGTTACAATAGGAAAAGTTCCATTTCAATGCGTGCGTGCATTTCAGTGTCACTCACTACAATTTCGACATTACCTCTGGACATAACACTTCCAGCTATTATGGATGTTAAAATCTCTCTTGTTACGGTTGTATTCATTCATTCATTTATTCAGTATATTATTTGTGATGTGATCTGCAACTTTTGCACCCAAAAAAAATTCCAATGAGTCCTTCATGTCCTGCTCATGTATTTCCCCAATGTTAGGAGTTTTCTGAGAATGATGCATTGGAAACTGTACCTAAAGTGAGACTCTCAAGCCAGTCAGATGAAGGTATGGATGTAAATTTGTCTACTGTAGATTTTCAAATATATACACCTTTTTATTACAACCCAATTGGGTTGTGCTGTGCATGTTGATGCAGAGGCTTTGAATGTTTCCTAGGTGATGCAAGTACTGCCACAGCAGTGGTTACGAAGGAGACCAAGCCGATGGGTGGAATGCTGTCACAGTCGCTGTTCCAGGAGATTCAGGGGGATGGTTCGAAAAACGGGGAGGAGAGCGAACGACTATCAACAACATCCTCTTCTGTGTCCAGCAGAAACCTTGCAGGTATAAGATTGATCTATCTAGTGTCCATGGTTACAAGACTGAAATAACATTGATTTCATGTTTATCTTATTGTCAGTTCTCTCTTTTCTCTCTCTCTTCCTTAGTGTTCATAATCTGGTTTAACCTATGATTCCTTCGTTTATTCCTCACTCACAGGACATGCAGCGAAGACCCTTCCATCCACATCCTCTTCACTCTCCTCCACTTCCACTTCCTCTCCACCTGGCAGAGCAAAGATGAGTGTTTTTGGTCCTGGAAGTAAAGTTCTCCCGCCCCATCCCTCATCCTCCTCTCCCCATCCCTCATCCTCCTCTCCCCATCCCTCATCCTCCTCTCCCCATCCCTCATCCTCGTCTCCCCAGACAGAAAAGATACACCGTGCTCGCAAGACCATGAACAGACCTCCCCCAACACAGGTGAGTCTCCTAAGACGATGGCTGGTAGTAGCACTATATTCTTTAGAATAGCCATTTTATATTGTGATATCAATCAAAAAGGGCATATCTTATGTTTGAGTTAGTATGTTGACAAGAAGAGTATTTTACCACTCAAGGTTTCTATTCCTGTCACATTAAACCACTTCCTGACCATCTGATCCATAGAGTTTTTGCCTTTCAGGTGAGGTGCATTGAGTCTCCAATCGTGCCAGTCAACCCCACAGACCCCACGACCAGCTTCACGACAGACAGTGATACTGGTCAGCGTTGAAATATTGCATACATTTAGACTGAGTTAAAGGAAAGATTCACCCATTTTGAATGTTCTATATTATTTATGCGTCTCTGAGCGATGTTCTATCGTTTCCCGGGGTCATTTCATGTCTCTGAGCCATTCTCCATTCAAGCAGGCTGAAATATAGCCGGTACACCACTTTTTTTTTTTTCCGAGAATCGATAGAATGTCGCTCAGAGATGCACACACACAATATAAAATTCAAAATAGGTGAATCTTTCCTTTTAATGTTTGTGTAAGATTACTTACTGTTTGAATTATGTCACATTAAATGTGTGTCTCTTACTCAGCAGCAGCAAAAAGGAGAAGGCTGGGCCAAGGTTTTGACGGTACACCTGAGAAGGCAGAGAGCGCTATAGGCACAGAGCAGAAGGTAGGGACGGGGAAGGGGTGTGTCAGTGCTTTGTTATTGCTTTGAGATAATAGTTGCTTATAATGGGTCTCATGTTGAGTTATTAAGGAGTGACCCTGACCTAACGTTTAGTTTTTCTTACTTGAATTTCAGGAAGATCGTGTACTCCGCGAGGCTGCGAGACGGCGTGACAGTTGGCTGGAGGACTTGGAGGAGGATGCAGACGAGGACGAGTTTCTTCTCTATAACCCCTATGCAAGAGACGACACGGACGCAGCCTATTCCGACAGCAAGGTCAGAGGCTAATATCAATGTAAAAGACATGCTCACCACAGAATAAATATGATTATTGTGGCCACAACCCATTTGTATATACCCTTTAACAGGCAGCTCAACCAATTTTAAATGAAATTAAACATGAATTTAGTTTGGCATATTTTATCATCTTGATCAATGCCATTTAGTAAAATGGTCATGTAGTTCTCTTTATCAGAATCCCATATTTGTTTAAACACGCATTCAAAGATGGTTGAAAACCAGGAAGTGAACATGAGCAAAACTGAACCTTATTTATCACACTTTTCTGTACTAGTTGTATATAAAATGGAAAATTACAACATTGTAAAATGTTGTTGACATATAAAACAAAAGTAATTCAAATCATTTTAAAATTTAGTTTTACAATTTTAGGAACTCTTGAAAAATATGCTCTACCAGGTGGTTGAGTTGCCTATTAAAGGAATGCTATGAAGTCAAATGGACAATGGATGATTTTTTTTGTCTGTGCAAATACACAAATTATTTCAAATCCGTATCATTAATCACGGTCTGCCTGTTATCGGCAGTATGTTTCACAATATCATTCAGTACATGTAATTTTACTGATATTCAAAGCATTTGAACTGTAAATGCATTAATTTACATTCATTCTAATGATGATATTTTGACACATGTATGATATGTATTAATATTTGATATCAGTCCCCGTTTTAAAAGTAAATGAAGTAGACATAATGTAAATTCATGTATGATATATTTTTGATTATTTTAAAATTATATGCAAATTCCTATACAAAATTTGTTTACTCTAATTGGGCAACTCAACCGGCTGGTTGAGAAGTTTGTTATGCGTTACCTATCAACGTTTTTAAGTCAGGCAAACAATTTTTTTCATTTATTGGCCTATGCTGAGGCTAAATACACATTTTGCAGAAAATATATTTTTCAGGTATTTTTTTGCTTGGTGTACCAGTTAGAGTTAATGCTGAACAGCCACGATTTTAAATAGTTACAAGGACACTGTTGCTGCTCTCTTTCCATATGTATACCTTCCATTTTTCCTCTTGCAGTCTGAAGATGGTAGAATAGAGGAAAGGCTACATGAAAGAGAGGCAGAGGAGTCTGGTAACATGACAGATCATGTGAGTAGTTGAACCCTTCCTGTGTTGGTAGTTACAATCATTTACCGGGCAGTTTTAGGCAACATGTGTTGCATTAGATTCCCTTGCTGGAACATAATGTCTATTTGGGCAAAGCAATGTTTCTCTGCAGGTCAACCAAACCCTCTTTGCCCACAGAGCTCTGAGTCGGACCCACAGAGGCAGGGCCAGAGGAACAAAGTGAGCAGCGATTCGCCATGGACTCGCCCAGGGCGGGGAAAAGGGAGAGAGAGAGTCGAAGGAGTAGAGGCAGGAAGAGGCGAGTGACAGGGAGATCTTCATTAGTTTGTATAAATAGTCTTATCACCGGCACTATCATCACCACAGTGCCCTATTGCTGGTCAATTATTATTTTCTGTTGTAACTCCCAGCAGTGTCGACAGCATCTGCTCTAGGTGGGTCCCGCGAGTACACAGAGGTTGCCTTGGGCTCCCTGGACATCGCGGCTGCAGACAGCCTAACACTCTCACCTCACCACGGTGGGTAGATGGTGTTCACACACAATACACAATCTGCATGTCTTTATCCATGGACTCTCCGGGTCAAATCCTAGCTTGACGTATGCTTCCTGTAACTTTGACACAAATCTCCCATTGATGTCTTGTGAGCCACATGATTTGCGAACATAACTAAAGCCACGATATGGTTCTCAGTGAATAGCACTGATTATCTGCTACAGTGAATAGTACCATATAACACCGATGATGGAATGTCTTATCTGCATGTCTGTGTAGAAGGCAGTGATGGTGGGGAGACAGAGCGTCTGGAGGAGCTGCCTCTGTGCAGCTGCAGGATGGAAGCACCACGCGTAGACGGCGCCAGCAGACGGCCCAACAGACTCTGCATGGCCACAGAGAGCGTCAATGGAGAGGTAGCCTACATGTAGCCTACATGAAGTGTGTTTCACCTAGGATTTTTTTCAGCAGCGGTGGCAAAGTTAGTGTGGGGGGAGCTTGGTATTGAGTGTGGCCAATGGTGCAGTCTCTGACTGAACGTTTTAGAGGCCGCGCTCTTGGTCGCACAGACAAAAAAAATTGCAGTTTAAAACAAATATCCTGCAATTTTGCCATGGGGTGAAGAGAATTTGCAGATTTTAAGCAAATTTCCTGCAATTCTGCACATTTAACCATGGCTTATGCCGTGTTCTTATGCTATCTAAGTGACACAAACATGATTTTTTTTTTATTCACTTAATTCTATGGGGGCCCCATGCCGTTACTTTTTTGGGAATTTTAGATTCTCCCTGTTGGTTTAGTTTTTATTCTGGTGGTTAATTCTCAAAGATGATCTTGTAAAAAAATATATAGCTCCATTATCGTCATTATATTTTTTTACATCATATTTTTAGGAGTCGCTGCTAATTGAATATAGGCGATTCATCTCATTTAGAATCAACATATGACTCTTCACTACTTACTTTCCCTTTCAATTTTTCCCCCTCCCTCTGTCTTTCGCAGCTGGTGGGCTGTACCAATATCATTCTGAAGGGGGAGACCATGCGCCCGTCCAGTCGGGTTTCCCTCATGGTGCTGTGCGAGAGCCATCGGTCACATATGGTCAAACATCACTGCTGCCCTGGATGTGGATACTTCTGTATCGCGGTAAGGTTTTGTGCCACCCCCACAATCACGCATACTGTCTGAACTGGTTAGGTGAAAGCAAATTCCAAGTAGACATCCTCCATATTCTTTTCAGACTTAGCTTGTGTTTTCAAATCTGTAAAGATGGAGAGGAGACACAGAGAGGACACTTGAGATGCATTATAAGTTGGTATGTACAGTATATGTTTGACCTGGCCTTAACCCACACACCCCTCCCTATCTGATCTCCCAGGGCACCTTCCTAGAGTGCTGTCCGGACCAGCGCATTGCCCACCGCTTCCACCGGGGCTGTGTGACAGTGCTGGGGGCTGGGAGGGGCAGGGGCATGGGCACGGGCATGCTCTTCTGCCCCCACTGTGGCGAGGATGCCTCGGAGGCCCAAGAGGTCACCATCCCCCCCTCAGCATCTGCGGTCACTGTGGTCACCACCTCAGCCTCCTCCACCACCACACCGTCCCTCCCACCCTCCATTCCCTCGGCCCTCTCCCTGGCGGCCTCCACGGGGGCGCTGAAGAACGGGAAGAGGCCAGAAGGCCCTATCAGGTGAGGATGGAGGCAGAAAGAGGGAAATTAAGATGTGTGATATGACTAAGTGTAGAATGCAGTATGATTTTTTTTTTCCTACACTGCACTCCAATCATTGGGTGCTTTTGTTCCGCTTGTTGCATATTTGTGGATAATTGGTTGATTTGAGCTTGTCTGTGATTCTGTATTATTTGATAACTATTCATGTGGAAATTATGGATATTCGCACTACCCTAATTGTCCCAGCCTTTTTTTTTTTTACTAACTCTTTCTCCTCTCTATCCGTCAGTGCGAGGATGCGTGGGGTGGTAAAGAAGGACCCGGAGCAGCAGCCCCCCCAAGCCGCTGTGGCAGCAGGGCCTGTCAACGCAGCTCCCCCAGGGGAGGGGGGAGTGGACAGTGTGGGACCCTCCCTCTGTCTGCCCAATGGGAAGCCAATCTGTCCCAGTGCACTTCCCCCCGGACCCAGTAGGGCAGCACTGCAGAAGGCTATTCTCACCCAGGACACTGAGAGGTGAGACAAAATAATGAAATAGACTAATAGTGGTCTGTCTTTTAGAATAACAATTTATTATTGCAAATCAATGATTGATGGGAATTGTTTACAGCTACACTTGAGCCCTGTTTAGATGCTTTGAAAATACATCCATCTTTTCTTCCTTTGTTGAAATAAACATTTTTCTGAACTGACTGAATTGGGGAAATGTATTTAATGGTGTTGGATCAGTTATTAGTCCAGGGAATAGGTGTGGGAGAGATGCATTTTACAGAGTCCTGACAGCCATAACATAGGAGCTGTTCTCACTTGGTGATTTATTGGTTGTGATTGGTCAGGAGGAAGAAGCTGAGGTTCCACCCCCGCCAGCTCTATCCAGCCGCCAAGCAGGGCGAGGTGCAGCGAGTTCTGCTCATGCTCAGTAAGTGTCATAAGGAATCTGTTCGGCAGTTGCCGTACCAGGCGGTGATACAGGGTCGTATGCAAGTGAATGAATGAGATGACATTGACTCCTACTGCTGCTAATAACTCCTCCACTCAACGTCCTCTCTATGTTTGGTTCAGTGGAGGGCATAGACCCAGCCTACCAGGTTGAATCCCAGAACAGACGCTGTGCTCTCCACGTTGCAGCCCAGAGAGGCCTGCTGGAGGTCTGCTACATGCTGGTGCAGGTGCACAATCTTTTCACTTCAATTACAACTGCGTGAAATTCATTAGGCAGTTTTCTGTTGCAAACGTTCTACTACGGTGTGCCCAAATGAATACGACCCTGCTCTTTATCATTATGGTGATAAGTGACTCCTTTACATTTTTTCACCCAAATATGGATCAGAGTGTCTCTCATACAGTTCTTATTCACCAGAGTGCTCAAATAAATGTTTCTTCTATTTACAGGCAGGTGCGAAACTGGACGTCCAAGACAAATCCATGAGGACCCCTCTCCTGGAGGCCATCATCAACAACCATGTGGAGGTGACCAGGTACCTGGTCCAGAACGGAGCCTGCGTCTATCACACTGTGAGTGTCTGGTAAACAGCCCCCATACCAAAGCCGACTCGCTAACATTAGTAGTGGCTCTAATAACATGAGCCGTAAAGGATTTAAACCTGAAAGAACTTGATAATCACCTTGAGTCACCTCAGAAGTCAACAGGAGAATCTATTCTAGACTAACTGTAGCTAGGACCTGTAGGCGGTATGTTAATACAATCTTGATTGTGATCAAGTTATCCACTTCTGACCAATATTAACATGAGCATTTCTTTGTCCACCTCTCCTATTGTCTTCCTTCCCCCAAACTATTGTTTTTTTCCCATTCTCTTTCCTCACTCTTTTCCTCTGTTTTTCCTCTCTTCTCCCCTTCCTCTGCTCTCCAGGAGGAAGATGGCTACACTGGTCTCCACCACGCAGCCAAACTGGGAAGTCTGGACATTGTCACCCTTTTGTTGGAGACGGGACAGGTGGACATCAACGCACAGGTGGGGAAGAGCGAGAGAGGAACACTCTTGGGCTCTAGACAGGGTGGCAACAACCAACAAGTCAGTGTGTGTGTTTTATCAGTCTGTGTCACTCTCTGTCATGTTCATTGACCACATTCTGAGATTCAGATTCAGACTTCATGCACAGTTGATAATATGATTCTCTTTATTTGATATGAAGCTGTAACTTAAAAAAAAAAATATTTCAATTTTTTTTATTTTTTTTATACATATGCCAACCAGAGTTTGTCTAGTTTCAAACTGTATGTTATGTTTGTCTCTGCAGTGTAGTACTCCTTTACTTTGCGTAGCACTAACTTCTTCCTTTGTAGGTATAGTAATCATTCAATGTACTCAATAACAGATGCTGTATCATGTGTCACTTGTTAGTGTTGGGTACCTGTAGTTCTTAATTAGTCAATAGACTGAGTTAACTATTACCAGCAGACCAAACCTGTATGTTTAATCTATGTACCAGCTCCATGTAACGTACTGAACCATAGCACTTGTGTTTGGCTGTATTGGCTTGAGTACTATTGTATAGTCCAGTCCCCTAACCTTCTGTCAATGTGCTGTATCCCCCTTTCAGGATAGTGGAGGCTGGACTTCTATCATCTGGGCTGCAGAGCATAAGCACATCAATGTCATCAGAGCACTGCTTAACAGGGGGGCTGACGTCACCCTCAAGGACAAGGTTAGTCTTTCTGTCCTGCTATAACAACATATTGGCATACAATGGCCAAACTGATTTTGAAGGAAGGTATGTAGGATTTATAGGCACAAATCCTTGAAACGACAGCATTTGCTTCTTGATACTTGATTTAATGAAGGTGTGGGAAATTTTGGTTATATGACTCCAATTTTTCTAATAATGTATTTTTTTATATCCATTAATTTGTGATTGAAGTCCCTCTGGGATGATAAAAATCTCTCCTCTTTCAATTAGGAGATGAATGTGTGTCTCCACTGGGCGTCCTTCGCAGGCTATGTGGAGATAGCGGAGATGGTGCTGAATGCTGGCTGCCAGCTGTCCTCTGTCAACATGCACGGGGACACTCCCCTACACATTGCTTCCAGGGAGGGCTTCCTCGAGTGTGTCACGTGAGTAGCCCTATGGCCGGTCAATCGCATCCATCGGTCACTCCTATAGTCTATCAGTTTGGAATGGAAGGAATTTGTCTGTAGATACTAATCTGAAGCCAGGTGAGCATTTTACGCCCCCCTGAGATTACCCTCCCCATACCCTAATCTGATCCTAGATCTGTGTTTAAGGGCAACTTTAGCACCTTTGTTTGTTTTGATTGCTTATCTCCTTCTCTCTCTCTCTACAGGCTTTTCCTCTCTAGGGGGGCAGACATTGACATCATGAACAGGGAAGGGGACACGCCTCTTTCTCTGGCGCGTTCCGATTCGCCCGTCTGGGTGTCACTCCAGATAAACCGGAAGCTGCGGAGAGGGATAGCCAATCGCATGCTTCGTACAGAGAAGATCATCAGCAGTGACGTAGCCCAGGGGTATGAGAATGTGCCTATCCCCTGTGTGAACGCAGTGGATGATGAGGGATGTCCCTCAGACTACAAGTACGTCTCTGAGAACTGTGAGACTTCAGCCATGAACATCGACCGCAACATCACGCACTTACAGGTACATACATATGGTAACACCACACACTTTTAGATGATCCATACTATGATACTTATTATCATTGATGAGGCATGCGTTTTCTCTTTCTACAAACCTGTGTCTGTATCTGTCCCTCAGCACTGCAGCTGCACAGATGACTGCTCCTCCAGCAACTGTCTGTGTGGACAGCTCAGTATCCGCTGCTGGTACGACAAGGTTAGTGACACATTACTTATTTTACATCCCACTTTATTTGGATTTTAAAGTATTCAGCCGTTCTAGCTGTAAATGTTGTAGTTTTCTATTTGAATAAGGAAACAAAATCTGGAACCATGGAAAAATCCTAGGTTTTCAGAGCTTGCTTCTTCAAATTGTACATATCATCTTATTGAACTGTGGATAGTTTGTTGAACATAGATTATTTGTGATGGACTTTCCAAATAAAGTGTAACAAACTGTGTATGTCCCTTTTTTGTCACCCATGATGAAATTGGGGAGGGGACTGTGGATTTGTCTCCGTCCATCTGTTTGTACGTTAGTCACACACGATATCTCAGACAGCATTGGCCCTATTTTGACAACTTGGGTGAATGATGTGTCTTGCCATAGAGATCCAGAATTTACAAAATTACACTGACTGGCCAGATGGTGGCGCAATAACAATACATTGAAAATGCTAACATGGAAAGGGTCACGCCCTCACCCCTGACTGATCTGCACAAAACTTGATATATGGCATCTATGGACAAAGCAATATTTTCCAGACGAGTACCTAAAACAACATGGCCAATAAACATTCACGTGGGTGTGATCTGGCACACAAATGCATATAAATCAGTCAAGGATATTCATATTGTAACAATTTGGTACACATGATGCAAACACTGTCAAGAGTCAACATATGCAAGGACATTCATATCATCCACACGGGGGCGTTACAACAGGCACATGTTTGTTTCTCTTGATCTTTTTTAATCAGAGTGCTGAAATTTGGCACGCATGCTCAGGGATATGAGTCTAGCTAACCCACGTGATACCTCAGACTTCACTGGCCCAATTTTGACAACTTGGGTGGATGATACGTCTGAAAAGATGTTGCATAAAGCTTACTTAATTACAGTACCAGTCAAGTTTGGACACACCTACTCATTCTAAGGTTTTTCTTTATTTTTACTATTTTCTACAGTGTAGAATAATAGTGTAGACTTAAACTATGGAATCATGTAGTAACCCAAAAAGTGTTAAACAAATCTAAATATATTTGAGGTTCTTTGAGGTAGCCACCCTTTGCCTTGATGACAGCTTTGCACACACTTGGCATTCTCTCAACCAGCTTTGAGGTAGTCACCTGGAATGCATTTCAATTAACAGGTGTGACTGTGTTAAGCTAATTGTGGAATTTCTTTCCTTAATGCGTTTGAGCAAATAAGTTGTGTTGTGACTAGGTAGGGGTGATATACAGAAAATAGCCCTATTTGGTAAAAGACCAAATCCATATTATGACAAGAATAGCTCAAATAAGCAAAGAGAAATGATAGTCCATTACTTTAAGACATGAAGGTCAGTCAAGATCTTTGAAAGTTTCTTCAAGTGCCTACGCAAAAACCATCAAGAGTCATGATGAAACTCTTGAGGACTGCCACAGGAAAGGAAGACCAAGTTACCTCTGCTGCTGAGGATAAGTTCATTTAGAGTTACCAGCCTCAAATTGCATCCCAAATAAATTCTTCAGAGTTCAAATAACAGACACATCTCAACATCAACTGTTCAGTGGAGACTGTGTGAATCTGGCATTCATGTTCCAATTAATGAAAGAAACTACTACTAAGGGACACCAATAAGAAGATAGTTGCTTGGGCCAAGAAACAGGAGCAATTGACATTAGACCGCTGGAAATCTGTCCTTTGGTCTGATGAGTCCAAATTTAAGATTTTTGGTTCCAACCACCCTGTCTTTGTAAGACGTAGAGTAGGTGAACGGATGATCTCCGCATGTGTGATTCCCACCCTGAAGCATGGAGGAGGAGGTGTGATGGTGGGGTTGCTTTGCTGGTGACACTGTCAGTGATTTATTTAGAATTCAAGGCACACTGAACCAGCATGGCTAACACAGCATTCTGCCGCAATACGCCATCCCATCTGGTTTGCGCTTAGTGGGACTATCATTAGTTTTTCAACAGGACAATGACCCAACACACCTCCAGGCTGTGTAAGGGCAATTTGACCAAGAAGGAGAGTGATTGAGTCATGCATCAGATGACCTGGTCTACACAATCTCCTGACCTCAACCCAATTAAGATGGTTTGGCATGAGTTAGACCGTGGATTGACGGAAAAGCAGCAAACAAGTGCTCAGCATATGTGGGAACTCCTTCAAGACTGTTGGAAAAGCATTCCAGTGGAAGCTGATTGAGAGAATGCCAAGGGTGTGCAAAGCTGTGTTCAAGGCAGGCTAGTTGAAAGAATCTCAAATAAAAAAATAATTTTATTTAACACTTTGGTTTCTACATGATTCCATATGCGCTATTTCATAGTAAAAATAAAGAAAAACCCTTGAATGAGTAAGTGTCCAAACTTTTGACTGGTACTGTATTCGATAAAATAAAAGATTTTCACTGCATCCGGGATAACGTACACAGATGTTTCGGGTTTACAGCCTCTTCCCCCTAAGAGGTTTACCAGTAAGCCAACTTCATAGACTGCGTTGCATCTGTGACAGAGGAAGAATATGATACACAATTAAATTCTCCTTTAGTGTTTTCACTTGAGAGGTTACCCGGCTTGATAAAGCTAAAAATAAAATAAAAAAAAGTTAAAAGCTTGAACAGAATCTAGTTACTTAATAAATCCCATCAAAATGGAATAAAGTTTTCTGTAAACTATATACTTACTTTCAATGATAGCCGTAATGGCATCAAGTCTATTGTCAATAAACATTGGCATATTATCATCAGACTCCTCTTTATTTCGTACTTCCAGAATCCACCTTTATTCACCTACAAACGATCAAGAAATCTATCAAACATTGGTTAAATCAGATGTGGTCAGAGAGAAAAGAGGCCTTCCTATAAAGGATGCTTCCCGTTAGATCATGTCCCTCTTGTAGCACCATAAGGAAACAAAGTCATGTATAACTTGCACTACTAAAGGAGTTATTTATATGTTAGTGTTCTTGCAATAAGATTTATTTTGGAAAAACTTCCCGTGCCTTGAAAGTACAC
Source organism: Salvelinus namaycush (assembly GCF_016432855.1). Lineage (NCBI taxonomy): Eukaryota > Metazoa > Chordata > Actinopteri > Salmoniformes > Salmonidae > Salvelinus > Salvelinus namaycush. The sequence continues at coordinate 4,694,621 of NC_052338.1, read as the reverse complement.
CTTGGAGAACATAAATCCACTATTAGACGTCTAGGTATCACCTCGCCAGTTGCGAGATACTTAATTGCGTTGCGTCGTGATCGAAAAGGTTTGTCCACCATGTAGAGGTGATTTATGAAAACACATTACTCCAAAGAGAAGCCATGTGGATATATACACTGCTCAAAAAAATAAAGGGAACACTTAAACAACACAATGTAACTCCAAGTCAATCACACTTCTGTGAAATCAAACTGTCCACTTAGGAAGCAACACTGATTGACAATAAATTTCACATGCTGTTGTGCAAATGGAATAGACAACAGGTGGAAATTAGGCAATTAGCAAGACACCCCCAATAAAGGAGTGGTTCTGCAGGTGGTGACCACAGACCACTTCTCAGTTCCTATGCTTCCTGGCTGATGTTTTGGTCACTTTTGAATGCTGGCGGTGCTTTCACTCTAGTGGTAGCATGAGACGGAGTCTACAACCCACACAAGTGGCTCAGGTAGTGCAGCTCATCCAGGATGGCACATCAATGCGAGCTGTGGCAAGAAGGTTTGCTGTGTCTGTCAGCGTAGTGTCCAGAGCATGGAGGCGCTACCAGGAGACAGGCCAGTACATCAGGAGACGTGGAGGAGGCCGTAGGAGGGCAACAACCCAGCAGCAGGACCGCTACCTCCGCCTTTGTGCAAGGAGGAGCACTGCCAGAGTCCTGCAAAATGACCTCCAGCAGGCCACAAATGTGCATGTGTCTGCTCAAACGGTCAGAAACAGACTCCATGAGGGTGGTATGAGGGCCCGACGTCCACAGGTGGGGGTTGTGCTTACAGCCCAACACCGTGCAGGACGTTTGGCATTTGCCAGAGAACACCAAGATTGGCAAATTCGCCACTGGCGCCCTGTGCTCTTCACAGATGAAAGCAGGTTCACACTGAGCACATGTGACAGTCTGGAGACACCGTGGAGAACGTTCTGCTGCCTGCAACATCCTCCAACATGACCGGTTTGGCGGTGGGACAGTCATGGTGTGGGGTGGCATTTCTTTGGGGGGCCGCACAGCCCTCCATGGGCTCGCCAGAGGTAGCCTGACTGCCATTAGGTCCCGAGATGAGATCCTCAGACCCCTTGTGAGACCATATGCTGGTGCGGTTGGCCCTGGGTTCCTCCTAATGCAAGACAATGCTAGACCTCATGTGGCTGGAGTGTGTCAGCAGTTCCTGCAAGAGGAAGGCATTGATGCTATGGACTGGCCTGCCCGTTCCCCAGACCTGAATCCTATTGAGCACATCTGGGATGTCTCGCTCCATCCACCAACGCCACGTTGCACCACAGACTGTCCAGGAGTTGGCGGATGCTTTAGTCCAGGTCTGGGAGGAGATCCCTCAGGAGACCATCCGCCACCTCATCAGGAGCATGCCCAGGCGTTGTAGGGAGGTCATGCAGGCACGTGGAGGCCACACACTACTGAGCCTCATTTTGACTTGTTTTAAGGACATTACATCAAAGTTGGATCAGCCTGTAGTGTGGTTTTCCACTTTAATTTTGAGTGTGACTCCAAATCCAGACCTCCATGGGTTGATAAATTTGATTTCCATTGATCATTTGTGTGATTTTTGTTGTCAGCACATTCAACTATGTAAAGAAAAAAGTATTTAATAAGAATATTTCATTCATTCAGATCTAGGATGTGTTATTTTAGTGTTCCCTTTATTTTTTTGAGCAGTGTATAAATAAAATTCTGTATCTCCACACGGTTTAAACGAAGAATTAGATTTCACCTTTATAAGCTACATTTAAACTGTTATGGACAGTGTTCTTGTATATCAGATTTTGCGTATCGTTTATGAGTTGGCCCCACATTTATTAACGGCTGTGCCTGATGTCCTTTGTGGTGGGCTGTCTCATGAATTGATATGATGTATTCAGGGGCGCGGACACCTGGCGCGGTTGATTCGTGAGTTGTCCGGTTGATTCGTGAGTTGTCCGGTTGATTTGTGCCCGCTCCTATACCCTATAAATCTGTATTTCTTTTACTAATTTGTATACCGGTAGAAAAGCCACTTCTCTGATTGGCAGATGAGTGGCAACCCTGATTTAAAGCACCTGCTGCTCATTGGTTGTTCTTTACAAATGCTGTTTTGAATTAAGATAATTGTACCTACACACTGAAGAAGGCTGTAAAGCCGAAACGTCTGTGTACGCTACCCTTGATGCAGAGAAAATGAATAATGAAGTAAGCTTTATGCGACATTTGAGCACAAACCCATTACACCTTTTTGTTTGTCTGATTTCGCGGGTTTTACGCACCAGACACGCTTCTGAGAGGGTGATGGTTCTGTTTTGATGAATGTTGCGTCTGGCGTAAGAGATCCGGTATTTACAAATGTACACTGACTGACCCAAGGGGGGCGCAGCATTATTCGTGGGGGACTATATGTGTTTTCTGTGTTCACCAGGACCACCGGTTGCTCCAGGAGTTCAATAAGATCGAACCGCCTCTCATATTTGAGTGTAACCTGGCGTGCTCCTGCTACCGCACCTGCAAGAACAGAGTGGTGCAGGCAGGGATCAAGTAAGAGCTGTGTTACTACACGACTGTACATATTGAATTAGAACACTATTGTATATACAGTGCCTTCCCGAAAGTATTCATACCCCATGACTTATTTCACATTGTTTTTACAGCCTGAATTCGAAGTGGATAAAACCTTTATTTTTTTATTTTATATTCTCACCCATCTACACACAATACCCATAATGACAAGGTGAAAACATGTTTTTAGAAAGTTTTGCAAATGTATTACAAATTATATCCAGAAATCTCATTTACATAAGTATTACTACCCCTGAGTCAATACATTATAGAGGCACATTTGGCTGCGATTACAGCTTTGAGAGTCGCCTTGGGTATGTCTATCAGCTTTACACATCTGGATTTGGGGTTTTTCTCCCAGTGTTCCTTGCAGATTTTCTCAATCTCTGTTAAGTTAAATGGGGAGTGGTGGTGAAGACCAATATTCAAGTCTTTCCACAGATTTAATTGGATTCAAGACTGGGCTTTGGCTGGGCCACTCAAGGACTTTCACATTTTTGTTCAGAAGCCATTCCAGCGTTGCTTTGGCTGTATTGTTGGGGTCATTGTCCTGTTGGAACGTAAATCTTCACCCCAGTCTAAGGTCGTTTGCACTGAAGCAGGTTCTCATTAAGGATTTGCCTGTATTTGGCTCCATTCATTCCCTCTATCCTTACTAATCTCCCAGTCCCTGCTGCTGAAAAGCATTCCCATAACATAATGCTGCCACCACCGTGCTTCATGGTAGGGATTGTGTTAGACGGGTGATGAGCTGTGCCTGGTTTTCTCCAGACAAAACGCTTTGCATTCGTCTCATCAGACCAGACTTCTTTGCCTTATGATCTCAGTCTTTCACGTGCCTTTTTGCAAACTCCAGGTGTGCTATCATGTGGCTGTTTTCTCAGGAGTGGCTTCCGTCTGGCCACTCTTCCATAAAGCCTAGATTGGTGAAGTGCTGTAGAGACCGTTGTCCTTCTGGCAGGTTCTCCCATCTCAGCCAAGAAACTCTGTAGTTTTGTCAGAGTGGTCATTGGGTTCTTGGTCACCTCCTTGACCAAGATCCTTGCCCGGTTGCTTAATTTGGTCAGGCGGCCAGTTCTAGGCAGAGGCTGGGTTGTTCCATATTTTTTTCAATTTTCCAATGATGGAGACCACTGTGCTCTTGGAAACTGTCAAAACTCTATAACTTAGTTTGTGCTCTGACATGCACGGTCAACTGTGGAACCTTATATAGACAGATGTGTTTCTTTCTAAATCACGTCCAAACAATTGAATTGGTCACAGGTGGACTCCAAGTTGTAGTGACATCTCAAGGACGCTCAAAGGAAATTGTATGCACCTGATCTCAATTTGGATTGTCATAGCAAAAGGGGAGTGAATACTTACAGTACCAGTCAAATTTGACTTACAGTACCAGTCAAAATTTACTCATTCAATGATTTTACTTTTTTCTACATTGTAGAATAATAGAAGACATCAAAACTATGAACTAACACGCATGTAGTAACCAAAAAAAGTGTTAAACAAATCAAATTATTTTTGATTCTTCAAAGTAGCCATCCTTTGCCTGGTCATCTGATGCAGTACTCCATCACTCTCCTTCTTGGTCAAATGGTCATTGTCCTGTTGAAAAACAAATGATAGTCCCACTAAGCGCAAATCAGATGGGATGGCGTATTGCGGCAGAAATGCTGTGTTAGCCATGCTGGTTAAGTGCCTTGTACTCTAAATAAATCACCTACAGTGTCACAGGCAAAGCACCCCCACTCCATCACACCACCTCCTCCATGCTTCAGGGTAGGAACAACACATGCGGAGATCATCCGTTCACCTACTCTGCGTCTCACAAAGACACGGCGGTTGGAACCAAAAATCTAATTTGGACTCATCAGACCAAAGGACAGATTTCCAGCGGTCTAATGTCCATTGCTCGTGTTTCTTGGCCCAAGCAAGTCTCTTTCTTATTGGTGTCCTTTGATAGTGGTTTCTTTTCAGCAATTCGACCATGAAGGCCTGATTCATGCAGTCTCCTCTGAACAGTTGTTGAGATGTCTGTTACTTGAACTCTGTGAAGCATTTATTTGGGCTGCAATCTGAGGTGCAGTTAACACTAATGAACTTATCCTCTGGAGCAGAGGTAACTCTGGGTCTTTCTTTCCTGTGGTGGTCCTCATGAGAGCCAATTTAATCAAAGCGCTTGATGATTTTTGCGACTGCACTTGAAGAAATGTTCAAAGTTCTTAATGTTCCGCATTGACTGACCTTCATGTCTTAAAGTAATGATGCTGTCGTTTCTCTTTGGTTATTTGAGCTGTTCTTGCCATAATATGGACTTGGTCTTTTACCAAGTTGGGCTATCTTCTATATACCTCCCCTTACCTTGTCACAACACAACTGATTTGTCCAAATGCATTAAGGAAAGAAATTCCACAAATGAACTTTTAAGAAGGCACCTGTTAATTGAAATGCATTCCAGGTGACTACCTCATGAAGCTGGTTGAGAGAATGCCAAGTGTGTGCAAAGCTGTCAAGGCAAAGGGGGGCTACTTTGAAGAATCTCAAATATAAAATATTTTTATTTGAATAACATTTTTGGTTACATGATAACATGTTATGTGTCTTCACTATTATTCTACAATGTAGAAAATGGTACAAATAAAGAGAAACCCTTGAATGAGTAGGTGCGCAATCTTTTGACTGGTACTGTATATAAATTAGATATTTCTGTATTTCATTTTCAATAAATTTGCTAGAATTTCTAAAACCATATTTTCACTGTCATTATGGGCTGTTGTATGTAGATGAGGGAGAAATCAATTTAATCAATTTTGAATTCAGTCTGTAGCACCGCAAAATGTGGAATAAGTCCAGGGGTATGAATACTGAAGACACTGTATCTATGACTGTACCCTCATCTCTTACTCAAACACACACTTTGATTTATCTCATCAGTCTTTATGTTCTTTTCAATGTCTTAAATTGTCCCGTGTGGTTCAGTTGGTAGAGCATGGTGCTTGCAATGCTAGGGTTGTGGGTTTGATTCCCACGGGGTTACGAAAAATGTATGCACTCTCTACTGTAAGTCACTCTGGATAAGAGCATCTGTTAAATGACTAAAATGCTAATCTTACTCTCTGGTCTGTGTCCTGGTACAATAGCACTTGTATACGTTCTCTCCCTCTTAGGGTGCGTCTCCAGTTGTACCGGACAGAGAAGATGGGATGGGGAGTACGGGCTCTACAGGACATTCCCCAAGGCAGCTTCATCTGCGAGTAAGTGTGTGTGCGTTTGGTTATTTAAAAAGAAAATTAGTGTGTATAAAGGCAATTCGTAATCCAATTCCAAACTTGCCTTGAGGCCACAGGAATGCTCTGATAGTGTAAAAAAAAACAAGCATACATTTTATTTTCCATACGAAGGTAATTTCATGGGCTATATTCCATCGATAGTCAAAGTGATCAGATTAAAATTGTAAACACAAAGTATGGACTAACAGCTTTCTTAGTTCCAAGTATTTGCGTAGCGGTCAAAAAAACTGTAAGGTACTGCCACACCTGAGGCAAAGTTGACTCCTACTGCCAAAAACCTAAGTAGGTAAAGGGAAGGGGAACATGAAAGGGAAAAAAGGTGTGCCCAGGAAAGGCTCCATAATGCTTTTAAATACCCATGAAAAACCAAAAACATATTCATCAACCATACTCATTAATTCAATATGTTTACTTATATATATATATATTATTATTTTTAATTCTAAATGGAGCAAAACAATAAATATAGCACAAATAAAGAAAATGGGAATTTGGCTCCAATGGTATGATTGGCTAATTTAATGTTTTGACAGTTTGTCAATTAATTAATTGGCTTGTTGATGAATGTAAGTAACATTTCTCTCCACACAGATATGTTGGAGAACTGATCTCTGATGCAGAGGCAGATGTAAGAGAAGATGACTCCTACCTCTTTGACCTGGACAACAAGGTACCTCATCAGTTTTTTTCCTCTCATAGGATTACACATAAATGATAAAATACATCAAATTTGATTTGTCACATGCGCCAAATACAACCGGTGTAGACTTTACCGTCATTTAGACACAGACGTTTTTAAAAACAGACTACACTGATATTCCTATGCGCCTTAATACATCTCTCTCTCTCTCTCCTTCCCTCTAAAGGATGGGGAGGTGTACTGCATCGATGCCCGTTACTACGGTAACATCAGCCGCTTCATCAACCACCTGTGCGACCCTAACATCATCCCTGTGCGTGTATTCATGCTACACCAGGACCTGCGCTTCCCCCGCATCGCTTTCTTCAGTTCCAGAGACATCCTCACGGGACAGGAGCTAGGGTGAGAGGCTGCACCGCACACACACTGTGGATCTGAGCGCCAGACACAAAATGGAAGCCCAGTGGAGTGACTTTGATACTGCCTTAGGAAAGTTTAAACATGATTTGGCACTACTTTTTCAGTAACAGTAGCATCTATTCCATGTATCACTTCTCTTGCACCAGAAATAAAATGGCCTGAGAGTATATTGTTTATTCCACTAGGATTATGATATTAACATACACTAATTCCAGGCTGAGAATTGTATCAATGTTCTTTCTGTGTACACAGGTTTGATTATGGAGACCGCTTCTGGGACATAAAGAGTAAATACTTCACCTGCCAGTGTGGATCAGAGAAATGCAAACACTCAGCGGAGGCCATTGCCTTGGAGCAGAGCAGGCTCGCTCGACTGGAGGCCTGCCCAGAATCGGAGACTGACCCTGGGCTTGCCATGTTAGGAAACTCCTAGGCTTCCCTGGGGCCTGTTGCGTGTATTTTTTTACACTGTTACTGTTCATTTTGTATGAATTTGTGCATTTATTGTTTCAGTGTGGTAGACAAATCTTAACTTCTTCGATGTATGGGGTATAAGTGACTGGAAAAAAGGTGTCTTCTGTGTAAGACCCTTTCATACAGTACAGTATTGCCATGAGAGATCAAGTTATGCTCACCACTTGCTGTGCCAAATACATACTGAATAATTAATTTCACAGTACTCTACCATGATAGTCAGTCTACTGCTGTGAAGCAACTGAAGTTACCAACAGCTGACTTGTGTAGTAATGAAGTTATGCATATGTCTTTTTTTTTTTTTAAACAAAGTCCCTTTTTTGTTTTATGTTCTGACATTTAATAAATGTTATTACACATCGACCTAAGGATCTACATTTGTTTCAGCAGTGTTGCATTTCATACAACTCGCTGAATATCATGCAGCCGAGACAATCCAGAGAATTGGTTGTTCAAATTTCTACATAGTTTGCAGTTGAGAATGTAACATTCCATCTGTATCCTAATCTTTTTAGTTTGAACCTTTGCTCTGAACAGCACCTTAATCTGGTCTTGGACAACGTTTTTGGGACGTGTTGAAAAGGTGCCACTATCTGCGAGTCAACTCAACCATGCTTTCCTTCCTCTGCCCCAATTCATGGTTATTGCAAAGTCTTCTACAGCTCATGATGAGAAAGGGAGTATGAACTCTTTGCTTTTATAACTTCTACAATAATACTGACAGCAAAGTCCATCTGACAGGCTTGTTCATGTTAATCACTGAAGATCATGGGGAGATAGAATGAAACCTTTCCAAAGCAATAAGGGCTTTTAGTGTGACGTGTAGTAAGTCACTCCCTCAAACATCCTAAATATACTGAACCAAATTCTAAACACATGTGTTTGGTCCCATTTTTCATGAGCTGAAATAAGATGCCAGAAATGTTCCATATGACAAAAGCTTATTTTTCTCACATGTTTACATCCCTATTAGTGAGCATTGCCAAGATAATCCATCCACCTGACAGGTGTGGGATATCAAGAAGCTGATTAAACAGCATGATCATTACACAGGTGCACTTTGTGCTGGGGACAATAAAAGGCCACTAAAATGGGCAGTTTTGTCACAACACAATGCCACAGATGTCTCAAGTTTTGAAGAGTGTGCAATTGGCATGCTGACTAGGAATGTCCACCAGAGCTGTTGCCTGAGAATTTAATGTTAGTTTCTCTACCATAAGCCGCCTCAAGTCATTTTAGAGAATTTGGCTGTACGTCCAATCGGCCTCACAACCGCAGACCATGTGTAACCACGCCAACCCAGGACCTCCACATCCGGCTTCTTCACCTGCGGGATCGTCTGAGACCACTCACCCGGACAGCTGATGAAACTGGGTTTGCACAACCAAATCATTTCTGCACAAACTGTCAGAAACCGTTTCAGGGAAGCTCATCTGTGTGCTCATCGTACTCACCAGAGTCTGACCTGACTGCAGTTCGGCGGTGTAACCGACTTCACTGGGCAAATGCTTACCTTCGATGGCCGCTGGAGAAGTGTGCTCTTTACGGATGAATCCCGGTTTCAACTGTACTGGGCAGATGATAGACAGCGTGTATGGTGTCATGTGGGCGAGTAGTGTGAATAGAGTGCCCCATTGCTGGCAGTGGTATGGGAAGACATAAGCTACGGACAACAAACACAATTGCATTTTATCAATGGCAATTTGAATGCACAGATATACCGTGATGAGATCCTGAGGTCCATTGTTGTGCCATTCATCCACCATCACCTCATGTTTCAGCATTATAATTAATGTAGCAAGGATCTTTTGTACACAAGTCCTGGAAGCTGAAAATGTCCCAGTTCTTCCATGGCCTGCATATTCACCAGACATGTCACCTATTGAGCATGTTTAGGATGCTCTGGAATGACATGTACTACAGTGTGTTCCAGTTCCTGCCAATATCCAGCAACTTCACAGAGCCATTGAAGAGGAGTGGGACAACATTCCACAGGCCACAATCAACAGCCAGATCAACTATGCGAATGAGATGTGTCACGCAGCATGACGCAAATGGTGGTCACACCAAATACGGACTGGTTTTCTGATCCACCCCCCACTTTTTTTTAAAGGTATCTGTGACTAACAGATGCATATCTGTATTCCCAGTCATGTCCAATCCATAGATTAGGGCCTAATTTATTTATTTCAATTGACTGATTTCATTATATGAACTCTGTACAGGTTTAGTTTTTTCCATTTATGTTTTGAGGTTGGAGTTTTAGCACGTTAACATGTACGGCACACTGATTGGTGTCACTTCGTTACTCAGTCTGTGTTACACCTGAGAGAGAATAAAGTAGATGTCACACGTCAAAATGTTGATTTATGACCCTATGTCATGATGACGTGTGCATGCCCATATTTGGGCTTCCGGTCAGGACATCCTGGTGGGGTGGGGGGCGGGGGGTAGGAAGTGACCATGTGTTTGGGCAGCCTGTTCCTGTTTCTCACGGTTTATAGTGTGAAAATAGTTTTTTATAGTGTCTTTGAAGTTGTCATGATGTTTGATGTCTAGTGTCCTGTTTGGAACGGGGTGGGGGGGAATGAACATTTCAAAGAGTAAGCATTTCAAAGAGTAAGGCCCCCCCTATTTTATTGCCCTCCGGGTTGTTGTCTATGAAACACGAATGTCCTGGGGTATTGGGCTTTGCAGACGCCTTATAAAGCCCCAGAACAATATATGCGTAAGACTGTACATGATAACCCCGGAATATTAAACAAAAATGACACCTATGCCAATTTTCGGTATGTTATGCGCGTCTTGTCATGAACCCAGTGACAGGGCATTCATACTTCTTGCGCTTAGCGGAGCAGCGCTTTTGTGAAGGAGGTGAGTTTGTGTTTATACAGGACCTCCCGCCCTCACCTACCATCAACCAATCATGTCAATGCGGAGCCCTCCACATTGTTAGCTACAAGATTTGAGAGGCGGACGGCGATGCGGAGTTCAAGTTGCTCCCAGAGGGACCGTTATTGGGTAACACCATCCACACCATCCACTCCGATCACGTTTACAAATCAAGCATTAGTTGGCTCTTAGTCTATCCTTTTTTGGGGGTGGAGGAAATCCTTCCAGATATTATGTGGTTTTCTTACTGGGGAACGGAACAACTGTAACTCTGTGAAATCTTTGAAATTGTATGTTGCGTTTATATTTTTGTTCAGTGTAAAATGTTTGTATTTGGTTATGTATGCCTCAAACATTTATCATACACAATTTGATCATTTTCAACTGAAATGTCATCAGATATGTTTGTTTGGGCATTTTAAGTAAAAGGTATTACGTAGGCATACAGCCAAATAATCAGAAAAATAATTTATTTCGTTTACCACATGTAGACCCGCCTATCAAACAGCAGGGGAGATTTAGTAAAGGGAGGCCAAGGGGCGCTGCCCGCCCGTGCGCGCATGGAAGTGCGCATCCCACAGGTGCGTTCGTGATGTCACAACCCTAGTTACTGTAGCGCGAGGGAGAAAGATTTCTTCTAAGGAAGTTTGTTTTTTATTGTGCACACAGGTGTACTAACACCTTTTGAAACGTTGTTTTAGACTTTTTGATTATTTAACTTCGACTTGATTTACCTGGCCATTGGAACGTTTTAGACGAATATAAACTAGTAGAGGTGGTGGAAAAGCATAGGTAATGGGTAAAAAACTGAAGGAAGAGAGTTTGGATCCCGTAGATTCGTCGGAATATGGTGAGTTAATTTCACATCGCAGGTTAAGTTACCTGGCTGGCTAGTATTTGTCTAACCTCACAGAGTAGTGTCACATTTTCTGTCTAAAATAAAACATTTTTATTTTTAGTTACTTGTCTGTAGTCTAGCCTATTTGCGTTTTTCAGTGATGAAAACAGACAGTTCCTTATGAGTGGTGAAAGCGATTGGGCCTAACTTTAACGTTACTTCTTCACTGGAGGTGTCACATTTGAGCCTATAGCCGATGACTGCATATTTGAATAGCCTAATAACAATTTGTGACATTGTCAATTGCTTAGTATTCAAGATTTAGATACATATGTAGTTATAGGCAAAGTTGACATTTAATTGTTTTCATGAAGCAAAGATATTATTGATGTATTTTACAAAAATACTACGTCAATAATTTATTTGGTTATTGCATCTTTCAAACTGTAAATATATGAATATATAAATGCAATCAGTGATATAAAATCAATATTCAGTAAGCATTACAGTTTAACAATCTACATGTTTTTAGCTGAAACGGGCTAATTGACTGACTATCCGTGACTGACATAACAAGAAAAAAACTGCTGATGCACAACCACATTTCGAGATTGCAATTCATGTATTATACTATTCTAACTCTCAACAATAAGTTGAGACTCTGAGTTCTCCACCATCTGTTGCCCATCCCTGTTTAATGGCATGTCAATGCTTTTATGTAGGTTTTTGGATTAGATGGTGAAATATAGAGGAGGAAGTTTGATATTTATTGTATGAAAAACAAACTTTGTTGTGAGGCATTCATTCTCTTTCAGTCTGCTGTGTGTTGTGGTGGTGGTATTTTGTTTTGCTTAAGTCCATCTCTGGGTGTGCCTATGTATTGTGTATAAAGGCTTACTGCCTTAGTGTGACCTATTACATGTCCATTTTACTCAAGGTTTGTGTCCAAAATTGCACCATATTCCCCATATAGTCCACTAATTTTGAACAGGGCCCATAGGGCTCTCAAAAGTAGTGCACAATATCGGGAATAGGGTGCTATTTGGTCCTTAAACCCAGTTGTTTGCATGAGATTTATAGTCTATTGACATTCTGGCACTGCTATTCAAATAGCCATTCCATGTAAATTCAGCTGCCTCTTGGACAAGTAAAGGTGTCCATCCTGTTTCCTAAGAAGGAAGTGGGTTCACAGGGTTTCTCCCTACCACTTAGACAAGGCGACTTTGTTCCTTTTTAAGTCTTATGAGGAATCAAACATGTATTGCCATTGACAGAGATATTTCACCGTCTGCTTCTTTAATTATGTTAGATTTTTTTGGTTAAAGTTTCATTTGATTGAGAGGTCAAACGTTACGTGTTTTTTCATCCTGGTCAAAAGCCCTTGACGTCAGCAGTGTTTTGTGTTCTGATGTCAATTTTACTATTTAGAAATAATTGTGGTGTGGTTAATACTGAAAAGTCTACAATGATGGCCTGCTAATCATTGGCCATTTATTTGTGAGGTGAGCTAGGCAAGCACTACAGAACATTGGAAAACCACGTTTGAAAGCCAATGATTAAACTAGACAGACACCAGACAAATCTTTCACCTCAGCTGCTTCTTCTAATATTGATACAAATTCTGTCACTATTAATTGGTGCTGGTCCTGGCCTGGCTTTTAATTTCAGATGCTGTTAGAACAGGTCAGCTGCGCTCTCTCTGTTCTCTAGAGGCACCATGAGGTTGTGTTAGCAAGCTCCACAAAATAGTCAGCTGAGCGAGGGAATGGGTGAATTAAATACTGGGCTAACTAGTAGCTAAATCCTTTCCTTAAGCGCTCCCTTTCTGTGTAAGAAGAGGGTGGGGTGTGTCAAAAGTTTATCACTTAATTAGTTGACTGACGCTGGCCTTGACAACCCAATGCATGTTTCCTCATAGGCAGATTCGGTATAGGAGACACACACACACACACACACTATGCAGCCTATCCAGGGGAGAACGGCTGGCCCTACTCATTGAAGCAACAAAAGTTGTACTGCAGGTATTGTTAGTGGAAAACAGGACCCCCCCATTATAGTGAATGTAAAAATGGCAATCTTCGTCGTCAATCTTTGTGTAAATAAAACACATTTTTGTGGAAAATCATGGTACCGATAATTGCTTCTAATACACCAGATGTATGTCCTTGAACCTATTTCTGTCTGTAATAAAGCTCTTTTGTGGGGAAAAACTCATTCTGATTGTCTGGGCCTGGCCCACCCAAGGCTGCACCCCTGCACAGTCATGTGAAATCCATTGATTAGGACCTAATGAATTTATTTCAATTGACTGATTTCCTTATATGAACTGTAACTCAGTAAAATCATCAAAATTGTTGCGTTTATATTTTTGTTGAGTGCATTCGGAAAGTATTCATACCCCTGGACTTTTTCCACATTTTGTTACGATACAGCCTTATTCTAAAATGTATTTAAATTGTTTTTCCCCCTCACCAATCTACACACAATACCCTTAATGATAAAGCAAAACAGGTTTTTAGAAGTTTTTGCAATTTTTGTTATGGAAATATGACATTTAGATAAGTATTCAGACCCTTTACTCAGTACTTTGAAGTACTTTTGGCAGCAATTACAGCCTTGTCTTCTTGGGTATGACATTACAAGCTTGGCACACCTGTATTTGGGGAGTTTCTTCCATTCTTCTCTGCAGATCCTCTCAAGTTCTGTCAGGTTGGATGGGGAGCGTCACTGCACAGCTATTTTTAGGTCTCCAGAGATGTTCGATATGGTTCAAGACTAGGCTCTGGCTGGGCCACTCAAGGACATTCAGAGACTTGTCCCGAAGCCACTCGTGCGTTGTCTTGGAAGTGTGCTTAGTGTCGTTGTCCTGTTGGAAGGTGAACCTTCGCCCCAGTCTGAGGTCCTGAGCGCTCTGGAGCAGGTTTTCATCAAGGATATCTCTGTACTTTGCTCTGTTTATCTTTCCCTCAATCCTTACTAGTCTCCCAGTCCCTGCCGCTGAAAAACATCCCCACAGCATGATGCTGCCACCACCATGCTTCACCGTAGGGATGGTATTGGCCAGGTGATGAGCAGTGCCTGGTTTCCACCAGACGTGACACTTGGCATTCAGGCCAAAGAGTTCAATCTTGGTTTCATCAGACCAGAGAATCTTGTTTCTCATGGTTTGAGAGTCCTTTAGGTTGCTTTTGGCAAACTGCAAGCAGGCTGTCGTGCTTTTTACTGAGGAGTGGCATCTGTCTGGATGCTGCTGAAATGGGAGAACCTTCCAGAAGGACAACCATCTCCACAGAGGAACTCTGGAGCTCTGTCAGTGACCATCGGGTTCTTAGTCACTTCCCTGACCAAGGCACTTCTCCCATGATTGCTGAGTTTGGCTGGGCGGCCAGCTCTAGGAAGAGTCTTGGTGGTTCCAAACTTCTTCCACTTAAGAATGATGGAGGCCACTGTGTTCTTGGGGAACATCAATGCTGCAGACATTTGTTGGTACCCTTCTCCAGATCTGTGCCTCGACACAATACTGTCTCAGAGCTCTACGTACAATTCCTCTGACCTCATCACTTGGTTTTTGCTCTGACATGCACTGTCAACTGTAGACCGGTGTGTGCCTTTCCAAATCATGTCCAATCAATTGAATTTACCACAAGTGGAAACCTATCAAGTTGTAGAAACATCTCAAGGATGATCAATGGAAACAGGATGAACCTGAGCTCAATTTTGAGTCTCATAGCAAAGGGTCTGAACTCTTATGTAAATTAGGTAATTTATTTTAGGTTTTGTAAATTTGCAAACATTTCTAAAAACCTGTTTTCACTTTGTCATTATGGGGTATTGTGTGTAGATTGATGAGGAAAATGTTTTATTTAATCCATTTTAGAATAAGGCTGTAATGTAACAAAATGTGGGAAAAGGGAAGGGGTCTGAATACTTTCCGAATGCACTGTAGTTGCCAATGGCAGCCTGCAGTACCCCGGTCGGCCTTCAACTTGAGTTACTAAATGACAAGGGGCAGCACTGAGTTAGCCTGCAATGCCACTTCCTGGAGTAGCTCAAACTGCATGTTATGTCTCCAAGAGACACCATTTTAACAGGCTTAATTTGGCTTCAATGCACTGTTGTGTCTTCACATATGAATTAATGGTGTCACGTGATCGATGGCTTTGTCCATTCATATATACAGTCATAGAGCCTACCTCACTGTGTGCACAGTGATTAACATACGCTCCTAAAAAGTTATCACAACACCACATCACAACCCAAACAGTAATACCTCCACGTGTATACCTCCTAATTGGACAAAGTTGTTGATCCTTTTACGTCACCACTCTATCCAAGGTCAAGCCAAATTACTTGAACTCACATACAGAGAGAGATTCATTGTTTGGGCCAAAGTACTGAAGTAAAAATGTCCTGACATCTGAGGTTTTGTAGAATCCTAAATGTTTTATGCCATATTCTAGTGAAGCAGATGGTGGTTAAAAACCAGGAAAAATAAATACTACATCAGGAAAGGGTCACTGTCAGTCAGTTTCCAGGTAGTGATTTGCACCAAAAAGACAGCTCTGTATTCTGCTGTAATCTGATATTAGTTTACAGCCGGCAATGAGGCAGAGGAACAGGTTTCTTTGTTCGGATATCCACATTCCTTCTCCCGGACTTTCACTAAGGTTATGTGTATTCTGTCAGTTGGAAGACAACAGCGTGCCTCATTCTAAATCGTTCATACAGTAGGCCTTGTAATTAGTAGCTGCAAAACAAACAGTATGATTGTCAACATCCTATACATTTATTGTGTATTCACTACAAAACTTACATTTTCACTAATTTCCTTTCCACATGTAGTAGGCGATCTTCA
Source organism: Salvelinus namaycush (assembly GCF_016432855.1). NCBI lineage: Eukaryota > Metazoa > Chordata > Actinopteri > Salmoniformes > Salmonidae > Salvelinus > Salvelinus namaycush. The sequence goes on along the minus strand of NC_052338.1, from coordinate 4,678,640 downwards.
GGAAGCTGTTACTGTTAGCAGTTGTTATTCTTCATTAACACAGAACCCAAAGCAAATAGGTTCATTCAAAGAGAACAATCATGCTGGGAAGTAGATGGTCGATGTTCATCCTTCCCTGTCCTCAGTGTTTCTCTCCACAGAACAAAGTGATAATGTAATTTATAACCCCCAACCCTAGCCTGTGGTTGACCAATTATAATTCCTTGCAGTAAAATTGGGCAAATAGCAAGTATCCTGTTTCAGGCTCAGTGTATTGACAATTTGGACCAATGAGAACTTGACACATGTAGCTATGAGACCCAGACTGAAATTCCTACACAGATTCTAAACAGATGTTGAACTGAAAATCAACGATTTCCATTGATCGTTAATTTCCTATTGACCTTTTACTACTCTCTGTATTCTTAAAATATTATTCCATTACTAAAACATTGAGCTCTCATAAAACAAGATAAGTAGGTATATAGGATGTAACGGCCTTGTCAGATAATAGAGAATATACTAAAAGTCAATTCAGCAAGATTCATTTATTGGATATTTAGAGCTTCTTAAATTATACCTCTGAGTGAGACATTGTAGGCCATGAACCTAATGAACAGTCCTACATTGTATATGTAAATTCACTAACTCAAAGTCATAGTTGCTGACTTCATTGTAGACATGAGTGTTTTGCGTGCTTCCAATCAGTAATTGGTGTATAATGGCCAGCGAGATCTGGCCTGTTATTCTACCCCATAGCAGCCTAATTGAAATGAACAAAGTAAACCTCATGCTCAACTGCATATTCCTCGGACAGGTGCAATGTTCAAGGTGCTGTCTCTTTCATTTGTCATTTTATGAAGCCATTTTATTCTGGGATTTCGATTTGGTTTATTGTGAGGAGATGAGGAAGTGTCCATGAAACCAATAGCATCTCTTAGAAATGTGTGGCTTGCCAAACAGGATACAGACCAAACAAAGGTAATTGCTTACTGTGATAAGGTGAATGGGAGTGAGTAGGGCTGTGACGGTACCAGTATTGCAATATTATTTTCCATGGAAAAAATGAAAACACGAAGCAGACCAAACTCTGGGGTTAATTAAAAAGCTGTTGTATGCTATAGGTTGGAAAAAATAAATGTGACTCTGAATGACAACATAATGATCTTAGTTTCCAACATTAGGGCTGTTTTCCTGAAGAAGTTAAATCTGCTTTGTGTTTTGGTTCCTTGCCTTGATACTAACGAGTAACGTGATGCTGGTGTCGTCCCGGCCCTAGTTGTGAGTGACTATGAAATGCAGGATTTCAGTGGAAAATGTCTGATGGAATATTTTTGGGGGATCTGAGCATCCCTTTAAAAATGCACTGCTCTGCTTTGAGCCTGCTTCCTCCATCTTTGAATTCAAATTCAATTAAAATCTCCCCCATCACATACTGCCCCTTCTCTTTCGTTTTAGGCTACCTTTTAAGGTTGCATAAGTCATCAAATTTGTCATAAATACATTGACTTATTCAATGTAGAGATAAAAAGGGAGGGATAATGAGACATACAGTACCAGTCAAGTTTGGACACACCTACTCATTCCAGGGTTTTTCTTTATTTTTTACTATTTTCTACATTGTAGAATAATAGTGAAGACATCAAAACTATGAAATAACACACATGGAATCATGTAGTAACCAAAAGAGTGTTTAACAAATCAAAATATATTTGAGATTCTTCAAAGTAGCCACCCTTGGCCTTGATGACAGCTTTGCACACACTTGGCATTCTCTCAACCAGCTTCATAAGGTAGTCACTTGGAATGCATTTTAATTAACAGGTGTGCCTTAAAAGTAATTTGTGGAATTTATTTTCTTCTTAATGCATTTGATGGCAATAACAGTTCAAATAAACAAAGAGAAATGACAGTCCATTACTTCAGTCAATCTGGAAAATGTCAAGAACTTTGAACGTTTCTTCAAGTGCAGTTGCAAAAACCATCAAGCGCTAAGATGAAACTGGCTCTCATGAGGACCGCCACAGGATAGGAAGACCCAGAGTTACCTCTGCTGCAGAGGATAAGTTCATTAGAGTTGCCAGCCTCAAATTGCAGCCCAAATAATTGCTTCAGAGTTCAAGTAACAGCTGAGTGGCGCAGTGGTCTAAGGCACTGCGTCTCAGCGCTAAAGGCGTCACTACAGACCCTGGTTCGATACCGGGCTGTATCACAACCGGCCGTGATCGGGAGTCCCATAGGGCAGAGCACAATTGGCCCAGCATCGTCCGGGTTAGGGGAGAGTTTGGCTGTGGTAGGCCGTCATTGTAAATAAGAATTTGTTCTTCACTGACTTGCTCGTTAAATAAAAAAACAGACACATATCAACTGTTCAGAGGAGACTGTGTGAATCAGGCCTTCATGGTCGAATTGCTGAAAAGAAACCACTACTAAAGGACACCAATAATAAGAAGAGACTTGCTTGGGCCAAGGAACACGAGCAATGGACATTAGACCGGTGGAAATCTGACCTTTTGGTCTGAGTCCAAATTTGAGATGTTTGGTTCCAACCGCTGTATCTTTGTGAGACACAGAGTAGGTAAACGGAGGATCTCCGCATGTGTGGTTCCCACCATGAAGCATGGAGGAGGTGGTGTGGGGGGGCTTTGCTGGTGACAGTCTGTGACTTATTTAGATTCAAGTCACACTTATCCAGCATGGCTACCACAGCATTCTGCCACGATACGCCATCCTATCTGGTTTGGGCTTAGTGGGACTATCATTTATTTTTCAACAGGACAATGACCCAACGCACCTCCATGCTGTGTAAGGGCTATTTGACCAAGAAGGAGAGTGATGAAATGCTGCATCAGATGACCTGGCCGCCACAATCACCCGACATCAACCCAATTGAGATGGTTTGGAATGAGTTGGACCACAGAGTGAAGGAAAAGCAGCCAACAAGTGCTCAGCATATGTGGGAACTCCTTCAAGACTGTTGGAAAAGCATTCCAGATTAAGCTGGTTGAGAGAATGCCAAGCTGTCAAGGCAAAGGGTGGTTAACTTGAAGAATCTCAAATATAAAATATATTTTGATTTGTTTGAGTCTTTTTTTAGTTACTACGTGATTCCATATGTGTTATTTCATAGTTTTGATGAAACCCTCGAATGAGTAGGTGTGTGCAAACTTTAGACTGGTACTGTATATCTTAATAGTGCTCTATTTTTCTCCAATGGACAACTCTTAAGAAATGTTCTAGGAAGTGACACTAAGCAATGTAATTCCCGTAACCGTCATCATAACCCAGTCATCACCACCACAGCTCTCCAATGTACTGTACAGATTGTACAACCTATAAAGGAGTGTCAAGGTCTTATTCTTTTTGCTCTATTTCCTCCTTCTCAAGCTGAAGACTGTCACTCATTAACTCAATGAGGTGCATACTAACAAAGGCTACTCTTGTTGCTTAGCAACAACCCCCCCTCAATAAACCCTCAAACTCACAGGCACGCAATTCTCTCCATAGAATCTCACACACAGTAAAGCTATTTTGAATATCAATGCAAAATGCCTTTACTGAGAGATGTTTTCCCCATGTATTCTATCTAATCTGACTACTATCAGCATTTTGATAAAGTTTTTTTTGTGTGTTAATGTGCGGTCACAGTATGTGCATAAATAGCTTGACATTTATTTTGAAGAATAGACCTTCAGAAAATAGTTAAATTCTGTTATTGACCCATTATCTCTCTGTGTTTTCTTTTCAGGGGAACCTGCTCAGTATGACCCCACCTTCAATGGACCCATTCGGAAAAGGTAGCCTCTTCCGCTAAGTATCTCTCACTTATTTTGTCTCTTGCTCTCTACAAAGCCTACAAGCCTAGCCCTAACTATCACTATATCTCTGTATGCAAATTGTCCATTGTATGTCTAAAGTGCCTTGCTAGGCATACTTTCTGTAAAACAATTCTGCCCGGAGGCATGTATAACACAGCAATGCTCAAAATCACTTTGTGTGTTATTGTCTCCCCGTTCTCCCTCAGAGGCTGCACTGATGTCATCTGCTGTGTTCTCTTCATGGTCGTGATCCTTGGCTACATGGCAGTGGGAATTTTGGGTAAGATGGGCCTTCTACGCACCTCCCACCTCTCTCAGACCTTTTCTCTCACTCACACAAACTTACTTATTCCCTATGATAATTATTTTCTCTCTCTCGCACCATTAGATGAAATCTGATTCCTGACGTTATCTCTCTCTGGCTGTCAACCTCTTTGACTCTTACGTCCCTTTTGAAACTCTGGTGTCCTCGCCATAACACCCTATGTAAATGTAGTATTAGCAGGCGGAATGCACAGTCTGGCTAAACAAAACCACAGTGACATAATCATCTTGGTCCCTTCCTCAATTCCAACAGCTTGTCAAAATACCACTCACAAGTGAGAACAGAACTCCATTATTGAGAGTGCACTGAAAACATAAGTTTGTCATTGATACTATGATTTCCTGACTTTTCCCCTCTTCAAGGTCTCAACCCTCACCCTTCTCTAGTATTATAAGGTATCTCTATGGCCTTGATATTCTCCTACTTTTCCTGCCTTTCGGTCGAAAGGCCTCCCTCATCTCTGACTCCCACCCACAGTGGTTCCGAAGAGCAGTTCCAAAGCAGAAGCTCACCCTCACCCATGACATCCATGACCTGTCATCAAACACATTCCAGCAGCCACTCACTCTGCCTTATCTAGAGTCAATAGAGCTGCCTGATAAGAAAGGAGGTCATATGAATATATGGCCAATATCAATAGCTTAGTATGTGATTAATGTGATAGGATATTGTGCATTGACCGGATATACAGTCGTGGCCAAAAGTTTTGAGAATGACACAATTATGAATTTTCAGTCTGCTGCCTCAGTTTGTATGATGGCAATTTTGCATATACTCCAGAATGTTATGAAGAGTGATCAGATTAATTGCAAAGTACCTCTTTGCCATGCAAATTACCTGAATCCCCAAAAAACATTTCCACTGCATTTCATCCCTGCCACAAAAGGACCAGCTGACATCATGTCAGTGATTCTCTCGTTAACACAGGTGTGAGTGTTGACGAGGACAAGGCTGGAGATCACTCTGTCATGCTGATTTGAGTTCGAATAACAGACTGGAAGCTTCAAAAGGAGGGTGGTGCTTGGAATCATTGTTCTTCCTCTGTCAACCATGGTTACCTGCAAGGAAACACATGCCATCATCATTGCTTTACACAAAAAGGGCTTCACGGGCAAGGATATTGCTGCCAGTAAGATTGCACCTAAATCAACCATTTATCGGATCATCAAGAACTTCAAGGAGAGCGGTTCAATTGTTGTGAAGAAGACTTCAGGGCGCCCAAGAAAGTCCAGCAAGCGCCAGGACCGTCTCCTAAAGTTGATTCAGCTGCGGGATCGGGGCACCACCAGTACAGAGCTTACTCAGGAATGGCAGCAGGCAGGTGTGAGTGCATCTGCACGCACAGTGAGGCGAAGACTTTTGGAGGATGGCCTGGTGTCAAGAAGGGCAGCAAAGAAGCCACTTCTCTCCAGGAAAAACATCAGGGACAGACTGATATTCTGCAAAAGGTACAGGGATTGGACTGCTGAGGACTGGGATAAAGTCATTTTCTCTGATGAATCCCCTTTCCGATTGTTTGGGGCATCCGGAGAAAAGCTTGTCCGAAGAAGACAAGGTGAGCGCTACCATCAGTCCTGTGTCATGCCAACAGTAAAGCATCCTGAGACCATTCATGGGTGGGGTTGCTTCTCAGCCAAGGGAGTGGGCTCACTCACAATTTTGCCTAAGAACACAGCCATGAATAAAGAATGGTACCAACACATCACACAGAACAACAACACACAGAGCAACTTCTCCCAACCATCCAGGAACAGTTTGGTGACGAACAATGCCTTTTCCAGCATGATGGAGCACCTTGCCATAAGGCAAAAGTGATAACGAAGTGGCTCGGGAAACAAGACATTGATATTTTGGGTCCATGGTCAGGAAACTCCCCAGACCTTAATCCCATTGAGAACTTGTGGTCAATCCTCAAGAGGCGGGTGGACAAAAAAACACACAAATTCTGACAAACTCCAAGAATTGATTATGCAAGAATGGGCTGCCATCAGTCAGGATGTGGCCCAGAAGTTAATTGACAGCATGCCAGGGCGCATTGCAGAGGTCTTGAAAAAGAAGGGTCAACACTGCAAATATTGACTCTTTGCATCAACTTCATGTAATTGTTAATAAAAGCCTTTGACACATATGAAATGCTTGTGATTATACTTCAGTATTCCATAGTAACATCTGACAAAAATATATAAAGACACTGAAGCAGCAAACTTTGTGAAAATTAATATTTGTGTCATTCTCAAAACTTTTGGCCACAACTGTACAGTAGGCCATTTATTGAAAAGGGTGGTGGTTTAGTATATAAAATTACGCGCCTCCATGCCTCCATGCTCTGGACACTACGCTGACAGACACAGCAAACCTTCTTGCCACAGCTCGCATTGATGTGCCATCCTGGATGAGCTGCACTACCTGAGCCACTTGTGTGGGTTGTAGACTCCGTCTCATGCTACCCCTAGAGTGAGAGCACCGCCAGCATTCAAAAGTGACCAAAACATCAGCCAGGAAGCATAGGAACTGAGAAGTGGTCTGTGGTCACCACCTGCAGAATCACTCCTTTATTGGGGGTGTCTTGCTAATTGCCTATAATTTCCACCTTTTTGTCTATTCCATTTGCACAACAGCATGTGAAATTTATTGTCAATCAGTGTTGCTTCCTAAGTGGACAGTTTGATTTCACAGAAGTGTGATTGACTTGGAGTTACATTGTGTTGTTTAAGTGTTCCCTTTATTTTTTTGAGCAGTGTATATTGGTGTCCCCACGTCTCTATTAGATATTGATGTGTTTTTATATTTCCACCAGCCTGGCTTTATGGTGATCCCCGGCACGTCCTCTACCCACGGAACTCTACTGGAATGTTCTGTGGCATCGGGCTCAATGTGTAAGGACCTCTCTGGTGTTTGATGTGCTTGAACTAGAAGTCCTTTATGAACCATCAAGTATTATTTTATTCAGAAGTTCAGAACACTTGATGCTATGTAATGTGAATTTACTAATCATGCATTTTTGCCATGATTGGCCACATTTTCTGCTTTTATCTGTTGCATCTGAGTCACATTTCATCATTACATAATAATTCAAGCTTGGCATGCCTCACTACGTACTGAACTGTCATGTTATATATTTCGTTCAGAATGCATAGCTTGGTAACTTTTGCTTTCGCAGAGCTCAACCCAGCGTGTTCTACTTTGACATACTGAAATGTGCCACATCAATCAACGTCATGGCCGCCGTCCTTAATGGGTTACAGTGCCCCACCACACAAGTACAGTAACATCACACCTTTATAATATCTTAGTTTCTTTAAAGGCTGATGTCAGGAGTAATAAGGAACTCTGTGCACATCTCCAATTTCCCATTGTGTGTGTTTATACTCTTATTAATACCTGGGTCCAATTTGTATGTATATCTAATGTCTTCATCAAGCCGCTGGGAATCATACAAGTTGTCTTCTATTTCATTTTCATTTGTGTGAGGTCTTTCTTTCATTGTCTCTACATCCCAAAGTGACTTACTGACTTTATTGTCCTCATGGGGAAATTTTGCAGCAGTGTCATGTACATGTTTAATGTGGCATTTAAATACAAAACTAAATTGACAATAAAACTTTCATAAGTTACATACCAATATAACATTTTAAAAAATTAAAATGTAATGTGTTTCTCCATATCTGAGACAGGCAACACGTTTATGTCACAAAGTGAAGACCTCTTCTTTCCTCACTCTGCAGGTGTGTGTGGAAAAGTGCCCAGATGTATTCTGGGCTCTGAATCCTTTGGCCTACTTACCGAACGCCACGCCACAAGACTATTTCAACCAATCACTCTGCGTGCCATCCTTTGACCTAGCATCAACTAAACTGGTAAGTCCCATCCTATTCTTACGGAGGTTTGTAAATTCACTTCTTTAGATAGGCTTTCATTGATCATTGTTGTCACTGACTCCTCAAAGCCTTGGACTATCTTTTGGAAATAGATTTAACAGGAGGGGTTTCCCAGTTTTTTTTTTTTTTTTACTCTATGTAGCTGAAGATAGTAGTTTATCCTTTTTTCCCCCTTTGCCTCTCAGAAAGTTAAAGAAATTGTGGATCAAGAGCTGTGCCCGTTCTTCTACACTCCTACAATCTCTGGTGAGTGTGCCTTTTTTCATATTTCATTTCATAAATTACAGATCTAGATGCTTTTAAGTCATTAAATGTAAACATTTCTAATGTTTTCCTCTGTCTAGTGCTGGGAAGATGCATACCTGATGTTACCGCTCTGAAAAATATTCCTAAAGACTTTGCCAATACGCCAGGCTTGCCATCAAGCATCAATGATACAGTCAATGGCATCAGGAACGCCACAGGGTAGGGGGTGTTACACACACAGACACACACACACTGTAAATACCCATTAATAACCCATAATCTTTCTTTCTCACTGCCAGTGATTGGTCCTTGATTGAGTGAGTTAAATTGATCTCACATCAATATAGTAGACTAGTTCCTTTGTGTAGACTTAGATCTGTGTTAGCATGTTTGTGTTAGTGTCTTGCTTTATGATAGTGGTAGCCCTTTGCCATACCCTCGTAGTCATCTGCCCTGTCATTTAGCTCCAGTAGTACCCTTGCACATGGCTAGAACATTACTTTTAGTATTAGCTTTTAGTACAGAGTCGATCCACAAAGCCTTGGGTTGATTCTGAGGATAATATTAACACTGAGTCTGACCATGATGTCCAGACCTGAGTGGTCATTTTAGAATGTCATTAACTAAGAATAAGACTTAAGATAAGTAGGCTATTAGAATTATGTTCATCCTTTGACACATAAAACGTATGAGCATGTGTAATAGTGGGCACTTGTTAGTATTTGATACAGAAACAACCCAAGGATCTGTCAGTCGGCTCTAGTTGTACAACCTCCCAAATTACCCCTCAATGTGCTGTAGTAAACAATACACTTACTGGTACTGAATACCAGCAGTCAAAGAAAGCTTTTAATGTTACCATCTCTTTGTATTGAGCTCTATAAATACCACCAATGTATTTTTATTTTACCTTTATTTAACTAGGCAAGTCAGTTAAGAACAAGTTCTTATTTACAATGACGGCCTAGGAACAGTGGCAGAACGACAGAATTTTACCTTGTCAGCTCGGGGATTTGATCTAGCAACCTTTCGGTTACTGGCCCAACGCATGAATGTACTATTACGAAGAAACCTCTTTATATTTCTCTTTCTTTGTTCCTCTCATCTCCTCTACTTCTAAATCTTCTGTGCTTTTATCTTTATTTATCGTGTAGTACTCTGCATCATGCTGTTTTGTGTCAGAGACATTGTCAGTAATTACTAGCGTTAACAGGTCTTTTCCCGGTTTGTGTTGTAGTGACATAGTAAACGGCTTCAATGCCAAGGAGATCGGAGTGAGAATCTTTGAGGACTTTGCGTCATCATGGCAGTGGATCATCGCGTGAGTCTCTCTCGGGCTCATTTTCAACTACTGCCAGTTACTTGTCAATTCACAATTTCCATTGTCCTGTATTGTTGTATTAGAACAGGATAAACCAGAACATGTTGCGTTGTTGTTCATCTTCTCAGCTGATCTTTCAGTTTACACAAATTTAACTCATTAAATATAAGATATGCTCGACTAAGAATCTAACATTTTATTAGAGATGGCATGCTTATTAGGACCGGAACGATACATATGACTTGAAATGTATCTTATTTTTCTTTCTTATTCTCCTCTACCTCCTTTTAACTTGACCCTCTCCGCTCTTCCAATCCTGTCTTACTCTGCTGTGTACCTTTCTCCTCTCCTCCCTCAGTGCTCTAGTCATAGCCATGGTTGTCAGTTTTCTGTTCCTCCTCCTGTTGCGGTTCATCGCCCCTGTTATGGTCTGGGTCCTTATATTTGGAGTTTTGGCAGTAGGTGCCTATGGTAAGTCATTGATGATAATAATATGTCTACTAACATGTTTATATGTAGGTCACAGTTTAAGAACATTGACTTTTCAGGGTGGTTAAAGCATCTTATTTCTCTCTCTTGCTCTCTGTCTGTCTGTCTGTAGGTATATATCACTGCTGGTGGGAATACGACAACTACAGAAAGTCGACCGTCTCCATCACTGACATAGGCTTCACCACCGACTTCAAGGTCTACCTTCAGGTCAAGGAGACCTGGCTGGCCTTCTGTGAGTCTGATATTACACATGCTCTTTTTATGTCTCTGTTTTTCTCTGTTTACAGACTGACAGACATGCCTTTCTGATGACAACTTTGTACCGTTGTGTTGACCTATCTGCTTTCTCTCTCTTATTCTTTCTCACTCAGTGATAATCCTATCTGTGGTAGAGGGTATTCTTCTCCTGACCTTGATCTTTCTACGGACCAGAATCCTCATCGCCATCGCTCTCATCCAGGAGTCCAGCAAGTGAGTCAAGTTAGATATGAGCCAGGATTACACATACTGGCCCATACTTACACACACACACACATACCCATGTATTGTGACAAATATTCCACCAATATTGTGATACAACCTAACTTTTCAGCACACGTACTATAATGTTTTACAGGGCTGTCAGTCACATGATGTCTACACTGTTCTACCCTCTCGTCACCTTTGTTCTCCTGGTGGTGTGTGTGGCCTACTGGGGTATCACTGCTCTGTATCCTCTCTGTCGTGTAAATATTTGAGTATTTTACACTGCCTATTATAATTTTATGACAAATAATCATAAGGTCTGTTTTGTATCTGTGTTCCACTGAGCACTGTCTACAAACTCCACGGTATCGTTAACCCACTTAACAGAAGATGTTTAGGTATCTGGCCACTTCAGGCATTCCAGTGTACAAAGTGGTGACTCTCAACTCTACTCAGGGTAACTGTGGCCAAATCGGCGGCAATGTGACCTGTGACCCACAGGTAAGTGTCCCTGACGAACTTTGACCCCATAGAGATAGATGCATAAGCCCAACTCAGATATCAGAAACACACACAAAATGTGTGTACTTGCTTCAGCCATCTACGTAAAAAAAAAAGAATATCTGTTTGACCCCTTTCCGTGTCTCCATTCATATTTCATCCCTTCCTCTTTCATCTCTCCCCCCTCCTGTCTTTCCCTCAGACATTCTACAACTCTACAGACTACTCGTGGTGTCCGTCGGCGCGCTGCATCTTCATCAAGTACAACAACGAGGGCCTGCTGCAGAGGAACCTGTTTAACCTGCAGATCTACAACGTGGTGGCCTTCCTGTGGTGCATCAACTTTGTCATCGCCCTGGGCCAGTGCACCCTGGCTGGGGCCTTCGCCTCCTACTACTGGGCCTTCAGCAAGCCCTCAGACATCCCCACCTTCCCCTTGTCCCAGGCCTTCATCCGCACGCTACGGTAAGGGTGTAGACACGTTTCAGCAGTCGGGCTGTGGTGGTGCCTTTCCTTGCCTGAGTGTCCACAGACCATATACTTGTACAGTTATAATTTGAGCCAGAATCCAATTAGTATTTTGTTATCTATCCATTCAACTAACTCCCTTTCTCCCCATATGTCTATAGCTGTGTTCAAATACTCAAATTAACCGTACTATTTGTTACGTGAATTGAGTATATAGTATGCTTATTGGTTATAGTATGGATATAGTTAGTATGCCAAAAGTTCCCAGAATGTCGTACTAAATTTGCCAAAATACGAAGTACACATTCAGTGGACACTATTTCCATGCTGTTAGGGTCCATAGTGCAATTCTTCAGAGAATAGGCGTGGCTTCATAACTTTTCAGAGTTGAAGAAAATGGCAGAAAAGATGCAGCCGAAGTCAGTCGAAAGCGGATACAAATTCATTGCTTTAACTAATTAAGACAAATGTTGAGCAATGTAATAAAGTAATGACTTTTCAAATAAGTTACGTTACACGTTATGTTGGCCGACAACTTGTTAACTACTCTCTCCTTACGAACCGCATAGCATTACAGCAGTATGTACCGGTATGTAAGCTAGTTACCTAAGGTTAGTTGCCTACTAAGACATTGAACTTGCCAGGAAGTATATTAACTACCCCACGTTTATTGACTTGATTATTCACATCATTCTTAGTTAAGTGCGTTTCAATGGACATTGTTAATTCTGGCTATCTACTCTGATTTCGGAGCACTCTCGCTCAGAATAACTGGTGAATATATGAACGCTCAACACCCGTTGACTATAGCGGGTGTCAGTAGACGTTGGCAAAAAAAGCGTAGCTAATTTAATTGTTGCCAGCAGCACAGTTAGTCACCAACTCTCTGGATAACATGAAAACTGCCTAACCAGCTCTGCTAGGGTGATTAAAATGGTCAGAGTGAGGTGTTCTCTCATTTGTGTCTGGAAGTAGCTAGCCAACGTTAGCCAGTTCGCTTGGGTGCTTGACTGACCTACTCCTCGGCCAGAGCGTCCAGTTTGCGCTCTGAGCAAAACGCTCTGAATTTATGGACAGACAATCTGACAACGCTCTGGATTTATGAGCGCACTCTAGCACTCCAGATTGAATTTAAGAACACACCCGAAATTTTTAAATGTTTAGCTAGTCATTTGTTATGCTAACAAGCTAGCAAGATGCTGCATAGCAACAGCATCAACTTCCGGTAGACAGGCGAAGCTCTAGTACGCGCAACTGAAACGATACCGTTCGTTTACAGTATACTAAAATGAACTAATAGTATATACTCATTAACTATACAGTATGTTAGAATGGGTATTCGAACACAGCTGATGTTGCTTCTCTTAGATACCATGTTGGCTCCCTGGCGTTTGGTGCTTTGATCCTCACCCTCATCCAGGTAGTTCGAATCATCCTGGAGTACCTGGACCACAAGACCAGAGGTAAGGCTGGATTTTCCCTTGGAAACCTGTTATTGTTATCCGATTAGCCTCTTAGAGTCGATATCTGCGCACCTACGGAAATCGAAATTGGCCTAATATGGAACTAGTCAATTATGCCAAGCTCTCACATAATGCATGTTGTAATGTAAGGGTAATGGAGCTCCCCAGCTTGTAGTCGTAAAACCCGGAAATTAGTTACCTCTGGTTCGTTCAGCCATCCGTATGGGGAAAGAAGAGGGTTTTTGAATAAATGCTGAAAAAAGGTCTGAGGTTAACATAGGCTTAGGAGATCTTATACTTTTTGTTCTATGAGATAATAGCAGTCAACATTACCTTTTGAATTATGAAGCCTTTGTTGTTTTTCATGACATAAAACGTATGTGAGATCCTACACCTGTGTTGACCACATACTTTTTTAAATTTTTTGGCCTTTTATCCAAAAACCTTACAAAAACACCATTCATTTTTCCCATAGCCTTTTTGAAAAAACAATGGTGGAGTTCGTGCCTACAAAAAGACGGCATTACTATTTCTCTCTGTCTCTCTAGCGGCTCAAAACCCCTGTGCTCGGTTCCTTATGTGCTGTCTGAAGTGTTGCTTCTGGTGTCTGGAGAAGTTCATCAAGTTCCTCAATAGAAACGCCTACATCATGGTCAGTCTCTACTACATCCTCACATGTACCTGTTAACTACAACTACGTGTCTGTCAATCTCTCCCTCAGTTCCCCCAGTGTAGAGTATTTCTGGTAGGCTATGTATCTAATACACAGTCCTCTTTTCCCCAAAGATTGCCGTATATGGAAAAAACTTCTGTGTCTCCGCGAAAAACGCATTCATGCTTCTAATGAGGAACATTGTCAGGTGTGTGTTCTAGTATTGGTTGGTATGCCTGTAGGAATGTGTAGACTTGTTTTCCCCCCCCCCCCTCTTACATAAGAACATTTGCATGGATTTGATTGACTGCTGTGAAACCATAGCTGAATGCTGGGGATGTGTTTCCCTGACGTGCTGACTGTGCCTCTCTCCTCAGGGTGGTGGTGTTAGATAAAGTGACGGACCTGCTGCTCTTCTTTGGGAAGCTGCTAGTGGTGGGAGGAGTAGGTAAGATGACAAACACCAACATAATTATTATGCTGTTTATCATTAGTCATATTTCTGAATAGGAGCTCCTTTTGTGCATTTTACAGGCCAGAAGTGTGATTAGAAAACCTGTCTAAATTAATCGAATCTTTAACCAACCTTCCTCTTCTCTTCTCAGGTGTCCTGGCTTTCTTTTTCTTCTCTGGCAGAATAAGACTACCAGGCAGCAATTTCCGTACTGAAATGCTCAACTACTACTGGATGCCCATTATTGTAAGTGACAGAAAAGTATTCAGATCCCTTCACATTTTTTTCAATTAAAATAGTTCCTCATCAATCTACACATAATACCACATAATGACAAAGCGAAAACAGGTTTTTTATTTATTTTTGCAAATTTACAAAAAATCAAAAACTGAAATGCCTTATTTACATAAGTATTCAGACCCTTTGCTATGAGACTCAAAATTAAGCTCAGGTGCATCCTGTTTCCATTGAGCATCCTTGAGGTCTTTCTACAACTTGATTACAGTCCACCTGTGGTAAAATCAATTGATTGGACATGATTTGGAAAGGCACACACCTGGTTATATAACGTCCCACAGTTGGCAGTGCATTTCAGAGCAAAAACCAAGCCATGAGGTCGAAGGAATTGTCCGTAGAGCTCCGAGACAGGATTGTGTCGAGGCACAGATCTGGAGAAGGGTACCAACAAATGTATGCAGCATTGAAGGTTCCCAAGAACACAATGGCCTCCTCCATTCTTAAATAGAAGAAGTTTGGAACCACCAAGACTCTTCCTAGAGCTGGCTGCCCAGCCCAACTCAGCAATTGGGGGAGAAGGGCCATGGTCAGTGAGATGACCAAAAACCCGATGGTCACTCTGACAGAGCTCGAGTTCCTCTGTGTAGATGGAGAACTTTCCAGAAGGACAACCATCTCTGCAGCACTCCACCAATCAGGCCTTTATGGTAGTGGCCAGACGCAAGACACTCCTCAGTAAAAGGCACATGACATCCCGCTTGGAGTTTACCAAAAGGCACCTAAAGGACTCTCAGACCATGAGAAACAAGATTCTCTGGGATGTGTGTTTTGTCCAATATTTTTATTTAATTAATTTTTATGTTTTAATCCCATCCCCGTCCCCGCAGGAGGCCTTTTGCCTTTTAGTAGGCCGTCATTGTAAATCAGAATTTGTTCTTAACTGACTTGCCTAGTTACATAAAGATAAAATAAATTATGAAACCAAGTTTGAACTATTTGGCCCCCTATGCCAAGTGTCACATCTTGAGGAAACCAGGCTCCGCTCATCACCTGGCCAATACCATCCTTATGGTGAAGCGTGGTAGCAGCATCATGCTTTGGGAATGTTTTTCAGCAGCAGGGACTGTGAGACTAGTCAGGATCAAGGGAAAGATGAACGGAGCAAAGAACAGAGAGATCCTTGATGAAAACCTGCTCCAAAGGGTTCAGGACCTCAGACTGGGGTGAAGGTTCACCTTCCAACAGGACAACGACCCTAAGAACACAGCCAAGACAACGCAGGAGCGGCTTCGGGACAAGTCTCTGAATGTCGTTGAGTGGCCCAGTTTTTTTTATTTATTTTTTATAAATGTACAAACATTTCTAAACATTTTTTTTGCTTTGTCATTAAGGGTTATTGTGTGTAGATATTTTTTTTTAGAATAAGGCTGTAATGAAATGTATTTTTTTTTTTAAAGTGAAGGGGTCTGAATACTTTCCGAATGCACTGTATTTACAGGTATTCCATAGTGGAAGTGAAAGAAGCAGTTAACGATCAATTAAATGTGTGTTAGAGAAAGTAATTGACAGTGGTGTGTATGTCTTTGTGGTAACAGGTGGTTGTGGTGGGAGCGTACCTCATTGCTCATGGATTCTTCAGTGTGTACAACATGTGTGTGGACACACTTTTCCTCTGCTTCTGTGAGTAGAGCACCTCCAGCAACACACATCACTGTATCATATCCTGAGCAGTCACGCATTACATTGCTAAATTTCTTGCTTCATTGCACAAAAACATCTTTCAACATACCTGTCTTGATTTTCTCGCTTCCTTCTTGCTCCCTTTCTCACAGTGGAGGACTTGGAGCGACATGACGGAACGATGCAGAAGCCATACTACATGTCCAAGAACCTGATGAAAATCCTCAATAAAAAGAACAAGGGACCTAAAAAGGGCAAAGGAAAGGATTGATGAAATATTGCCTTGATATTAATCACTGTATAGCACAGTCACTTTCAACAACCTAGAAATACCCAAAAACATCACATCCTAGAAATCTAATTTCGTTTTTTTAGTTATGTTTCAGCCTTATCACGCCTTCCGTTTACACAAATTTGATCACTTTTTTTGCACTTTCAATTTGAGATTACATGTGGTGACCACACGTGTGAACGGAGAAATAGCTGGAACGTAAGAAAATCTCATAACAATTTGAATTGACCAAAGCTAGAGCTGTTTATTAGTCTCTGACCAAAACCAAATGATTATTCTCTTGCAGTGCTTATTTGTTTTCAGAAAAGAGACTATTTTCTCAAGTCAACAAATTATTTATCAGATAGAACAAAAACTTTTGAGACAGATCATCACAACAACAGTTTTAAATACTTTTTTATGATCCTCAGTACTCTGTGTATGATTTCACGTCAAGGTCTGTTTTTTTGTTTTTTTTTGTTAAAGTAACACTTAACAGTTTTTATGATTTTATTTTTTTGTTTTTATATGTAAATATTTATTAATCATTTTGACAATTATTAAAGGCTTTTATAACGGTATTTCTATTTTTTTTTTTTATCCATGCTGACATTACCTGTATGTTGCCTTGCGTAATGATGGATTCCTGTATAGGAAAATAGCTCTAGTTTATTTCACACATCTGCTTAAAGCAGTGGTGCATGTGATCTTCTGAAATGCTCTGTTGAATCATGACACTTGCAGGCACTTGTACATGGGCGCTGAAGACGAAGCTCTCTTTAGCAGAACTTATCGCAAGTCAAGGGTATGAGGTGTCTGAACTGGGGCCCTATTTATATTCTTATAAAGTACTGGACCCTGAAACAAATCAAATTCAGTCTAGAGAGTCTGTTCATCCATTTGGCTGCACTAAACACAATTAATTTTAGTTGTCAAAGATTAATGTTAATTTACCTCGCATACTACGACTCAATATCTCATGTCAAAATCTCACTACATTCCTCAACCTCTTGTCTGCGGAGATCCAGAGAGAAAAGTCACGTGGGAGTCTGCAGTCGTCATGTATGGTGATCTACTACAGGATAGACTCATCGTGTGATCGGGCAATAGTCCAGTACATGAGAGCGCGTGCCTTTTTATTGTTAAATCATTTGTAATAAAGTCACATTAACTGGATTTTAAGCTTTATTTTTTAAAAGCTTTTTCAAACTTAAAATTTCCCATTTACTTTTTATGTCAGATGGTCCAGCACCATCCTCAGGCAATTTTGTACATTTTTGTTGTAATTCTATTTTCTGGAAAAGGCTTAAAATAAAGGTTAAATCCAGGTCATGATCAACCAAAACACAGGGCACTGGTAAATAGTATTACATTGCAGGTTTCTGGCTTTTGTTCTCTTAGTCATCAGCTTGACTATAATCATATTACAAGCATAGCAATAGATGGCATACACCTGATCCAGCTATTTTAGTTTACAGTGAAGCAGAGCATAAACTGCCTGAACAAAAATATAAACACAACATGTAAGGTGTTGGTCCCATGTTTCATGAGCTGAAATAAAAGATCAATGTTCCATACGCATAAAAAATTTGGTTCACAAATTTGTTTACATCCCTGTTAATGAGCATTTCTCCTTTGCTAAAATAATCCATCCACCTGACAGGTGTGGCATATCAAGAAGCTGGTTAAACAGCATGATCATTACACAGGTGCACCTGGGGACAATAAAGGGCCACTCTAAAATGTGCAGTTTTGTCACACAAAACAAAGTCACAGATGTCTCAAGTTTTGAGGGTGTGCAATTGGCATGCTGATTGAAGGAATGTCCACCAGAGCTGTTGCCAGAAAATGGAATGTTAATTTCTCTACCAATGTCATTTTATAGAATTTGGCAGTACAACCAGCAGGCCTCACAATCGCAGACCACGTGCATTGGTGTTGTGTGGGTGAGGGTTTTACTGATGTCAACGTTGTGAACAGAGTGCCCCATCGTGGCGGTACGGTTATGGTATGGGCAGGCATAAGCTATGGACAACGAACACAATTGCATTTTATCAATGGCAATTTTAATGCACAGAGATACCGTGACGAGATCCTGAGGCCCATTGTCGAGCCATTCATCTGCCACCATCACCTCATGTTTCAGCATGATAATGCATGGCCCCATGTCGCAAGTATCTGTACACAATTCCTGGAAGCTGAAAATGTCAGTTCTTCCATGGCCTGCATACTCACCAAACATGTCACCCATTGAACATGTTTGGGATGCTCTGGATCGACACCATGTTCCAGTTCCCACCAATATCCAGCAACTTCGCAAAGCCTTTGAAGAGGAGCGAGACAACATTCCACAATGAACAGCCTGATCAACTCTATGCGAATGAGATGCCGCGCTGCATGAGGGAAATGGTAGCCTGGCAGGTAGGAGTGTTGGGCCGAAAGGTTGCTGGATCGAATCCCCGAGCTGACAAGGTAAAAATGTTGTTCTACCCCTGAGCAAGGCAGTTGACCAGTCATGGGAACAGTGGGTTTTCAGATAAAAAATTTAAAAAAGGTATCTGTGACCAACAAATGCAAATCTGTATTCCGAGTCATATGAAATCCATAGATTAGGGCCTTATTAATTTCAATTTCAATTGACTGATTTCCTTATATGAACTGTAACTCAGTAAAATCTTTGAAGTTGTTCCATGTTGCATTTATATTTGTGTTCAAAATAATTTTATGCTTTGTGGTTCTTTGTGGTTGAATGGATCTCAAAGTTTCACTGATGTGCCTTTCAAAATTCAGCATATTTGGACAGTTAATACACATTTCAACTTCATAAGTGTGCACAAAGAACTTAGACAACACAGGCTACATTAAATGTATTAAACAACTATTTATTCAGAGTGCAGGAAAACATTTCCACAGCTCCGTGACCATTCGGTTTTGCACAATGTCTCACTGTGTCATCTAGCAAAAGACTTGCAAAACAAATGTCATTTCCATCTTTTGTGTCACAAAAGACTCAGAATACAAATGCCTAGCTTGATCTGACAGTGATATGTATGAAATTACTTAGCCCCTTCAACTGTACATCACAAGAAAGACCACCCTCTTCCATCATTTCGTGCCCCCATAGCCCTTCCTTTACTCAACCCCTTGCATGGATGTTATTGGGCTGGTGCTGTTTGGTAAGGTGCTACAGAGTTCCTGGACACTCTTGATCTTCAACCCATTTCATAGACTTCACAGGAGTTGTATCAAAATGAAATGGGTAGGGTGAAATGGGAGTTTCTGTTTCCTTCTCATATACCGGTCAGATAGGTTAGAGTGCATTGTACGAGTACAGAAATGTAACTTGTCTTTCACTGAGTGGAAGAGGGGGACTCTGCTACATCATGACATGCTGGCCAGGTTAAACTCGAGCCATCTCACATCTTGTCTCATTGCCATGGCTGGTCATTCGGAAACACGTAAAAACAGCCTTTACAATATTCATATATACAAATGTGTATATACAGACAGACACACAAACACTTACAATCAGGAGAAACACTCATTGAAATCTTACAATTATAATAGTCCATGTCGTCACATTGGGCACAGTTCATGTTGCTCATCGCATTTAATTTATTTCAGCTGCAGATAACATCAAATACTCATTCTGACTTAAGTCAAAAAGGATCTGACAAACACTATATTGACTTATGCACCTGGGTCATGTTCAGTAGGCACAAAACGGAAGTAAACTGTACAAAACAGTGAAACAGGTACAATCTGAATTTGTCCAATAAACACTTGTTTTATTTTGCTATGTTGTGCCTTAATGAACGTGACTCTGTCATATTTTCCTTTGTAGCACTGTGCCCAGCTACAAACCCCCAAGGACAGGTTTTTAGTACATTTCATCCAGATCAAAAGGATCCTGTGTTGTGTTCCAGATCATTTTGATTTGTAGATTTAAATGTTCCACTAACTGTCCCCCAGAAAATACTGTGACATCATACAGTATTTACTCATGTGGCGAATTCTCCAGAGCACAACTGTACACAATACTGCTCACTCCAGCCTTCCCGTACACTACTCTCATGACTCTTTACAATAGTGTTAGTCTTAACATATATGACAAAGAACTCTCATAACGTGTCCACATTATTAGGCCTGTCTTATCTATGACTTCACAGTGCAATGGCAGTTTGTTAAGAGAATATACAAAGTTGTTATTGTACCCGTCTGTAGACCATCCTAAAGAATGTTCATAAATTATTTTCTTAAAATCTACAGACAAAAATTGAATCAGTTTAGTTGTAATCAGGACTATTCAAATACATTTTCCCAAAATCGTACTTGACGGTGATACATCGCTCTTTGGCCTGGGGAAAAAAAGTGTCTATAGCAATTTTTTTTTTTATTGTATCAGGTTATAATCCCATTCTCACCCTCCCTTAAAACCAAACAAGCTCTAATATTTGGGGAATAGCCTAAACCTGAAATTCCTTCGAAGGGTGATTTTTGTATTCCATTTTGTCTAAGTACAGTTGAAGTCGGAAGTTTCATTTTTCAACCACTCCACAAATTTCTTGTTAACAAACTATAGTTTTGGCAAGTCGGTTAGGACATATACTTTGTGCATGACACAAGTCATTTTTCCAACAATTGTTTACAGACAGATTATTTCACTTAACTCATTGCATCACAATTCCAGTGGGTCAGAAGTTTACATACACTAAGTTGACTGTGCCTTTAAACAGCTCGGAAAATTCCAGAAAAGGATGTCATGGCTTTAGAAGCTTCTGATAGGCTAATTGACATCATATGAGTCAATTGGAGGTGTACCTGTGGCTGCATTTCAAGGCCTTCAAGCTCAGTGCCTCTTTGCTTGACATCATGGGAAAATCAAAAGAAGAAATCAGCCAAGACCTCAGAATTTTTTGGGATGACCTCCACAAGTCTGGTTCATCCTTGGGAGAAATTTCCAAACGCCTGCAGGTACCACGTTATTCTGTACAAACAATAGTATGTAAGTATAAACACCATGGGACCACGCAGCCATCATAGCGCTCAGGAAGGGGACGCATTCTGTCTCCTAGAGATGAACGTACTTCAGTGCGAAAGAAATAAAAGCTGAAATAAATCCTTCTCTGTACTATTATTCTGACATTTCACATTAAAATAAAGTGGTGATTCTAACTGACCTGAGACAGGGAATTTTTACTAGGATTAAATATCCGGAATTGTGAAAAACTGAGTTTAAATGTATTTGGCTAAGGTGTATGTAAACTTCAGACTTCAACTGTATCTCTAGGTATTGTGGTACAGTAAAGTTACTTAGTGATCATTGTCATACTCCCCTAATTTACAATTAACTCAATCCAACCATTTCTCTCAACACTGATTCCAGTCTATACACCAGTCCCATCCCTAAAAAGTCAGCCCCCACGCTTCAACCCAGGTATCCACTGTGTGTGTGTGTGCATGTGGTGTATTTATGTACAAATGCAGAGAAAGGTCGAAAGATTGACTTCGCTTCACTCACCCTCACGTTTGGGTATCATCCACCACCACAGAGTGGTGTCTCAGTGTACTCTCCCAATCCAAATGAATCTCGTAAATCATTTGGGGGGGGGGGGCTAATACACAAATATTTGACACGTTTGTTTGCTGCATTAGATATCGCTTGCTAAGAGTAAACTGACAGTCATCCCACCACCACCCATCTATAGTCTAAAGTCTCCCAGTCTCTACTGAGCCAGAAAGTCGGTAGTTCCTGATGCTTTGATGTGTGTGTAATATATATATACATACACACACACACACACTCCCCCATCCCTACACCTCTCCTTTTCCACCTTCTATCCATCTTCTCCCTCACACAGTCAGCAGCCAGAAGAACAAGAAGATGGCCACGAACAGGAAGAGAGAGTCCTGCCAGTTGTTGCCGTTGTCAGGGTCGCCTTGGTGATCGGCTGCGTATGCGTCTTGGGGGGGGGGGGGGAGAACAGTGATAACATTGCAATGATCAGCCAATAGCCATTGTGTCAAGGAATACATTATGGTTGTGTGGGTGTCTGTTTGTGTGTACCTGCTCTGTGGAAGGGGTCATTGGTGTTGAAGACTGTGGTGAAGAAGCCGAATGGGAATGCACCGATCCCAAAGGACATGTGGAAGCCAGTGTCCCCAAACCCCTGGAAGGGCTGCAAGAAGAGGAAAGAGCAGAATAGTGGTCACTCATTACAAATAGAGTGAACACACAAAGAACCATGCAATAAATGTCATATTAAACTCATTCTAATGTAAGTGATGAAGAGGAGGCCTCACCCCTCTGCTCTCTGGCTCCGTTCTCTGTCCCTGAGGCCGAGGTGGGGTTTTCAACCTGGAGGACGAAACACCAGTTAACCAATGCAGTTTCTCAATGTCACATGTGTACAACCATGCACGCTCAAACACACACACACAGTGTACCTGGGGTCCTCTTGGCTGGAGCTCCCTCTGCCGTAGAGGGGGATGACTTTCTCTCTGCTGATGCCCGCTTTACACACAGGACACTGCTGTTGGCTGGGCCGTGTCTCCAACCACTGCACGACAGAGAAGGGGAGGGAAAGAGAGACAGAAGCCATACTTTACTGTCTGTTCAATACGGTCAGTCTATTGGCATGCACTGACTTACTACAATGTGCAACACACAAGGTAGATCTATGGGATATAGTGTGTTGTGTAAAAGGACTAATCAATATACTGTAGTAGAATGATTTATTCAAATTTAAAAAAGGGGCAAAATAATTCCAAATTATACTTTGCACTTTCTGTGTGTCATCAATATAAGAGAGTTTTAAGCAGTAGAGCAAGTACGACAGCTGGGTACACAAGGCACTAGCGTTGACACTCTATCAACAGAGTTAGCTCAGTAACTAATGAAAGAAAAACATTGACTTGTTCTCAGACAATAAAGGAGAAGGATACGCAACATGATGCATGTACAGCTTGTGCTATAATCTACAGCACCTTGAGGACAAAAGGGGGTTGACAGTAAACACTGGTGTAATGAATGTGACTTTAAGAACATTATCAACAAGCTGCACTAAATCAGCTGACTGACCAAGGTTGGTCTCAGGTCATGTGACAGTGATTGAGGGCTGGTTTCAACCAGTAGGAAAGGTGTAGCTAATATTTACCCGTACTGTGAAACTAAAGATAACACCTTTAAAATGGAATACTTACTTGATGAAGGCAGGGCCAGCTGTGAAAGAGAGAAGGAAAAAATGGTTAAAGTGGGTATTATGGCATCACCTAGAAACCTGGTGACATTTGGAGGAACCTCCTAATGGCCTACTTAATTGAGTCTGAATTGACACACAGGGTGATTCTCAATTGCATACTCCTCGCTTCCTCTCTCCTCGTCTCATTTTCAAAACACAATGGATGAGAAAGTCAGAGGTCGCTCTCCTCTGACCTTCTCCTCCAATTGGCTTTGAGGCGAGAAGAGACGAGGAGTATGCAATTGAGATTCTCCCATAGGCCTAGTTAGTGGGCTAGATTTTGGAATCCATATTCGCCTTGTTTTCCCGGTAGGCCCCCACCTACAGGGTGCATCTGGTTACCCTGTTCTGACCTTAACCATGCGAGTGATTCAAATTATCCCGGCTCCCCATCGTTAGTTTTAATTAGCTCCATCTGTCATCGCTCGTTAGCACCATCGCGCCTCGTTGCTGGCCAGATTGCTGCATTGTGGGACAGCAGGATGGTAGATGTAACATAGCGCGGCATTGTTGGTTCCAAAAACCATGGTTACAAAGAGGACTATCGTGAATGTGACAACGATAGAAATAGAAGGAAGAGAACATCCAAAGCCCCTAAGACAATGGTGAAATGGAGCTGCCCCTTCTCGTTGTCTATGGTGACAACACATGGGCTAAAAGCGTGCCATACATTTGCAATCTGAAACTGGTTTGTGGCTCTATGGAGCATAAACAGCATTTGTAGAGCTGGGCAGTGACCATGGTTCTGGGAGGGTTTTAAGAGTTTTGTCAGGTGAAGAGCTTATTTAGGCACCAGTGGAAAGAAAGCAGCGACTGCACATTAGATCTGTGGGAGACAGGTGAAGTGTGTACTCTAGTCTAGCTACCTGTGCTAAGTAGGCTAAATTAGATGGAAATGAGACATTAGTTGTCAGGGAAATCTAGCCTAATGCAGTCTCAGATACCCACTGATGTTTTACATCAAATGATTAGTCATCGTCAGTCCACTGCAATATTTTAGCGCATGGAGAAGACTGGAGGTTCGACAATGAAATGAGCCCTCTATTGAGAAGTGTCAAACATCAAAATATATATTTCCATTCTTCAGTACAGCCTAACCGGTTCAAACACCAGCCTGTCAGGATTTCAAGTTTTAGGGCTGTGTAACATTTTATTATATCCTCCAATTTTAGAAAAACACTGTCCTGGTCAAATTCTGAAAATTTACACAGAGTCTAGGGGAGCTTAGTATTAACCAACAGAATGTTTACACCAGGAAGAGAGGACTTGCCTTCCCATAATAAAGGACAATAGAGAAGAAATCTCAAGATTAGTGACATTCCCATCTCCTACCTTTCATTTGAAATGTGGATATGGTCAGCAAAAACACATTTCTGTAAGCATTCGACGAAGCATCGACGAAGAAGAGGAAATGAGCCTCTTCAGACTACCGAGATGCTCCTGTCGTCAAATGAGTGTCTGCTCTGCAGAAAATGTGACCACTCTTACTCTCCACAGGTCTCTCCAGCTACATTGTTACATTCAAATATAGGCTTTGGCTCTAGGGAAGGAGACTTCCTCCTTATCTCCCACGTGGGGGCTCAATATCAGCTATTGGAAGCTTAAGCCTTTCACCCTCAACGGGGATAGGGGTATTCAAGTGGACTTACTTTAGTATAAGTGAGACATGAATCTCCAAATAATTTCTCACTAAACGATACCATTTTCTAAAGGAAATCGAGATTAACACTATTCCTCTTTGCATGAATAATGTACATGAAATAGCTAGTTCAATTTTTTTAAATAAAAAATAAATCTATTTTTCATTGAGAACAGTTCAGGAATGTGTGTTCCATCAAGTCTCATTGCTCATCAACTGTTGATTTTATTTTTATTTCACCTTTATTTAACCAGGTAGGCTAGTTGAGAACAAGCAAGTTCTCATTTGCAACTGCGACCTGGCCAAGCTAAAGCAAAGCAGTTCGACACACAACAACAGAGTTACACATGGAATAAACAAACATACAATCAATAATACAGTAGAAAAGTCTATATACAGTATGTGCAAATGAGGTAGTATAAGGAAGGTAAGGCAAATAGGCCATGGTGGCAAAGTAATTACAATATAGAAAGTCAACACTGGAATGGTAGAATGTGCAGAAGATGAATGTGCAATTAGAGATACTGGGGTGCAAGGGTGCAAAGGAGCAAGATAAATAAATAAAGTATGGGGATGAGGTAGATTGGATGGGCTATTTACAGATGGGCTATGTACAGGTGCAGTGATCTGTGAGCTGCTCTGACAGCTGGTGCTTAAAGCTAGTGAGGGAGGTAAGAGTCTCCAGTTTTATTGATTTTTGCAGTTCGTACCAGTCATTGGCAGCAGGGAACTGGAAGGAGAGGCGGCCAAAGGAAGAATTGGCTTTGGAGGTGACCAGTGAGATACACCTGCTGGAGCGCGTGCTACGTACGGGTGGGTGCTGCTATGGTGACCAGTGAGCTGAGATAAGGTGGGGCTTTACCTAGCAGAGACTTGTAGATGACCTGGAGCCAGTGGGTTTGGCGACGAGTATGAAGCGAGGGCCAGCCAACGAGAGCTTACAGGTCACAGTGGTGGGTAGTATATGGGGCTTTGGTGACAAAACGGATGGCACTGTGATAGACTGCATCCAATTTGTTGAGTAGTGTTGGAGGCTATTTTGTAAACGACACACTGTACTGGAGAGAGTCTTTTATGTCGTGGACACTGTGGGTCTATTCTTACCCCTTTATAGTGACAGTACCTCTGACACCAATTCCACACACTCGCCCCTAATCTGAAATGAAACCCGTAGACGTGACTACTGAATAAGGCATGAATAAGTCAGTGAGACCAACTACATGCATGTTTACAATACAAACAATGCAACCTTAAGCCAACAACTTTGCAGAACCTTGAAGGTCAATGCCTGCTTTTTGTAATACATGATTCACATGTCAATGTTGGCTAGTATCTAAGCTGGTGACGATGTGTGCTTGGTAGAATCAATTATTGTTTAGTGGATGAGTGAGGTTCACCAAAGTTACCCATTGCCTATAGCAGAGTGTGTAATAGTTATTAACCCAATGCAGAGGCTCAACCTCAACCACTGACTGAGCTCCATGCAGCGAGCAGGTGTGCGCAAGCGAGGCATTCACTGTCACATTGCAAACGTCAGATCATACATTGTTGCTGTAGCTTGCACACAGGTGCAACTGAAAAGGGGACATGACTCAAGTTCCACAATAATGATTTTGGCAAGATGCTGATAGCTAGCCAACTAGGTTGCGTCCAGAATAGCCCAATAATGGCATAAAAAGAGCCTTAGTCCAAGGACCTTACATGTTGTGTTTAAAGGCGAATTGGTAGGATGGGTACCAGTCTCTTTAGCTAATCCACTCACTGTACTCCATGTTATGTGACAATGACAAGGAGTGGCACGTTAGCTAAAAATATTGGTATTCAGACTAGCGAATTGGCTCTGGAAGCCAAAACAGCCAAATACGATCGATTCTAAATTGCGGTACGGTTCTAGAACCATAAATCCCTTTACTTTCATATGACATCAAAAAGATTTCACAAATGCAAAACACACAGTTGCAGCTGACAGTATTTTCAGTGACAACACGTTTGTGGCTTTCATTTTTTGAGTTAACACGGTGTTCAGAGACGCAGATCGCTAATTAGCACAGGTAGTCAGTCCACTGTCTTCCGTATGTTTTCCATAAACAAGCGCTGTAACATGACAATATGGCCGCGTGGGAACCCTATAAAAGGAGTGTATCAATTGAACCTTTTTATTATTATTTGTCGCTGATATGAATGATAAGGTCATTATGCTTCCAATACCGTAAGGCAAGCGATTCGTGTTAATGTTCAGACCGAGCGTCTGGGCTCTTAAAAACAAAACTAACCCATACAGAATAAGCCTTCGCCCAATGACTCTTCAATCAATCAAACACATTCATTTATAAAGCCCTTTTTACGTCAGCCTATGTCAAAGTGCTATACAGAATCCCAGTCTAAAACCTCAAACAGCAAGCAATGCAGATGTAGAAGCACGATTGAACTGTGTAATGGAACTGAAAGTCATGATCGAGGGCTACGACCACCGCAACGTAGCCAACTAAAGCCAGGTAGCGAGATCGTATAACAATCTAACTTACCTAGCTAAATTGAGTTAATGTTGATAAAATGTGTGAATCAATGTTGTAAAGTTGAGGTGAGGAGCATATCAGTCAAATGCACTTTATTTCGATGGGTTGGCTAATGTATGACACTCAGCCAACCAACACTCATCCATGATTAACGTTATCTAGTAGATCATCTACTAACTAGACTTCAAGTTAGCCATCTTGCTTGTTAACTATATACACAAACATTGTGCATGCATTTGTCATCGACGTATGGGTGTGATCCGACAAACAACCCGCTTGTTATTGCATAGAAGTAAGCTAACGGAAATGTGTTAAAAGGTAAACAAGGCAATGCCCGCTGGTTATGTATGTAAGTAAGCTGTTAGAATGCAACAACATTCCCTATTACTCGCGATTGATCGAAAGTATACCACGGCTCGTACCAGAACAAGTGCCCGCACAAGCTGATGACAGCGTCCCTTGCTGTGTCCAAACAAATGTTGCATTCGAATGTTGACCGATCTGGCTCGGATTCTCCCTCTCCGCCGCTTCCTCCCGGGCCATCGCGCTCGTTGCTGCTCTCACCAGCCGGGAACTCTCCTCTGCTTGCGGGCCTGTCATGACTCGAGGACCAGGGATCCGCGGCCGCCATAATTGTTTACTGACAAAGTAATAACTCGGGCAGACGAGAGCTAGCTTCGAGGTTTCACTTTACATGTGTACCACCCCTTCCGTTTCCGTAAAAAAAGAAGAAACAACTGGGAGGAGTTTAAAAAGCACAGCGTTTCTAAACCGCGAGACTTCCGGGAACACTTGCGAAACAGACCATGCTGGGGTTTGAGAAGTCAATGAGCGAAGTGAAAGATTATTCCTTAGTTGTTAATTTTCTCGAAATCTAAAGGCACAACTTAGATTCGAGCCAATGTCTTAAGACGTTGACCTGTTATTACTCAGAACTCGTGAAAGTGACAAACTGACACGTTTTCATTTTCGTTCCTGTTCTGCACGAGATTAGCTAACAGATGTCGCAATGACATCGCCTACAAGTGTGATCGGGGATTTTCTATTGGAGAAGCAGTTGCTGCCTATCTGCATACTGTATGAAGCTCAAGCACTACACTACTATATTAATATTCTAAAAGAGGAACAGGAGATCAAGCAGTAGAACCTTTGAGGTGTCGAAACGCTCACCCCTGCCAGAATACCCAATTTCGCGTGAACGCGCACGCACTCAAGTCTTCATTGCTGCTACTTGCTTGACCGCGCACGCACTCAAGTCTTCATTGCTGCGACTTGCTTGCTAGTTGAGATTTCTGTTCACGTTCGGCTGCGTTTCATTTGATTTTCATGTCGGTTTGATAGCGGGGAGGCACTACTAATGTCTGCAGTTTTCGGTTTGGCTATTTGTTTCAAGTGTATAAGTCTATAAATAAATCTCTGCCAAAATTCGTAATTGCTCCCATGTCTTATTCGACTAGTAGTTGTTCTGAAATGTTTGCTTGCCTATATTTTACTCCCTCTTAATATAACACGTACATTAATTATTAATTTTGGTTGCCTATCCTGTTTGTTCAATAGAAAGTATTTGACTCTGATGTGTCACAGAAAGTATTTGACTAGCCACAAAATTAAGGAAATTAGAAGTGGGGAGGACATAAAGAGGGCGTAAAATGTAGGCAAGCAATAAACATTTCAGTGGTGTGGGGGCTGTGCTTTGGCAAAGTGGGTGGGGTTATATCCTTCCTGTTTGGCCCTGTCCGGGGGTATCATCGGATGGGGCCACAGTGTCTCCTGACCCCTCCTGTCTCAGCCTCCAGTATTTATGCTGTAGTAGTTTATATGTCGGGTGGCTAGGGTCAGTCTGTTATATCTGGAGTATTTCTCTTGTCTTATCCGGTGTCCTGTGTGAATTTAAGTATGCTCTCTTTTATTCTCTCGTTCTCTCTCTCGGAGGACCTGAGCCCAAGGACCATGCCTCAGGACTACCTGGCCTGATGACTCCTTGCTGTCCCCAGTCCACCTGGCCGTGCTGCTGCTACAATTTCAACTGTTCTGCCTGTGGCTATGGAATCCTGACCTGTCCCAGACCTGCTGTTTTCAACTCTCTAGAGACAGCAGGAGCGGTAGAGATACTCTGAATGATCGGCTATGAAAAGCCAACTGACATTTACTCCTGAGGTGCTGACCTGTTGCACCCTCGACAACCACTGTGATTATTATTATTTGACCCTGCTGGTCATCTATGAACATTTGAACATCTTGGTTCTGTTATAATCTCCACCCGGCACAGCCAGAAGAGGACTGGCCACCCCTCATAGCCTGGTTCCTCTCTAGGTTTCTTCTTAGGTTCTGGCCTTTCTAGGGAGTTTTTCCTAGCCAACGTCCTACACCTGCATTGCTTGCTGTTTGGGGTTTTTGGCTGGGTTTCTGTACAGCACTTTGACATCAGCTGATGTTTATTTTATTTTTATTTTACCTTTATTTAACTAGGCAAGTCAGTTAAGAACAAATTCTTATTTTCAATGACGGCCTAGGAACAGTGGGTTAACTGCCTTGTTCAGGGGCAGAACTGCAGATTTTTACCTTGTCAGCGAGGGGATTCGATCTTGCAACCTTTCGGTTACTAGTCCAATGCTCTAACCACTAGGCTAACTGCCTAAATTTGATTGGATCTTTTTTCAGAACAACTACTAGTCAAATAAGACATGGGAGAGATGACGAATTTTGTCAACGAGATTTATTTATAGACTAATACACTTGAAACAAATAGCTAAACTGAAAACTGCAGACATTACTATTGCCTCCCCCACGATCAAACCAACATAAAAAATAAAATGAAACGCAGCCTAATGTGATCAGAAATCTCAACTAGCAAGCAAGTCGCATCTGGCAGGGGGGAGCTTTTCGGTACAACACCGGTACTCAGCTCCGGTGAGCTCGTGCCCAAGTCAAGCACTGGTCCAATGAATGAATATAATGATGATCAATCAAATATATTTATAAAGCCCTTTTAACATCAGCAGTTGTCACAAAGTGATTAAAGGCCTACAGAAACCCAGCCTAAACCCCCAATGGAAATGACTACTTTGGTACTTTCATTCATACCATGGTATAGTCTTAGTCATGGAAATGTACCATGGTTTTAACTTTGAAGTATGATGGTACTGCCATGTACCTAAATAATACCACGATATTGCCGAATTTTTACCATGGTATAAATGTGGATCATGGAAATACCATGGTTTTAACCTGCATTATACATTCTACCACAGTAACGCACAATTATGCTAAATAGTACCAAAAATTATATGGTACCATCTTTATTAATTGTGCGTTACCGTTACAATGGCACTATAATGCATTAAATAAATAAACCCCCCAAGGTCAAGAGGTTGGTTGGTATTATATTGATAAATGTATATACCAGTATGGACAAGTTTCTGATAATGTCAGAGGCAGGCTACTATTTTTTGTCCTAGTTTGTCTGTAACATCAAAGAAAAAAGGAAATAGTTGCTGTGAAAAAGGGGGAATACTTTCTGCATTAAGAGTACAGTTTTTTGCTCATGTTTGGGTTCCCTGTGTTGCCAACCTGAAATGTGGGAGAACGTGAGATACAGTGCATTTGGAAAGTATTCAGACCCCTTCACTTTTTCCACATTTTGTTACGTTAGACCTCTCAACCTCAAGTCACTCCAGAGATGGTCGTCCAGGCTCTGGCTGGACCACTCAAGGACATTCAGAGACTTGTCCCGAAGCCACTCTTACATTAACTTGGCTGTGTGCTTAGGGTCGTTGTCCTGTTGGAAGGTGAAAGGGAAGGGAAAGGGGGATACCTAGTCAGTTGTACAACTGAATGCATTCAACTGAAATGTGTCTTCCGCATTTAACCCAACCCCTCTGAATCAGAGAGGTGCGGGGGGCTGCCTTAATCGACATCCACGTCATCGGCGTGTGGTGGAATATTCTATTGAAGTGAGTGAGACTTTGTCATTTCTTCAAACAATCATCTTTATTCAATATCGATTAATTATTGCAATAATTAAGACCAGCAGCCTACCCTTTACAGACCATGCTGTTCCTTATATAGCTGATGCCAAGATTGCTCAGTCATAGCTGGTTCAAACACCTCCCATATAGATTGGGGGGCTCCAGAAGCCACTTTGGGTTTATCCTGTGGTCATCTGCCTCTGGTGTTATTTCCCAGACGCAAGGATGAGAACAAACAATGAAATATTTGTTCTATTCCTTCAGGCGACTATCTCTATCTCGAGTCCCACACACAATGCCGCCCCAATCAAACCGGAGACATGTCTCACATGCACCACTAATCACAGAATGGAATGTGGCTGTTTGGTTTTTGTCACCAAGCCATCTCTTAAACAGTTGCCAGACCACGCTTCAAAGACTCCTCTCAGTTCAATCAGAAGTAAAAGAGAGAGTTCTAAGAACCATACTCTATTGCATAAGATAACCATTCGGTGCATAAACATATGCTCAAACCCTACACCCCAACCCAAGCACTCCATTCTGCCACCCCTGGTCTCTTGGCCCTCCCCCACCCTACAGGAGGGTAGCTCCCGCTCAGCCTAGTCCAAGCTCTTTGTCCTGGCACCCAAATGGTGGAACCAGCTTCACCCTGAAGCTAAGACAGCAGAGTCCCTGCCCATCTTCCAAAAACATCTGAAACCCTACTTCTTCAAAGAGTACCTTAAATAATTCCACCTTTACGAGCTCTGACTTTGGTGATAGTTACTTTATTGAGGAAAAATGCACTTACTATGACTGATATGTGGTTATCCCACCTGTTATCTATGTTAGAAATGTGGATCAAATGTAGGCCTATGTAATTAGATTGTAAGGATAAAGATGTATTTAGGCTCTAAATAGTCATCCACCCAAAACAGTAAACATAATAACCAATGATAGGTGGCGACATCAACCATTTAATGTGCATGTAGTGCCTTTTGCTTCCAAAAAAACAGAAGAAGGTTGTCTCTCCCACAAGCTTTGGTTCCGACTTCAAGTTGCAGTTGGTGAGCAACTGCAGAAATGTTCAGTCGACTGCAGTCGAAAGTTCATGACCTTTGATCACATGGTTGTTGTAAAGGTCATGCATTCAACATGTAGTCGCAAGTCAGGCAATTCTTATACCCATAATGCAACACACTTTGAAATGTAACTTCTTGACAAAAGTGATCCGCTCGAATGCACCTACTGTGTCCCGGTGTTGTTGCAGTTCATGCTTGTTTCAAGGTGACATCTAGGTGGTTATCAGAAGCTAGGTTTCCATCCAATTGGCGACAGATTTTCATGCGAATATTCTAAAATCCGCTAATTTTCCCACCAGTGGTGTGTTTCTACCAAACTGACTTGATTCTGATCAAATCAAATCAAATTGTATTTGTCACATGCGCCGAATACAACGTAGACCTTACAGTGAAATGCTTACTTGCAAGCCGTTAACCAACACAAATAAGAAATAAAAGTAACAAATAATTAAAGAGCAGCAGTAAAATAACAATAGCAAGGCTATATACAGGGGGTACCGATACAGAGTCAATGTGCGGGGGCACCGGTTAGTCGAGGTAATTGAGGTAAAATATACATGTGGGTCGAGTTAGTCTTATGGCTTGGGGGTAGAAGCGGTTTAGAAGCCTCTTGGACGTAGACTTGGCGCTCCGGTACCACTTGCCGTGCAGTAGCAGAGAAAACAGTCTATGACTAGGGTGGCTGGAGTCTATGAAAATTTTTAGGGCCTTCCTCTGACACCGCCTGGTATAGAGGTCCTGGATGGCAGGAAGTTTGGCTCCAGTGATGTACTGGGCCGTACACACTACCCTCTGTAGTGCCTTGCGGTCAGAGGCTGAGCAGTTGCCATACCAGGCAGTGATGCAACCTGTCAGGATGCTCTCAATGGTGCAGCTGTAGAACCTTTTATGGATCTGAGGACCCATGCCAAATCTTTTCAGTCTCCTGAGGCGGAATAGGTTTTGTTGTGCTCTCTTCACGACTGTCTTGGTGTGCTTGGACCATGTTAGTTTGTTGGTGATGTGGACATCAAGGAACTTGAAGCTCTCAACCTGCTCCACTACTGCCCTGTCGATAACAATGGGGCGTGCTCGGTCCTCCTTTTCCTGTAGTCCACAATCATCTCCTTTGTCTTGATCAAGTTGAGGGAGAGTCCTGGCACCACACGGCCAGGTCTCTGACCTCCTCCCTATAGGCTGTCTCGTCGTTGTCGGTGATCAGGCCTACCACTGTTGTGTCGTCTGCAAACGTCAATGATGGTGTTGGAGTTGTGCCTGGCTGTGCAGTCATGAGTGAACAGGGAGTACAGGAGGGGACTGAGCACGCACCCCTGAGGGGCCCCTGTGTTGAGGATCAGCGTGGCGGATGTGCTGTTACCTAACCTTACCACCTGGGGGGCGGCCCGTCAGGAAGTTCAGGATCCAGTTGCAGAGGGAGGTGTTTAGTCCCAGGGTCCTTAGCTTAGTGATGAGCTTTGAGGGCACTTTAGTGTTGAACGCTGAGCTGTAGTCAATGAATAGCATTTTCAC
Source organism: Salvelinus namaycush (assembly GCF_016432855.1). Classification (NCBI taxonomy): domain Eukaryota; kingdom Metazoa; phylum Chordata; class Actinopteri; order Salmoniformes; family Salmonidae; genus Salvelinus; species Salvelinus namaycush. The sequence goes on along the minus strand of NC_052338.1, from coordinate 4,644,456 downwards.
ATATGTGTTCCTTTTGTCCAGGTGTGAAAGGGCAGTGTGGAGTGCAATAGAGATTGCATCATCTGTGGATCTGTTGGGGCGGTATGCAAATTGGAGTGGGTCTAGGGTTTCTGGGATAATGGTGTTGATGTGAGCCATGACCAGCCTTTCAAAGCACTTCATGGCTACAGACGTGAGTGCTACGGGTCGGTAGTAATCTAGGCAGCTTACCTTAGTGTTTTTGGGCACAGGGACTTGGTGGTCTGCTTGAAACATGTTGGTATTACAGACTTAAACAGGGAGAGGTTAAAAATGTCAGAGAATACACATGCCAGTTGGTCAGCGCATGCTCGGAGTACACGTCCTGGTAATCCGTCTGGCCCTGCGGCCTTGTGAATGTTGACCTGTTTAAAGGTCTTACTCGCATCATCTGCAGAGATCCGATATTAACCAGTAATACAAAATACATCTAAACATTTTAAAACGTTAGCTGACACCTTGAGGCTCTATAGGGGGTAACAATGTTTTCCGTGAAGGGAAGGCAATTTTGTTATTTGTTAGCTAGCTATCTAGGCTACTAGTTAGCTTTTAACATTACCCCTCAATCAAGTCTAGCTAGCTAGCTCTACTGGCTGCTGGCTAAATTAGCTAACGTTCTTGATTGTAGTTACCAAGATAAATAAAACATTTCAATTTAGCTACTCACTTTAGCGTTTACTTTATTGAGGTCTTTTCTGAACAGCTTCTCACTTCTTTGTTTCTCCTGTTGTCAGTTTGACCACACCATTTACAGCCCCAAATTAAAAAAGGACAGTTGGAACACCAGTGCAGTGTAATTCTTGTTGCTAGGCTACAGTGCTTTTATTTGGATTTATTGTGGTTTGCGCATGCCTTTAACCAGAGGGAATTCACAAATGATCGCTAAAGTCTGAAAGAATAATATGTATTTAATATCTGTTTTTGAATTTGAGCATGTCCTCAATTCATATCCACATCTGGAATGTTCCTAATTTAGCATATCAAGATCCTGATATGGACCTCAGTGTAACGTTCGTTCTCCTCCTCGTCTGAGGAGGAGCATGGATCGGACCAAAACGCAGCTTGTGTGGAATACATGATGAATTTATTTAAACAAGACGAACACGAAACACACTTGATAAATTACAAAATAACAAAACGACGTAGACCGACCTGAACATGAGAACACGAAGAACGCACGAACAGGAACAGACTAAACAAACGAAACAGTCCCGTGTGGTACATACACTGACACGGAAGACAATCACCCACAAACAAACAGTGTGAACAGCCTACTTTAATATGGTTCTCAATCAGAGGAAACGTCAAACACCTGCCCCTGATTGAGAACCATATAAGGCTAATTAACCAATGAACCTAAACAAGAAACAAATAACATAGACTGCCCACCCAGCTCACGTCCTGACCAACTAAACAAAGCTAAACAAAGGAAAAACAGGTCAGGAACGTGACACTCAGTCATGAGCATATGCATTGTATGTGCTGAGAAAATATACTATGTAAGCCTACTGTCAGTATTTATCATCTATAGTCAAATTAAGATGTTCACATAGGCCTATCTCAGTATATCTAATGAGTCAATATCCGGCCATACCATGTATGATATCTGGAGGGAATCCAAAAATAATTTGTGCATGAAAGAAAAATATGGATTTCATATTTGTCAAATTATTGAGCCCGTGGTGAAAACTCAGAAATGCATCAGAAATTGTCCCTATTTTCAGCATATCAAGATCTGCATATGGACCTCAGCCAAGAGAAGCATATCTGGAATCAATATAGCTTCCTATCTTGAATGTGCTGAGAAAACACATATGTGATGTATACGGTCAGTATTTATCAACAAGAACAGAGGAAAAGGATGTCACATATCTCAGGATATTGAATTAGTGCATTTCCGGATTAAGAAAATGTCCATGTGTAATATTTGGAATAATCCCAATATCCTTCATGTCTAAAAGACACATCTGAATTCAGAATTTGTCAGGGTATGGTGCATATCCACAAAACTCAAAGTGTGCATTGGAAATGGTTTGAATGATCTATTTAGCACTTATCATCATGGTTTCTCGACAACAACAAAAAATACCTACCTCCCTACTCAGTATCAAAGACTTGGTTTGAAAATCTCACAATGTCATTCAACTTTTTAGTATTTTGTAACAGAAGTCTCTTTCCATTGATCTAATGGCCGTTGAGGATTTTGGATGCTGGAATTATATTAGAGTGGAGTGGATGAACATGTGCAGGTAGCCTACTGGAGACTTTTGAAGTAACCTAATCAGGGTGCTGAGAATTTTTTGTTGTGGGGGGGCAGATTTTTTGGGGGGGCCCGCACTACAGACGGATGGGTGATTGTGCAACTACAGGAACTTCTATGTCCTCAGGGTAAATTTGGGGGATTTTATTTAAAAATCAATATTTTTAATCTTAAAACCATATGCTGACACATGGACATTTGTGGCCTGCTGGACGTCATTTTGCAGGGCTCTGGCAGTGCTCCTCCTTGCACAAAGGCGGAGGTAGCGGTCCTGCTGCTGGGTTGTTGCCCTCCTACGACCTCATCCACGTCTCCTGATGTACTGGCCTGTCTCCTGGTAGGGCCTCCATGCTCTGGACACTACGCTGACAGACACAGCAAACCTTCTTGCCACAGCTCGCATTGATGTGCCATCCTGGATGAGCTGCACTACCTGAGCCACTTGTAGACTCCGTCTCATGCTACCACTAGAGTGAAAGCACCGCCAGCATTCAAAAGTGACCAAAACATCAGACAGGAAGCATAGGAACTGAGAAGTGGTCTGTGGTCACCACCTGCAGAACCACTCCTTTATTGGGGGTGTCTTGCTAATTGCCTATAATTTCCACCTTTTGTCTATTCCATTTGCACAACAGCATGTGAAATTTATTGTCAATCAGTGTTGCTTCCTAAGTGGACAGTTTGATTTCACAGAAGTGTGATTGACTTGGAGTTACATTGTGTTGTTTAAGTGTTCCCTTTATTTTTTTGAGCAGTGTATTTTATGTATTTAGTGTAAACTATATGCTAGCTGTAATACTAGCCAAAGCATGCTAAGCAGTCTGTCATTTTTCTCCAAAAACAGTAGAAGTGTCATTTCCATCACGGTAATTTCCATCACAAACTTAACAGTGGTGGAAATGTCAGAAAGTGGTGGAAATGACAAAAATCCATTATGTTATTACTTTTTTTAAAAATCTTTAGACTTCTTTAATCATGACTTGAATTCCTTTAATCTAGAAAATGCTCCAAGGTGTGCACAATTTGAAAACGTAAGTAGTATTTCTCTTTGTTTTTAGAAGATGCCACATAAAACAGCATAGAGGTCACAACAAAATAAAAAAATGATCCTATACGATACCAGGAACATCTGAAAAAATACAGGGAGAGATACTGGAAGAAAAAAGAGAAGTAAAATCTATCTCTGAGCTTACAAAGCGAGAACAAAGAAGCAAGAGATGGCAATGGAAATGCAACCAACAGAATAGAAGACAGACTTTAAAGAGAACAGTTGCAATGGAGACCTACCTATCAGGCAACACAACACCTTAGTCACCAGATGACTTGCAGCCAGAACATGAGGCCATCATACTTGCCCCTAACTTATCTGCCCCTGATGCACGCCCTGATACCCCTTACTCATCATCTGCAACAGGAATGAGAAGTCAAATACTTGCTGGAAGGAAAAAGGTTGGAAGAGTTCGCTCAAAAACAGATCTTTGCATGACAAATGTCAAACTTGATAAAGCTTAACGGAAAACTGAGTAATACAAAAAAGGTATGATCAACTGATGAAGAAAATGGAGAGACAAGATTCCCCAAAAGGAACTCTGAAGAACTTGAGAGGGATTTTATTGTTTCATTGCAGAGTTAAATTAGAAGTATCAAAAAATGTGCAGTGCCAATGTCACGACTTCCGCCGAAGTCGGGTCCTCTCCTTGTTCAGGCGACGCTCGGCGGTCGGTGTCGCCGGTCTTCTAGCCATCGTCGATCCACTTTTCATTTTCCATTTGTTTTGTCTTGTTTTTCCACACACCTGGTTTCAATTCCCTCATTTACTTGTTGTGTATTTAACCCTCTGTTCCTCCCATGTCTTTGTGTGGGATTGTTTATTGTAGTGCTTGTGCACGTTCCCCGTGAGCGCACAACGGGTTATTTTTGTGCCCATTTATCTTGTTGTTCTGGATGCCGTTGGTTTTGCTTAATAAATCTCCGATTATTACCCAGTTCTGCTCTCCTGCGCCTGACTTCTCTGCCGCCAATTACACACCACGCTACAGCCAAGGACAAACAAGTTGCTTCAAAAATGTTCAGAGGCAACATGCTGAGAAATGATGGCCTGGTCAAAGCCGCAAACAGAGAATTTGGATTTTAGGAAAACCTTAAAAAGCACTTAAAATAAGATTCAATGCAAGTTCATGTACAAATGTATAAGAAATGTGTTATTAATTGTATGATATTTAATTTTCAACTAAAATGTATGTTTAATGACGTGCTGTAAATTACATTTGTCTGATGGCTGTCTGAGAAAAATGACAAAAATATATACATTCCTGAATAGTACGATCGCAGCCATGATCAGATATTGTTTCTAGACAAATCAAAGACAATTATAATTCTGGTAAAATGGTGTTCCAATACATTTTAATTTCTGAAAGCTTGCAGGGCCAAAGTTCCCGAAGTTGCAGAATCACCTGGATATATCGGCCCACTAATACAGGATTACTGCTGCAGCAACCTCAGCACTTCTACTTCCTGTGGCTATGGACGGGATAGGTGCTTGCAAGCAGATGAGGAAATTTGGCTGTATGGAAGACATTATATAGTAAAACCTGTAAAATGGCGAATGTAAATCAGAGAAAAAATGCAATACCCTCCGCTGTACCCAATAAAAAAACACACAACCCTCCCCAAAGCAAAAAATAAGTTTGACAACCTTCCCCTATTTTGGACCAGCCACCACACCCCAGTAAGTTTTGAACTATCCCTAACAAAAGAAAGAGGAATAAAATACAGAAGAATTGAACTATATACAGGGATTTCCAGTACCAAATCAATGTACATGAAGATATCTGTATATATAACTCACTGTATAATGAGGATAAAGATGTGGCTCACTGATGTCGTGGAAATTGCAAGATTATGTTATAATGCTTGTATTGTATTATAATGGTTGTTTTATTCGACAAAATAGAGTATTCTGTTAACTATTGTGTGTGTGTTTTACTGAGGAGGGCCTCCATGAGATAGCACTGACGGAGGAGATTTACGATGTCTTTGGGTGATAAAACCTAAAGAGCATTCCAGATAACATGAGGTAATGTTTTTGTGCTATACCGTACCAGGGTGAGACGGTTCCAGTTTGGAGTAGGAGGACCAGATACGGGTCTTTACAATGAAAACTGTTGACACAGCAGTTGCTGTCTGCTATGTATTATAGATACCTTTCATACAAATCTTAACCTTGTGACCATTCTATGTATTTGTTGTTCGTCATGTAGGTTGAGAGGGGTGTATCTTGGCTATAAAAGATCTTTGTACTTTTGTGTTGTCACTTTCAATGGTTCATTAGAAATGGCGCATCATTGAAAGTCATTGCTATTGCAAAGCTCTTATTATTAAAGATGTAGTTTAAGTATAACTCTGACTGGTGTGTGAAGTTTGTCTCTCTCCTCATTTGGTAATACAGAAATTAACCACCACACTAGCCATGTGTAACGCTCGTCCTCCTCCTCGTCTGAGGATGAGCAAGGATCGGACCAATATGCAGCGTAGTGTGAATACATCTTGATTTATTTGTGAGAGACGAACACGAACAAACACTTGATAAACTACAAAACAATAAATGACGTTAAAAGACCTGAACTTGTGTAACAGTTTAACTTTATACCGTCCCCTCGCCCCGACACGGGCGCGAACCAGGGACCCTCTGCACACATCAACAACTGACACCCACGAAGCGTCGTTACCCATCGCTCCACAAAAGCCGCGGCCCTTGCAGAGCAAGGGGCACACTACATCTAGGTTTCAGAGCAAGTGACGTAACTGATTGAAACGCTACTAGCGCGTACCCGCTAACTAGCTAGCCATTTCACATCCGTTACACTCACCCCCCTTTCAACCTCCTCCTTTTCCGCAGCAACCAGTGATCCGGGTCAACAGCATCAATGTAACAGTATAACTTTAAACCGTCCCCTCGCCCCGACACGGGCGCAAACCAGGGACCTTCTGCACACATCAACAACGGTCGCCCACGAAGCGTCGTTACCCATCGCTCCACAAAGGCCACGGCTCTTGCAGAGCAAGGGGCACACTACATCTATGTTTCAGAGCAAGTGACGTAACTGATTGAAACGCTACTAGCGCGTACCCGCTAACTAGCTAGCCATTTCACATCCGTTACACTTGTGAACATATAACATGAACGCACGAACAGGAAGGAACACACGAAATAACTGAACGAAATGAACAAAAACAGTCCCGTGTGACACAAACACTGACACAGGAACAATCACCCACAAACAAACAGTGAGAACAGCCTACCTTAATATGGTTCTCAATCAGAGGAAACGTAAAACACCTGCCCCTGATTGAGAACCATATCAGGCTAATTGAAAATGAACCCAACATAGAAACACATAACATAGAATGCCCACCCAGCTCACGTCCTGACCAACTAAACAAAGACAAAACAAAGGAAATAAGGTCAGGAACGTGACACCATGAATGACTTTAGGTTGTTTACTCCAAAACAGCTACAGCTGAATTCAGAAGTTTACATACCTGTTGGAGTCATTAAAACTCATTTTTCAACTCCTCCACAAATTTCTTATTAGCAAACTATAGTTTTGGAAAGTCGGTTAGGACATCTACTTTGTGCATTACACAAGTCATTTTTGCAACAATTGTTTACAGACAGATTATTTCACTTATAATTCCCTGTATCACAATTCCAGTGGGTCAGAAGTTTGCATACACTAAGTTTACAGTGCCTTTAAACAACTTAGAAAATTACATAAAATGGAGGTGTACCTGTGGATGTATTTCAAGGCCAACCTTCAAACTCAGTGCCTCTTTGCTTGACATCATGGGAAAATCAAAAGAAATCAGCCATAACCTCAGAAAAAAATGTGATGACCTCCACAAGTCTGGTTCATCCTTGGGAGCAATTTCCAAATGCCTGCAGGTACCACGTTCATCTGTACAAACAATAGTACGCAAGTATAAACACCATGGGACCACGCAGCCGTGTGGCTCAGTTGGTAGAGCATGGCGCTTGCAACGCCAGGGTTGTGGGTTCAATTCCCACGGGGGGACCAGGGTTCAATTCCCACGGGGGGACCAGGATGAATATGTATGAACTTTCTAATTTGTAAGTCGCTCTGGATAAGAGCGTCTGCTAAATGACTTAAATGTAAATGTAAATACCACTCAGGAAGGAGAGGCGTTCTGTCTCCTAGAGATGAATGTACTTTGGTGCGAAAAGTGCAAATCAATCCCAGAAAAACAGCAAAGGACCTTGTGAAGATGCTGGAGGAAACAGGTACAAAATTGTCTTTATCCACAGTAAAACAAGTCCTATATCGACATAGCCTGAAAGGCCGCTCAGCAAGGAAGAAGCCACTGCTTCAAAACCACCATAAAAAAGCCAGACTACGGTTTGCAAATGCACATGGAGACAAAGATTGTAGTTTTAGGAGAAATGTCATCTGGTCTGATGAAACAAAAATGGAACTGTTTGGCCATAATGACCATCGTTATGTTTGGAGGAAAAAGGCGGAGGCTTGCAAGCCAAAGAACACCATCCCAACCTTGAAGCACGGGGGTGGCAGCATCATGTTGTGGGGGTGCTTTGCTGCAGGAGGGTCTGGTGCACTTCACAAAATACATGGCATCATGAGGATGGAAAATGATATATTGGATGGATAGTGGATATATTGAAGCAACATCTCAAGACATCAGTCAGGAAGTTAAAGCTTGGTCGCAAATGGGTCATCAAAATGGACAGTGACCCCAAGCATACTTCCAAAGTTGTGGCAAAATGGCTTAAGGACAACAAAGTCAAGGTATTGGAGTGGCCATCACAAAGCCCTGACCTCAATCCTATAGAACATTTGTGGGCAGAACTGAAAAAGCGTGTGCGAGCAAGGAGGCCTACAAACCTGACTCAGTTACACCAGCTCTGTCAGGAGGAATGGGCCAAAATTCACCCAACTTATTGTGGGAAGCTTATGGAAGGCTACCCGAAATGTTTGACCCAAGTTAAACAATTTAAAGGCAATGCTACCAAATACTAATTGAGTGTATGTAAACTTCTGACCCACTGGGAATGTGATGAAGGAAATAAAAGCTGAAATAAATCAATCTCTCTACTATTATTCTGACATTTCACATTCTTAAAATAAAGTGGTGATCCTAACTGACCTAAAAAAGGGAATTTTTACTTGGATTAAATGTCAGGAATTGTGAATAACTGAGTTTAAATGTATTTGGCTAAGGTGTATGTAAACTTCCGACTTCAACTGTAGCTAAGTTTTCAGACGTTCCTTTTTGTGTCTTTCCCTTTAAAAAAATGACTGACAAGCTGTTGTCAGGGGAAGTGATGGTCCACTCACGTAAAAATAATCGCTAGCTAAATCATAAAACATTTTTTGGGGAGGGGGGCTTAATTTGATGTCATGCATAAAGTTAGCAGTGTGGTTAAGGTTAGGTTTAAAATACAATTTTAAGAAGATCATTTGTAGAAATAGGCGGGGTTTATGACTTAGTGACTTTGGTAACTAATAACGACCGTTGATAACATGCTAACGTTAGCTAGTTAAACAAAGTAAACATATTAGCTGGCTCTCTAGCGTGTTGGCTAACATACAACGAATGGGTGCCTAGTTACTCCACAACAAAACATATATTAAGGAGATATTAAAGATATCTACAGTAATAGCAGGTAAGGAAACACTAAACTAGCTAATGTCCAATTTATTGGCTTTTAATGCAAGGGGTCTTGTTGCTAGCTAGTTGACATTGGCCTGGCTGGGGCTAGGGGGGCAACAAGCTAGCTTGGTACTACTAAGTTAGCTGGGTAGCTACGAGAGGGGTCGGATACACAATAACGTTGGCGAAATTTACAACCTGCACAATTGACCTAAGCACATGCTGCTAGTGCTAACTAGCTAGCTAGTAACGTTAGCAGTAGGATGTAGCGAGGTCGAAAAATATATAACATTAATGGTTATCTTATCCGAGGTTAACCTAGGCTAGTAACGTTAGTAGCTTGATTGTTTACTTTGTTATAGAGAGCCATATCATATGCATGATTTCAGTTACACGTTGTGACCTGCTTGACTTGAAAACAAAACAAGTGAACAATGACTTGACCTTCTCTGTCTAACATGAACATCAGTTCAGAATCACAGGGAATGTTGATTGTCAACCCGAGATATGGAAGCTGTTGTGCTTTTACTCTTTAAAGAATAGTCAGACAACACCATGCCTCTTGTACAACTTTGCGTCTCTCTCGCTCTCTTTCTGGTCTGAATTTGGCCAGTATGACAAGCTGGAGAAATGTCCAGACTCCCAAAAGTGCCAAGTTTCCCTTAGGTTGATCCAGGTGCTACATTATATAATATATATATATACAGTACCAGTCAAACGTTTGGACACATCTACTCATTCAAGGCTTTTTATACATTTGTTACTATTTTCTACATTGTATAATAATAGAGAAACGATGAAATAACACATGTTGTAACCAAAAAAAGTGTTCAACAGATTCTTCAAAGTAGCCACCCTTTGCCTTGATGACAGCTTTGCACACTCTTGGCATTCTCTCAACCAGCTTCATGATGAATTATCAAGGCACACTTGTTAATTGAAATGCATTCCAGGTGACTACCTCATGAAGTTGGTTGAGAGAATGCCAAGAGTGTGCAAGAGCAAAGGGTAGCTACTTTGAAGAATAATGAAAAACCCTTGAATGAGTAGGTGTGTCCAAACCTTTGACTGGTACTGCATATTTTACATGATAATTGCATTATGTCAAGAATGTCCTCTTCATGTCTCTCATATAGGCACCACAGTAGCTAAGATGGAGGTGCTGTGTTTCCGGTTGCCAGGTCACGGTGACGCCACCCTGAAGAGCATGAACTCTCTGAGGTCCAGGCAGCAGTTCTGTGACATCACCATCGTGGCCAGCGGCAGGCAGACATTCCGCGGACACAAAGTGGTCCTGGCTGCCTGCTCCCCCTTCCTCAGGGACCAATTCCTGCTTAACCCTTCCTCTGAACTGCAGGTGGATGCCAGTGAAAGCCACCTTGATACACACTATTTGGGTTATGTTTCATAAATGTTGTGTCAGCTTCAGCTGATATACTAGCCCCTGACACTTCTTGTCACATGCACCTTTCAATGATCAGACTGTTTTAATAGGCATATCTTTGGCCTGGGAAGCTCACAGATGTATCACGCCAGCTGTGGTTCCAGTCCTACGCCTCATTATGGTTCAGTCGAGTAGATACTATCACAAGTCTTGCAGGATATGACACTTATGGCTTACGCGATTGATCACAGGAAAGATCTCTTGAGACGTAACAGCAAAATAACTGTTTGGTATGTTTTTGTCCTATTTTGCCCTCTAGGTGTCAGTCCTTCACAGTTCCTCGGTGGTATGTGAGCTGCTCCAGTCCTGTTACACCGGTGTGCTGCAGTTCAGCCCCAAGGAGATAGTGAATTACCTGACGGCTGCTAGTTACCTGCAGATGGAGCATGTTGTGGAGAAGTGCCGGGGAGCCCTGGGCAAGTACATGCAGCCAAGGAACCCCAGCTCACCAAAGGTTAGTTACTTATTTTGGTTAGTGTTTATTGGTGTTTAGTCGTAGGCACCCTATTGAAGCATTGGTTGGAAATCACAACATAAAATGTTAACATACATTTCAGTTGTAGAAAGCAAATACTAGTCTACTATGTGATTCAACAAAGGCTGGATTTGCAGTGTTGACTGTAAGATTGTTCTACCTGTGACGACATTCAATCGGCTCGTCTTCATTCTTTCTCTCCACCGCTCATTTTCAGATCAAGTCAGAAGAGAGTCACTCGATGCCAGTGACAGTCAGTGGCAGCAGTCAATCCCTTATGTCGACCTCTACTGATCATTCCCCCTCACTGCAGCCTCACAGCCCTGTACATTCTCAGGCTGATGACCATACAGACTCGCACACTAAGACAGATATACGACACGATGACGAACATAACACTCTGGATGAGATCAAGGTAAGTAGATCCAGGAACAAAACTTACCAGTGCATCCATTTCTGGATCTATAAATGGGTGAGAATCATGTACTCTCTACAACAGCAGAGTTACTGTATTGTATCAACATAATAGTAGTATGTGTATTTGGTATTTAAAATATTCTATTTTCAAATACACTGCCCAAAAAAAGATACACGGTTTAGTATTTTAATGGTTATTTGTAAAAACTCATTGTATTTGAGAGTATTTTCAAATACTATTTTTAAATCCCTGGGTTAAATGCATGGGAGTGTATTTGAGTCTGTGTATTTTAGTATTTCCAAATGCATAAAAATATTCAACTACTTGTCCTTTCAAATACATATAAATACTTAGAATGTATGTGAAAGTAATTGAGATATTTTAAATAGTATTTGAACCCAGGTCTGGTAGCTACCCAAGGACATTGATTACTAGCACACTCAAATCGGTCTCAATTTTGTTCCAGGTGAGGGTAACAGAGGAGGACGAGGGCAGGGACGATTATGACGTGTTCCGAATCTGCATCGAGGATGAGCAGGAGCCGGAAGAGAGGCGAGAGGTAGAGGAGGGCGGTGAGGAAGCCACAGAGGGCCATCAGGGGGGCCAGTACCCAGATACGGACAGTGTCATAGTGGGAGGGGGCGAGGGGGACGACGTGACCCCAGCCGAAATGGCTATCCGCATCAGCAGCTTCGAGAGGGAAGGGCTCCGCGCCTGGAGGCGGCGACTCACCGACTCACCGAAAGTGGGCCGGGGGAGGGGCTTCAAGAGGAAGCGTGGCTCGTACCATGAGAGGGAGAGGAGGCCTCTAGGTATGCAGTACCAGGAGGCGTGGCGTCTGCCCACCGGGGCAGAGATGATGCAGAGCTACGGCCTGGACTTCAGCCAGGAAGCCACGAGGTCAGCGTTCCTCTCGGGGAGCGAGCTCCCACGGCTAGACTACGGGATGGGGGACTCTCAGGGAGAGGAGCTGGTGCCTCGGGATGGGAATGGGTCGGTCCACTACAGCCTGGACGACCCCAGTGGTGTTGGAGGGGAGGGTAATATGGGAATGTCGGCTGTGCCAACAGGTGGTGACGAGGCGGGGGATGAGTCTGTCGCAGTGGTAGGCTCCACCTCCAGCACAGCGGGGCCGGTGGCTTGCGAGCAATGCGGCTTGACCTTCCCCTCTGCCCCCTCCCTGGCCGTCCACTCGCGCGCCACCCACTTGCTGTACGTGTGCCCCTGCTGCGGCAAGCACTTCAACCACTCCAGCAACCTCAACCGTCACATGACCGTGCACCGCGGTGCCAAAGTCCACCGCTGCCAGCTCTGCGACAAGACATTCACGCAGAAGTCCACGCTGTGCGATCACATGAACCTGCACAGCGGTGAGCGGCCCCACTGCTGCGCCTACTGCCACTCACGCTTCGCCCACAAGCCGGCGCTGCGGCGCCACCTCAAAGAGCAGCACGGGAAGACGACCGCTCAGAACAGCCTGGAGGCACAGGCCGAGATGGAGAGAGTGGCAGGGCCAGGGGAAGGAGACACTCAGGACAGATTTGACTTTTGACAAGAACACTGTCCAAAGTGTACTCTCATTGACTAAGCATTACAGGTTTCGGTTGGAGGTAAAGAGGGGTTATTCAAGCAAGCGTGCCTTTTGCCCTAATGGCCAAAGAGTGGTTTGGAGTGTGCCTTCAGACTTGAGGGTTGGAAAAGAGGTAAGTGTGTGCTGGAGGGACCAACTAAGACCTTGAAAGGGAAAACCCCTCCTTTTAGACCTGGGGTGCACAACTCTGGTCCTCCTTTTGGGCCGAAGTGTATGCTGGTTTTATCTGGCCAGTCAATGACATGGATTGATTATTTATCTTATTTAATTGAAGGGGGGAAACGATGACCTACACGACCGTGGTTCTGGAGGACTTGAGTTGTGTAAACCTCAGTTTTAGATCTGTCTCATTTGTAACTCACTGGCTGACCAATAAAATATTTTTTGTGTATTTGAGAGGGTGAGCTTCTTCTTAAACACTGGATGTTGGTACATACAACCTGATTTGTAATGTGTAATTACAGCTACACACTTATTTGTAACAGCGTGTACTTACTATTAAGACACTTCATTTAAAGAGGGATCCAAAATAATACAGTAGGCTCAGTCATTCCATAGTCATGTTCATCACAAAGGACAAGTTGTAATTTGCCATACACGCTTACTCATGACTCGTGAGACACTTGTGTACTTTTGTGCATGAAATGACATGTGACTTGGTGTGCTCAGCAGACATGCTAATGTAAGTACATCTCTGCACTGTATCATGTGCTATTCCAAAGGAACCATACAATGGATACATGTGAGGCCTACAACTATGAGGCTGATAACACAATAATACTGTGTCTACACTGTATTACATTGATACAGTGCCAAATCTAATTGGCCCCTTTGATTCAAAGCAAGACAACCAGATGAACAAATGTATTGAAGTGATTTATTGAGCTCCCCAAAACAATGAATCCCCTGGTTACAAGAGCAAGACCAGGCCACCATGCCAACCATCACAATCTCTTTTCACGTGGTCGTTGCCATTACACATCCTGGCCATGAATAGAAATGTAGCACCTACTCAGAACAACTGACACGTGGTGCCGTATCGGGCTAACAGGAAATAAACAACAAACTCAAAATGCAATATAGAAAAAAGCATACAAACAAAGCTAACACTAAATCATTGATTACTACTCCTTACAGATCTCCAATGCAGCACGCCCATCCAGCTCATAGGAAATCCTCACTGTACACAACCTGGTTCCTCTTGTCTCGGTAGGAGCCTTTGGCACTGTTCTGCACAGCTGGGAGAGAGAATACATGAATCCAGAGTTGACACGGTTACACTGCTTGTTATTCTGATCTGTGTTTGACTGTGATATTTACCCAGAGTGGCCCAGACAGATTTGCCGGTGGCTGCCTCCAGCATGGGCTGCTTCCTAGCGATGCTGACTTTTATGGGGACATCTCCCACTGTGCTTCCATTCAACTGGGAGAAGAGTGTATAGATTATAGGTTTTACACTTTAATGAATTAAGTTGGGAGCTAGAGCTATACTTACCTCTGCTACAGCCTGGTCTGCAGACTCCATCTTTTCAAAGGTGATGAATGCACAGCTAGAAAGAGAAAAACAGGGTTGTGTTCATTAGCCATCAAACAACAAAACAGTCAGGGACTTACTGGACTAGTTTTCAATTGCAAAACATTTCAAAACACAATCACACACTGCCACATGGACGTAAAATCTCAACATTGTAGTTATGTAGCCCTACTTGCGTTGGGAGTCCATGGACAGGTCAATGATGGTGCCATGTTGGGAGAAGGCTAAGCGCAGGCTGTCCTCCACAAGGCCAGTTCCATACACATACACCGTGTTCCCCTTCCTCACCCCCCTCCGCTCCGGGTATGAGTCTGATCCTGAGAGGGAAAGAGAGAGAGAAGATAAGGGGGAAGAAAAAAGTACCATTATTTGCTCTTTGAACTTGTATTTTGATTGGAACATCCTTTTAAGAATGCCAGTGATTAAAGACATGAAAGACAGAAGTTCAGTAAAAGAATATTCACGTCTGAATGGTCCGTCTCGCTCACGTGACTCTCTGTCTCCTCCCCTTTCCCGGTCACGCTCTCCGTCTCGGCTCCTGTCTCTCTCGCTCCTCTCGCGGTCTCGCAGCTCTCTGTCCCTGCCCCGGTCGCCGCTGCCCCGGTCTCTCTCCCTCTCTCTGTCACGCTCTCTCTCTCTGTCCATCTCTCGGTCTCCTCTGTCTCGCTCTATGTCTTTGCTGGTGGACAGGCCGCCTCCCTCCTCCTCATCACGAGCTGCCCGGTCGCCTGGAGTGATGAAGCTGTTGGAGAGCCACAGAGGAAAATATTTTAAATCGCCTTATACAGAGAACCAGTGTAGAAAACATGACCTACTCTATTATTCATCAGAGCTTTTAGGCTTACCTCTCGTACAGAGATTTTCTGTGGGCTCTTTTGCCAGCCTGAAGTAGAAATGTCAAATGTAAAGTAGCAGCATCAGTTCTCAATAACATATTTTTTCAAAGTCACTGGTTCTGTGGCCACAATACAGGCAGACTGCATTGGTAAAATACTGTAAAAGCATGCCATTTTGTAGGTAAAGTACATCAATTCATTGGATGATTTTAAAATGGGATGTCATTCTCACTTTACCTCAGAAAGCTCATCATCTGTGGACATGCTCCTTTGGAATGGTTGGAAAGCCACAGGGCCTGGGACTTTCTCTGGATCCTGGTAAACGGAAAGAAAATATAACAAATCATTACTAGACCATCAGTTTATAAGTTTGAGTTCCATCAGACTAGTGTATGTGTCACATTTAAGAGGCATTTGCACCTGTCAGCTTTATACATATTATTAATGTATATTCATTATATAAATAATTTATTCTATGATCAATTCCTACTACTACATTACACATCCTTGCATGTTGTATCTTACCTTGAGCTTGATCTCTAGCGTTCTAGAGCGCTTGAAGCCAGAGTTCTTGTTCTCTGACTTGATGGCACTGATGGCCCCAGACTTGATCAGCATCTTCGCCTGCTCTGTAGCTGTCGCTGTATCCAGCACAGGCTGGTCTGACAAAGCTAGAGGACAGAGAAAGTAGATGCAACTTAACCAACTTAGACCAAATATCTGCTTAGTAATACAGTTTTAAAGAGTTAACTTCTTAAAGTGAAGACAAAGCCCATACTGCGCTTCAATCCACTCTGATTGGTCTGGCTGGTTGAACTCTGCTGCTTCTTCAAAGCCAGCAGGGCCTTTTTCTATAGGTGTGCGGAGAGAGCGAGAATAAGAGGTGAACAATTAGTTTGGTAACATAATAATGATGATATCTAACTTTCTACATTATGAGTGTGATGATGATGACTGACAGGTGAATATTGATTTAATAAAGGCCTACCCCTAATTACATCTGCAAACGTGGGTGCAGTGGCACATCTCATTGTCAGCAGCAGGATACAGTTACATGGATAGAGTTCTCTCTAGTCAAGTGGAGTGAGGAGATTATTTGAGTTTCTCACCTTTTTCTTGAGTTTGGCATATTTCTTCTGCAGAGACTCCTCTTCCTCTGTCAAGGAGCTTGGGAACACTACCATGTTGAACCCAGCTGGAAAGCATTGTGAAAAAGGACCAGAATAGTGGACACATTTGCACAACAAAATGCACGTCAATACACAAGTGTGGTTGAATTCAACTCTATAACATGAACTCAAAAACGACCATATACACGTTGTTCACGACCACAGGGGTTTCTCTTTCTACATTCTGCATGCACCTGACAACATTTTAAGCGTTACGTTAGATTGTTAGCTAAGGCGAGTTAGCTACTTCTAGCTAGTTACATTATGTATTACACAGGGCAGTGGAAAGTATTATATTGCTTATCAACAATACGGCAATGTAGCGTTCAGACTACAGCAATTGATAAATATACTACATTGACACTACTGTATTTAGAAATGTAATTACGTTGTTACCTCTGTAACCTTACTGTAGCTACTTTTAATCACTCGCTCCTTCATGAACACAAAAACAAAGGCGCATGAATATGACGTATAATGTTGGTAGGGGTGCATGAATAAGACAAAATACTATTCAACCTGCTAAAATTGCGGGAATAAGTCAATTATAAGAAATGCATGGCATACACTTGACAACAGTTAGTAAAATAATGCATTAATATTGAGATATTTATCGTATTACATTTGGCAATTTGACCTACTTCCGTATACCAAACTTGGCCATTTCCGACTTTCATCTGCGGTGGAGAAATGGAAAGAATAGGTAAAGGACAATTAAACGTTAGATAATATTTACATTTACAGTTAATGCATTAGATATACGTTTAAGACCATTGCTGTAAGCTTTGCTTTAAAGTAACTTGCACTAAACTTGCTAGCAGTACAGTTTACTGGCGAATATGACAACTTTGGTTAGCCTAGCTAACGTTAACTGCAGTAGCCAGCTCAGCTGTCATTCATGTAGCAGAAATGTAGTCCCTCCCAACATGTGCAACGTGTTATAGGCAGAATCTTATCAGCTAAAGCAGTACATGATGACATTGCAATATGTGTATGTGCATTAATATATACAATGGACTCTATTGTGTTGTATGATAGAGGACAGTCCACAGAAACTAGGCTCTTTATCTCAATCCCATTTCGCTCTCTCTCCATAGATCTGCCCGCTGTGGGCCCCACAGACCTCCCTATATCCCTGCTGGAGATGGGTTGCTCTGGCAGGTTTGAGCTCATCACACACCCACAGCCCAATGACCAGCCCCTGCCTCCACAAAGTTCGGTCAGTATGAGAGTCTCAGTGTGTGGTTGGATTCTTATCTGAAAACTCGCCCAGCCATTTCTACAGATATGAAAAGGACTGCCAAGCAATATATTCCATCTACCTCTCTATTTGTCTGAGTTAAGTTTTTACAGTAGGTCTCACCTACCCGTGTCCTTCAGATCCGCAAAGGCCCGCCATCAAGTTTAGAAGAAAGGGAGAAAACTTCAGTTTGAAATGCAGCCTGTGTTGACATAGATCTACTATCCAATCTCTCCAGCCCATTATATCCCTTATGTATTTCTATCATTCTTTTATCTACAGCTCCCTCATGGACTCCCTCCCACTAGTGTGAGCCTGGAGACAGAGGTAGAGAAGCGCTTTCTACGCGACCCTGCCTGGCTTCCCATACACGATACCGACGCTGCCTTCCACAGGTTTCTGAAGTGAGTCTGCTTACATTTCTTATTAGGGTTTTTACTTCTTTACTTGTTATTGCTTTGATGCAATGTAAATCTTTTTTGGAAGCGGTGTTTATAAGGGGAATTCAGTGGTCCAGATGAGGCTGTGGTGCCAAATGGTCACAGAATTAACTTGCGGTAACAGACTTGTTTTCCTCTAGGCTGGCTGAGAGAGATGTTCATATAGACTCTCTTCTCCATTGTGCTCTGTCTCCTCTGCACTCTGGCATCTCAGTAGTCAGAGATCCAACAACAGGAATGTTGTTGGACTTCACTGAGGTACATACTAGCGTCAGATCTTACCTAGCTATGCTGTCTCAGTCTGTGTGTCCTAATCATACAGCTATGTCATGATGTGACTCAATGGGAACATTCAAAATTGTAGTAATCTTATTGAAAGGTCTACTTTGATTTTCATACACATTTTGCAACCCAGTGTCCTTAAATCTCACTCTCTATCCAGGTGTTACTGGGGGACACAGGCATCTCTGCTAAGAATTCTATGTCCCTGCAACGTCCACCAAACCCTAATCCCTCTGAGAGCCTACGAGGAAGCAACACCAACTACCCATTTTTGCCCGGTGGGTCTGACTCATTACCTAAGTATTTTATCAGAGCTATATACACTATATATACAAAAGTATGTGGACACCCCTTCAAATTATTGTCTATTTCAACCACATCCATGCTGACTGGTGTATAAAATTTAGCACACAGCCATGCAATCTTCATAGACAAACATTGGCAGTAGAATGGCATTACTGAAGTGCTCAGTGACTTTCAACATGGCACTGTCATAGGATGACACCTTTCCAACAAGTCACTTTGTCAAATTTCTGCCCGGCTAGATCTTCCCCGGTCAACTGTAAGTGCTGTTATTGTGAAGTGGACACATCTAGGAGCAACAACAGCTCCGCTGCGAAGTGGTAGGCCACACAAGCTCACAGAATGGGACCGCTGAGTGCTGAAGCGCGTAGCGTGTAAAAATTGTCTATCCTCGGTTGCAACACTCGCTACTGAGTTCCAAACTGCCTCTGGAAGCAACGTCAGCACAATAACTGTTCGTCGGGAGATGCATGAAATGGGTTTCCATGGCTGAGCAGCCGCACACAAGCCTAAGATCACCATGCGCAATGCCAAGCATTGGCTGGAGTGGTGTAAAGCTCGCCGGCATTGGACTCTGGAGCAGTGGAAACTCGTTCTCTGGATTGATGAATCACGGTTCACCATCTGGCAGTCTGACGGACTAATATGGGTTCGGCGGATGCCAGTAGAACGCTACCTGCCTGAATGCATAGTGCCAACTGTAAAGTTTGGTGGAGGAAGAATAATGGTCTGGGGCTGTTTTTCATGGTTTGGACTAGGCCCCTTAGTTCCAGTGAAGGGAAATCTTAACACTACACCATACAATGACATTCTAGACGATTCTGTGCTTCCAACTTTGTGGCAACAGTTTGGGGAAGGTTCTCTCTTGTTTCAACATAACAATTCCCCGTGCACGAAATGGTTTGTTGAGATCGGTGTGGAAGAACTTGACTGGCCTGCACAGAGCCCTGACCTCAACCCCATCGAACATCTTTGGGATGAATTGAAACACCGACTGCGAGCCAGGCCTAATCGCCCAACATCAGTGCCCGACCTCACTAATTCTCTTGTGGCTGAATGGAAGCAAGTCCCCGCAGCAATGTTCCAACATCTAGTGGAAAGCCTTCCCAGAATCATTAATCCCCTTTGATTTTGGAATGAGATGTTTGACGAGCAGGTGTACACATACTTTTGGTCATGTAGTGTATGTGTATATGGCTCTGAGATGTATAATAAATGTTTTTTGTAAATTATGTCTTCCCTTTAGTCAAATATAGAATATAAATATTTTATCTTTATGTTGTCACATAGGTGGTATGGAGGAGCTGACACTGGAACAAATCAAGAAGAAATCCGAGCGGGAGGAGGACATAGACTTTGAGAATGGTGATTTTACATTTTTTTATGGGGTTGAAATGGTGAAGGGGCAATTGTCATACCAAAGACTGCCTGTGCACAGTGAGGGGGGTTACTGTGAGGCGGGATGCTTGCTTTACAATGAAAATGCAGACTGAAGGAATCTTTGAAGTAAAAAAAAAAAAAAAAAAAAAAGTCTGTGTGCTGTTCCCTAGGAACCAAATGGTTCTTTTCAAAAATCAGAATACAGATTTGAGTGATAAGACAGATCTTTTTGTTATTGAGCATATGTGTTTCTTGCTTGGCTTATTTCATGTGTATGTAAGTAATATACAGTATGTATTTCTCTTTATCTTAGGGTTACTCACAGTGCCCCCTGGCCTGAAAGTTGGGATGGACTTCATTGACAAAGGTTTGAATGGCCGTTTGTTCCTAAAGGTTATCCTTTTGCCTTGGACTTGGCTTGAATAAATATATAATACGTTTTCTTTCTTTTTAAAAATTCTCTATGAAGATGCCAAAACCACAAAGGGAGAAATCAATCTCCTGTCCCTCCTGTCCACCTTTGATGACATCATAGACTCCCAGCCTGAGGCAGAGGAGAAGGAGAAAGGCCACGGAAGTGGAAACGCACCCAAACTGCCCAGAACCAACAGCCTGGAAGACCTGGGGATCAAGGTATTCAATAAATATATATCGTTTTTCTGTTGTTTATTGACAAATACAATCTACATCTCAAATGTAGTTTCCCCTCAAACTTAGCTTCTGTGGTTTATCATGTTCATATACTGAAAGGTGGTTGTTTATTTCCTCCTGTAGGACTCTCCCTCTACACCTGGGACCACCTCTACAGAGAAGAAAGATGGAGGAACGACCAAACCAGCAGAGGGCCAGGAGGAGAAGAAGAGATGGGCAATCCCAATAAACATCACCTCCCCCTGCGGTGACTTCTACAAACGTATCCCTAACCCTGCCTTCAAGGTACTGTGCTGCAATGACAAAATATGTTGTTGGTTTGATAAATGAAGTTGAATATGTCGATGATGAATGTGTTGATTAGTCTCATGTAGTTTTGTTTTATAGTGTTATGACATTATTATTCTAATCCCTTATTGGCACAGAACCTTGTTCATTCCACAATACTAATGTGATTCCCACCTCTCCCAGTATCCCTTTGAGTTGGACGTGTTCCAGAAGCAGGCAGTGTTGAGGCTGGAGGCCCACGAGTCTGTGTTTGTGGCAGCTCACACATCAGCAGGCAAAACCGTGGTGGCAGAATACGCCATAGCACTCTCACAGAAGCACATGACCAGGTGTGTGTATTTACACATTTGTCATATTCTCTACAATCTTTAATCCAACAGGGTAAAAATATGGGATTTATTAGAAATTCCTGATGTTTTGACCTGAATCATTGAAATGGACGAATAGGAAATTGAGTTGTTCCTGGTTTTCCATGTTAGGCCATCCAATCGCCTCTGGTGCAATCTAACCTCTCCATCTATTTGCACCTTTTGATAGGACCATTTACACCTCCCCCATCAAGGCGCTGTCCAATCAGAAGTTCCGGGACTTCAAGACCACCTTTGGGGACGTGGGGCTTCTGACCGGCGACGTACAGCTGAGTCCTGAAGCCTCCTGTCTCATCATGACCACTGAGATATTGAGGTGACGTAACATATACGGTACATCATATCAATCACTTAGAAAACATGTCACATTATTATATAACTGTACACATTATATCACACTGTCACGTTATACCTCCACGCCTCTAGGACCAAGCTCCGCTCTATGGGGGATTGTAACATATGCAGTACATCATATACACCAAACATTACACATTATAATATAAAATGACACATTCTATCACACATTAACCCTATGGAACACTGTTTATACTGTCTAATTGAACGCAAACCATGGTTATATTTTTACATACCCCTATCCATGTAGGCCTATACATCAGCTTATTAACTATGTAACACTGAGTGATGCTTTTCCATGTACTGTTTGACTGACACTTTCTCCCTCCCTCCCTCCCTCCCTCCCGCCCGCCCGCCCGCCCGCGCTCCCTCCCTCCCTCCCTCCTTCCCTCCCTCCCGCCCGCCCGCCCGCGCTCCCTCCCTCCCTCCCTCCCTCCCTCCCTCCCTCTCTCTCTTGTAGGTCCATGCTCTATAACGGTTCGGAGGTCATCAGAGATTTAGAGTGGGTGATCTTTGACGAGGTTCACTACATCAATGATGCTGAGGTAACGGAGAAGCCTCACTCTCAAAACCTTCCTCTCTCACTGTTTTGGTCAATCACACGTGTCACTAAATCTCATTCTCTTCCATTTTCTTTCCCTCCCTTTTTGTCTTTCTCTCCCTATTAGAGAGGAGTGGTGTGGGAGGAGGTTCTGATCATGTTACCCGACCATGTCAGCATTATTCTTCTGAGTGCCACTGTCCCCAACGCTGTGGAGTTCAGTGAGTGGGTCGGGTACGTTGTCAACTATTGCCTACTGTTCTCCTGATCACCACACCTTAACACCTGTCATCACCAAACCCAAAGCATGTACACTATATATACAAAAGTATGTGGACACACCTTCAAATGACTGGATTTGGCTATTTCAGCCACACCTGTTGCTAACAGGTGTATAAAATCGAGCACACAGACATGCAATCTCCATAGACAAACATTTGCAGTAGAGTGGCCTTACTGAAGAGCTCAGTGGCTTTCAACGTGGCACCGTCATAGAATGCCACCTATCCAACAAGTCAGTTCGGCAAATTTCTGTCCTGCTAGAGCTGCCCCGGTCAACTGCTAGAGCTGCCCCGGTCAACTGAAGTGCTGTTATTGTGAAGTGGAAACGACTAAGAGCAACAACGGCTCAGCCGCAAAGTGGTAGGCCATACAAATCAAAATCAAATCCAATTTTATTGGTCAAATGCACATGTTTAGCAGATGTTATTGCGGGTGTAGTGAAATGCTTGTGTTTCTAGCTCCAAGAGTGCAGTAATATCTAACAAGTAATATCTAACAATTTCACAACAATACACACAAATCTAAAGGAATGGAATTAAGAATATATCAATATTTGGAAGAGCAATGTCAGAGCGGCATAGACTAAAATACTGTAGAATAGAACATAATACAGTATACACTACCGTTCAAAAGTTTGGGGTCACTTAGAAATGTCCTTGTTTTTGAAAGAAAAGCACATTTTTTGTCCATTTAAAATAATATCAAATTGGTCAGGAATACAGTGTAGACATTGTTCATTTTGTGAATAACTATTGGAGCTGGAAATGGCAGATTTTTTATGGAATATCTACATAGCCGTACAGAGGCCCATTATCAGCAACCATCACTGTTATTTTAATGGACAAAAAATATGCTTTTCTTTCAAAAACAAGGACATTTCTAAGTGACCCCAAACTTTTGAATGGTAGTGTAAACATAGAGATCAGTAATGCAAAATATGTAAACATTATTAAAGTGACTAGTGTTCCATTATTAGAGTGGCCATTGATTTCAAGTCTATGTATATAGGGCAGCAGTCTCTAAGGTCCTAGTGATGGCTTTTTAACAGTCTGATGGCCTTGAGATAGAAGCAGTTTTTTAGTCTCGGTCCCAGCTTTGATGCACCTGTATTGACCTCGCCTTCTGGATGGTAGCGGGGTGAACATGCAGTGGCTCGGGTGGTTGTTGTCCTTGATGATATTTTTTGCCTTTGTGACATCGGGTGCTGTAGGTGTCCTGGAGGGCAGGTAGTTTGCCCCCGGTGATGCGTTGGGCAGACCGCACCACCCTGTGAGGAGCCCTGTGATTGCGGGCGGTGCAGTTGCCATACCAGGCGGTGATACACCCCGACAGGATACTCTCAATTGTGCATCTGTAAAAGTCTGAGGGTTTTAGGTGCCAAGCCAAATTTCTTCAGCCTTCTGTTGCGCCTTCTTCACCACAATGTCTGTGTGGGTGGACCATTTCAGTATGTCAGTGATATGTATGCTGAGGAACTTGCTTTCCACCTTCTCCACTGCGGCCCTGTCGATGTGGATAGGGGGGTGCTCCCTCTGCTGTTTCCTGAAGTCCACGATCAGCTCCTTTATTTTGTTGACGTTGAGTGAGAGGTTATTTTCCTGGCACCACACTCCCAGAGCCTATAGGGAGGAGGTAAGGGCCATCTCGTCATTGTTGGTAAACAGACCTACTACTGTTGTGTCGTCTGCAAACTTGATGATTGAGTTGGAGGCGTGGTGAACAGGGAGTACAAAGGTGAACAGGGAGTACAGGAGAGGGCTGAGCACGCACCCTTGTTGGGCCCCTGTGTTGAGCTCACAGAATGGGACCGCTGAAGTGCATAGCGCGTAAAAATCTTCTGTCCTCGGTTGCAACACTCACTACCGAGTTCCAAACTGCCTCTGGAAGCAACGTCAGCACAAGAACTGTTCGTCGGGAGCTTCATGAAATGGGTTTCCATGGCCGAGCAGCCACACACAAGCCTAAGATCATCATGCGCAATTCCAAGCGTCGGCTGGAGTGGTGTAAAGGTCGCCACCATCGGACTCTGAAGCAGTGGAAATGCGTTCTCTGGATTGATGAATCACGCTTCACATTCTGGCAGTCCAACAGATGAATCTGTGTTTGGCGGATGCCGGGAGAACGCTACCTGCCCCAATGCATAGTGCCAACTGTAAAGTTTGGTGAGGAGGAATAATAGCCTGAACCATGAAAAACAGCCCCAGACCAAGCCCCTTAGTTCCAGTGAATGGAAATCTTAACGCTACAGAATACAATGACATTCTAGACAATTCTGTGCTTCCAACTTTGTGGCAACAGTTTGGGGAAGGCCCTTCCCTGTTTCAGCATGACAATGCCCCCGTGCACAAAGCGAGGTCCATACAGAATTGTTTTGTTGAGATCGTGTGGAAGAAGTTGACTAGCCTGCACAGTGCCCTGACCTCAACCCCGTCGAACACCTTTGGGATGAATTGGAATGCCGAGCCAGGCCTAATCACCCACAACATCAGAGCCCGACCTCACTAATGCTCTTGTGGCTGAATGTTCCAACATCTAGTGGAAAGCTATTCCAGAAGAGTGGAGGATGTTATAGCAGCAAAGGGGGGACCAATTCCATATTAATGCCCATGATTTTGGAATGAGATGTTCAACGAACAGGTGTCCACTTTTGGTCATGTAGTGTATGTTGGGAAAGATACCGTTAAACCATGCATGTTTTTGTGAGTACATGACCTACTGAGTCTAAAACTAGGGCCCAGAGTTTTTCCTATCTCTAGGACCCAGAGTATTTGTTGGTCAAGTCATGTGGTTAGAAAAAACTCCTGACCCTAGTTAAAGTACAGTAATAGCCGTTGCTATGGTCACAGTATGGAGCATGTATAGTGTGTGTTGTGGTTGGCCTGTAGTCTATGAATGGAATGATGTCTTTGAGTTGTGTACGGATGCTTTAGTTTCTCCACTCCCTTCCTATCTCCTCTCCAGACGCATTAAAAAGAAGCACATCTATGTGATCAGCACAGCGAAGAGACCTGTGCCTCTGGAGCACTACCTGTACACAGGCAACAGCACCAAGACCCAGAAGGAGATGTTCCTACTGCTGGACCCTTCGGGCAACTTCCAAACCAAAGGGTAAGTACACGCACACACACACACACACATCTGGCCTCATAACAGCTTGGATGGTAATCCGAAAATTATCGATACCGACCGAACCGACAATTTATCCAGGACGTTTTACTGATATCGATAATAAAGATAAGTAGCCTTTTACTAGAGGAATGTGACGTTTGAAAGGAAATGTCTGCTACTATTGCTAACAGGACAATTGATAGCCACTGCATTCAAAGTAGTAGCAGTAGTAGTTTCAAAGGTAATATAAAAAAGGAACTGCTGCACATCAATGTTGTAAACTTATCGTTCAATTTATCATTATCGTGATAATCAGTCAATATATAGTGATATGGCTTTTTGTCCATATCGCCCAGCTCTAGTTGTCATG
The DNA here is from genome assembly GCF_016432855.1 of Salvelinus namaycush. Taxonomy (NCBI): domain Eukaryota; kingdom Metazoa; phylum Chordata; class Actinopteri; order Salmoniformes; family Salmonidae; genus Salvelinus; species Salvelinus namaycush. Next base: position 4,618,414 of record NC_052338.1, on the reverse strand, counting down.
GAGAGTAATGTAGTGATCACTTTTTAATGTTGGTGGCTTCTTTGTTTTTAAGGTACTATGCTGCTATAGATGCCAAAAAGGAACGTACCAGTAAACACGCACAGTCCTTTGGGACGAAAAATTCATCTCAGAACACTACACCTAATCAGGTACAGAATATCATCCCTACACTCTCTGGGCTCTATTTTAACAAACCTAACACAATGGTAAATATAAGAGCTGGCAGTAGCACTATAGGTTTGGTGGTGTGTCAGAAATATTGTTGCTATTTTCACAACCGTAATTGTGGGCGCAGTTCCTTGCGGTGGCGCGAAACGGCTGGGTTTTGACGAGTAAACAAGTTGTAGGTGTGTCGAGGCTTGCCCCCTCGCTGGCCAATCAGAACGTGCTTCATGGCTAAATATGTGGTTGCTTCAAGTTTTTTTTAATATCGCCTTTATTTCACTAGGCAAGTCAAAAGTTAAATTAAGGTCAAATAAAAACATGTGGCCACCAGTGTCCTTAAAACCAGGACGGTGAATCATTCTAATAAGTTTGCTTATTTTTCGTTTAATTTTATTAAAACCAGTCTGTTTTTTTAATATTATAAAATCGGCAGGATAAAAAAGACAACGCATTGCTGTTGAACCAGCCTGCTTTTATAGTAGGCCATGGGTACGGACTTGGGTTTTGAACATATGAAACGTAAAACAAGCAATTGTTACAGGAAAATAATTTCTAAATACAATGTTCACCGGTATTCACAGAGGTTCTCATCTGTCTTTTCATGATGGACATGGACACATGTAGCATACATCAAGGAGGGGGTTTTACACACGTCTAAAATGGAGCTGTATGGCTCAAATAATGTAGGCCTGCCTACAATACATACAGTTCATTCAGAAAGTATTCAGAACGTATTCAGAACCCTTGACATTTTCCACATTTTGTTACGTTACAGCCTTATTCTTAAAAATAAAAAAAATAAAAAAAGATATATATTTTTTCCATTATCAATTTACACACAATACATACCCCATAATGACAAAGCAGAACAGGTTTTTAGAATTTTTTGCAAAATGATTACAAATAAAAAACATACCTCATTTACATACAGTACCAGCCAAAAGTTTGGACACACCTATTCATTCCAGGGTTTTTCTTTATTTGTACTAATTTCTACATTGTAAAATAGTAGTGAAGACATTATGCACTGCTCTGATTTGAGCCTGCTTCCTCCATCTTTGAATTCAAATTCAATTAAAATCTTCTCCATCACATACTGCCCCTTTCGTTTTAGGCTACGTTTCTTTTAAGGTTGCATAAATCATAAAATGTGTCATAAATAATTTGACTTATGCAATGTAGAGATAAGAAGGGAGGGATGTTGAGACATACAGTACCAGTCAAAAGTTTGGACACACCTACTCATTCCAGGGTTTTTCTTTATTTTTACTATGTTCTACATTGTAGAAAATTAGTGAAGACAACAAAACTATGAAATAACACCTATAGAATCATGTAGTAACCAAAAAAGTGCTAAACAAATCAATATATATTTTATATTTGAGTTTCTTCAAAGTTGCCACCCTTTGCCTTGATGACAGCTTTGCACACTCTTGGCATTCTCTCAACCAGCTTCATGAGGAATGCTTTTCCAACAGTCTTGAAGGATTTCCCACAAATGCTGAGCACTGGTTGGCTGCTTTTCCTTCACTCTGCGGTCCAACTCATCCCAGACCATCTCAATTGGGTTGTGGAGGCCAGGTCATCTGTTGCAGCACTCCTTCATTCTCATCTTGGTCAAATAGCCCTTACACAGCCTGGAGGTGTGTTTTGGGTTATTGTCCTGTTGAAAAACAAACGATAGTCCCACTAAGCGCAAACCAGATGGGATGGTGTATCGCTGCAGAATGCTGTGGTAGCCATGCTGGTTAAGTGTGCCTTGAATTCTAAAGAAATCGCTGACAATGTCACCAGCAAAGCAGCCCCACATCTCCTCCTCCATGGTTCACGGTGGGAACCACACATGCGGAGATCATCCGTTCACCTACTCTGCCTCAAATTTGGAGTCATCAGACCAAAGGACAGATTTCCACCGTTCTAATGTCCATTGCTTGTGTTTCTTGGCCAAAGCAGCAATTCGACCATGAAGACCTGATTCACTCAGTCCCTCTAAACAGTTGATGTTGAGATGTGTCTGTTACTGGAACACTGTGAAGCATTTATTTGGGCTGCAATCTGAGGTGCAGTTAACTCTAATGAACTTATCATTTGCAGCAGAGGTAACTCTGGGTGTGTGTAGATTGATGAGGGAAAAAAACTATTGAATTAATTTTAGAATAAGGCTGTAATGTAACAATACTTTCCGTATGCACTGTAGATTGAAAGGGAATGTCAGCTCACAGTTTTGCTCCCCTGAAACTTTGTTTAAAAAAAGCTTTTGTGATTTAAGATTCATTTCCAAGCAGTCTCACGAGCCAAACCATTTAGCGACAGTCTTGACTATTTGGCGATTGCAATGGGTAGGACCCCCAAAACAATTGCCTTCATTGAGAGCAGTTGAGGCTATATTGGTTTTTAATCAAATAAAATGAAATTGGAAAAAATAACTTTTTTAAAAATGTTTTTAAATACGAAGTATACAGGCACCGAAAGCACATTACTCCGGTTCCATGTGCAAATGGGCAGTGTGCTTCACGGCTGGATAAGCTGCCTCTGCTGTCAAAATTCATGCCATAACCAACCTCGTTACCGCTTAAACCAGCTTTTGGTGGTTCTTAAACATCCCTACCAGCACTGCCTGCAATTAGCACTTTGGCACTCAAATATTTCCACCCCTCCCATCTGAGCAAAAGTGAGCTGATTTAAAGATAGGTAAATTACCAATCCTTGTGCAAGTTTGAAAATAAAAGAGAGCTGGCTTTAACAGGTCGAAATTGCCAATGAACATACGTTTGACACTAGCACCGCCTTAATGCCAGCCGAACATAGAGCCCTCTCTCTCTGTCTCCTTTACCCTCTCTGTCACTCATCCCCATCGTAGGACTTCTGCCAGTCTTTGAACATCTTCTCTACTTTGCCATTTCTCCATGGGCCATCTTCTCCCTGTATCATTTCTTTACTCTTTCCCTCTCGCTCCATTTTCTCACCCCTCTCTCCATCTCTCTCCACCAGGACCGGGCGGTGTGGCTTTCCCTCCTCCACTTCCTGTCCCAGCGCCAGCAGACCCCCGTGGTGGCGTTCACCTTCTCCAGGACGCGCTGCGACGACAACGCCCGCTCTCTAACCTCCATGGACCTCACCAGCTCGGTGGAGAAGAGCGAGATCCACTCCTTCTTCCAGAAGAGCCTGAGACGCCTCAGGGGAGGGGACCGCCAGCTGCCCCAGGTAGGGTGCACTCTGGCTGGGGCCTGTTGTCTGGGAGAACTAAGACCTGCCTATCATGTTCTATTGTTCCTTGGGAAATGTTTCATGCAACCATCAGCAATGCAATGAAATCGGCTCACAGGACTGCGGAATTATTCATTCCATATTATAGCCAATTGTAGCACGTAGATTGAACTTATGGACATATACCCTAGGAGTTGTTGTTACAAACTCCTCCTATGTTGTAGATCCTGTTGATTAGGGACCTACTGAAGAGGGGTATCGGTGTGCATCACAGTGGCATCCTGCCAATCATGAAGGAGGTCATTGAGATGCTGTTCTCGCGGGGGCTAGTAAAGGTGAATCTTATTGGTCCGTTTTTGGAATCAGTGTGACAATTTGTCAATATCTTGAAATGACATGTCTGATTACTAGTCCCAACTTACATCCTCTACCTATGTCATCAACTCAAAATGTGTTTAAAGTGCGTTTAACAAAGTCTTAACACACTTTACAATAAATGTGTCTCCCTCAGGTTCTGTTTGCCACTGAGACGTTTGCTATGGGAGTGAACATGCCTGCGAGGACAGTAGTGTTTGACAGCATACGGAAACACGATGGCACCGGCTTCAGAAACCTGCTGCCTGGTATGCTCTCTTCCCTCCTCACACGTTTATATACACAACATTAAGGGTGTAATGGTACCCGTATTAGTACCGAACCATTCGGTACGGGGACCTCTATTCGGTCTACACTGTAAACCCGGAATAAAATTATAATACAAATAAACTCACTAGGCCTATAGGCTATGCCGATGCTGCTTTATAAGTCTCTTGAGAGTTTTATTTATTTCACCTTTATTTAACCAGGTAGGTGGTAATTAAAGCAACTTCAGCCTATGTGCAAGTTGTAATCAAAATTAAAATCTTAATTTGGCTCATTTCAAACAGTCCTTTTGCGAGGGGCAGCCGGGATCTAGTTCTTTACTATGGTGAGTGGTGGGGTCGATTAACCAGGAGGATTCTTCTCCATAGTTACAATCTCCAGTTTGGGAACATTTTGGCTTCCCAGTAGATTATAGTGGCGATGGACAGAGAGAGTATGTCTCCACTGCTCAACGAGAATAACCTATGCAGCTGCCAACACCTCAAACATGTTGACACATTTACGCCGACATCACCCCAGTATTCCTACCATTGGAACAGGTGGGAAACACAAAAAGAACAACACAACTTTGTCTCCCCTCTGCATTCAAGCAGCCCTTCGGCAGCTGATTCTGACCAGGCCCCCAAAAAATTAAAAGAGCGATAGGTAACATTATGTTTATAGCCATGGACATGCGCTCATTGTCGGTGGTTGAGAAGAATAGGGAGGTTCAGCACCTTGTGAAAATGCTCGAGCCGCGTTACGAACTTCACCCTCTCACACCCGTTTCAGCAAACAGGTAGTACCACCTCTAAATGAGCAAGCTAAAGTTGTCAATGAAGTTGTCAATGAATTTGCCAATACACCCTGTGTTGCGCTTACTACAGATGGATGGCAGTCCAGGTCTACAGAGAGCTACTTAACAGTAACAGCCCATCACATTTCTGCGGAACGGGGAATGAGAAGTACCGTGCCACAGACACGCCCCCTTTATGAGTCACTCAAGTGCGCATATTTTCCTCTTTGTTAGAAAACATTCTAGCATGGGCCAATACAATGTTTGAGCCATGTTTACATGTTGATTTCACACAGATATTGCACTTTATTTTTGTGTTGTTGTTGTTGAGTGATCTTGTGTTTTCATTTAAGAAAATATAAAGTGTTGGTATTCAAAAATCAACTTCATTTTCCTGCTGTACTGAAACCGAACCATGACTGCAATACCTACCAAACCATGGTGAAACGTTACAACCGTACTTAACATCCTTTTCATTCTCTCTCTCTCTTTCGCTCTCTCTCGCTCTCTCTGGCTCTCTCTCTGTCAGTCTGACTTTTTCTGTCTGTGTCTGTCTCTCTGCCTGCCTCTGTCGGTCTGATAGAAAAGCAGAGCATGATGCTTACAGGCAGTATTTTAATCTGATGTCACTTCAATCTCTCTCTCGCTTTCTCTCTGATATTTGAGGGGAAAGGAGAAAATAGAATGGATGTTTTTCTACATGTTTAAGAGCTCTTAGTTCCGGATGACTAACCTCTTTGCCGCTGTCGCTCTCTCTCTTTCTGTCGCTCTCTCTCTTCTCGCTCTCGCTCTCTCTCAGGTGAGTATATCCAGATGGCTGGTAGAGCGGGTAGGAGAGGTCTGGACGACACAGGCACTGTCATCATCCTCTGCAAGTCAGGGGTACATGACATGGGGGACCTAAATGTCATGATGCTGGTAAGGCTTCCATCAGAATGTACTGTCGTCTTCCATTCAATACCACTACATCAGTGGACCACTGGTGGTCTGTGATACATTTTTTTTAAATGTATTTTTGTGATGAAGTTTATATAATTTTTTGGGTTGACAGGACAAACCAACACAAACAGACATTGAACACATACACATGTACCCCCCCCCCCCCCCCCCATCCCCCTCCCCTTCCCACCTGCAGGACCTAGTTACTTGAGTGCATATATCAAAGTACTGATTTTAAACTGTTGAGTGTTGTAGTCCACATGCTAATATTTTCAGATTTTGCACCATGCGGTCGAGAGATTGACAGTTTAAGTTGTGCAATGTCCATGAATGAGGAAATCCGTTGCTGACGTGGCAGAATGTGTGGGGCTTGCCATCGTAAGGCAACCATTCTCTTGGCTGCTGTTAAGCCGGCAAGCCAAATCCTTCTTTGCCTGTACGTTAGGTTCAGCGAAGTCATCATTAAGCAGTAGCACATTGGGAAGACTGGGGATGGATTTAGACAAAATGCTTGATAATGATGAAGCCACAGATTTGCCAAAAGGAGGAAAAAACCTCTGGGAACTTCCAGACCATATGAATGAATGTGCCAGGACTCGTACCACGGGGGGGGGGGAGAGCATACAGACGGGGGTTGAATTTATGTTCATCTGAAAAAGAGTCTCATAACTCGTGTGCCAAATTGTAGTGGGGTAATTTGGTGATTTGTGTTTCTTGATGAGAATGTTAATGTTGGACCTGACGGTGCTCCAGTTAACATTTACTGTTGGTATATCTTAGTTCTGTTTTGAATTGATTGGTGATATGTTGCTTTGAGCAGGAATATACACTGCTCAAAAAAATAAAGGGAACACTTAAACAACACAATGTAACTCCAAGTCAATCACACTTCTGTGAAATCAAACTGTCCACTTAGGAAGCAACACTGATTGACAATACATTTCACATGCTGTTGTGCAAATGGAATAGACAAAAGGTGGAAATTATAGGCAATTAGCAAGACACCCCCAATAAAGGAGTGATTCTGCAGGTGGTGACCACAGACCACTTCTCAGTTCCTATGCTTCCTGGCTGATGTTTTGGTCACTTTTGAATGCTGGCGGTGCTCTCACTCTAGTGGTAGCATGAGACGGAGTCTACAACCCACACAAGTGGCTCAGGTAGTGTAGCTCATCCAGGATGGCACATCAATGCGAGCTGTGGCAAGAAGGTTTGCTGTGTCTGTCAGCGTAGTGTCCAGAGCATGGAGGCGCTACCAGGAGACAGGCCAGTACATCAGGAGACGTGGAGGAGGCCGTAGGAGGGCAACAACCCAGCAGCAGGACCGCTACCTCCGCCTTTGAGCAGGAGGAGCACTGCCAGAGCCCTGCAAAATGACCTCCAGCAGGCCACAAATGTGCATGTGTCAGCATATGGTCTCACAAGGGCTCTGAGGATCTCATCTCGGTACCTAATGGCAGTCAGGCTACCTCTGGCGAGCACATGGAGGGCTGTGCGGCCCCACAAAGAAATGCCACCCCACACCATGACTGACACACCGCCAAACCGGTCATGCTGGAGGATGTTGCAGGCAGCAGAACGTTCTCTACGGCGTCTCCAGACTCTGTCACGTCTGTCACATGTGCTCAGTGTGAACCTGCTTTCATCTGTGAAGAGCACAGGGCGCCAGTGGCGAATTTGCCAATATTGGTGTTCTCTGGCAAATGCCAAACGTCCTGCACGGTGTTGGGCTGTAAGCACAACCCCCACCTGTGGACGTCGGGCCCTCATAACACCCTCATGGAGTCTGTTTCTGACCGTTTGAGCAGACACATGCACATTTGTGGCCTGCTGGAGGTCATTTTGCAGGGCTCTGGCAGTGCTCCTCCTGCTCAAAGGCGGAGGTAGCGGTCCTGCTGCTGGGTTGTTGCCCTCCTACGGCCTCCTCCACGTCTCCTGATGTACTGGCCTGTCTCCTGGTAGCGCCTCCATGCTCTGGACACTACGCTGACAGACACAGCAAACCTTTTTGCCACAGCTCGCATTGATGTGCCATCCTGGATGAGCTGCACTACCTGAGCCACTTGTGTGGGTTGTAGACTCCGTCTCATGCTACCACTAGAGTGAGAGCACCGCCAGCATTCAAGTGACCAAAACATCAGCCAGGAGGCATAGGAACTGAGAAGTGGTCTGTGGTCACCACCTGCAGAATCACTCCTTTATTGGGGGTGTCTTGCTAATTGCCTATAATTTCCACCTTTTGTCTATTCCATTTGCACAACAGCATGTGAAATGTATTGTCAATCAGTGTTGCTTCCTAAGTGGACAGTTTGATTTCACAGAAGTGTGATTGACTTGGAGTTACATTGTGTTGTTTAAGTGTTCCCTTTATTTTTTTGAGCAGTGTATATCATTTGGTGAAGACTATGCCCTAACTTGCCGTTGCTGTTAATATAAGATACTTGATTTGAACCCCTTGGTACTCTGTAAGCACATAGAGCAGAAGGAAGCTGCAAAAAAAGATACAATTTAAGAACCAGGCAGATCGTAATTCTTTTTCAGGTCTATTTTTATTAGATTTTTTCTTCCAAAAAGGAAAGGTAAGGGGATACCTAGTCAGTTGTACAACTGAATGCATTCAGCTGAAATCTGTCTTCCGTATTTAACCCAACGTCTCTGAATAAGAGAGGCTGCCTTAATCGAAGTCCACGTCATCGGTGCCCTGGGAGTAGTTGTTGCTGGGGTTTAACTGCCTTGCTCAAGGGCTGAACAGCAGATTTTCTTCACCTTGCTGGCTTGGGGATTCGTGACTGTTCGATTACTGGCCCAATACTCTTCTTAAACACTAAGCTACCTGCCACAGTTGGGAGTATTAATGATTTTTTACTTTTCGCAATACAAATTGTTTAATAAACATCCATCTGTAATAATAGGCCTTTAATTAATCTCTTACATTCACATATCAAACTGATTTTAAATTTGACCGCAAAAATATTTTTTGTAAAAAAAAAATTGATCTGCGACATTTGACACTGATATGGTGGTCCCCGGAAAGAAACATTTTGGGAATCGCTGCACTACGTCAGTCACTTCGTTTATACAAGGGTATTACTTGGCTTACATTTCCCAAGGGTGAGGGGATGGCTCATATAATTAAAAAGGGATTGCTATTCTACTAAGGATAATAAAAATCCCATATTTCGTATTTAAATCTGAAATCCCTCAACAGTTTCCATCTAGCTCGCCCTGTAAGTGCTCCTCCATTGTACAGAACATAGGCTACACACCAATTGGCATCCTATGCCCTATGTAGTGCACTACTTTTGACTGGGACCCATAGGGAACTGGTCAAAAGTAGTGCCCTATGTAGGTTTTGGGAATAGGTTACCATTTGGGAAACAGTCATTCACTGCTCCTCTAGGTTTGCTGCACGCTAGCTTGTACAGTATAAACAAGTGCCTCTTTAAACTCTCAAGGGCCTTATTTTAAACCAACCTCTTTAATGTGGGGCTTTGGAGTGGACTATTTCCTTCCTGAATTGATCCTCCTGTTGCTAGATCAAGGATATGAAAATCCTCTAAACTGTTCTGTAGAAAACATGATTATATCTCCCTATCACTCTCTCGCTGCCAACTGCCATCGTGGATCAATTGTTGGATCAATTGTTTTAGCCTTATGCTAACAGTCATTTGCTCGATAGCAGCGGTAACTAATCGCTAACTGTTACTATACAACTATGGCCCAGAGTTTTTCCTGATCAGATCATCTGGAAGGAATGTAGGGCTCTCTATAACAGTTGTTTGCTAATTGCTAAATGCTAACTGTAACTGTCTATATGATTTAGAAATGCTCAACTTCATCCTCCGTACCTCCACCCTGTGTGTTCTAGCACTAACCTTTCTCAATCAACATTGAAAGGTTCCTGCTCCATTACCTCCATTTCTTATTTTTTTTCGTGTATACAACATAGTAGCGACATGAATTTTAATGACACTTCTTTGCCGTCAAGGGGAAGCCCACAGTGCTGCAGTCCCAGTTCAGGCTGACCTACACCATGATCCTCAACCTGCTCCGTGTGGAAGCCCTCCGAGTCACCGACATGATGAGGAGGAGCTTCTCTGAGAGCCACAGAGACACACAGGTACTGTACTACATTACCCACAAGCACTTGGGACAAAATTCTAGAGATAATGGATGACAGTTGAGGACTACCAGTTTAAAAAGAAAATGTAACTACATTTAAAAACAAAATGGAGATCAGCTTTAATATTGCAGATAGATTATGGCTTCCATCAATGTAATTGTCTGCATCATTTCCAATCCCCCGTATATTTTTTTGTAAATATAGAATATGGAATTCGAGCTCCATTATCAAAGGTCCATTCAGCTTTTGATGGCAGGAGTCAGAACAGGAATATTGTCCGTAATATACATATTTGACATCAGATCTATCTATGCTTACTGATGATCTACATTAATTTACATTCCTTTAGATCTTCCTACATAAAGTCACTCTCCAACCTGCGTTTGTATGTATTTGTGTGTGTATATCAGAGGGGTAAAAGCAGAAGACAAATTCCCAGCGCATATGAACTAATAATAAAAGTATATCTTATATTTTCATCCTTCTCTCAGGCCCATGAGCAGCAGATTGGTCAGTTGAAACAGACCCTGTCCTCTCTCCCTCCTCTGGACACGGAGGGTCAGCTGTCTGACCTACTGCCGTACTACTACACTGTCACTGAGCTACGCCTCACCGCTGAGGCGCTGCAGGTACACACACAACATACTGTAAAGGCACACACGTGCCCACAGACAGACACTCACTTATGTATAACACACACTATCTTAAAACACTCAAGCTCAAACCACATCACAAAACAACTGAATATAATTGAATGTGCAAAAGTGTCATAATTATTATATATATATATTTTTAAACATCACTAAGATTTGTTAATTGTCCGTCTGTCATCTTTCAGTGTGCTGTTCTGGGGTCTGTGAATGGGTTGAAAGCTCTTTCCGTGGGACGAGTGGTAGTGGTCAACAACAAACAGCACTTCAACGCCCTCGGAGTCATCCTACAGGTGTGTGTGTGTGTGTGTGTGTGTGTGTGTGTTTTTTATTTTATTTTATTTTTTTATAGGTGACAAAGCCATGTAATGCAGTTATCATTCTCCTTTCTCACTCCTCCTCTCGTCCTTCATTTCTTTAATTTCTCTCCCAGGTTTCCAGTGACTCAGTGAATCGTACGTTTACTGCTCTCATCATCTGTGAGAAAGGCAATGAGGAGGGAGGAGGGGACAGCCCCAACGGCAGTGCCTTCCCCCACCTCTACAACACTGCCCTCTTTACACCTGAAGGTCAGTTCATGCGCACATATTTATGCACACACACGCACACACACACACACACACACACACACACACACACACACACACACACACACACACACACACACACACACACACACACACACACACACACACTGATTGATGCTCAACCTCTCCTATTAGCGACAAACAGTACGAGTCAAACGTTTGGACACACTTACTCATTCCAGGATTTTTCTTCGTTTTTTTTACTATTTTCTACATAGTGAAGAACAAATAGTGAAGACCATAAAAGTGTTAAACAAATCAAAATGTATTTTATATTTGAGTTTCTTCAAAGTAGCCATCCTTTGCCTTGATGACAGCTTTGCACACGCTTGGCATTCTCTCAACCAGCTTCATGAGGAATGCTTTTCCAACAGTCTTGAAGGAGTTCCCACGTATGCTGAGCACTTGTTGGCTGCTTTTCCTTCACTCTGCGGTCCAACTCATCCCAAACCATCTCAATTGGGTTGAGGTCGGGTGATTGTGGAGGCCAGGTCATCTGATGCGGCACTCCATCACTCTCCTTCTTGGTCAAATATCCCTTATACAGCCTGGAGGTGTGTTTTGGGTCATTGTCCTGTTGAAAAACAAATGATAGTCCCACTAAGCGCAAACCAGATGGGATGGCAGATCGTGGCAGAATACTGTTGTAGCCATGCTGGTTAAGTTTGCCTTGTATTCTAAATAAATCACTTATAGTGTCACCAGCAAAGCACCATCACAGGGCGGAAGGTAGAGCATTGGGTCAGTATCCAAAAGGTAAAAATCTGTTGTTCTGCCCTTGAACAATGCAGTTAACCCACTGTTCCCCGGTAGGCCGTCATTGTAAATAACAATTTGTTTTTAACTGACTTGCCTAGTTAAATAAAGTTTTTTTTTAAATCACACCTCCTCCTCCATGCTTCACAGTGGGAACCACACATGCGGAGATCATCTGTTCACCTACTCTGCGTCTCACAAAGACATGGCGGTTGGAACCAAAAATCTCACATTTGGACTCATAAAAACAAAGGACAGATTTCCACCGGTCTGATGTCCATTGCTCGTGTTTCTTGGCCTAAGCAAGTCTCTTCTTCTTATTGGTGTCCTTTAGTAGTGGTTTCTTTGCAGAAATTCGACCATGAAAGCCTGATTCATGTAGTCTCTTCTGAACAGTTGATGTTGAGATGTGTCTGTTACTTGAACTCTGTGAAGCATTTATTTGGGCTGCAATCTGAGGTGCAGTTAACACTAATGAACTTATCCTCTGGAGCAGAGGTAACTCTGGGTCTTTCTTTCCTGTGGCGGTCCTCATGAGAGCCAGTTTCATCAAAGCCCATTAAGGTTTTTGCGACTGCACTTGAAGAAATGTTCAAAGTTCTTAACATTTTCCATATTGACTGACCTTCATGTTTTAACGTAATGATGGACTGTCATTTCTCTTTGCTTATTTGAGCTGTTCTTGCCATAATATGGACATGGTCTTTTACCAAATAGGGATATCTTCTGTATACCACCCCTACCTTGTCACAACACAACTGATTGGCTCAAACGCATTAAGAAGGAAAGAAATTCCACAAATTAACTTTTAACAAGGCACACCTGTTAATTGAAATGCATTCCAGGTGACCACCTCATGAAGCTGGTTGAGAGAATGCCAAGAGTGTGCAAAGCTGTCATCAAGGCAAAGGGTGGCTACTTTGAAGAATTTAAAATATAAAATATATTTTGATTTGTTTAACCTTTTCTTGTTTACTGGAGGATTCCATATGTGTTATTTCATAGTTTTGATGTCTTGACTATTATTCTACAATGTATAAATTAGTAAAAATTAAGACAAACCCTTGAATGAGTAGGTGTGTCCAAACTTTTGACTGGTACTGTACACATTTACCAATAAAGACACACACCGCTGCCTCAACACACACACGGCTATTTGAACACACACAGAAACATGCTAACACTACCTAACAAGTTCACACAAGCTTAAACTGAATAACCCACAACGATTGTGTACATTCTGTATGATCCGTGGCTAGGTCCCTGCAGTCACACGGTCCAGAAGCTGAAGCTACAGGACGTCTCAGCCATCACAGTCAAGACCCTGAAGGTGATCCCTGACCGAATCATCGACAACTACAACAAGAGGCAGCAGCTTCGCTTCAGGTGTGTGTGTGTGTGTGTGTGTGTGTGTGTGTGTGTGTGTGTGTGTGTGTGTGTGCATTAATGCATTATTATGTAGCGTATACAGTATGTTTCAGCCTTTTTGCACATTATTGCTCCCCTGAGCCAACACAACCATGTTTATCTAGGCAAATGAGGTGTTTATATGTGTTATGTCATCATGACCACTCAAGTGTCTATCCATCTACCTTCTTCTATTGAATAGCACTCTACATTTCATTGAATGCACAGAAAAAAGAGCCACCTCTAGTGAGTCTATTTCCATCTTTCTCTCCTTCCTTCCATCCTTTCTCCCTCGCTCCATTTCTCACAGGCTTGATCCTCCGGGTCAAGCCATCTCCACGGCAACCCAGGAACTCCTCCGATTGGCGGAGGCCAACCCAGGCGGGGCGATGGCCCTTGACCCAGTGAACGACTTCCAGCTGAAGAGTGTGGATGTGGTGGAGGGCACCATGAGGCTGCGTGTGCTGCAGGACAGCCTCAAAGACTTCAGCTGCATCCACTCACCCACCTTCTCAGAACAGGTGTGTGTGTGTGTGCGTGTGCGCATGCGTGCGTGTGCGTAACTGTGTGCGTGCATGTTTATTTTTTCATTATTATTAACCCCTCCACCACCACCCTCTTCACCACCTTCGTTTGGTTTCCATGTGCCATATTTTTCAATTGTGCTGTGATGTTTTACATAATTTTTTTACCTTTCTAATTGTATAGTATCCACATATTCTGAGCTAAAGATGAAAACCTTTCCTACGAGTATTATTATATTATTTATTGACTGACTATGGCTTTCCAAATTGCCCAACACTGCTATTTGTGTGATTTTGTTTTATTTTAAAATATACATTTTTTAACCATTCCTGAACCTGTGACCAGAAACAAGCTACATTGGGACAATACCAGAATAAATGATCTATTGATTCTGTCTCTTCGCAGCAAAATCTACAGAGCTGAGATTGTTGTATGTCCCATATATATAGCATTCTGTTGGTGGCAAGAATTTTAAATAATAATTTAAATAGAACAACTCTTAAGTGTTGAATCAAGTGTAGTTTTTTGTACCAGTTCATAAACATTAAAAATCTCTTCACATCTAATTTGCAACCTGTATGGCGCAGCTGTCAACATTTCTGTCCTCAAATGAAACTGGTATATTTTTCTATTTATACCAGTTCCTTTCAGCCAATTTGTGTTTTTAGTATATGACAGGCAAACAAGTTCCCTTCCTTCTCCCTTTTCCACTTGCCTCCTCCATTTTTGTGGTAGTGCTACAATCAGTTGGTTGTAAGTTTGGATTGAGCAGATATTCCCATATATTTTCAATAACTCCGTTTCTATTCATAATATCATTAATTAAAAAAATTATAAAAAATCTCCATAAAGCCTGGGATCGAACCCGGGTCTGTAGTGAACGCCTTAGACTTCTGCGCCACTCGGGAGGCCCTGTAAATATTTCTGATTATTGTACAGCCCGAGAAGATATGATCTATACAGGCTCTGGATTTACGAAAACCGTTTGTGTGTGTGTCCCTTCCAAACACTGTCCTGACATTGCAGTAATGATGTTGGAGCGCTCATATAATGAACAGCGACATGTCTGACAGACTGTCTCCACACACCTCCTCCTCTGTCTGCCTCTCGTTTCCACTTCATTCTCTCTCCCTTCTTTCTTCAATCTATAGCCCAGGGCCCGTATTAACAAAGGGTCTCAGAGTAGGAATGTTGATATAGGATCCCTTCTTGAATTTGATTACATGGACAGGGTGGACCTGATCCTATATCAACACTCCTACTCTGAGACTCTTTCTGAATACAAGCACTGGCCTCTTTCTATACTGATTTCTCATAGTAATTACATCGGACTGTAATTTATTTGGGCCTGCACTAAGCATTGTAAAACTAAGCCTTGTTAGATATTTCCCTGCCTTGTTCAGTGGCCAACTCAGTGGCCTTGTGGTTAGTGTCAGCCCTGAGATTAGAAGGTTGGGAGTTTGATCCCCAGCCAAGTCATAACAAAGACAGTAAAAATGCGATCCGCTGCATCTCTGCTTGGCACTCAGCATTAAGGAGATCGATTGATGGCCATGCGTTAGAGTAGCAAAGTACCTGTACATTAAGCTGCATCACGCTA
This sequence comes from Salvelinus namaycush, assembly GCF_016432855.1. Lineage (NCBI taxonomy): Eukaryota > Metazoa > Chordata > Actinopteri > Salmoniformes > Salmonidae > Salvelinus > Salvelinus namaycush. The sequence goes on along the minus strand of NC_052338.1, from coordinate 4,603,038 downwards.
CGGAACCAGAAGATTGTCTCCTGCTCCTATGAGCTGTTCTGGCTCACACAAACCAAGGCTTGTTTATGTCTACTGCCTTGTTCCAGGATAAGGATGAGATGAGAACAGCAGAGCAGGGGCGTTCTATAATTACTTGGGTAGGCAGTGCAGAGTCACACATCAACACTGTCTGTCTCACTGAGGCGATACATTAGGACTGTATATCATTAGATCCATCGCTCAGTCAGACAGTAGCCTATGTGCTACTTCTGCTGGACTCTAATTTCTTTGGGAGGTAGTGATAGCTCACAAACACTATCTTCTCTTTAATGGCATGCAGTGTCCAAAGTGGGTATTTTATAAGGAGGTGAGATGGTTGTATGTGATGTAGTTATTTAAAACTCCTGTCTTTGTGTCACATATATATTACTTGTAAAACAAAATCTTTCTCTAAACAGTTGTATTAGTATACAATATCATTTTTCGATTATCTGTAGTATACAATATAGCTCAGTATTTTGTATTATTTATTTTATAGTCTTTTTTGCTCATCTTTGTCAAAGGGTCCAATAATTGAAGTGCATTCGGGAAGTATTTACACCCCTTGACTTTTTTAAACATTTTGTTACGTTACAGCCTTATTCTAAAATGTATTAAATTGCTTTTTTTCCTCATCAATCTACACACAATCCCACATTTTGACAAAGCAAAAACAGGTTTTTAGATTTTTTTTGCAAATGTATATAAAAAAACAACTCTCACATTTACATAAATATTCAGACCCTTTACTCAGTACTTTGTTAAAGCACCTTTGGCAGCGATTACAACCTCGAGTCTTCTTGGGTATGACACTACAAGCTTAGCACACCTGTATTTGGGGAGTTTCTCCCATTCTTCTCTGCAGATCCTCTCAAGCTCTGTCAGGTTGGATGGGGAACGTCGCTGCACAGCTATTTTCAGGTCGCTCCAGAGATATTAGATCTCTCTGTACTTTTCTCCGTTCGTCTTTCCCTCGATCCTGACTAGTCTCCCAGTGCCTCAGTCCCTGCGGCTGAAAAACATCCCCACAGCATGATGCAATTCCTTCGACCTCATGGCTTGGTTTTTGCTCTGACATCTGTCAACTGTGGGACCTTATATAGACAGGTTTGTGCCTTTCCAAATCATGTTCAATCAATTTCATTTACCCCAGGTGGACTCCAATCAAGTTGTAGAAACATCTCAAGGATGATCAATGGAAACAGGATGCACCTGAGCTCAATTTCGAGTCTCATAGCGAAGGGTCTGAATACTTATGTAAATAAGGTATTTCTGTTTTTTGTTTTTTTATAAATTTGCAAAAATTTAGAAAAACCTGTTTTCGCTTTGTCATTATGGGGTATTGTGTGTAGATTGATGAGGAAATAAATTAATTTGATCTATTTTCGGATAAACCTGTAACGTAACAAAATTAGGAAAAAGTCAAGGGGTCTGAATACTTTCCAAATTCAAAATATGTGCGAGTGATAGCCTACATCCATGTACAACCTTGTCTCTACAGTAAATGTATTGTAAATGAGGTGAAATTGCTGTACAATCTACGCGATCAAATGGTTGCACTATATAGGAAGTAATTCTACAGACCTTTTCTATTACTGTTCAGAGTGCATAGATAAAGTGATTGTCTATAATAGCCATGTTGACCTCTTTCTTCTGTCAGTTTCTGCGGGTGCAGGAGAGAATTTGTGTTCAGGAGGAGCTGGACAAACTGCTCTTCCTCATCTCAGACCAGTCCCTGTCTCTACTGCCAGAGTACCACCAGAGAATCAAGGTATGTCTGACTCCCGTTATCTTAGTGCACATGTAATATTAAACTCAAAACTTTTCATAGAGTAGCTTTCTTCCAAGGTTCCTACCATCTAGGGAGTTTTTCCTAGCCTCTGCATTGCTTGTTCTTTGGGGTTTTAGGCCGGGTATCTGTAAAGCACTTTCTTTTCTTTTTTTTTTACAACTGCTGATGTAAAATTACATTTGTTTTAACTAGTTCATACACATGCAGGCCTCTAAATAAATAAAACAATTGTTGGTAGCACTGGTGTGCCCAACTTTAAAAAGTTAAGAGCACAGAACAAAATTGATTAAGGTTAAAGCATATTAATTCTAGCTACTTCTGAAGCACGTTGTGCTCTAGAAACTAATATGTAACCCCGTAAATACATTTGTTTATTATAAAAAGCTAAAATGTTGATGCAAATACCTGTCATTGAAATGAGTCATTTGTGGAATATTAGGTTTCTACATGATGTAAAAGCACTATTTTCCTATTGAGATGGATTGCATTAAATTGTACACTGTTTCTTTAAGAGCGTTGAGTTTATGATGACAACATTGCAAGAGATCTGACATTCATTCATTGTTATGATCATTGATCTCCTGAAGAACCTATCCCTTTTCTTTCTGTGCCCCCAAATGTTTGGATATACTGGTAAAGTTACCAGGTTGTTAGCTAGCTAGCTAGCCAATGAGGTAACAAGCATGACTGAACAAGGTGTAAAACAAAATGGTTAATGGCCCGCGAATAGTTTTAGAGCGGTTCGCAGCATGGTTTATGAATATAAAACGCAGGCCCCCAATCCTCGACTTGAAAAAAATACGTCTCTTCGTTCAGTAATGCTTAAAAATGTACCTTCAACCAATCTCTAACGTAAAGCCTACACATTTGCCTGCCATTATGTCAGATCATGACGTTGAGTTCAAATACATTTTTACCTGACCAAATTATTAGATGGCCTCCTTTTTTGGAGGACCAAAAAAAGCCGATTACCGATTAATCTGCTGATTTTTATATATATATATATATATTTGTAATAATGACAATTACAACAATACTGAATGAACACTTTTATTTTAACTTAATATAATACATAAATAATAATCTATTTAGTCTCAAATAAATAATTAAACATGTTCAATTTGGTTTAAATAATGCAAAAACACAGTGTTGGAGAAGAAAGTAAAAGTGCAATATGTGCCATGTAAAAAAGCTAACGTTTAAGTTCCTTGCTCAGAACATGAGAACATATGAAAGCTGGTGGTTCCTTTTAACACGAGTCTTCAATATTTCCAGTTAAGAAGTTTTAGGTTGTAGTTATTCTCTATACCATTTGTATTTCATATACCTTTGATATTGGATGTTCTTATAGGCACTATAGTATTGCTATCCTAATCTCGGGAGTTGATAGGCTTGAAGCATTGTGAATAGATGCTGGCAAACGCAGGAAAGTTCTGTTTGAATGAATGCTTACGAGCGTGCTGCTGCCTACCACTGCTCAGTCAGACTGCTCTATCACATCATAGACTTAATTATAATATAACTACACACAGCCGTAGGTCATTAATATGGTCAAATCCGGAAACTATCATTTCGAAAACAAAACGTTTATTCTTTCAGTGAAATACGGAACCGTTCCGTATTTTATCGAACGGGTGGCATCCATAAGTCTAAATATTGTTGTTACATTGCACAACCTTCAATGTTATATCATAATTATGTCAAATTCTGGCAAATTAGGAAAAAATGGTCTTCACACAGTTCACAAGGAGCCAGGCGACCCAAACTGCTGCATATACCCCGACTCTGCTTGCACAGAACGCAAGAGAAGTGACACAATTTCCCTAGTTAATATTGCCTGCTAACATGAATTTCTTTTAAATATGCAGGTTTAAAAAAATATATACTTGTGTACATTGGTACATTGGTGCAACGACAGTGCTTTTTTCGTGAATGCTCTTGTTAAATCCACCCGTTTGGCAAAGTAGGCTATAAATCGATGATAATCATTGCGGTGCCTGTTAATTTATTTGCAACGCAGGACAAGCTAGTTAAACTAGTAATATCATCAAAAATGTGTAGTTAACTTGTGATTATGTTAAGATTGATTTGTTTTTTATAAGATAAGTTTAATGCTAGCTAGCAACTTAGCTTGGCTCCTTGCTGCACTCGCGTAACATGTGGTCAGGCTGCCACGCAGTCTCGTCATGGAGTGCAATGTAATCGGCGTCCGATTACCAATTGTTGTGAAGAATTGAAATTGGCCCTAATTAATCGGCCATGCCAAATAATTGATTAAAACACACCGACAGCTGATTTGTTGTGCACTGAAGTCCACAAGCGATGGGAAAGGTGAGAGGAGGAGAACGTGTAGATGCAAGAAGGAATTATGTGATAATGCTGTTTGTATGTGGCTGCTATGAAAGTGAACTGTGTTTGCGTGTGATCAGGGGTTTATTCATTCCGCCGATTCTGTTGGAAAAGATTTTCATAAGTGGAAGCAAACGGGGATGAACATACCGGAATTTGTTCAATAAAAACTCCCAAGCTTAAGTATGTCACCCCTCATGCCTCTATTGTAACTAATGCTTAATAATATAACTAATGATTAATAATGTTTAAAGCTTGTTTAAAGCTATCAGCGGTATTGAATGTGTCACTGTTTGTCAACTTGATTACTCTAATTTTCCTCAGCACATGTGCACTTACGTTGTAAACTTACGTTGTAAACTTTTATTCATAGGCTAGGTTGTAGAAACCTCATGATGGGTATTCGGAAAATTTGAGTATCATGTAGTAGCCTAAACTTATCGCTGTTACATTGAACTGGGTGAATGGAATATGAGTGGCAGTCATCCAATATGCTGTAATAGAAATAAGGCCATGCTCATAATTTTTTTAATCGTTCTCATCTTAAACAGTAGCGTCCACCACTGGTCTTCAGAGATGTTTTATAACTTATCAGCATATAATTGTTGTCTGGGGATCAAAAATCAGTAGTAACAGTATGCAAATCAGGGAGCCATATAAACAACTTTTTCACTGATGGGATTCGGTACCCAACATTCACCAAAAATATGTTTAAACAGAGCCTTTAGTATGCGAACTGTGTAAAAAAGGCATTATCCCCCATCCACAGGTGCTCCAATCCCTGCAGTACGTGGACAGTAGTGGTGCGGTGCAGCTGAAGGGCAGGGTGGCCTGCCAGATCAGTAGCCATGAGCTGCTTCTCACAGAGCTACTGTTTGAGAACGCCCTGAGCCCCCTGGCCCCTGAGGAGAGCGCCGCCCTACTGTCCTGTCTGGTCTTTCAACAGAAGACCCAGGTGGAGCCTCACATCAGCAACACACTGAAGGAGGTATGGGGGACTGGGGGCAGGTGGGAGGGTTGGGGGAGAGGGGTGGGAGGATGAGAATGTGTGAGAATCTCAATTGCATTTCCTTGATTCTTTGGGTCCTCTCTTCTTGCCTCTTTCTCGAAACCCATTGGATGACAAGGTCAGAGGTCCCTCCCCTCTGACCTTGTCATCTAATGGGTTTTAAGAAGGAGGCGAGGAGAGAGGATGCAAGGAATCAGGGAAATGCAATTGTGATTCTCCCTGTGCGTGTGCTGCGGTGGTAGAATGTGCTTTGTTGATGTCTACTTGGGAAGAGTTGAGGTTACACTTTTTGTGTGTTTGTGTCTGTCCCCTATGTGTTATAGTTGTGAAGGTTGTGCAACAACCTCAACGGGTCATTACATATAGACAGGATACAGTACATACATATAGACAGGATACAGTACATACATATAGACAGGATACAGTACATGCATATAGACAGGATACAGTACATGCATATAGACAGGATACAGTACATACATATAGACAGGATACAGTACATGCATATAGACAGGATACAGTACATGCATATAGACAGGATACAGTACATACATATAGACAGGATACAGTACATACATATAGACAGGATACAGTACATACATATAGACAGGATACAGTACATACATATAGACAGGATACAGTACATGCATATAGACAGGATACAGTACATGCATATAGACAGGATACAGTACATACATATAGACAGGATACAGTACATACATATAGACAGGATACAGTACATACATATAGACAGGATACAGTACATACATATAGACAGGATACAGTACATGCATATAGACCGGATACAGTACATACATATAGACAGGATACAGTACATACATATAGACAGGATACAGTACATGCATATAGACAGGATACAGTACATGCATATAGACAGGATACAGTACATGCATATAGACAGGATACAGTACATGCATATAGACAGGATACAGTACATGCATATAGACAGGATACAGTACATACATATAGACAGGATACAGTACATGCATATAGACAGGATACAGTACATGCATATAGACAGGATACAGTACATGCATTTGTTCTTCTAACTATACATTTCAATGTGTCATCTTTAATGTACATGGATGGATATGTGGGCTGTAGTAGTACAAGCCTGGCCGCTCCACTGGTCAGACACACACACCACGCACGCACACACACGCACGCACATATAGACAGGATACAGTACATGCATATAGACCGGATACAGTACATACATATAGACAGGATACAGTACATACATATAGACAGGATACAGTACATACATATAGACAGGATACAGTACATGCATATAGACAGGATACAGTACATGCATATAGACAGGATACAGTACATGCATTTGTTCTTCTAACTATACATTTCAATGTGTCATCTTTAATGTACATGGATGGATATGTGGGCTGTAGTAGTACAAGCCTGGCCGCTCCACTGGTCAGACACACGCACGCGCACACACACACACACACACACACACACACACACACACACACACACACACACACACACACACACACACACACACACACACACACACACACACACACAGTGGCATGAGCTCAGGCTAGACTTCACGGCTGCCTTACCCCGCAGCAAGAGCACCACACCTGACACACACACTCCCGAACACGCACACACAGCCATGTCAGTGTGTGTTGTCAAGCAGCCCCGCTACATGGAAGTGCTCTAAAGAGGGCTGAATTAGTGATGACCAAGGCGAGAGCCTTGTCTGGAGTGGTTTATAGGGGTGCCATCCAGGGGCGAGCAGCACCGAACAGTGAACACTGACAGGGAACACATTCACCCAACACTGGTGACAGGGCTCCGAGTGGGGTTTCTGACGACCTGCAGCAATACACTCCGGAGCTTTGGCGACTACTAAGTTTTTATTAAACCTCCTGCTTTGAGCTGGATGTGTCAGTGTGTAGTTCATACATGCATAATCTATGTGTATAATTACTGTCTTACCTCAATTAGCAACGAAATTCCTAGATTTTCTGGAAACTGTGCTGCCCCAATTTCCCTGCATTTTCCCCCACGTGGGCCAGCCCCCAAGCAATTCGAGTCCAACCAATGAGCTTCAGCCCCTCACTATATGAGTGACAGCTAGCAAGATGGTCAAACAGCAGAGAGAGAAGAGAGCAATGACGTGCACTTATCTGCACATATGTGACAGTGCAATTTTCGGGGATCACTTTTGGCTCGTGAGCGCTACTTTACAAACTACTGGCTAAAAAGTATACAAAAGTACCGTAACATCCCTTTAACAGAGAGGAGGCTGAGGTTGGAGTGGGAAAAGTAGAAAGTGTTGTGCTTAAGTGCTCCCTGTATGACTAATCTGTGTGTCTGCATTTTGTGTCTGTCCCTGCTCTCTTTCTCCCTGCTCTCTTTCTCAATCTCAACTCTTCTCTTTCCTTGTATTACCCCACTTTCTACCATCACCCTTTCATTACTACCACTTCATCTCTCTCTCTCTCTCTCCCTCTCCTCCCCTCTCTCTCGCTTTCTCTTTGCCCTTCTCTTTACATTACCCCACTCTGTCTGTGTCCCCTGTCCATTACTTTCTTCTTTCGCCCCATCTCTCCCTCCCTCCCGCTCTCCTTCCCTCTCTCCCACAGGGTATTGAGAGAGTGCTGGCGGTGGCCCAGCGTATTGGGGAGCTGCAGAGGGACTGTGGGATAACCCAGACAGTGGAAGAATTTGTGAGCCAGTTCAAGTTTGGCCTGACCGAGGTGGTCTACTGCTGGGCCAGAGGCATGGTGAGTGGCGTACTCTATCTCTGAAATGCTGGACTTCTTGATTGACCTCGTTTCAGTCAAGACACTCGTGAACACTTTCCTCGCACACAGAATAAACAATTTTTTTTAATTTTCATGTTCAAGTGCTTTGTACTCCAGAACTAGGCTTAGTCTGGTTCGTGGAAACTGGCCCCTCAAAGTTATGAAAGCACTGTACTAAACTATACTGCAGCTTTACCCAAACTAGGGGTCGTGACCACGTGTGGGGTCGCGAGAGAGAACTCTGAAATAAAAAATTTTTTTAAAATGGCGCTTGGTTCATAGAACCCGGGATTATGTCAGTAACCTCCGGTAGCCACTAGACGAGGTTGTAATAAACGGAGCGGTTTCTGTTTTTTCTTCCTGCAAATGTGATTATCTTTTGAACGGTTTAAGCAACAAAATATCACGACACTATCACTGAAAGATAAGACTCTCAGAAATGTGTCTTCTGTTTACCTCTACTCTGCCCACTAGCTTTGTTAGAAGAGAGTGGACAAGACCAGGCACTAAATCAGACTGGGGGGAAAATAAGATAATCAATGCTTATGTTATTTTCTACCTAGAAGATCATGCAAAATTATTGCCTGATGACCTTCTGAACTTCCCAATACGTTTCTGATGCAATTCAGTCACTTCAAACCATACTTCCTTCAGATAGAAATACTGTCAAAGGTACTGTCAGACTGATTTGTAATAGGCTGTCATAGCCCCATTCAAAATAAGTTAACATTGGCTGTTGATTACATCACTTTTTTAACATGGTGGGGTCTGTTTAAAAAAAAAAAAAAAAAAAAATGTTTTAATTGGGTCACGGGACAAAAAGGTATGGGGGACACATGCTATACTGTATCTAAAGTTGAAACTAACTGATATCCCTACCTCCTGTCCTAGCCTGTACTTTATTTTATTTAACCTTTTATTTCATCAGGAAAGTCTCATTGAGACAGTCTCTTTTACATGGGAGATCAAGTAGGCAGCAGTCCTGTACTGAACTCACTCTGTCTATACAAACTGCTGTCCCTTCCTATTTCCTGTCCCAGCCGTTTGCAGAGATTGCCCAGTTAACAGACGTCCAGGAGGGTACGGTGGTGCGCTGCATCCAGAGACTAGACGAGGTGCTGAAGGAGGTGCGCCAGGCGGCCCGCATCGTGGGAGACTCGGTCCTGGGCAGCAAGATGGAGAAAGCCTCCCTGGTCATCCGCAGAGACATCGTGTTCACCGCCTCACTCTACACACACTGAGATAGGGAGCGGGGGGGAGAGGAAAAGGGAGAGAGAGGGTGTAGATAGTGTTTGTATAGTACTATAGGTGAAAGTGTGCCAATGGAGCGAGGGAAGAAAGGAGGGAGTGGAGAGTAAGAGAGGGAGAGTCAGTGTGTGTTACTGTATAGGTGAGAGAGTGGGGTGTCTATACTGTATAGGTGAGAGAGTGCCAAGGTGCCTTAGCCAAGTCCCAAGCTCAGTCAGTGTGTGTGTTTAGGGTGAAAGAGCGGGTGAGTGTGTGAGGAAGGGATCAGTCAGTGCACTTGTGATGAAAGCGAGGGTGTGTGTGTGTGAGGCAGTGAGTGAGTATGTATGGACATGCTATTGTTTACATGAGTCCTGATGAAATTCCTGGACATGGAAAGGGAACACGCTTAAACAAATCAGACCAAAGTAGTAATGATATGAATGAAATGGTTTGTAATGTATTGCACAGTAATAAAATCAACTGTAGACTGTACCAATTGACTTTTTTTTTTCATCTATTGTCCCCCAAGGTCTTGTGTGATGTCTAAGTGTCTGTATGCATGAGTCTACCATTGGTTTAAATGATGACACAGTGAACTACTGCTCTTGCTGTATACTGTAGGAACAGAAATCTGTGCATATCCTATTCTATAAAATACAGTAAAACATAATCATATCCATGTCATTTACAGTCATCTAACCCTGATCAAAGTTATCATCAGTTCTAGAGTCATGCCCATGTCCAGCAAAAGCGTTGCATGTCATGACAGCAAGATGATTCAAAATAGGTTTGTTTCGGGTTTTCCATCTCAGTGGCATATGTATTTCCCAGTCTCGACTGTCTCTTTAAGACAGCGATAGCTGTGTGTCTGATTAATTCAATGTAACTAGAGATGCATTGGAGAAACCCACTTTCCGCTATTACGGTGGATGTACCAGCTACAGAGAGAGAGTGAATAAACTGAACATTTCTTTCCCAATTGGTCATTATAATCGGATAATCCAATTGGCCGTTAACATATAATAAAGTTATCCAGTAATACCTTTATTATAGGCCACGGATGTGGAGATAAAAAATTATTAGCTGGAAATTGAAGTCTCAATCATTTCATATTTCCCTAAGAGGATTTACCAGAAGTCGTATTGCAGAAATAAGAATATTTACATTAAATTGTTTGGAGCGGAGTTTTATTCTGACTGCACGAAATGTCGGAAAAACACGGTAAGCTTTTATTCTCTGGTTCTGTTGCGTCTTTTATGTCACCACTGTAATTGATAATTGATCCAATTCTTTCACTCCTCCGCTGTCTATTCTCTCCGTTGCATTGTGATAAATGTGTATATTTCGGATAATTCTTTGGCTATAGGGTGTTTTGGTGATTTTGGAGGTGGATTACTGTAACAATTGGCAACATGGTGACGCACGATATCTCTGTTTCCATCTTCTACATTTTCAGCTCCCCATGTCAACATCTCCGACAAACTCATCCTACTTATCTGCATGCGCTGCATCTGTAGTACACTGTTTTTCCCCCCAATAGGCTGCTCTCTCTATTTCATCACCTATGCATGCACATGTATTTAAATGACTACAATGAAGTACGTTTTGCGCGCGTGCGTGCGTGCGTGTAGTTGTTTCCCTGCGTGCGGACAGATGTGCGTGTGTACAGTGTATCAGGGTGTGTGTGCGCGTGCGTGATGTTCACATAAAAAAAAAATGCACTACAATAATTTGCTTCATTTGTCCCTTTTAACTTCCCTGGATTCACTGTAACCTAGGAGGTTACCAAGGTAAGCGCCATGTCACTGAGTGAGATGCCTCCCTCTATAAAGAGGCCTACAGTGCATGTTCATGGCATTCTCACATCTCAATGAATGAAGTGCATAGGCTATATAGCCTCATCACGTGCTGGACACACAAACACACCTCTGAGGTTTTGTTTTATGTATCAGAATAGACGGAATAATGTCATCCAATACGGATGATAAAACATGCCAGATTCAAGGTATTTTTCACTGGAGATATGGCAACAGATATAGATAGGCCGATTCCCCTTCATTATTAACATACCCAAAGGAGACCTATCAGGATTTGCCTATAGATCTACGCTGAACAAAAATATAAATGCAACAGGCAACAATTTCAAAGATTTTTCTGAATTACAGTTCATATAAGGAAATCAGTCAATTAAAATAAATTCATCATGCTTATCTATGGATTTCACATGACTGGGAATACAGATGTGCATCTGTTGGTCACAGATAGCTTTTTTTTTTTAAGGTAGGGGCGTGGATCAGATAGTACCAGTTAGTATCTGTTGTGACCACCATTTGCCTCATACCTCATCTCCTTCACATAGAGTTGATCAGGCTGTTCATTGTGGCCTGTGGAATGTTGTCCCACTCCTCTTCAATGGCTCTGTGAAGTTGCTGGATATTGGTGGGAACTGGGACACGCTGTCGTACACGTCAATCCAGAACATCCCAAACATGCTCATGGCTGACATGCATGCAGGTCATGGAAGAACTGGGACATTTTCAGCTTCCAGGAATTATTTACAGATCCTTGCGACATGGGGTCGTGCATTATAACGCTGAAACATGAGGTGATGGCGGCGGATGAATGACAGGACAATGGGCCTCAGGATCTCGTCATGGTATCCCTGTGCATTCAAAATGCAATTGTGTTCGTTGTCTGTAGATTATGCCTGCCATATCGTAACCCCACCGCCACCAAGGGGCACTCTGTTCACAACATTGACATCAGCAGTCAGTTGAAACCGGGATTCATCCGTAAAGAGCACACTTCTCCAGCGGGCCAGTGGCCATCAAAGGTGAGTATTTGCCCATTGAAGTCGGTTACAATGCCAAACTGCAGTCAGGTCAAGACCCTGGTGTGGATGACGAGCACGCAAATGAGCTTCCCAGAGACGGTTTCTGACAGTTTGTGCAGAAATCCTTCGGTTGTACAAACCCACCGTTTTTGCAAACCCACGGTTTCATCAGCTGTCCGGGTGGCTGGTCTCAGATGATGCCGCAGGCGAATAAGCCGGATGTGGAGGTCCTGGGCTAACGACTTTGGAGGAGGCTTATGGTAGAGAAATTAACATTAAATTCTCTGGCAACAGCTCTGGTGGACATTCCTGTAGTCAGCATGCCAATTGCATGCTATCTCAAAACTTGTGACTGTGGGATTTTGTTGTGTGACAAAACTGCACATTGTAGAGTGGCCTTTTATTGAAGGTGCACCTGTGTAATGATCATGCTGTTTAATCAACTTTTTAAAATGCCACACCAGTCCGGTGGATTGATTATCTTGGCAAAGGAGACATTTGCACCTACAGAATTTGAGAGAAATATGCTTTTTGTGCATACGGAACATTTCTGGGATCTTTTATTTCAGCTCACTTTACATGTTGCATTTATATTTGTATTCAGTATACAACATAAGACATTTGGAATGATCAAACTATATATGTTATTTGGTTTTAGTTCACCATTAGACTGATGGGTTTCATGCAGGCCTATACTGTACTTGATGGTCTATTTGGTATACAGTATGACTTAGTTAGTACAGTATGACATTAGTGCTTATTATTAATTTGGATCTGATTGTGAACTGGCCATGTATCACATGTCCCCCATTCATCCACTGTTCCCCTTTTTTTCTTCACTGTTGTCCTTTATCTTTCACCCATTTGACTATGTCTCCCATCTCATCCTATTAATCAGATGTCTCTGTTTTGCATTCAGTCCCTGTTGAGTGCCATGTGCCCTTTAACAGGTGTCCCTCCTTCTGTGTCAGCATCCCATCCCTCTTCTTCTATGTCTGAGTGGTCTTACTCTCGCAGTGGTGACAGTGTTAGTGGGTTATGTAATGCCTGTGTGTATCCCCAAGCACAACTCATCTCTCATCACTCACTCACTCTCTCCCCACCTCTCTCTCTCTCTCTCTCTCCCCACCTCTCTCTCTCTCTCTCTCTCTCTCTCTCTGTCTGCCTCATCAACTGCTGAATAGGCTAGTCAGCATGCTGTGAATTCCTGTATTGTACAAAATGAACCTGGCTACTGTGTGAACGTGGGGATTTTTGTTTCTCTCTGCGTGAAATGTATCCAACATTTTCCCACGCTATACATGTCTTTGTGGTTTACATACCGGTAGGGAAAAAAACTATAGTGCTCGTTAGGGTTGCACATTTTGGGGAATATTCAGAGGTGGAAACTTTCCGTGGGAATTAACGGAAATATATGCAAATTAATATTAATACCATTTAAATGTAGATTTTTTTTGCATTGGATATATTTACCATATCATATAGAGACAGAAACATAAACCTTTTACCTTATCATAAGTAGACATAATTGCAAATGATTTAAATCCTTCCAATAGAAAGAAAAAAACTATTTAGTTACGAATTGAACTTTAATTAAATTAGTTGACTCTTCACATGGGATGATTTCACTGAACAACAAAATAAAGGCAATATTGAATGATCCCTAATGATCCATTGCATCTCCCAAAAACGTTTTTAACATACATCTGTAAAATGATAGTCTAGAAACTAAAGCTTTGGTTGTCTTCCTGTCAGGCTTCCTGTCAGTCTTGTCCCTGGACCTCCTCAATGTACATCTCTTGAACATCAGACTCTGAGGCCTCATCTTCACTGTCACTTTCCAACCTTGTTGAGGATGGCTCGTTGTCAAGCTCAAAAATCCTCAAATTTGCCCGGATGGCCACCAATTTTTCAACACTTGTATTGGTCAGCCTGATGCGTGCTTTGGTGTGTGTGTTCCCAAACAAGGACCAGTTGCTCTCTGAGGTGGCTGATGTTTGTGGGATTTGGAGGATGATGGAGACAACAGGGGAAAGAGCCTCAGATCCACCAGGTGGCTGATGAGATAAGTTGGCACGACTGCCATATTGCATCTCCATCCCAAAGCCCTTGCTTGGACGTGTACTTCGCCAGACTGCCAAGAACCTTGCCCTCATCCAGTCCAAGGTGGCGAGACACGGTAGTGATGACACCATAGGCCTTGTTGATCTATGTGCCAGACAGGATGCTCTTGCCAGCATACTTGGGGTACAACATGTATGCTGCGGCGTGTATGGGCTTCAGGCAGAAGTCTTCATGCTTTTTGATGTATTTCTTCTCTTACATCTGCAAGCAGAGTCTGAACATTAGACAGGATGGCATTGTCGTCCTCAATTCGTACAATGGCTGCTGCTATAGGTTTCAGGAGTTTCAGGCTACTTACCACTCTCTCCCAAAATACATCATACAGGAGGATCCTCTTGATGGGGCTGTCCATATCGGCAGACTGTGATATGGCCATTTCTTGGAGCGACTCCTTCCCCTCCAGGAGACAGTCAAACATGATGACAACACCCCAACGGGTGTTGCTGGGCAGCTTCAATGTGGTGCTCTTATTCTTTTCACTTTGCTTGGTGAGGTAGATTTCTGCTATAACTTGATGACCCTTCACATAACTAACCATTTCCTTGGCTCTCTTGTAGAGTGTTTCCATTGTTTTCAGAGCCATGGTGTCCTTGAGGAGCAGATTCAATGATTGAGCAGCACAGCCAATTGGTGTGATGTGAGGGTAGGACTCCTCCACTTTAGACCAAGCAGCCTTCATGTTTGCAGCATTGTCTATCACCAGTGCAAATACCTTCTGTGGTCCAAGGTCATTGATGACTGCCTTCAGCTCATCTGCAATGTAGATACTGGTGTGTCTGTTGTCCCTTGTGTCTCTTGTAGAATACTGATTGAGGGGTGGAGATGATGTAGTTAATTATTCCTTGCCCACGAACATTCAACCACCCATCAGAGATGATTGCAATAGAGTCTGCTTTCTCCATGATTTGCTTGACCTTCACTTGAACTCTGTTGAACTGCATCCAGCAAATGAGTAGATAAAGCATGTCTGGTTGGAGGGGTGTATGCTGGGCGAAGAACAGTCATAAATCTCTTCCAGTACACATTGCCTGTGAGCATCAGAGGTGAACTAGTTGCATACACAGCTCGAGCAAGACATTCATCAGCATTTCTCTGACTACGTTCCTCCATTGAGTCAAAAAAAACTTCTGATTCCAGGAGGACCATGAGCTGTTGCTATCGATAAGGTGTCTGATTCATCATTTTCACCTCGAATAGAAGTAGAGGGACTTTGTCAGAAATTGCTTGTTGTGAGTGCTTGGCCAGATGATTCTGCATATTTGTTGCATTCTTCACATATGATTTGGCACAGTATTTGCAAATGTACACAGCTTTTCCTTCTACATTAGCTGCAGTGAAATGTCTCCACACATCAGATAGTGCCCGTGGCATTTTCCTGTAAAGATTAGACATTTTTTTGTAAAAAAACAACAAATACAATTCCATGTACAGATAAGTAGTTAAGCAGTTAGATTAAACAACTCCTTTGTAAGATACATGTTTTAAATGTATGGAAACAGGTGAATTAACATTCCTCAGTTAGCAGGCTCAAGCAAGCTAAAACCCACATGGTAGCAAAAACTAACTAGCAGAAATTGTTAGCAAGTTAGAAATGATTTAAACACACTTTGCTGTAGGCTACTATTTACTAGTTAGCAAAAAATCATGTATGTCAAATAAAATATATTCACCCCACCCAGTATTATAATCAAAACTTACCAGAACACATGTAGTCCTTGGCTTAGACAGTGTAGTAGTGTGGGTTTAATAGCATCTCATTAGTGTGCAAGATCTTGAGAATCAGCTGTACATGTGATGGAAGAATGCACTGTGCATGCAGAGGGTTGCAATTCCATTTAATTGGGGACAGTTTAACCAAAATATGCCACAAGACCTAGAATTGCCTTATGTGTATCTCACAAATAAAGGTTCATTGTTATAAGCTAACTTTTTTGATGAATTTATGCCAAATTCCCCAAATTCCAGGGCTTAACTTCCCATGGAAAATTTCCGGAAAAATTCCGTAAATTTACCGGAAAGTTTACAACCCTTTGCACCCTAGTGCTCGTATAGATAACTTGCAAGTTAGATAACGTTTCTGCCTACTCTTCTCTCTCTCGCTCTCGCTCTCTCTCTCTCTCTCTCTCTCTCGCCCTCTCTCTCTCTCTCTCTCTCTCTCTCTCTCTCTCTCTCTCTCTCTCTTTCATTTTTTTCTTGTTAACTAATTTCTATCTCTTCCTCTCTCAGGTCTGGAGGACACCAATCGCCAGGCCATGTCTCAACCCATGCAGCAAATGCAGCCCCCTCCGTACCTCCCCTCCCAGGAACTTAACATGGGCCAACAACACTCCAACATGCAACACTCCAACATGCAACACTCCAACATGCAGCACCCCAGCATGGCCCCTCAGGCCGGCTGTGGCCCCCAGCCCAACTACCCCCCTCCACCCCCGCCCCCTGGCTCCGATGGCTACCAGGAGACCCAGTTCCACAATGGCTCCTACGGACACCCAGGGGTCCCACAGGGCTACACAGTCCAGACCCAGGGCCCAGGAGGGGGGGTTCCACATGCCCCCGTGGGGTACTTTCAACCAGGATACCCTCTCCAGTTGCAGCCCTGCACAGCCTACGTTCCTGTCTACCCCGTGGCGTCGGTGAGTCAATGACTTCAACTACAATAGCAGTCATCGTTCGAACTCAAGAAATGTAAATGTAAAGAAATGCAAAGGATTTTGTGTTTGTCGAAAAGACAACAAAGCGTACGAGGATGATATGCTCATCCAAATCTGTAGAAAACTGGTGCTGGGTGGGCAACAATATACAAGAACGGAAAGGCCCGCACAAGGTATAATATGGCTTCCCAGTCCTCTACTTCCTCACCATGATAGATTATGTAGTGCAGACATTTCCTTTCTTAATGGAATGGAGAATGAGTCACCCACATAGCCAATGTCCACTGGTTCTTAGATTAAGGCCGGGAGCCACTGTCATATGATACCTTTGTGTGTCCTCCCTCTCCCTCTCTCTCTCTTCCCCCCCTATCTCTTGCTCACTCTTGCCCCCCCCCCTTTCTTTCTCTCTCTCTCTCTCCCCCCCTTCTCTCCCTCTCTCTCCTCAGGGGCAGCCCTACCAGGGGATGCCCCAGGGCCAGATGGGCATGCAGATGCCCCATGGCATCGCCCTGATGGAGCCACGGCGCCCGCCTCACGACTACCTGCCAATCGCTGTGCTCACCACCGTTTGCTGCTTCTGGCCAACAGGAATCATAGCCATCATCAAGGCAGTACAGGTTGGTATTAGGCAAGCACATAATCATAGAGAACACTAGAATGGACATTGGCATCCCAGGAACGGGATAACAAGACGACCATCAGGGTCAGGGCAAACTTTCCTTCTAGAAACTGATCGAATATGGTCAAATGTTGTATGAAACTTGAACATTTGTAGATATGTCTACACAGTGTGTTTGTTAGCTAGCCAGTCAGTTTTAGTGGAATGATTTTTCAGAGTATTTTGATGTATCTCTATGTGTATTAAAGTATTATGTTCGTTGTTTATATGCTGGCTTTGATAGTTAGCCTGATCATTATGCGCAACACTCTACAACAGCCTATATTATGTAATTGCAGCATTGTTTACACAGGTTAAAATAGATTTTCACTTTGGGCTTGCTTCCGATGGGTTTTTTGTTGAGCTAAGCTGACAACAAGGCGTAGATAGGCCTGCAAGCTTAGAGGTTTAACCATTAGTATGTTTGATTAATTTAAGGCCTGATAAATTGTGTTTTGTGGCTTTTTGTGTGGGCATGTGCTGTTGTCAACACCTCTCTCTCTCTCTCTCTCTCTCTCTCTCTCATTCTCTCTCTCAACTAAATTCAGAAGTTGCTTTAATAGCATGAAATACATTCTATAAATATGGCCAAAGCATTCCAAAAACCATATTTGTGAGGGGGGGGAAAAACTCTCTCTCTCTCTCCCTCCCTCAGGTTCGTACGGCGGTGGCCAGGGGGGACATGGTGATGGCAGAGATAGCGTCCCGCGAGGCGCGTAACTTCTCCTTCATCAGCCTGGCGGTGGGCATTGCCTCCATCGTTCTGTGTACCATCCTCACCGTGGTAGTCATCATTGCCTCCCAACACCATGACGACGACTGGGAACCCTAATACATAACGCAGTGTGGCATCATGGGATATGTAGTTTTGGGTGGAGATAGAAGAATAAGGGCACTGAAATGCACACTCTGATACTGGTATGTTATATTGGAGGTATATATGTGTATATATGCACCCTGTGTACTGTATATACAGTTCTGACCTACTGACTACTAACAGGCTGAGAAACAATCACAGCTAATATTCAAATGTCAAAACAAATAGGTGCCCATTATGGGCCAGTATTACTTACCACTGTAACCATTTATATTCAGATAAAGTAGTACTCCATAGCCCTTATGGGGGAAAACAGAGTACATACACAGAGGAATTGAATGGCAATTCCACCACTTTTCAACCTAATTTTCATGATCTCCTGCACAATACTAGTGTCATATATGTGAAAACATCACCTGACGTCATCAAAAGTTAAAACCTCAGTGACGCGAGGAGTAACAAAATATTGTCCATCTGGCTAGAAACTCATTGCAGTTTACTTTTAATCCTAGCTTGTGATGTCACAGAAAAGCATTTTTTTAGGACTATTCTTCTTCTTTTTTTTTAACCACAGATCATGGAAACGCAGTATTTTCACGTATATAGACACTGGTATGATGCTGGAGATAATGAAAATGAGGTTGAAAAGTGGTGGAATTGCCCTTTAACTGTGAATTATTTATGAATTACTGATTAATTTATGGTCCCCTCGAACCTAGGTAGACCAAACCATGGGTCACACTGTATCACAAAACTGTCAAATAGATCACAAATCATAACTGAAATTACTTCCCTATATAATTAGTATTTTATGAAGAGATTGTTTTGAATTACTTCAAAAATAAATACTTTTATTGAATTGTGTTTGTAGTCATGTATAGTTTTTGATTTATTAGGATTTTCAAAAATCTGCGCCATCTAGTGATAGTATATTTTATATTTATTTAAAGGATAGAATAAATTACAGTATAACAGACTGCCAAATATTGCCACTCATTTTACACACAATCAAATGGAAAGTAAATGAAGTCATGATATAGTTGACTAATTATGAGATCAAACTATGAAAAAGATGAAAAAATATTGAGATTTTTCTTTTGAGATGAATGACATCTCTATTTAAAGTTGTGTCGATGGAGAGATACACCATAGGATGTACTGTGTCAGTGTCCCGCCTTTTTTTGTGTGGCTGATATGGACTTGGTTGTTGACAAATTGTTTGTTGCATAAGACTGTTTAATACTTGTTCACTTTATTTATGTATGTATTCATATTTTGTTGCATAAGACTATTTAATACTTGTTCACTTTATTTATGTATGTATTTATCTATATTATAATTTATTCAGTTGTTTATTTATATAATATATTTTTTCATAGCTTTTTAAAATGTCACCCTTTTTTATATTAGCCTACAAACCATGAAACTAGATGAAATTGGATGATGTTTGGGATGATTTGCACTTCCAGTAGGCTTAGAATTGCTTTCTACTAGGTTTTTATACACTTCGATGGGAAAGGGTAGAATTGTAGAAATAGACACAATTACAACAACAATTACTTGCCTGATTGAAGTGGTTGACCCATTTTCTAATGTCACAGACATAAAGTAAAGTATTGCAGTACTAAGACAAAAAGCAACACATTAATGGAAAGTGCTTGGATGGACGCAATATTAAAAAGGCTATGTAATTATACATAGGGCTAGTGAGGTGTACATTTGAGAAATTGCTGCTTTTGCAAATAATGTTTAGCAAATATTAAATAGGGTCACAATTGGCAATACAAGAGTATTATCTTAGTTAATAGTTTCTCAGAGTAAAAAGGTTGTAGGCAAAGGACTTCTAGGATACAGACAAAAACTCTTTTGTGCATGCCATTGTGAACCATTATTAAAATTCTCTCAGCTAACCTTTTCCCTAATTGCCTTAGCTGATAATATGGGTTGCGTCAAACACATTTGGTCTCTAATCTAGCCTATCACGTTACGAGGTGTGTTGCCCTATGTTATAGAGAGCCGAGAGGGCTATTGTGGAAGAGTATGAGCTGAAATGACCTGAGCCAGAATCAGTGCAGCAGAAATACTGATGGTGGCTCTGAAAACGAATGTCTCTGAGGAGAGAGAAAAAAAATCAATGCCTAATATACATTTTCCTCTCCTCAACTTGTTTCTATTACCCCAAGCAGCCCCTCTCTCTCTGTTTCTCTTTCTGCTGTCCACTGCAAAATTGGGACTGTAATTCTCAACATATCTCTAATCTGCTTGTCCTTTATCTTCCGTTTTCAATTCCTATGATAATGCTATTTTTTAAAGAAAATTAAGTTAGTCAGAAGTGTTGAGAATGTATTGTTTCTCGTGAAGGACCATGATTACTGATTTGAATATTGTATTAGGGTGTTTGAAGTTTCATTCTGAAAGTATTATTACTATGGCTATTATGATTCTGTTTACGTGGTAATCACCTTTGCATTTGATTATCACTGCTGTATTTATAATGTACATTGTATTTGGAGAATACTGTATGTTCTTAATCTGATAACATGGCATTCTAGAAATATGCTAAGAGAGCAAAGTAAGCACAGTATTGTGACTCAGTGGTGCTGTTACTCACCTCTATACAAGAGGTGTTGGTATAGAACGTGTGTATGCTTTTTAGACTCACTCCTAGCATATCTAGCTGTTTTTAGATCTTCACTGTGCTCTTCCCACATACTTGTTTTCTCAGGCATTTCTATGCCATTGTCGATGACAGGCTGGGCAAATGCTACTGCTTCTTTGCCGTATTGATACCTTTTCTCTGAGCATGTAAATGTAATGGATTGGCGCGTTCAAAGTGGCTGGCGAATCACAGTGTACACCAACTTCTCCTGGGGGTTTATTTCTGTTCATGGGTGTTACACATGCATTTGTGTATGAATTCAATTGTTTGAATAAAATACGATTTTCTGGGTTGAGCAAGACCGAGCAACAGTGATGTGTACTCTACATCTCTTTCTGTCTCCGTCTCTTCTCTCTCTGTGGCCTTTCCTCTCCCGACGTCTCTTAAGTGCTATTTATAGTTGGCCCGGATTCCTCCATCCTTGTACAGTTTCTCTTTCTCTCCCTGTCAGAGCATGAACTATCTTTCAATAGCTTGGGCTTCATCACATATCAAAGTGCAGCCTCAATGGTATTTCTTTCTAGTCCCATTATTACAGCGCCAGCATTTCTGTTTGTCTTTTTGCACCGTCTCAAGAGCGTCTAAGGCCTATGTCATGTGTATTTTTACAATCTTTTTTCCCATGTAGATAACACAAGAGCTAAACCGCAACATAAAACATTAAAACACATCTCTATACTCTACGTCCCATTGATTGCTTATAGATATTACACTAACTGGTTGAGTGCACATGTATCCCCAGATAGACACAGAGAGCAGAGGAGGCTGGTGGGAGGAGCTATAGGAAGACAGGCTCATTCCAATGGCTGGGATGGAATAAATTCTACGGTATCAAACACACATGGAAACCGTTACCTTTATTCCATTCTAGCCATTACACTGAGTCCGTCCTCCTATAGCTCCTCCCACCAGCCTCCTCTGACACAGAGAGAAGAGAGGGAGGTGGTGGGACTAGGCCAGACTGTGTCTGCAAGATCACAGATGGCCATTTAGCCTCCCAAATAGTGACCCAGCGTCTGTGCGATCGTTTAACTTGGACTGTCGCAACATGCATCTCTGTACCACTACACCGCCCTGCCTCCCCTACACCGCCCTGTCTCCCGAGCGCTGTGTCTCTCCCTGTGTGTGTTTGTGTCATCATGCCAAGCACCGGATACTTATGAGCCAATCACCTCAGCAGTTGTGTCAAGGCTGATTAATAACCATGGATTAATGAATGAAACTGTGTGCCACATGCACCTCCTGTGTAGCCGTGCAGCCGGCCAAGAACAATGATTCACGTTGACCCCCTGAGCTTAATACTTAAACTCTGCATCATTGAATCTGTCCTCTCCTGCCCCCCCTCGCTCTCTTTTTTTTATTTTATCTCGCCGCAAAATCCCTTCATAATTTGCCCTGTTTATCTAAATGCACTCCCAGAATATATTGTAGCATGTACCTTATCAAAATAAAGGAATATACTTGTTTACTTAAGGACGCAACTCATAAAGAAGGTATATATTTATTGTTTGTACAATTGAATGCAAAATAATTTACACAAAAGTGGGTTTCAAATCGTGATTTTTACATGATCAGGGCAAATATTATACTGTCCTACAATAACATATTATTTAAAGCGGAATGAATAAGCTTTTCTGTGTCCCTGTCTTATAATCGTAGAACCTTGGTTTTGATATACTGACACAGACAAAGGGAGGCAGTGGTGCAGTGATTCCTCCTGGAGCGTAGGGGGCGGTGTGTAGAGTTTGTCAGCTTTTCAGACACTAACAGCTTGACATACGCCGCACCATAGGTCAGTAAAAGTTGGAGTGCTTTGGCCTGCAAAAAGAGATATGTTTGGATAGCATGAACAACAAGAGAGCCTTAATAATACTATATTGAACACACTAGTGTGTAGGTAGGCAATATCTTAGACAGTGGTGGCTGGAGCTCATCCTCCAGATTTCTCTCTCCACCAGCCTCCACTGATCTGGAATACCATTTGTTCAACATATTGCACGATAGAAAAACCATTTAGTGAGCAGTCCAAATTATAACATTGCAAGTATTATTGAAAGCAGTTTCTCTAACTAACCTGAGCTGGTAGTATTTGGTCCGGTACCAAACTGTAGTTAGTGGTGAGTTTGGTGTCCTCCCTCTGGCTGGTTGAGGTACTGTGTCCAGTCTCCTCATCGTTCATCAAGAGGGGCCTTTCCTCATCAGAACTTTCATTGACACTTGACCCCCCCGCCACAGGATCAAAGGTCATGACCTCTGTCACCAGGACAAGGTGGGACATTCTCTTATTAAGTATTTTCTAGGGAGGGAGTGAAAAGTGAGGATAGCCCATGAGATTGCATTGCCTGCTACTGCTACACAGAACCACTGAATGGTGGTCATCATTACACATCACAAGATTGCCTTACTTGACAATTGAAGGGCTATATACACCATCTAAAACCCTCTGATAGGCCTAAATCACAATCTATAATACTCAATGTCTCCTGTTGTCAATTTCCAGTTTAATTTCAATTTGCCTTATACAATTCCTTTTAACAGTACATAGAGATTTGTCAATATCAATCTACTGTAAAACTTCAATTAAATGCAGTCTCAAATAGCCGACTGTCCCTTTCAATAGCCGGGAGACGGCAAACATTTCAGCAAATGAACGCCTGTTTCAAATAAACGCTGGGTGTAAATGTTTATGAGTTTACCATGAATTGTTTACGAGGTTTAATGTTCGATTAATTACATTAAATAATTCAGTAATGACTCGAAAAACAATGTCAATCATCCGTTTCTAGCACCAGTAAGAAACTGCCAGCCATTGACTGCTAACAGCTGAGTACTGCTAGCCATTGACTGCTAACAGCTGAGTACTGCTAGCCATTGACTGCTAACAGCTGAGTACTGCTAGCCATTGACTGCTAACAGCTGAGTACTGCTAGCCATTGACTGCTAACAGCTGAGTACTGCTAGCTAACTGGTAAGCACAAAAATAGTCAACAATTTTGGGAGTACAGGGCCCGGTTGCATAAAATATCTTAAGCGTTTTCCTTAAGGGTTTACATGAAGGAATACTTTCCCCTTACATAAGGGAATTGTTTAAGGGCATTGCTTAGAGCCCACCAATTACTTCCTTAGGTATAGGCATAGGGGTTTTACGGTAGTTTGAAGGCACGTATGGCAGAAAGAGTATCTGATTACCATGGAGATGGCCTGATTCACTGACTAAGCTTCTCATGAAAGGAATCGCTTTCATTTGTGAGATAGAAAATAGAACTTCAAGACAGAATACCCTAATTGTTTCAAAAGATAATAAACCAAGTTTCTTGGAGTTACTTTTTTCTTAACTTGTTTATACTACTTTCTAGTACATCAAGCTAGCTTACAGAGTAGCTATAGCTAACTAGCCAGCTAGCTTTGTAGAGATGGATTGTGCATCTTCCATTGTTTAGCTAAGTAGCTAACGTTAGCTGGTTGATATTTTCCATCTGTAACCACAGCAGATGAAAGCAACATTCACCTCCACAAATGCTGTTTACATTGACATCCATACTGAATGAAGAAGTTAAGGAACCTCATGGGTACTCTTAACTTTTTCACTTAAAATGTTTTGTGCAACTGACTTAAAGTTTTGGAAACTTTAAGGAAAACTTAAGGTGTTTTATGCAACCGGGCCCAGACCCTTAGAAATTGTCAGATCGCCCTCTAGTGGTGAAATAACTGCCGAAAATGCACAGTCAGGAGAAAAATCTGTCAAGGAAGCATTTTTTTTAAGGGGGGATAGAGGCATACTAAGACAAAATAAACTTGACAGTGTGCAAATGCTAACACATTAGTGCAGGCAATGAAGAAATTGATTACAATGCTGGAATTAAACAATTATCTATGCAAATGAGCAAAAGCTGTGTGCTTCAAATAGAATCTTGTCTCTAATAAGCGCTTGTTGTGTTCAGTGATTTAAGCAA
This sequence comes from Salvelinus namaycush, assembly GCF_016432855.1. NCBI lineage: Eukaryota > Metazoa > Chordata > Actinopteri > Salmoniformes > Salmonidae > Salvelinus > Salvelinus namaycush. Next base: position 4,578,147 of record NC_052338.1, on the reverse strand, counting down.
ATAAACGCCAGGGCTATTAATCAAAGTTTTACACTATGCATATTATATCCCATTGCCTTCCCGAAACAGCATGGACAGAAAAGCCTTGGCAAAGAGAACGCAGACACAAATCAATAGAGTCATAGACCGAACATGGTGACATCGTGATGTACCTACCTGGGCCTCGTCTCTGACAAAGAGCATCTCCTCTAGAGTTTCAGTCAGTGCCCTCAAGCAGTGGGCCGTATCCCAGTACACAATGAACAGCTGAGAGGGTAAGAGCGAGAGAGAGACAGATAAAGAATGACAGAGAGAGACAAAAAGATACACAAAGACAGTAAGATGGACAGACAGATAATGTAATGGGGACATTTTAAATGACTGAAGTTGGGATCAACACAATGTTGAGCATATTTAGAGTTTCTGTAATACATCATTTCCAGGGTTCCATTTGTGACACTCAAGGTGCAGGTTGATGGTCACTAGACTTGTTATGGATTATTCTCATATCTGTTGATAGTGATTGATGCCAGACTGGAGGTACAAGGACCGAGGACACTGATTATTCACTTTTGTATTGATGGCATTCTGTGGCCACTGTGGTTCTGTAGCAGCTGGCAAAGTCGCTGCCTTTTCGTTTTGACTTTGTACGTGTCAGAACATTTGGTGCGGTCTGATTAGGATATAAAGGGCCTGTCCCAGAGGCCAGTCAGACATTTTCTCTGCTTCTGTGCTGGGTGGTGTCTCCCTGTTGCAACTTACAATGAACCAGATAGATTTTTGATTGACTTTGTCTGTGGCTGCTCTTTTGTCCCCCTGGAAATTCCTATTACAATGAAACTACACAATCATATCAGTACATCGACATATAACTTCATAATTGATCGTTCGAGGGATCCGGTTACAGATTCATACCACAACAAACAGGCATTTAGAAGTAACCTCAATTGCAAGAAAGGGAGAGTGATGAAAAGGTTTGACACAAAATGTCTGCCCTCTCGGATTGAGCTGCCTATATGTGCAGGTTAACGCAGCCTACCTGTAGACTTCCAGTACAGTTCTGCACCCAGTCGGCCACGCCTACAAGCAGCTTATGTCGGCTCAGCCTCTCATTCACCTGGATGAGTCGCACGTCAATGTTGATGTTTATCTGTAGGACGACCATTAAACATTACAGGTGCATCTACATCTAACGTTTCAGGGTCTTCAAACTGGTTGCAGGCTCTAGCCCAATATCTCTATATAATTCAGACATGGAAATCAAGGGTGTTTAATAACGAACCATATTGGTTTCAAAGTGTCTGTGAATGTTTTGCTTCAATCCTCTTGAGTGTGACATAGCTACATAGTGTATTTATTTGCTTCCACAAGCAGATGCATTCCTATTAATATCTATGCATCATTTATGTTGCTACCGCAACTCACTAATAGCGCTGCGATTAAAGATTGGATGGCGTTTAGAAGTGCGCAAACCATTACGTTTCTTAAGCGCTCTCAGACTGAAAAACAGATGGAACACCCACCTCCTTGTTACTATAGTGGAGGATGACAATGATGGCTGTGGTGAGGAAGATGGAGACCAGACTGACAGACAGGCAGAGGACCCAGTAGTCAGTGACTGAGAGATAGAGGTGAAGAGTGGAGAACACAGCACACCATATCACCACATATAGAATCTGGAGGGGAGATAAAAAATGATACAGTATAAACTAAACATGCAAAGAACAGGCACTAACTCTGAACAGATACCGGACACATTAGTAAAAGATCTCCTGATGGCGTATGAGATTAACTGACACGGGACACTATAGTGTGAATAATGTAAAAGATGTCAAAAAATAACAGATACAATGGACCCTTGAGTTATGAATCAATACTTTGAGGGACCCTACCGGTGCCATGATGAAGTGGAAGAGAGAAGAGTTAAAGAACAGGTATCTCCTGACTGAGGGCACGTCCAGTGCTATTTCCAGAGGCGTCTCAAAGTCTGCTACAGGAATCTACAGTGGAGAAATCAAACAGTAAACACATGGCAATAATGTATTCTAAATGTAATTTTCCATGCACTGGCTTTCATACTTCACCAAAACACATTCCACATAAACAAAATAAGGGGGAAAAGTGCTTTGTGCTTTGATCTGGGTGGTCAAAAGGTTGTAAAAGTGTGTGTCACACTGGTATAAAGGATTTGGAGACAGGCGCAGGAATACACAAAAAGGGTTTTTAATACACCCAAAACAAACACGTATACAAAAACACTGGGCTGTACCCAAACAAAAGAGCGAGGGTAAACCTCGTTGAACGACACGGGCCGATACCCATAATACACAATATATAAAGCACGCAGTATAACCGCTGCACCACCGCATAGGTACTCACACCACCAACAGACATGGGAACAATAACTGACAAAGACAGAGGGAACAGAGGGCACATATATAACATACTAATCAGGGGAAATGGGAACCAGGTGTGTGTAATCAGACAAGACAGTCCGGGGTTGATGATAATGAATCCCGTCAGTAGACCTCCGGAACTGGTGAACAGAATGAGCAGCAGTACTGGGGGGGGGGGGATCTGTGACAGTGTGTGGATGTGGAAGTGTATGCGTGTGTGAGTATGATCTCTAACATAAAAATCACTCACTTCACTCACGGTGTCTGTGTGAATAAGTTGTGCTCCAAAGGCAGCAGCACTACAGCCATTCCACACAAGTGGGCATTGCCACGTAACAATGTGTTTTTATCGTGATTGTCAAGTTGTCAAGTTTTGTGTGCCACAGAGCTTCTTGACAGAATGAAAAGACAGCTGATGCAAGCACACAAACCTTTTGTAGTTATATGTACAATCCATAAACAATGATTTAAGCAACTTTTATTTTCAATATAAGGTGTTTATTTAATATTGGGGGAAAAAGGGTTTCTTCTCTCCTAGGACAGCCAGGGACAGCACCTCCATCTTGACGGATGACTGACTAGCAGAGACGCTCAGCGCAGACAAAGGCGTAACCCTCGCTGCATTCATTATCAATCCACAGCGTTTGATAGTTTGTGTTTACACAGTTTTGAGCCTTTCCACCATCAGGGTCTGATTTAAACCAGTCGGTAAAGTCCACCTTGGACCCGTCAGTCCACATCCACCTCCCCTCCTTAACGATGTCAGACAACCCGATCCAGGTGTAGAACTCCGCAGGGTCGTGTTCAGCATCCAAAGCAAGACTGAGGAGAGAGATAACACAGAAAAACACAAACATGGTTCTAGTTGGGCTGGTAGGCAGGTAGGTATGCTGGGCTGAAGTGGGTCCTGTCCTTTTATCTGATTTACAGAGGGAAGGTGTGGCTGGTAGGCATCATGTCATAGGTGGATCATGTACAGACGTGGCACATTCACTATCTCAGAGTAAATATTAGGCCTATATAAATAAACCTCAACCTATACTGCGTCTGTTTAATCTGTAGAACAAAAAACTAACTCTAAAAGAAGAAACGAAATAAGGAAATCAAAAAGTTTAAGAACGTTATTTCTCACTTCCCTAATTAATTATGGCTGGGATCCCGTTAACGGGCTCGACTTGACAATAGCCAGTGAAAATGCAGGGCGCCAAATTCAAACAACAGAAATCTCATAATTAAAATTCCTCAAACATACAAGTATTTTACACCATTTTAAAAATAAACTTGTTGTAAATCCAGCCACAGTGTCCGATTTCAAAAAGGCTTTACGACGAAAGCACACCAAACGATTATGTTAGGTCAGTGCCTAGTCACAGAAAAATACAGCCATTTTTCCAGCCAGAGAGAAGTCACAAAAAGCAGAAATAGAAATCAAATGAATCACTAAGCTTGGATGATCTTCATCAGATGACACTCATAGGACTTCATGTTACACAATACATGTATGTTTTGTTCGATAAAATTCATATTTATATCCAAAAATCTTAGTGAATATTGGAGCGTTATGTTCAGTAATGTTTTGCCTCCAAAACATCCTGTGATTTTGCAGAGAGCCACATCAATTTACAGAAATACTCATCATAAATCTTGATGAAAATACAAGTGTTATGCATGGAACTTTAGATAAACTTCTCCTTAATGCAACCGCTGTGTCAGATTTCTAAAAAACTTTACGGAAAAAGCACACCATGCTATAATCTGAGTACAGCGCTCAGAGCCCAAACAAGCCATACAGATATCCGCCATGTTGTGGAGTCAACAGAAGTCAGAAATAGTATTATAAATATTCACTTACCTTTGATGATCTTCATCAGAATGCACTCCCAGGAATCCCAGTTCCACAATAAATGTTTGTTTTGTTCGATAACGTCCATAATTTATGTCCAAATACCTCCTTTTTGTTTGCGCGTTTAGTTCCAAAATCCAAATTGATGACGCGCAGGTCAGACAAAAAGTAAAGAAATTCCATTACAGTTCGTAGAAACATGTCAAACGATGTGTAGAATCAATCTTTAGGATGTTTTTAACATAAATCTTCAATAATGTTTCAACCGGAGAATTCCTTTGTCTTCAGAAATGCGATGGAACGCAGGTCGCTCTCATGGGAGCGCGCGTGATCAGCTCATGCCAGACACCTGACTCAAAGAGCTCTCCTTCCCTCATTCTTCACAGTAGAAGCATTAAACAAGGTTCTAAAGACTGTTGACATCTAGTGGAAGCCCTAGGAAGTGCAATATTACCCCAAAGACACTGTATATTGGTAGACAAACCTACAAACCTCAGATTTCCCACTTCCTGGTTGGATTTTTTCTCAGGTTTTTGCCTGCCATATGAGTTCTGTTATACTCACAGACATCATTCAAACAGTTTTAGAAACGTCAGAGTGTTTTCTATCCAAATCTACTAATACTATGCATATCTTAGCTTCTGGGACTGAGTAGCAGGCAGTTTACTCTGGGCACCTTATTCATCCAAGCTACTCAATACTGCCCCCAGCCATAAGAAGTTTTAAGGTCTGTGTGAATAAGCTGTGCTCCAAAAGGTCTGTTGCTGCACGACCGAAGGTAATCGCCTTGTTCCGCCCCAGTCCCACCCCGCTGGACACCTTCCCTTCTCCATTCATCATTGAGCGTTGGTTGTTTAGCTATCGGGAAGAGGTGTCCAGAGAGTTTGGCAACATAGCTACTCCGCTCCAAATGCATCACTACAGCCATTCTAGATAAGGGGGTATTGCCACATAACCCAGTGGTCATATCAACTCTGCAGCTGTGTTCTTCTCAAAATTTCTGTTCCAAGTTTTGGTACAGGGCTTTTTGACACAAACAAAATACACCCTGGATGGGATGTTTTAGCCAACAACTTAGACTTTTGAGGTAACATTTTCAACATTAACTGCTGTTCAGTTGTCATTCCAATGAATGATATATACTGATTTTTAAAGAACATAACTTAGAAATGCCTCATGAGCTTAGTACACCGGTCTTACCCCATCATAACCCAAAATACAGTGCCTTGAAAAGTATTCATCCCCCTTGGCATTTTTCCTATTTTGTTGCATTACAACCTGTAATTTAAATAGTTTTTTATTTGGATTTCATGTAATGGACATACACAAAATAGTCCAAATTGGTGAAGTGAAATGAAAAAAATTACTTGTTTCTAAAGATTCTAAAAAATAAAAAACGGAAAAGTGGTGCATGCATACAGTATGTATTCACCCCCTTTGCTATGACGCCCCTAAATAAGATCTGGTGCAACCAATTACCTTCAGAAGTCACATAATTTGTTAAATAAAGTCCACCTGTGTGCAATCTAAGTGTCACATGATCTGTCACATGATCTCAGTATATATACACCTGTTCTGAAGGCCCCAGAGTCTGCAACACCACTAAGCAAGCGGCACCATGAAGACCAAGGAGCTCTTCAAACAGGTCAGGGACAAAGTTGTGGAGAAGTACAGATCAGGGTTGGGTTATAAAAAAATATCAGAAACTTTGAACATCCCACAGAGCACCATTAAATCCATTATAAAAAATTGTAAAGAATATGGCACCACAACAAACCTGCCAAGAGAGGGCCGCCCACCAAAACTCACGGACCAGGCAAAGAGGGCATTAATCAGAGAGGCAACAAAGAGACCAAAGATAACCCTGAAGGAGCTGCAAAGCTCCACAGCAGAGATTGTAGTATATGTCCATAGGACCACTTTAAGCTGTACACTCCACAGAGCTGGGTTTTACGGAAGAGTGGCCAGAAAAAGCCATTGCTTAAAGAAAAAAATAAGCATACACGTTTGGTGTTCGCCAAAAGGCATGTGGGAGACTCACCAAACATATGGAAGAAGGTACTCTGGTCAGATTGTCACGTTCCTGACCTTATTTGCCTTTATTTTACTTTGTTTAGTTGGTCAGGACGTGAGCTGGGTGGGTAGTCTATGTTATGTGTTTCTATGTTTAGGTTCATTGGTAATTAGCCTTATATGGTTCTCAATCAGGGACAGGTGTTTGACGTTCCTCTGATTGAGAACCATATAAAGGTAGGCTGTTCACACTGTTTGTTTGTGGGTGATTGTCTTCCGTGTCTGTGTATGTCGCACCACACGGGACTGTTTCGTTTTCGTTCGTGTTTGTAGTCTGTTCCTGTTCGTGCGTTCTTCGTGTTATTATTGTAAGTTCGTAAGTTCAGGTCTGTCTACTTCGTTTATTGTTTTGTAGTTTGTTCAAGTGTTCATAGTGTTTTCGTCTTGTGTAAATAAATCATTATGTCTACATACCTCGCTGCGTTTTGGTCCGACCCTTACTCCTCCTCCTCGTCTGAGGAGGAGAACGACTTAGACGACCGTTACAGAATCACCCACCAACAAAGGATCAAGCAGCGGGGTAACGAGCAACAGCGACAGCGACAGCAGCAGCAGCAGCAGCAGGAGAGGCTGCACTATTTGGAGAAATGGACATGGGAGGACGACCTAGACGGTAAAGGACCCTGGGCACAGCCAGGAGAATATCGCCGCCCCAAAGAAGAGCTGGAGGCAGCGAAGGCGGAGAGGCGCTATTATGAGGCGCTCGCACGGCAGAGCGGCTGGATGCCCGAGAGGCAGCCCCAAAAATTTCTTGGGGGGGGGGGGGCACACGGGGAGTGTGGCAGAGTCAGGAGTCAGACCTGAGCCAACTCCCCCTGCTTACCGAAAGGAGCCGGTGAGGGCGGAATTGGAGGTGAGTGACGCAGAGACTGTGAAGGATTTAATGGGGAAATTGGAGGAGAGAGTAATGAGGGATGTACTGGTTTGGTGCATGAGGCACGACATCCGTCCGACTGAACGTGTCGGTGAGTTGATGTCACCGGGAACAGCTCTCCATACTCGTCCTGAGGTGCGTGCTAGCCGTCTGGTTAAGACAGTGCCTACACCACGCACCAAGCCTCCTGTGCGTCTCCAGAGCCCTGTTCCTCCTCCACGCACTAGCCCTATGGTGCGTGTCTCCTGCCCATTACCACCAGTGCCTACACCACACACCAAGCCTCCTGTGCGTCTCCAGAGTCCTGTTGCTATTTCCCACACTAGCCCTGAGATGCGTGTCCCCAGCCCGGTACCACCAGTGCCTACACCACGCACCAAGCCTCCTGTGCGTCTCCAGAGTCCTGTTGCTGTTTCCCACACTAGCCCTGAGATGCGTGTCCCCAGCCCGGTACCACTAGTTCCGGCACCACGCACTAGGCCTAATGTGCGTCTCCAGAGTCCTGTTGCTGTTTCCCACACTAGCCCTGAGATGCGTGTCCCCAGTCCGGTGCCACCAGTTCCGGCACCACGCACCAGGCCTATAGTGCGCTTTGAGAAACCAGTGTGCCCTGTTCCTGCTCCCCGCACTAGCCTTGAGGTGCGTGTCTCCAGTCCGGTACCACCAGTTCCGGCACCACGCACCAGGCCTACAGTGCGCCTCAGCCGGCCAGAGTCTGCCGTCTGCCCAGCGGCGCCTGAACTGCCCGTCTGCCCAACGGCGCCTGAACTGCCCGTCTGCCCAACGGCGCCTGAACTGCCCGTCTGCCCAACGGCGCCTGAACTGCCCGTCTGCCCAACGCCGTCTGAACTGCCCGTCTGCCCAACGGCGCCTGAACTGCCCGTCTGCCCAACGGCGCCTGAACTGCCCGTCTGCCCAACGGCGCCTGAACTGCCCGTCTGCCCAACGCCGTCTGAACTGTCCGTCTGCCAAGCGCCGCATGAACTGCCTGTCTGTACTGAGCCTTCAAAGCCACCCGTCTGTACTGAGCCTGCAAAGCCGCCCGTCTGTACTGAGCCTTCAAAGCCGCCCGTCTGTCATGAGCCTTCAGAGCCATCTGCCAGACAGGAGCCGCTAGAGCCGTCCACCAGACAGGAGCCGCTAGAGCCGTCCGCCAGACAGGAGCCGCTAGAGCCTTCCGCCAGACAGGAGCAGCCAGAGCCTTCCGCCAGACAGGAGCAGCCAGAGCCTTCTGCCAGACAGGAGCAGCCAGAGCCTTCCGCCAGACAGGAGCAGCCAGAGCTTTCCGCCAGACAGGAGCAGCCAGAGCCTTCCGCCAGACAGGAGCAGCCAGAGCCTTCCGCCAGACAGGAGCAGCAAGAGCCGCCAGCCAGTCATGAGCTGCCCTTCAGTCATGAGCTGCCCTCCAGTCATGAGCTGCCCTTCAGTCATGAGCTGCCCTTCAGTCATGAGCTGCCCTCCAGTCATGAGCTGCCCTCCAGTCATGAGCTGCCTTCCAGTCATGAGCTGCCTTCCAGTCATGAGCTGCCCTTCAGTCATGAGCTGCCCTTCAGTCATGAGCTGCCTTCCAGTCATGAGCTGCCTTCCAGTCATGAGCTGCCTTCCAGTCATGAGCTGCCTTCCAGTCATGAGCTGCCTTCCAGTCATGAGCTGTCCTACAGTCATGAGCTGCCCTTCAGTCATGAGCTGCTCTACAGTCATGAGCTGCCCTACAGTCCGGAGCTGCCACTCAGTCCGGAGCTGCCACTCAGTCCGGAGCTGCCACTCAGTCCGGAGCTGCCACTCAGTCCGGAGCTGCCACTCAGTCCGGAGCTGCCATGCAGTCCGGAGCTGCCATTCAGTCCGGAGCTGCCATTAGTCCGGAGCTGCCTCTCTGTCCGGAGTTGCCCCTCTGTCCTGAGCTACATCTCTATTCCTGAGCTACCTCTCTGTCCTGAGCTACCCCTCTGTCCTGAGCTACCTCTCTGTCCTGAGCTACCTCTCTGTCCTGAGTTGTCTATATTTAGGAGGGGCTTTGGTGAAGGTTCATGGACCATGGTCGGGGGCGAGGGTCGCCACTCAAGGGACGCTAAGGAGGGGGACAAAGACAATGGTGGAGTGGTGTCCTCGTCCTGCGCCGGAGCCGCCACCGCGGACAGATGCCCACCCAGACCCTCCCCTTGAGGTTCAGTTATGCGGCCGGAGTCCGCATCTTGGGGGGGGGGGGGGGGTACTGTTACGTTCCTGACCTTATTTGCCTTTATTTTACTTTGTTTAGTTGGTCAGGACGTGAGCTGGGTGGGTAGTCTATGTTATGTGTTTCTATGTTTAGGTTCATTGGTAATTAGCCTTATATGGTTCTCAATCAGGGACAGGTGTTTGACGTTCCTCTGATTGAGAACCATATAAAGGTAGGCTGTTCACACTGTTTGTTTGTGGGTGATTGTCTTCCGTGTCTGTGTATGTCGCACCACACGGGACTGTTTCGTTTTCGTTCGTGTTTGTAGTCTGTTCCTGTTCGTGCGTTCTTCGTGTTATTATTGTAAGTTCGTAAGTTCAGGTCTGTCTACTTCGTTTATTGTTTTGTAGTTTGTTCAAGTGTTCATAGTGTTTTCGTCTTGTGTAAATAAATCATTATGTCTACATACCTCGCTGCGTTTTGGTCCGACCCTTACTCCTCCTCCTCGTCTGAGGAGGAGAACGACTTAGACGACCGTTACAGAATCACCCACCAACAAAGGATCAAGCAGCGGGGTAACGAGCAACAGCGACAGCGACAGCAGCAGCAGCAGCAGCAGCAGCAGGAGAGGCTGCACTATTTGGAGAAATGGACATGGGAGGACGACCTAGACGGTAAAGGACCCTGGGCACAGCCAGGAGAATATCGCCGCCCCAAAGAAGAGCTGGAGGCAGCGAAGGCGGAGAGGCGCTATTATGAGGCGCTCGCACGGCAGAGCGGCTGGATGCCCGAGAGGCAGCCCCAAAAATTTCTTGGGGGGGGGGCACACGGGGAGTGTGGCAGAGTCAGGAGTCAGACCTGAGCCAACTCCCCCTGCTTACCGAAAGGAGCCGGTGAGGGCGGAATTGGAGGTGAGTGACGCAGAGACTGTGAAGGATTTAATGGGGAAATTGGAGGAGAGAGTAATGAGGGATGTACTGGTTTGGTGCATGAGGCACGACATCCGTCCGACTGAACGTGTCGGTGAGTTGATGTCACCGGGAACAGCTCTCCATACTCGTCCTGAGGTGCGTGCTAGCCGTCTGGTTAAGACAGTGCCTACACCACGCACCAAGCCTCCTGTGCGTCTCCAGAGTCCTGTGCGTCCTGTTACTGCTCCACGCACTAGCCCTATGGTGCGTGTCTCCTGCCAATTACCACCAGTGCCTACACCACGCACCAAGCCTCCTGTGCGTCTCCAGAGCCCTGTTCCTCCTCCACGCACTAGCCCTATGGTGCGTGTCTCCTGCCCATTACCACCAGTGCCTACACCACACACCAAGCCTCCTGTGCGTCTCCAGAGTCCTGTTGCTGTTTCCCACACTAGCCCTGAGATGCGTGTCCCCAGCCCGGTACCACCAGTGCCTACACCACGCACCAAGCCTCCTGTGCGTCTCCAGAGTCCTGTTGCTGTTTCCCACACTAGCCCTGAGATGCGTGTCCCCAGCCCGGTACCACTAGTTCCGGCACCACGCACTAGGCCTAATGTGCGTCTCCAGAGTCCTGTTGCTGTTTCCCACACTAGCCCTGAGATGCGTGTCCCCAGTCCGGTGCCACCAGTTCCGGCACCACGCACCAGGCCTATAGTGCGCTTTGAGAAACCAGTGTGCCCTGTTCCTGCTCCCCGCACTAGCCTTGAGGTGCGTGTCTCCAGTCCGGTACCACCAGTTCCGGCACCACGCACCAGGCCTACAGTGCGCCTCAGCCGGCCAGAGTCTGCCGTCTGCCCAGCGGCGCCTGAACTGCCCGTCTGCCCAACGGCGCCTGAACTGCCCGTCTGCCCAACGGCGCCTGAACTGCCCGTCTGCCCAACGCCGTCTGAACTGCCCGTCTGCCCAACGGCGCCTGAACTGCCCGTCTGCCCAACGGCGCCTGAACTGCCCGTCTGCCCAACGCCGTCTGAACTGTCCGTCTTCCAAGCGCCGCATGAACTGCCTGTCTGTACTGAGCCTTCAAAGCCACCCGTCTGTACTGAGCCTGCAAAGCCGCCCGTCTGTACTGAGCCTTCAAAGCCGCCCGTCTGTCATGAGCCTTCAGAGCCATCTGCCAGACAGGAGCCGCTAGAGCCGTCCACCAGACAGGAGCCGCTAGAGCCGTCCGCCAGACAGGAGCCGCTAGAGCCTTCCGCCAGACAGGAGCAGCCAGAGCCTTCCGCCAGACAGGAGCAGCCAGAGCCTTCTGCCAGACAGGAGCAGCCAGAGCCTTCCGCCAGACAGGAGCAGCCAGAGCTTTCCGCCAGACAGGAGCAGCCAGAGCCTTCCGCCAGACAGGAGCAGCCAGAGCCTTCCGCCAGACAGGAGCAGCAAGAGCCGCCAGCCAGTCATGAGCTGCCCTTCAGTCATGAGCTGCCCTCCAGTCATGAGCTGCCCTTCAGTCATGAGCTGCCCTTCAGTCATGAGCTGCCCTCCAGTCATGAGCTGCCCTCCAGTCATGAGCTGCCTTCCAGTCATGAGCTGCCTTCCAGTCATGAGCTGCCCTTCAGTCATGAGCTGCCCTTCAGTCATGAGCTGCCTTCCAGTCATGAGCTGCCTTCCAGTCATGAGCTGCCTTCCAGTCATGAGCTGTCCTACAGTCATGAGCTGCCCTACAGTCATGAGCTGTCCTACAGTCATGAGCTGCTCTACAGTCATGAGCTGCCCTACAGTCCGGAGCTGCCACTCAGTCCGGAGCTGCCACTCAGTCCGGAGCTGCCACTCAGTCCGGAGCTGCCACTCAGTCCGGAGCTGCCACGCAGTCCGGAGCTGCCATTCAGTCCGGAGCTGCCATTAGTCCGGAGCTGCCTCTCTGTCCGGAGTTGCCCCTCTGTCCTGAGCTACATCTCTATTCCTGAGCTACCTCTCTGTCCTGAGCTACCCCTCTGTCCTGAGCTACCTCTCTGTCCTGAGCTACCTCTCTGTCCTGAGTTGTCTATATTTAGGAGGGGCTTTGGTGAAGGTTCATGGACCATGGTCGGGGGCGAGGGTCGCCACTCAAGGGACGCTAAGGAGGGGGACAAAGACAATGGTGGAGTGGTGTCCTGCGCCGGAGCCGCCACCGCGGACAGATGCCCACCCAGACCCTCCCCTTGAGGTTCAGTTATGCGGCCGGAGTCCGCATCTTGGGGGGGGGGGGGGGGGGTACTGTTACGTTCCTGACCTTATTTGCCTTTATTTTACTTTGTTTAGTTGGTCAGGACGTGAGCTGGGTGGGTAGTCTATGTTATGTGTTTCTATGTTTAGGTTCATTGGTAATTAGCCTTATATGGTTCTCAATCAGGGACAGGTGTTTGACGTTCCTCTGATTGAGAACCATATAAAGGTAGGCTGTTCACACTGTTTGTTTGTGGGTGATTGTCTTCCGTGTCTGTGTATGTCGCACCACACGGGACTGTTTCGTTTTCGTTCGTGTTTGTAGTCTGTTCCTGTTCGTGCGTTCTTCGTGTTATTATTGTAAGTTCGTAAGTTCAGGTCTGTCTACTTCGTTTATTGTTTTGTAGTTTGTTCAAGTGTTCATAGTGTTTTCGTCTTGTGTAAATAAATCATTATGTCTACATACCTCGCTGCGTTTTGGTCCGACCCTTACTCCTCCTCCTCGTCTGAGGAGGAGAACGACTTAGACGACCGTTACACAGATGGGAAATGTAGCTTTTTGGCCATCAAAGAAAACGCTATGTCTGGCGCAAACCCAACACCTCTCATCACTCCGAGAACACCATCCTCACAGTGAAGCATGGTGGTGGCAGCATCATGCTGTGGGGATGTTTTTCATCGTCAGGGACTGGGAAACTGGTCAGAATAGAAGGAATGATGGATGGCGCGAAATACAGGGAAATTCTTGAGGGAAACCTGTTTCAGTCTTCCAGAGATTTGAGACTGGGATGGAGGTTCACCTTCCAGCAGGACAATGGCCCTAAGCATACTGCTAAAGCAACACTTGAGTGGTTTAAGGGGAAACATTTAATTGTCTTGAAATGACCTAGTCAAAGCCCAGACCTCAATCCAATTGAGAATCTGTGGTAGGACTTAAAGATTGCTGTACACAAGTGGAACCCATCGAACTTGAAGGAGCTGGAGTAGTTTTGCCTTGAAGAATGGGCAAAAATCCCAGTGGCTAGATGTGCCAAGCTTATAGAGACATACCCCAAGAGACTTGCATCTGTAATTGCTGCAAAAGGAGGCTCTACAAAGTATTCCAGCGACGGTCACCGGTCCGGATCCCCCTGCGACGGTACCCAGTCCGGAGCCCCCAGCGACGGCCTCCAGTCCGGAGCCTCCAGCGACGGTCTCCAGACCGGAGCCTCCAGCGACGTTCTCCAGTCCGGAGCCTCCAGCGACGGTCCCCAGTCCGGGGCCCGCAACGAGGTTCCCCAGTCCGGAGCCTCCAGCGACGGTTCCCAGTCCGGGGCCCGCAACGAGGGTGCCCAGATCCATGGCACGAAGCCTCCAGTGATGATCCATGGCAAGAAGCCTCCAGTGATGATCCATGGCACGAAGCCTCCAGTGATGATCCATGGCACGAAGCCTCCAGTGATCATCCATGGCAAGAAGCCTCCAGTGATGATCCATGGCACGAAGCCTCCAGTGAGGAGTCATGGCACGAAGCATCCAGCGACGGTCCCCAGTCCGTCGCATCCAGCGACGGTCACCGGTCCGGATCCTCCTGCGACGGGTCCCCGGTACAGAGCCTCCAGCGACGGTCTCCGGTCCGGAGCCTCCAGCGACGGTCTCCGGTCCGGAGCCTCCAGCGACGGTCTCCAGTCCGGAGCCTCCAGCGACGGTTCCCAGTCCGGGGCCCGCATCGAGGGTGCCCAGTCCGGGGCCCGCAACGAGGGTGCCCAGTCCGGGACCCGCAACGAGGGTGCCCAGTCCCGGGCCCGCAACGAGGGTGCCCATTCCGGGGGCCCGCAACGAGGGTGCCCAGTCCGGGGCCCGCAACGAGGGTCCCCAGTCCGGGGTCGGCGACGAGGGTCCCCGCACCAGAGGAGCCACCAAAGTGGGGTGAGCCAGTGGTGGAGCGGGGTCTGCATCCCGCACCTGAGCCGCCACTGCGGATAGATGCCCACCCAGATCCTCCCCTATAAGTTCAGGTTTTGCGGCCGGAGTCTGCACCTTTGGGGGGGGGGGGTACTGTCACGCCCTGACCTTAGAGAGCTTTTTTTATGTCTCTATATGGTTTTGTCAGGGTGTGATTTGGGGTGGGCATTCTATGTTCTTTAGTTCTGTTATTTGTATTTCTATGTTTTGGCCGGGTATGGTTCTCAATCAGGAACTGCTGTCTATCATTGTCTCTGATTGGGAACCATACTTAGGTAGCCCTTTTCCCTCCTTTCTGTGTGGGAAGTTAACTTTGTTTGTGGCACATAGCCCTTAAGCTTCACGGTTGTTTTGTATTGTTTATTGTTTTTGTCGGTGTCATTGGGAGGGTGAATTGTTTTGCACGCTCAAGTTTTCTGTTTTTTTTGTCTTATTTCTTGTTTGTTTCACAATAAAAAATATTTTGCATCTTCAAAGTGGTAGGCATGTTGTGTAAATCAAATGATACAAACCCCCAAAACATCTATTTTAATTCCAGGTTGTAAGGCAACAAAATAGGAAAAATGCCAAGGGGGGTGAATACTTTCGCAAGCCACTGTGTAAGGATAGGCTGGGATGTGAATACGGAAACATTGCTTTTGCCAGTGCCAGCAGTATACCACCCTGCATCCCACTGCTAGCTTGGCTCTGAAGCTAAGCAGGGTTGGTCCTAGATGGAAGACCAGATGCCGCTGGAAATTGTGTTGGAGGTGGAGTAGGAAGCACTCTATCCTCTAGTCTGAATAAAATACCCCAGGGCAGTGATTGGGGACATTGCCCTGTGTAAGGTGCAGTCTTCTGGACGGAATGCTAAACGGGTGTCCTAACACTCTGTGGTTATTAAAAATCCCATGGCACTTATTGTAAGAGTAGGGGTGTTAACCCCGGTGTCCTGGCTAAATTTCCAATCTGGCCCTCAAACCATCATGGCCACCTAATCATTCCCCGGATTCAATTGGCTCATTCATCCCCTTTAGCTATTCCCCAGGTCATTGCTGGAAATGAGAATGTGTTTTCAGTCAAATTACCTGGTCAAATAAATAAAATAAAAGGTGCATAGCTGAAAAGGAGCGATCGGATTGAATCCCGGCCTCACTCATGGTTTATGTTTTGCTGTCATTTAAGACCTATAGCTTCAAAATATGTTTTACTATCATGTTGATCTCATGGAATGTCAGTCATGGCATGCAAAGCTTTATCTATGAATACGAGCGCTTTGCATTTCTCCAGCCCTATTCCTCAGCTTAGCAAATCAAGTGTGTGGGGTACAATTTGCTGTCTCATAAATTCAGGATGGTGGCATTAGCACGGGTCATGTTTTTCTTCATGAAAGCTTTTTAGATTGATGACATAACAGTAGGCCTATGTTTTGATGAGACACAAGACAGTCTGAGAGAGGAAGTGAGATAGCGAGCTATTCTAGTTTAACCTCCCCACACAAGTGGACAGGCTGCTTGACATAGCGAGGCCCAACGGATGAGAATAAAGAGTGCCAGTGGGCGCCCAGAGAGAGAGAGATGGAGAGAGAAAGCAAGAGTTTTTGTGTGTGTGTATGTGTGTGTGCACTGACCTGGAAGCCGTCCCTCTCCAGCAGAGCCCTGCAGAGCGACAGATCAAACCTGGGGCTCAGCATGGAGGAGGTGGGTACTGCCAGCACACACTGACCTGGAGGAGAGAGAGAGGGGGGGGGGGGGGGGTGATAGACAGATAGATAGATGAAGAGAGGGGAGAGTGTTAAGGTTGACAGTAACACATTCTGACAGAGGTTGTAACAGTGATAACAAAGGAGAGTGATTGAGAGAGTCAAAACATAGAGAGAGAATCAAAAAGGTGTAGAGGAAAAAGATCCTGGGTAAAAGCAGGACATTGTGAAAAGTGTTAGTTTATCCCAAAAACTTGCCAAGAGGCAGAACAAAGAACAAGGAAGAGAAACAAAAACAATGATTTGACAAACAGGATATGCCACATGATAACACTTTTACCCATAATACAGTTTGATAACTATGTTACTACGCACCATTCCTCCATCGAGATGTTCTTCTGTTTTCTGGCTGGATCTTGGATGATCGTCTTAGGTCAACTTCAACATCACTCTCGTCTGAAGGCACAGAAGTCTTGTCCTCCATCTCATCCATGATGACGAGACCCTGAACGAGCAAAAACAGTGATACAGTTTAATCAAAATCCCCAACCATAATTCAGACGAAGTGACTAAGAGTGTAGTGAATGGCCAGTGTGATGACTGCCAGTGTGATATACAGTGCAGCAACACAGTTCCATTAGCCTGGTCTCAGATCTGTTTGTGCTCTCTTGTCAACACCTACAATGACTAGAGGAGACAGCACAAAAATCTGGGACCAGGCTACAGCTTTGTTGCTCAAGCAGAGAGATGCTTTGGCATGATTATGACACCACTTCCTAGTTCCCATGTATCGTAGACTGTCAGATACAGTATGTGTGTGATGTATACACAGTATTATGAAGTGAGTACTAGCACTACAGCTTGCAAGAAGCACAAGCAGCACATTCCAGTGGCATGCAAAACAAACAAAGACATTGAAATTTGACCAAATATTCCCTCAGTAGATAATGTTTTCCTGAGGCATAGCTTCAATTGTAATCTCAGGTATACCAGAACTAAAATCTTGTGTAATGTGGTTGCGTGCGCAGAATCTGTTCACAAGAGATGAATTGTACCGTGACTCTACTGGAGAAAAAATGTCAAAGGGCTGAAGCTGAGGCCCCCCTCTGAGACTATAACTTTATCTAGCAATGGCATCAAACGCCAAAGTTTAACTTTGGAGAAGTCAGTGTCCTATGTGTCCTATGTTTCGAAAGCAACCAGAAATCACATCACTACTCCTTTTAGAACGGATTACATTGCTCTGCTATGTTATTTCAGCATCTTGGAGAAACCAACAGAATAACTCACTGTACTGCCAAGGATTTCAGATTCAGCACTTTCAACACAAGTCTAAACAATAAGTTAAGTCGTAGACTGAGTAGACTGTTTTACTGTCATGGTACTTTCCTTTACGATCCAAGTATACTGAACTTAGGTGTAGCGAAAGGCAACTACACTTGTCTTTCAAATGTGAACTTTTCTCTTTTCTCAGGCTACACTCTTCACAGGTTTCTGTTGAAAGTGGTTAAACTGTACCACGGTTATAAGATAGACATACTGCACCTCAATAGGCACTGTCTTCAACGCAGCTACAAAATCTGTGAAAGAGAAATACTGAAAATAGAGAAGAGACTGAGAGAGCAGCTATATTTTTGTTCTTTCTCTCCCTCTCCCATCCTCCCTCTCTCCCTCTGCCGCTTTGTTTCTCTCGTTTGCTTGTTAGAGAGGGAGACAATTTTTTTTGCACAAACGCTGTCGGCAAGGTTGATTTCAAGTTGTCTCCTTATCCCTACTGTAGTTCTCTCTCCCCCTCTCCCTCTCCCTCTCCCTCGTTCTATCTTTCTCCCCCTTCTCTCTCTCGTTCTATCTTTCTCCCCCTTCTCTCTCTCATTCTAATTCTCTCCCCCCTCTCTCTCTCCCTCGTTCTATCTTTCTCCCCCTTCTCTCTCGTTCTATCTTTCTCCCCCTTCTCTCTCTCATTCTAATTCTCTCCCCCTTCTCTCTCTCTCTCGCTCTCTCTCTTTTACTCTCAGGCACACACTCTCTTACTCTCACTTCCTCCCTGCTGTAAGTGAGTTGTGACATCTTGCCAACTTTGAAACAGTTTGTCTCTATACGTTTCTGTGCACGTGTTGTGAAGAAAAGTGCATGTCTACAATGTTATGCGAATGAGTGTATGTAGCTGTGTATAACCATGTGATCTGTGTGTGTGTGTGTGTGTGTGTGTGTGTGTGTGTGTGTGTGTGTGTGTGTGTGTGTGTGTGTGTGTGTGTGTGTGTGTGTGTGTGTGTGTGTGTGTATCTGTGTATGCAGGTTTAATGACAGAGAATAACAAAATATTTTAAGCAAGAACCATCGCTTCCGCTTGGCTGAGTACTCCCCTCGTGTTTTCTCTTGATCTAGTTCCTTCTGAACTCTAGGTATGGTTTTTAAAGATAAAGTTTAGCAGTGACAGTGAGGTTCTGAACATAAAGGAAGACACATGACTAATAGGAGAACTCACCAGAGACTATTTCATGTAGAGTCTATTACATGATCAAGAGCTTGCTACCCACCCGCATTCAATGTAATACAGTTACAGTGTTACAGTGTGATCCTCTTCCCTTCCAACTACACTGCAATGCCTCTGGAACCAGACTCCCTGTATTACCCTGTATTCTTTAATTTACTACCCACTTAAGCCCCCCCCCCTTCCCCCCGCACAATCTCTAACTCTCTCTCTCTTTCTCTCAATTCAATTTCAATTTAAGGGGTTTATTGGCATGGGAAACTCTCTCTCCCAGCTTGTGACTTAGATCAGCCGGACCACATGACTGGTGGAATGCGGCCTATGCTTCTCAGCCCAGCAAAGAGAATAGAGTGAGTGAGAAAGTGAATGAGAAAATGAGTCCAAATGGGGTATTGTCTACATGCATAACCATATCTGTGTAGGGTCCCGTGTTAATGACATAGCAATGTATCAAAACACAATGACAACAAACTTTCTTTTACAAATGGATATAAGCTGGCAGAGTAGGATCCTACTTGAACTATATGAGGCATCAGTGCGCGCACACACACACACACACACACACACACACACACACACACACACACACACACACACACACACACACACACACACACACACACACACACACACACACACAAACAAACTCATACACACTATTCCTTACCTACCTTAGATTGTTGTTGTTCTCCTAGCCGGTGTGGATCTGGATTCCTGGGAGAACAGCAGCTGTTCTCCAGGCTGTCATGACTCTGGTCTGGTGGTCTGCTGCTGGGGGCTGGGACTGTCACACATTAACACATGCCCCAGAGCCCAGAGGGGCACAGTGAGAGGTCACACACAGGCATGCACGCACACACAAGTCTGCATGGACGGATCATATACGGTCTCGGGGACGAATGTGCACAGGTGCATGCACGCACGCGCACACACACAGACACACATACACAGACACACACACACTTACGCACACACACGTACACTTGGACGGATCACATACGGTCTTTGGGACAGATACGCACGTACACACTGACAAATGAGAACAGGCAGAGTGATGTATGTTATTGATTGTAACTTGGTACCATGGAAATCTGTATAATTCTGTGAGACTAACCAGTTGACCTGAAAGAATATTATCTCGAAACCATAATCTGATGACGCATGTGATAAATGTGTGAACAATTCCACCTTGGTTATGAGTTTACAATGACGTTTCGTATTGTTCTCTCTATAATTTCAGGAACTTTATGAGGGCAAAAAAGTCCAGATTAAATGTTGACTTGGTGTTTCAATGGTTTATTACTCTGAACATAGCAGACTACAATACACCTTGTGACTGGGACATGGCACGACACAGGCATGGCGGCCAGTCTTTCACTTCACTGAAGTGCTCAGGCTAGTACGCCATCTTGTGTGAAGGAGTAAGTAAAACGGAATACTTCGTTGTGCGTATCCCTAGTCATCATCATTGTAATGGGAATATTTGAGACAAAAAAAGTTCTTATTCAGTTAAGAGTGATTAACACAATGTTTAGCATATTTACTGTATATATTTTCCCATTATGTAATTCCCATGATTTCCAGTGTTCTGTTTGTAATGGTCACTAGACTAGATGCTGTATGTTATGGATTAAACTCATATCTCTTGAAAGGGATTGATGCCAGACTGGAGGTACAAGGACCGAGGACAGACGGATTATTATTGTAGTCTGGGATACACTGTGTAGCAGCTGATGAAGTTACTGCTTTTTGTTTGAGTTCCTACAAGCCTCTCGGGCTGGTGTTTACAGAACATTTAGTGCTGTCTGATTAGAATATAACGGGCGTGTCTCCAAGAGGCCAGATAGACATTTTCTCTGCTTCTATGCTGGTTGTGGTCTCCCTGTTGCAACTTGTATTCAACTGTATTGATTTACGATTGACTTTATCTGTGACTTCTCTTCTCTTTTGTTCAATTGGAAATTCCTATTACAATCATCATCATCATCCTCATTACCATCATGTGCAATAGGCCTATATATACAAATATAACCAAGGACCCTCCTGAAAAAAACAGCATAGACCAGAGCCATATGCATAGAGAGTTCGGCCAGGTTATAGAACGGCTGCCATGTTAGTGTCTTTATCCTTGAAATGTTGATGATGTAACAATTTGAGAGCGCCTCTGACAATTCACTATGAAATGACCCACTGTAAACAAGCAAAACAGAGCAGCGAATTGAACAGCCATTTTTATGTATTAGCATTCGGGATAATGTGTTTCCAAGTCTGTACTGTGTTGTGGTGTCAACAAATGTCATTTCTGCTTTCACGGGACATCTTCATAGGTTTAGAAAACTATCACAAATAAACGTCAACTCAGAGCACAGCACGGAAGCATCAGTTATCCCTTAGCAAAGGCTATGGAGGAGAAAGTGGCACTCTCGGAACGTTTTGACAGAAACCACATTGGCCCAACTCTCTATATATATGGCTCTGGCCTAGATCAGCATATACAGTGCCTTGCAAAAGTATTCATCCCCCTTGGCATTTTTCCTATTTTGTTGCATTACAACCTTTAATTTAAATATATTTTTATTTGGATTTCATGTAATGGACATACACAAAATAGTCCAAATTGGTGAAGTGGAATGAAAAAAATTACTGGTTTCAAAAAATAAAAATAAATTAAAAAAAACTGAAAAATGGTGCGTGCATATGTATTCACCCCTTTGCTATGAAGCCCCTAAATAAGATCTGGTGCAACCAATTACCTTCAGAAGTCACATAATTTGTAAATAAAGTCCACCTATGTGCAATCTACGTGTCACATGATCTGTCACATGATCTCAGTATATATACACCTGTTTTGAAAGGTCCCAGAGTCTGCAACACCACTAAGCAAGGGGCACCACCAAGCAAGCGGCACCATGAAGACCAAGGAGCTCTCCAAACAGGTCAGGGACAAAGTTGTGGAGAAGTACAGATCAGGGTTGGGTTATAAAAAAATATCAGAAACTTTGAACATCCCACAGAGGACCATTAAATACATTATTAAAAAGTTGAAAGAATATGGCACCACAACAAACCTTGTTTCACAAGAAAAAATATTTAGCATTTTCAAAGTGGTAGGCATGTGGTGTAAATCAAATGATAACTCCCCCAAAATAAATTTAAATTCCAGGTTGTAAGGCAACAAAATTGGACAAATGCCAAGTGGGGGGAATGCTTTCGCAAGCCACTGTACTGTATTTCAAGCTGGTGGTTTATGCTGGCCCATGGTGGTTAGTGCTGGTCAAGCTGGTCTGACCAGCTTGGTCTAGCTGTTCTGACCAGCATGGTTATTCTGGCTGACCAGCATGGTCTAGCTGGTTAGAATTGCCAACTAGCTGGTCATGCTGGTCATGCTGGTATGCTGGTACGCTGGTGACTATGCTGGTCCATGCTGGTCTATGCTGGTCCAGCATGGTCTAGCTGGTCTACAAAACCAGGCCTATCATATTTCCCAGCATGCTCTATTGCAGTTCAATTTTTAGAATCGTTATTGCTATCCGGGATCCTTGCCCTAAACACCAACCCTTACCTTAACCCTTACCTTAACCCTTACCCTAACCTTAACCACAACCCTTACCTTGACCCTTACCCTAACCTTAACCATAACCACAACCCTTACCTAACCCTAACCTTAACCCTTACCTTAACCATTTTAGATTTTAACTTCAATGGGGGTTAGGGACTTCTCAAGGATCCCGGATAACAAGGACCTTTTGGAATTATTTGTTTAAATATATTTTTGGTTTATTGTGTTTTTACATGTACATTGATTGATTAATTAATCTTATGCGACACAAAGATAAATAACATGCACTACCGTTCAAAAATTTGGGGTCACTTAGAAAAGTCCTTGTTTTTGAAAGAAAAACACTTAAAAAAAATAAATTAAATAACATAAAATTGATCGGAAATACAGTGTAGACATTGTTAATGTTGCAAATGACTATTGTAGCTGGAAATAACATAATTGCAAAAGGGTTTTCTAATGAACAATTAGCCTTTTAAAATGATCAACTTGGATTAGCTAACACAACGTGCCATTGGAACACGGGAGTGATGGTTGCTGATAATGGACCTCTGTACACCTATGTAGATATTCCATAAATCTGCAGTTTCCAGCTACAATAGTCATTTACAATGTCTGCACTGTATTTCTGATCAATTTTGTTATTTTAATGGACAAAAAAATAGCTTTTCCTTCAAAAACAAGGATATTTGACCCCAAACTTTTGAACTGTAGTGTATCCATTTTTATAAACTAATCCAATCTGTTAGGATTTATTGCACCCGTTACTGAACTGGTTGTTCCAGCTAAACCAGCACTAGTCAACAGCATATTATGGTGACCATCATAACCAGTCTATGTCAGTCTATGCTGGTTTTCAGCAGGGAATATTTATCAAATGGAATTTTATTGCCCATATACAGTTGAAGTCGGAAGTTTACATACACCTTAGCCAAATACATTTAAAGTCAGTTTTTTCACAATTCCTGACATTTAATCCTAGTAAAAATTCCCTGTCTTAGGTCAGTTAGGATCACCACTTTATTTTAAGAATGTGAAATGTCAGAATAATAGTAGAGATCGATTTATTTCAGCTTTTATTTCCTTCATCACATTCCCAGTGGGTCAGAAGTTTACATACACTCAATTAGTATTTGGTAGCATTGCCTTTAAATTGTTTAACTTGGGTCAAACGTTTCGGGTAGCCTTCCTCAAGCTTCCCACTAAGTTGGGTGAATTTTGGCCCATTCCTCCTGACAGAGCTGGTGTAACTGAGTCAGGTTTGTAGGCCTCCTTGCTCACACACGCTTTTTCAGTTCTGCCCACAAATGTTCTATAGGATTGAGGTCAGGGCTTTGTGATGGCCACTCCAATACCTTGACTTTGTTGTCCTTAAGCCATTTTGCCACAACTTTGGAAGTATGCTTGGGGTCACTGTCCATTTTGATGACCCATTTGCGACCAAGCTTTAACTTCCTGACTGATGTCTTGAGATGTTGCTTCAATATATCCACATCATTTTCCTTCCTTATGATGCCATGTATTTTGTGAAGTGCACCAGTCCCTCCTGCAGCGAAGCACCCCCACAACATGATGCTGCCACCCCCGTGCTTCACGGTTGGGAGGGTGTTCTTCGGCTTGCAAGCCTCCCCCTTTTTCCTCCAAACATAACAATGGTCATTATGGCCAAACAGTTCTATTTTTGTTTCTTCAGACCAGATGACATTTCTCCAAAAAGTACGATCTTTGTGCCCATGTGCAGTTGCAAACCGTAGTCTGGCTTTTTTAAGGCGGTTTTGGAGCAGTGGCTTCTTCCTTGCTGAGCGGCCATTCAGGTTACGTCGATATAGGACTCGTTTTACTCTGGATATAGATGCTTTTGTACCTGTTTTCTCCAGCATCTCGAGGTCCTTTGCGGTTGTTCTGGGATTGATTTGCACTTTTGGCACCAAAGTACGTTCATCTCTAGGAGACAGAATGCGTCTCCTTCCTGAGCGGTATGACGGCTTCGTGGTTCCATGGTGTTTATACTTGCGTACTATTGTTTGTACAGATGAACATGGTACCTTCAGGCGTTTGGAAATTGCTCCCAAGGATGAACCAGACTTGTGGAGGGCTACAATTTTTTTTCTGAGGTCTTGGCTGATTCCTGATTTCTTGATTTTCCCATGATGTCAAGCAAAGAGGCACTGAGTTTGAAGGTAGGCCTTAAAATACATCCACAGGTACACCTCCAATTGACTCAAATGATGTCAATTAGCCTATCAGAAGCTTCTAAAGCCATGACATCATTTTCTGGATTTTTCCAAGTTGTTTAAAGGCACAGTCAACTTAGTGAATGTAAATGTGATACAGTGAAATAATCTGTCTGTAACCAATTGTTGTAAACATTACTTGTGTCATGCACAAAGTAGATGTCCTAACCGAGTTGCCAAAACTATTGTTTGTTAACAAAAAATATGTGGAGTGGTTGAAAAATGAGTTTTAATGACTCCAACCTAAGTGTATGTAAACTTCCGACTTCAACTGTATCATTGAGGTCAAAATCAATGTAAGCATAATGACCTTGGTTTATCTTCCTCAACCTCACCTGCTGTCTTGCCCTCTGAATGCTCTGCTATGAAAAGCCAACTGACATTTACTCCTGAGGTGCTGACCTATCGCACCCTCTATAACCACAGTGATTATTATTTGAACCTGCTGATCATCTATGAACATTTGAACATCTTGAAAAACGATCTGGCCTTAATGGCCATGTACTCTTATAAACTCCACCCGGCACAGTCAGAAGAGGACTGGCCACCCGTCAGAGCCTGGTTCTTCTCTCTTCCTAGGTTCCTGCCTTTCTAGGGAGTTTTTCCTAGCCACCGTGCTTATACATCTGCATTGCTTGCTCTTTGGGGTTTTAGGCTTGGTTTCTGTATAAGCACTTTGTGACAACTGCAGATGTAAAAATGTCTTGATAAATACATTTGATTGATTCAAGGTAGAAAAAGTAAAGTCTTGAACTTTTGAATTCAGATTTGTGTTAATGCAGACTTTTTAGGGCAAGAACATGCCATCTGATTCGGTCAGTGCTATCCGGTATAGCAAATACCCATCCGCTTCAATGCTTCCCCCTTCGCAGATTTGTTTATTTATTTGCAGTATAGGACGAGTTAGTCATGTGCGGGCTTGTTTAGATTTTGTGTGCTTCTGTGGATCAGAATTGCATTGTGGGGTGCATTGTGGGGTGCATTGTGTCTTGACCAATTTGATAAGTTTGAAGTGTAGTGTGTGTTTCTTCGGAACAGGGCACCCCTCAAGGGGCTTATTTGAGGCGTCTCGTGGGAAGTCGATTTTGAAGTGATTCAAAATATTCCTGGAGTGACTGAAGCGTGTCGGATGAATCGTGTGGTGAATGGTGAAAAAGTGAAGAGTCTCACTGTTCTTTTGTTTTTTAATATGGAGTCTCTCCCTACTCAGGTGCAGTTAGGGTATTTTAACAGAGCATTTATCCCAAGAATGATGCAGTGTGATCATTGTAAAGCTTTTGGTCATGTATCAAGTGTTTGCAGAAGAGAGAAGCAGATATGTCCAAGTTGTGGAAAAGATCATATTATGTGTTTTAAAAGTGAGGAAAATGTGACATTTTGCAATTGTGGAGGGAATCATGAAGTCACGTATTTTGAATGCCCCACAAGGTTGATAGATAATGAGGTGGCCAAAGTCAGGGTTGTACAGAGCATTCCATATGCAGCAGCTGTGAAAAGGGTTGAAGGTTTGAATGGTGCACCAGAAGAGTCCATGGTGGTGGATAGGCCTACACTGCAGGCTGCACAGGTTGCCTTTCACAAGCAGGGTCCTGACATTTTAAAGGTTAAGAAGGTGGACTTTGTGGCCTTTATAGCTATGGTAATGAATTGCACTTCCAAGGTTGAGAGAAGGTCCAGGAAGATAGAAATCATAGTGGAGCGGTTCCTGGCGCTGAAAGATTTCTCACTGAAGGAGTTACGTGGAATATTGGCACAAGCCGTACCATTCTCTCAGGTTCTAGAGCCTGAGACGGGAGATATGGAGAATTAAAAGAAGGAAGAAGTGAGACGTTTTGTTTGTTTTGGCAATGTACTATTTTAATTGGGGTGGATTAAGTTAGTTTCACTATTACGTATGGATTTATTTGTATTTTTTGGGGATTAAAACCAGTCCTCCATAGTGGCATAGTGGTCTAAGGCACTTTGCAGTGCTAGAAGTGTCACTACAGACCCTGGTTTGTTCCCAGGCTGTTTCACAACCGGCTGTGATCAGGAGTCCCATAAGGCGGCGCACAATTGTCTGGGTTAGGGGAGGGTTTGGCCGGAGGGTAGGCCGTCATTGTAAATAAGAATTCGTTCTTAACTGACTTGCCTACTTAAATAAAAAAATAAAAAAAGTCCAGTTGGTGGCGGCAATACAGTTTTTTGGGTTGTAGTCCGCCATAAAACCCACAGAAGACGAAGAAGTAGAAGAATAAGTTAGTCATGTGACCACCCACTTCCGTCATATGACCGCGGTGTTTAGGGTTTCGGTGAGGAGGAAGTGATTGTGCTACAGTTTTGCAAAGTTTGGCTCTGATGCCATAGTATCATAACTTTCTTAGTCAAATTACGACTGAGAGAATACTGAACAGCATGGTCACAAGGGCTGGTTTGATGGGGTTACGAAGCCGAGTCGCAGTACTTTTCTCAGTTGTGCTATCGCCAAGTCTATGCACCTCTTTTGGCCAGGTAGGAAACTTGTCAGATATTTTGACCGGTTTGTCAGTCATGGGTTGTATTCCTGAGTGTTTATCAACATTTTTAGCTTGATTCTACACAGCTTTGCAAGATGTAGCCAATCTATTTTGTAGGTCGTTTACTGCAAGAAAGCATAGCAGTATAATGATTTTGGGTGTGATAAAGTTGTGGCGCAAGAGCTGTTATCTCTGTAACCAACACTGCAATAGACTTGCGATGTACGTTTGCACTAACAGGCCGTTGCAAAGCTAAGCGACCAAAACAATCCAACAACCTCTTGCACCTCTACATTTAGTAATCCATCCTGTGTTTTAATAGCAGATAAGTTAACTTGCTGAATTGGTGGCATATAGTATATGAACAAGAGTAACACTTGTTCTGAAGGCACAACATTACTTGGATGGCACAGAGAATGATTTTATGGACACATCCTGTTGATCTTGTTCTGTCACTTTCACATGCTGTCTTTTTATAATGGTCTCTCAGCAGTTCTTGTTGGCTAAAATCCAAGCTTCTTCCAAGAGGGAACTTGGCGGTTCGCTTTCTGCCCACTCAGTTTCACCTGGCCTAACATGGCAAGTGGCTACATCTGCCAAGCAGTGAGCCAAATGAAGTCTCTCTTTCTCTCTCCCAGATTGACCCCCTGGTCTATGATGAGCAGTTGCTGTGGGTGAGGGGCGGGGCAGGGGAGGTGAGCACTTACCGGATCCCACTGCTCTCCTTCACCCCCAAGGGCAGTCTGCTGGCCTTCGCTGAGGCCCGGAAGAAGTCTGCCAGTGATGTGGGGGCCAAGTTCCTTGCCATGCGACGGTCCACAGACAGAGGTAGGCAGGCAGGCAGAGCAAAAGACAGTGCAATGCAGGGATGGGCAACTTTGATGGGGTTGGCAGCCCCCCCCCAAAAAATTGAACTCATCGTGAGGGGCCACAGTGGCTCGCATGTCTGCGTACCCACATCCATTCCCACACATGCAGTCAGCAAGCCTTTTGACAGCAAAACAAATCCTGCAATTCTACACATTTTGTAATGGGGCGTGAAGAGAATGTTGCAGTTTTAAAGCAAGTTTGCTGCAATTCTACACATTTTGCCATGAGGTGGTGAGAATTTAGCAAAATTATAACTCATTTCATGCAATTCTACTCATTTTGTTATGGGGCGGAGAGAAAAATGTGCAGTTTTACCGATCATTTCCTGCAACTGTACACAATTTGTCATGGGGAGGGGACAAATGTTTGCAGTTTTTAATATGCTATCTAATGATCAATGGGCCCCCCCCATTTGGTAATTCAACCATGGTTACTACAAGTTTAGATAGCTGGCCGCTAGACTAACTTACCAATCAAAAACTGACATGGGCTAATTGATTGACTGACATAACAATGATGAGAACCTGCGATGTGGGGAATTGTAATTGGCTCGTTTCAGCTAGTTTTATCTTGTTCTTGATACCATGTCTTGTTTTGAGGTGTTTTTACCGATTTTCATGTTAATGCTAATATGGCTCAAATTCACTAGCTAGCTAAGCAACGACTGTAACGATGCATTTGACAGACACCAAGTGCTCATTGTGCAAATTGTATGTATGTTTTCAAAAAACATTGGAGACGAAATAGATGTTGTCAACAATCTATGCCAACCCGGCCTGTTCTGCCCAATAGTTGCTCACGTTGGAAAACGGGGAGGGGTTTGGTTGTGGTTCAATTCACTGCTGCCCTTACTTTTAGTAAGCAGTATCAGAGATCCCACTCTGGAACTTTGATATGTCCGTAGAGTATATTATGTTCAACAATATATTAAACATTTTGTAAAATCAAACAATACATTTTTTCAATATTCATAAATGAATGTTTCAAACTTTTAAAATCAAAATACCACTCATATTACAGAGCAAGCGGTAAAGCTTTATATGACACCACTGTATGCTTTGTAGCACCTACAGAATAAACACTATGGATTGTGTTAAAGGAGGCCTGGGTAAGGTCAATATGACATAAATATGCCAACTGAGTCATTATTGGTCAATTATGCTTTTAGATATACATGTCAACAATCCTTCCTCAAAATGAATATTCTATGAATTACATTTTGTGAAAATCCACCAAATCATGTTTTTTTTTTGTCTGGGTTTTGTGAGGAATAATTCTAATAGGGAATTCCAGGTGAACAAAAAGGAGAGCAGTAGCAGATAAAATAAATAAATATTGTTTATTACAAGCTGCAACAGGAAGACAGAGAAAATGTCTAACTGGCCTTCTCTGATCAGGCTCTTCTATCTTAAAGGCCCATTGCAGATAACTTGATTTTCCTGTTTTATATATATTTCCACACTGATGTTGGAATAATTATGATAACATCCTTTCAATGTAAGAGTTGTTTTGATATTGAGATAAAAAGGACTACATTGGACATTTTAATCCAACCTGGAAATCTTCTTTTAAAGTTCCAGTGGATCTGTTTTTATCTGGATATCAAATCATTTCTGGGTAACAATTTAAGTACATTACTGTGAATTTAAAATGGTCAAAAAGCTAGCTTCTAAGCAAAAAGCCACTTCTCATGCAAGAATTTTGCTAGGACTGTCTGGGGGTGGTCTGAGTAGGTAGGGGAAAAGGAGCAGTTGAGGGGATTTGATTGATCTGGCCCGGGTGCCCGGATAGGTGTATTTTGCACAGGGTAAAAGTTGATTGCATTAGTTTTGGAACCCGGCAGCCTCCAGTCTGGCGTCAACCACTATCAACAGATATGAGAATAATCCATAACAAGTCTAGTGACCATCAACCTGCACCTTGAGTGTCACAAATGGAACACTGGAAATTATGTATTACAGAAACCCCAAATATGCTAAACATTGTGTTCACTCTAAATTAAATATTAACTTTTGTTATGTTAAATATTCCCATTTCAGACAGACAGAGAGACAGGACAGAGAAACACACGGATACTCGTACACATATTTGAATTGACATTGCTTTTTATCAGTGAATCTTCACTCCAGTGCATTTAATTTACAGCACTACTTATGACTGATACTTTCCTCCTCCCTCTGTCTCTCTCTCTCCCTCCTCTATACCTCCCCTCCACCCTAGGTACCACGTGGTCTCCCACCACCTTCATAGTAAACGATGGCTTCCTGGCTGACGGACTGAACCTTGGTTCAGTGGTGGTGGATGAGGAAACTGGCTCTGTGCTACTGATCTACTCTCTGTGCTTCCACCAGTACCAGTGTGACCCCGCCAGTATAATGCTGGTGGAGAGCATGGACGACGGACTCCGCTGGAGCCCACCAAGGAACCTCTCGGTCCAGCTGGGGGTCAAGAACTTCGTACCTGGGCCCGGCTTTGGCATTCAGGTGGGTCACCATCATCCAAGGCTTTCAGACTTCTCTTCATCTCCCATTTTTCCTCTCGCTCTTAAGCTTATTTTTCCTTTGCCAAGATAATCCATCCACCTGACAGGGGTGGCATATCAAGAAGCTGATAAACAGCATGACCATTACACATGTGCACCTTGTGCTGGGGCAATAAAAGGTCACTCTAAAATGTGCAGTTTTGTCACACAACACAATGCCACAGATGTCCAAGTTTTGAGGGAGTGTGTAATTGGCATGCTGACTGCAGGGATGTCCACCAGAACTGTTACCAGAGAATTGAATGTTAATAACATCGTTTTAGAGAATTTGGCAGTACATCCAACTGGCCCGACAACCGCAGATCACGTGTAACCACGCAAGCCCAGGACCTCCACATCCGGCTTCTTTAACGTCAGGATCGTCTGAGACCAGCCACCCGGACAGCTGATGTAACTGTGGGTTTGCACAACCAAAGAATTTCTGCACAAACTGTCAGAAAGCTCATTGGTGTGCTCGTTGTCCTCACCAGGGTTTTGACCTGACTGCAGTTTGGGGTTGTAACTGACTGTACCGGGCAGATGGCGGACAGTGTGTATGGTGTCATGTGGGCGAGCGGTTTGCTGATCTCAACATTGTGAACAGAGTGCCCCATGGTGGGGTTATGTTATAGGCAGGCATAAGCTATGGACAACAAACACAATTGCATTTTATTGATAGCAATTTGAAAGTTAAAAGATACCGTGACTAGATTCTGAGGCCCATTGTCGTGCCATTCAACCGCCACATCACATAATGTTTCAGCATGATAATACACTGCTCCATGTCGCAAGGGTCTTCTGTTCACAAGTCCTGGAAGCTAGAAAGGACTCAGTTCTTCCATGGGCTGCATATTCACCAGACAATGTCACCCATTGAGCATGTTTGGGATGCTCTGGACAGACGTATACGACAGCATGTCCCAGTTCCTCACAATATCCAGAAACTTCGCACAGCCATTAAAGAGCACAGGGACAACATTCTACAATCAACAGCTTGATCAACTCTGTGGAAGAGAGGCAATTGGTGGTCACAACAGATAGTGACTGGTTATCTGATCCAAGCCGCTACTTTTTTTTTTTTTTAAGGTATCTGTGACCAACTGATGCATCTCTCTTTTTCCCAGTCATTTGAAATTCATAGATTAGGGCCTAATGAATTTATTTCAATGGACTGATTTTCCTTATATGAACTGTAACTCAGTGAAATCATAGAAATGGTTGCATGTTGCTATTTTTATTCAGTGTAGTTTCCCCCTCTTTATTTGCCTTCTCTACCGACCTATGACGAGAGCTCCTTTATATTTCCTTCCTCGTGATTCCATTGCTGACGTAGCCTACTTTTGTGTTGTCAATTATCAGGCCAATTTCTATCATCATAACCTTAACCCTTATGTTGTGTATAATAATAAACCTTAGTAATAAATATTGGGGTCAATGTACCCGGGGTCAGTCGTTTTGATTGAACTGTTGTGCTTTGATAGAGTACACTGTTTTGACTGTCTCTCCATGTCTCCGCTCACAGAAGCACTACCCTCCTGCTAAGGGGCGTCTGGTGGTGTGTGGACATGGAGGGTGACGGGGTCTTCTGCATTCTGAGTGACGACCACGGACGAAACTGGAAGAATGGCGCCGCGCTGAAGAGCATCCCCTACAACCAGCCCAAACAAGCCCTGGACTTCAACCCAGATGAGTGCCAGGTAAAGCTAACCAGGGAGGGAGTGAGCAGGAAGGAAAGGATGGCACACAGTACAATAGCCGTGTAGTTATTAGGAAGGTGGGAGGAGCTATAGGAGGACGGGCTCATTGTAATAGCTGAAATGGAATTCATGGAACGGGATCAAACTTATGGAAACTCCGTTTGACTCTGTTCCATTAACTTCATTCCAGCCATTACAATGAGCCTGTCCTCCTATAGATCCTCCCACCAGCCTCTTCTGCCATTAGGCAACCCTCTAGTTTTACTAGTCTAGTTTTACTAGTCTGGTACTAGTGTCATACTTATTTTATTTAACCTTTTATTTAACTAGGCAAGTCATTTAATAACTAATATATACATCAATGATGTTTCTCTTGCGGCTGGTGATTCTCTGATCCACCTCTACGCAGACGACACCATTCTGTATACTTCTGGCCCTTCTTTGGACACTGTGTTAACTAACCTGCAGACGAGTTTCAATGCCATACAACTCTCCTTCCGTGGCCTCCAACTGCTCTTAAATGCAAGTAAAACTAAATGCATGCTCTTCAACCTCTGGACGGTTCTGACTTAGAATATGTGGAAGAGAAAATACAGTAGACGGCATCCGTCAAACGAGTGATTTATGACCTATTTTATGGGTCACGTCGTTACGCCCATATATGTTCATCCTGTCCTTCCGTTCTCACACTCTCGAGTGAGTTTTTATTTAAACAGATGCACTATGTTAAAGCTGTCATGATGATTGATGTGTAGTGACCTCGTTGAACTGTGGAATGTGTTTGAACATTTCAAAGAGTATGGCCCCCCCTGTTGTAGTGAACTTAACCCTTAAAAAAATTATTTATGTAGGCTCAGCTAGTGAACAACAGTGAAAGTGTCTAACAAACCTGTTTCAAGTTATTAGTGGCACTCAGACCCCAACAAACCAAAGAAAGCTCCCTTCTGTCCGGGCTGTTGTATATGAAAACCGTCATGTCCGGGGGTATTGGACAGCCGCAGTATAAGTAAGAGCTGTGAACACTACAAGCAACCTCGATAAACCCCAGAACACTAAAGAAGAAATTAAAATAAACCCAGAACACAGAACACAAGAGGAAATTAAACATGTCTCCTAGACAAATTGTAGGTGTACTGTGTTCCTCGTGTCAAGAACACAATGACAAAACCATCGAAGACATTCTTTGGGTAGCCCCTGATTTGTTTTAATGGAGTGCTGGATATGAGTGACGGCCATATGGGTTACATTTTCCAACCGGACGATTCAACGGTGAAGATTTTCACAAACAGCGGCCACAGCACCCTTTTTCAAACAAAAACAGAATTTTGAAGGTGAGGATGTGGAAATAATATATTATATTAGATTTTGTGTGCGTTAGGTAGTTTGTGGCAAATGTTTGATATTACCTGTTAGAAATTACTGCACTGTTTGGATGTCTCTCTAATAAGGTTTCCTCAAATATTATATATGGTTGTTACAGATATTCTAAAAGTGGAAGACATTGAATTTTCCGGTATGTTTTTATGTCAAATGTATGTCTTTTTTTAAGTTAAAATGTATATATTTCGTATAAATATATTTAAATATTGTTTAAAAATGTCTATAGGATACCAGACATTTTACACAGCTGCTACCGGGAATAATTGATTTGGATCATCCAACATCAGCTGTTATAACTATCCATGATGAGGATTCAGAGGAACAAACGGAGGCCTGTTCTTCTTTACGCAGCCCTACGGCCTCAAGCTATTTTCGACGTAAGTCCCAAAAATAAAAAGGCGTAATAATCTTTATATATTAAACACTAAACAAAAGTGTGTACACTATTTTAAAAAGCTCATCTTGTGTTGACAGCGGACAGAACCCCAACAAGAATACCCGAGGAAATATGGACTCTACCTATGAACGGCTTCGGGGGCGCTGAAACCATAACTCCAAACAACACAAGAAGCGCAGATTTAACACACAGCTACACACCCCCTTTGAACTCCACCCAAGAGCTATATAATCTAGCACCTAAGGCGCATCACAATACTTTGGCATAAGTGCACCGCGCAGAATCACCCCGGCCCGAGAAGGGCGACTGGTCTGAAAACGATTGGATTCAAGAGCATGCTCTCTATGGATACTGTATGACCAGTTATGTTTTTTTTATTAGTTATACATTTTTTGATAGAATATGTAAAAAAAATGTCATGTTTTTGTTTTCCCAGACTCCAACGATAGCGATACAAACCATGCAGAATCTACAAAGCCAGAGGACATTGGGATAGGAACCCCGTTATCGAGGATTCCTAAGAAAAGCAGGCATCAAACAACCAGAGGTAAGTTAACTAAACCCCAAGGCCTAACAGCGAGAACTGTATTAATATATCTGTAATATATTTGAAATTGACATTTTTATATAATATATATTTTTCTTTGACTCCTCCCAGGCGTATACCGACACAGAAGGCCCAATATGTCGAGAGGAAGAGGTCGAGGAGGAAGAGGGCGCCCAGGACATGCATAGTAAAACATCGAAACCTGATAATTTCAACACTGTAAATGACAAGGATGAAGAAGACGATGTGTTGATGTATGAAGCGGCCAAACAGCTTGATACAGTCAATTCTGAGGTAGAAACAATATTCATTGAAGATATTCTCAATGAGGACCCAGATCCTGAAAAGGATCGTCAAGATGGGTTTCTCACAGCCTTTTACAGGGCTCTAAAAGCCAGAGAGGTCCAGCTACACAAACGTATGGTTGCTTTACTAAGGCGTCAATACAGTCAAGATCTATCCTTCTGGCATAGAACAACGCCCCGCTTGTTAAACAACAATCTCATAAAAAAAATGCACAAACAAGCACCCAAAACTGTATGTAACATGGCTACTTCTAGAATACCAGAAGAACTCATATCCTTAATTAACCAAATGAAATGAGATAGGTCCAACCTCCCCATCAATAACCCAAACACATTAACACCTGTTATTACAGATACCCCTAGAACTCATATCCTTAATTAACCAAATGAATGAGACGGGGCCAACCTCTCCATCAATAACCCAGATACATGAACACCTGTTATTACAGATACCCCCAGAACTCATATCCTTAATTAACTAAATGAATTAGAGCACAACATCTTCAACACCCCCCACACAACATCTTCAACACCCCACCCCCCACACACACACACCTCCTTTAACTCCTATGTCCGATGACTCTGAGCAACCCCACAATGTTTTTGAGGATTTGGAAAATTGTGTAATAAATCAGTGGCGATGGTATTGATAGAAGTGTTTGTGTTGTGTACCGCAATAAATTCAGCAGTACAGAGATTTGTCCGTGTTTTAAATTTCACATTGATGAATCAGAACCTTGATTATGCAGTTTTTTATGTGATGATTTTGGATACTCTGAGAACTTTTAGAAAGGGCTACAGATTAAGCCGAACCTCGTGATGTCTTACAACTTGAAATATCTGGAGATAGTATGCAAAACACAGTATCTGTATCAGTATCTCACAGTATCTCACAGTATCTCAGGAGGCCACAGCCTCCTGTATACCTAGACCGACGAAATGCCGTCGGTCTAGGTATACAGGAGGCTGTGGCTTTCTCAGACAGTCAAATTTGAAAAATTTCTAAACATCAAGATTGTGGTTTTGTACCATAGAGCTAATTCAGCTCTCTTGAAATTCCAGAACAACCCACAACCTCATCCTCAGATTCTGTACTTTTATGTGCAAAACGCCCATTATTATGCTATTACCAACATCAGAGCTTTTTTAGGAGCGCCAAATGTGTGTCCATGTCATACAGGCTACACCCGAAAGGGGGGGCACTCTTGTCGTTATAACTGTTCAGTATGTCAGGATGAAAAATGTCCGACGCAACCCTTAAACCTAACACCCTGTGCGGATTGTCAACGCATATGTCGTTCGGCCGACTGCTACGAAAAACACAAAATTGAAACATGGCACCCCAAGGCATGTACATCTGTAAGCAGTTGTGACATTAACAAGAAATGTCCAAAATGCCATTGCAATTACAACCTTAAAATAGACAGCCCTAAACCTCACGTGTGTGGGATCATACATTGCCCTATCTGTAAAGGGCCTTTGAAAAGCAGAGACACTGAAGTAGTTCAAGAAGTGCCACACGAGTGTTATATTCAGCCCTTGGCTGAAGATGAACATTCAGAGAAATATGTGTCTTATGATTTTGAGACTAATCAGCAATCCGGGGTTCATTTGCCTATTTTTGTATCTACCATGACTTTCAAGGGTGAAAAGTGGTCGGCAGAGGGACCCAATTGTGCACTACTCTTTCTAAAACACTTCAGAAAACCACAGTACAGAAACTTCACGTTTATAGCCCACAATTCTAGAGCCTATGATTCCTATCTTCTTTTGAACCCCTTGATACAACATGGCGTTGCAACCAGTGTCATAGCGCAAGGTAGTAAAATCTTGTGTTTTGTAGACCCCGCCTTCAACCAGAGATACATTGACAGCTTAAGTTTCTTACCCATGAGATTGGCTCAAATGCCTGAGGCCTTGGGTTTTGAAAACTCTGAAAGGTTGGTTTCCTCATTTCTTCACATCTGAGGAGAATCTACATTATATTGGATCTTATCCCAGCCCCGATATATACGGGTGTGATCAAATGTCTCCCAAAGAGCGCGAGAGATTCATGACATGGTATGCGACAGTACGTCATAATACCTTTGATTTCCGTAAAGAGATGGAGTCATACTGTGACAATGATGTGGTTATACTGCGTGAAGGATGCCTCAGATTCAGAGAAGAGGTAATCAAAGATGCCGGGATTGACCCCTGGAGTTGTACAACTATTGCATCGGCATGCATGAAAACCTATCGTACACACTTTTTACCTCCAGCATCTATAGCTATTCCATCGCCTGACAACTACCGACGACATTTCAAGTCATACTCTAGCGGGTCCATTCAATGGTTGGAGTACTTGGCCCAGGATAAAAACATTTTTATTCAACATGCCTTGAATAGTGGGGAGAAGGCAATTGGCCCGTATCACGTAGATTGACGGTGTTGAGACAGTGTTTGAGTACAACGGTTGTTTCTTCCACGGTTGTAAATCTTGCTTTGTGCCCCAGGCCATGTGTGTCTTAACCCAAAAGACTTTTGGGGATATGTACCAGGAGTTCCAAGACAAATTGGAATCTTTACAGGCTGCTTATGGGTTGAAAGTGAATGTGATGTGGGCGCACGAGTGGACAGAACTCAAAAAGTCTGATTCTCATGTTCGAGCTTTCCTTTCCAGCTTTGACACACCAGAACCCTTGGAACCCCGACAGGCCTTGTATGGAGGTCGTACCAATGCTTTGACATTACGGTATGTAGCGCAACCCTATGAGACAATAGGACATGTAGATATTACATCCCTTTATCCTCATGTAATGAGTTCCTCTTGTTATCCTATGGGTCATCCTGAAATTATTCACCGTGACTGACTTACCACAAAACTATTTTGGTCTGATTAAAGCAACTGTTTACCCTCCCCGGGGTTTGTATCTGCCAGTGTTGCCTTACAAGGGATCTCAAGGAAAACATTTCTTTCCCCTTTGTCGCACCTGCAGTGAAAACCAACAACCAGGAAAAGCCTTGTGATCATTCAGATCAAGAAAGAGCCCTGACAGGTGTATGAGTCACCGTTCTCTAAGGCTCTAGAGAAGGGGTATCGTGTGGCCAAAATCTTTGAAGTGTGGAACTTTTCCAGGAAATCACACTCTTTTTAAGGAGTACATCAAGACCTTCTTGAGATGGAAGCAAACGGCTTCAGGGTATCCTGCATCGGTCACAGATCAAGAGAGCAAAGAAAAGTACATTCAGGACTATCACGACAGAGAAGGTATACGTCTTGACCCTGACAGAATAGAGGTCAACAAAACCAAAAGAAATCTGTCAAAATTGTATTTAAACTCGCTTTGGGGCAAACTATCCCAGAGAAGCAATATGCTAACAACGTCGATCATTAAAGATCCCGAAGAATTTATGGAATTAGTTTTTTCAGACCAATACGAAATTTCACGTTTTTCATTCTTGAGTCAAGACATTGCCCTGGTGCAATGGAGACGTAACAAGAAGTGGGTTCTACACGGCCTATGGTCGACTTGAACTGTACACACTCATGGAACAGTTGCAGAGGCGTGTTCTGATGGACTTGCTTAAGTACCACAGCAGCCCACAAGATTGCTAATGACAGAAGACCTAATGGGTGGCGTCAGTTTCTTAAGGCCCTGGCAATCCTCAACATTCCCCTCTCGGATGTACCAAACTATAAGCTTCGTCAACAGATTCAAACTTTAAAACAAAACCCTTCAAAGAGCTACAGCACCCCTAAAGATGTTCTAGCAACCCCTCCCCCCTTTGAAAGGGCTGATGATAACTCATTTATGGGCGAGTCCTCACCCCTGAACATCTCCAGACCTTTTCCTGATCTCTCAGGGTGGTTAGACTTTTGAATGACTTTTGATTAAATTCAATAAATTGTATTTGAAAAATGTGAGCATTTGATGTGAGCATACGCCTTGATTACAGGGTCTTAAAGGACACATACAAAACAAAACAATCTACGGTGCTATCATTACTTCTTAAATCATCATTATAAAGAGACTTCAAAAGAAACTCCACTGGCTCTTTGGCATAGGTAGAATACACAGTGTTGACCACATGTAGTGGAAAGGTTATCTTGTACTTGTTTGATGCTGTTGTAGATCTTTGATCAATTTTTGATCAAAAACTGTTTAATAGATGTGGGGAAATGTGAAAATCCGGGGGGAAAGCCGTAGGAATCAAAAAAAGTTTAGATTTTTCTTCCTCCATCTTCTAATGTCACAGCTAGCCAATGTTCACCCGGCATGTGTTTAGGATGGGTATTGACAATAAACATGGCCGGTCGCTCCTTCCATTTCTCAATAGGTAGTTCATCACAAGCCCATACTCCACAAAATTGTTTTCCAATCAAGCGGCTCATGAGACCTAGCTCTTGGCTTTTCATGTTTTTGCTCAACGATCCTTAACATCTTAATAATAATCCACTAAGACTTGTCTGACGGCATTAACTTCCAAGATTGAATCAGAGCATGCATAAACAATCATACTAACTGTACAAGCTAAAGGTGTACGGAAACGCATTTCTAGCCTTAGGTTACCTTGGGACACCACAGACAGATTTCCTGAGGTGTCATCATCAGGTGCTAAATTGAACACATACAATGTGTAACCTTCTGCAAAATCATTTCTGTCAATAGGTAAAAAGAGATCTTTTAGATGCCTCCCGGTAGCCAGGAATAGATTGTAAAATTCTCGCACCGATATGTTATTAAATTGTGGTTGGAAAGCCTTAGCAGGGACCTGACGTCCGTCCTGACAGAGAGCTACATACTCTGCAATGAAATGTTGAAAATGTACGTTTTTTTTAATGTAAGCTGCCCGTATTAGAGGCGTGATCAACCAAGCCTATAACGATGTAGCGGGGTAAAGGGCCTAGAAACAGGTTTTCTTGACTACAGATTCTACTTCCCACCGGTATGCTAAATGTTTTCATGGTAATTCTTTGGGGAGGGTAAAGGGCATTTCCTTTCATCAAAGCCTGTGAATGACCCAGACGAACGGCCGGAGATACCGACACCCTTTTAATAAAAAGCTTAGCCCCCAACACTTTTAAACTAAAATTACCGTCTTGGGCAGACATCAGACAAAGCTCATCCTTGGCTCTGGTTAATTTTAGCCTTAAATCAACCGAATTTAAAAGTAAACGTTCTTGAAAGAAAATGGCAGTGTATAGGCCCTAGCTAACTCTTGAGATTCAGCACAGTAGCGAGCACGTGCCTCCAGTCCTTTTGTTTTCCCCAGTGGTTGGGTCTATGTCTTCCATAGATGCTCCTGCAGTATCCTTGCTAAACAGCCCGGCGCTGAATTGTGTCTTCGGAGTAGTTTAGTAAACATTCCAGGATAGCCTTATATAAGGATAGGTGGCACTGCTTTGACTGATAAGGTGTTCACCCAAAGTCACATCCACTTTAGAGAAGATGGTAGCCAAGGGGTTATTAATGAGACTCACTTTGGCATCATTTGCAATATTGGTACCATCTCTTTTGGTCACTTTGAGACGGAAATGCAATAAGGTGTTGAGGTCCAGGTAGTTGTCACCATGGCCTGGGATGAAATATTCTATAGGACCGTTGTCTGTAATGGCAGAGAGTGGGGCTATCTCCACATAACAGGACCTCTCTATTGAATGTTGGGTTAAGGGGGCCGTGAAAAGATTGAGCTCTGTTTTTATATCTTCAGAGGACATGCGGTGTAAAAGAGACATGTTGCTTGTTCTTTTAGAAAATACTTCTGAGTATTTTTTTTGTTGTTTTTGGTCCAGACCTCCTCACTTTACGTCGTCTTTGACTTACTGAGATTCTTTGAACGGTTAACCTCCGCTTTTTAAGGACCGGCCTGCCTTATACCCGGAGGTCTCTTTTTTGGTCTTCGAGACAACAGCATAAGACCCGAGCCTTCTTGATGCTCGGGATCTGATGAAGCCCGTCTGGTCATAGCATTGGCTACAACCTCACAATATTTTTGTCTGCTGATTTTAAATGTGGTTTGGCTATGCTGAGGCCTCTGTTCATAAACGGTAAAACCATCCTTAAGAGGTTACGAAATATACCTCCTATCCCTGAACCATACATGGTAGGGGATCCATGATAACCGGGTAATCCATTACCCGCTTGATCAACATAGTATGAGACATATTGGTTAGGATCGAGATGGTGGTTGTGTACCATAACCATTTAAATTTATTTTGTATTATGTTTATTAAAAAAAATATATATATATATATATATAATACTAATAATACACTGCTCAAAAAATAAAGTGAACACTAAAATAGCACATCCTAGATCTGAATGAAGGAAATATTATTATTAAATACTTTTTTCTTTACATAGTTGAATGTGCTGACAACAAAATCACACAAAAAGTATCAATGTAAATCAAATTTATCAACCCATGGAGGTCTGGATTTGGAGTCACACTCAAAATTAAAGTGGAAAACCACACTACAGGCTGATCCAACTTTGATGTAATGTCCTTAAAACCTGTTGAGGACAGAGGGCGCTGTTTTCACTTTGGGGGAAAATCGTGCCCAATTTAAACGGCCTCGTACTCAATTCTTGCTCGTACAATATGCATATTATTATTACTATTGGATAGAAAACACTCTCTAGTTTCTAAAACCGTTTGAATTATATCTGTGAGTAAAACAGAACTCCTTTTGCAGCAAACTTCCTGACAGGAAGTGGAAAATCTGAAATCGATGCACTGTACTAGGGCCTGCCTATTAATGTCCTTGATATTTATTAGTATAGATGCACTTCATACGTCTTCCACTAGATGTCGACAGGCAGTGAGAGAAGAAATGGAGTGTGTAACTTGATCTGGGGTCGAATAATAGCTCTCGGCATGACGTGTCACCAGTTTCCTGTTTTCTGGAGAGCGCGTGAAGGGACCTGGATTTGCCTTCTGATAAGCTGTCGTTATGGACGACTAATATCTCCGGCTTTGATTTTATTTGATACATGTGACAATATCATCGTAAAGTATGTTTTTTCAATATAGTTTTATTAGATTATTGAAATTTATTCGGGACGTTAGGCGTGTTGCGTTGTGTGCCTTTGTTCAGGAAGGAGAGCTTAGCGCCACTTTGCTAGCTTTCCGTGCTAATTGACTGGAGAAGAGGACATTCTAAATCCAAACAACGATTGTTCCCGACAAAGGACCCCTTGTACAACATTCTGATGAAAGATCATCAAAAGTAGGACCCATTTTATGATGCTATTTCATATATATATATCTGTCGAACATGTTGTACTAGTCGTTTGCGCCCAGATTTTGGGTACTCTCTCGCTATACCTAAGCTGGATGTCGTAATGAAGTTATTTTTAGAATTCTAACACGGCGATTGCATTAAGAACTAGTGTATCTATCATTTCCTATACAACATGTATTTTCTAGTAACGTTTATGAATAGTTATTTGGTCAGAATAGTTGGAGTGTCATAAAAATATCCGCACATTCTGGGAAAAAGATGCTACGTTAGCACAATGTATAACCACTGATTTCAGCTCTAAATATGCACATTTTCGAACAAAACATAAGTGTATGTATAACCTGATGTTATAGGACTGTCATCTGATGAAGGTTTATGAAGGTTAGTGAAAATGTATATCTTTTGCTGGTTTATTCCCTATCGCTAACGTGCCTATTGCTATCGCTAATGTGCCTTGATGAATGAATGCGGTAGTGTGGTAGGCTATTGTAGTAAGCTAATATAATGCTATATTGTGTTTTCGCTGTAAAACACTTAAAAGATCGGAAATATTGGCTGGATTCACAAGATGTTTGTCTTTAATTTGCTGTACACCATCGATTTTTCAAAAATGTTTTATGATGAGTATTTAGGTATTTGACGTTGGTGTCTGTAATTACTCTGGCTGCTTCGGTTCTATTTCTGACGGTAGCTGTGATGGTAGCTGCAATGTAAAACTGATTTATACCTCAAATATGCACATTTTTCGAACAAAACATAGATTTATTGTATAACATGTTATAAGACTGTCATCTGATGAAGTTGTTTCTTGGTTAGTTTGGTTGGTTCTTGGTTAGTTAGGTTGGCTTTGTGCATGCTACCTGTGCTGTGAAAAATGTCTGTCCTTTTTTGTATTTGGTGGTGAGCTAACATAAATATATGTGGTGTTTTCGCTGTAAAACATTTAAAAAATCGGACATGTTGACTGGATTCACAAGATGTGTATCTTTCATTTGCTGTATTGGACTTGTTAATGTGTGAAAGTTAAATATTTCTAAAAAATATCTTTTGAATTTCGCGCTCTGCCTTTTCTGTGGAATGTGGGAGGAGTTCCGCTAGCGGAACGCCGGAGCCAGACAGGTTAAAACAAGTCAAAATGAGGCTCAGTAGTGTGTGTGGCCTCCACGTGCCTGTATGACCTCCCTACAACGCCTGGGCATGCTCCTGATGAGGTGGCGGATGGTCTCCTGAGGCATCTCCTCCCAGACCTGGACTAAAGCATCCACCAACTCCTGGACAGTCTGTGGTGCAACGTGGCGTTGGTGGATGGAGCAAGACATGATGTCCCAGATGTGCTCAATTGGATTCAGGTCTGGGGAATGGGCGGACCAGTCCATAGCATCAATGCCTTCCTCTTGCAGGAACTGCTGACACACTCCAGCCACATGAGGTCTAGCATTGTCTTGCATTAGGAGGAACCCAGGGCCAACCGCACCAGCATATGGTCTCACAAGGGGTCTGAGGATCTCATCTCGGTACCTAATGGCAGTCAGGCTACCTCTGGCGAGCACATGGAGGGCTGTGCCGCCCCCCAAAGAAATGCCACCCCACACCATGACTGACCCACCACCAAACCGGTCATGCTGGAGGATGTTGCAGGCAGCAGAACGTTCTCCACGGCGTCTCCAGACTCTGTCACGTCTGTCACGTGCTCAGTGTGAACCTGCTTTCATCTGTGAAGAGCACAGGGTGCCAGTGGCGAATTTGCCAATCTTGGTGTTCTCTGGCAAATGCCAAACGTCCTGCACGGTGTTGGGCTGTAAGCACAACCCCCACCTGTGGACGTCGGGCCCTCATACCACCCTCATGGAGTCTGTT
Organism: Salvelinus namaycush; assembly: GCF_016432855.1. NCBI lineage: Eukaryota > Metazoa > Chordata > Actinopteri > Salmoniformes > Salmonidae > Salvelinus > Salvelinus namaycush. The sequence continues at coordinate 4,534,511 of NC_052338.1, read as the reverse complement.
TCTGACTGTTTGAGCAGACACATGCACATTTGTGGCCTGCTGGAGGTCATTTTGCAGGGCTCTGGCAGTGCTCCTCCTGCTCAAAAGCAGAGGTAGCGGTCCTGCTGCTGGGTTGTTGCCCTCCTACGGCCTCCTCCACGTCTCCTGATGTACTGGCCTGTCTCCTGGTAGCGCCTCCATGCTCTGGACACTACGCTGACAGACACAGCAAACCTTCTTGCCACAGCTCGCATTGATGTGCCATCCTGGATGAGCTGCACTACCTGAGCCACTTGTGTGGGTTGTAGACTCCGTCTCATGCTACCACTAGAGTGAAAGCACCGCCAGCCAGCATTCAAAAGTGACCAAAACATCAGCCAGGAAGCATAGGAACTGAGAAGTGGTCTGTGGTCACCACCTGCAGAACCACTCCTTTATTGGGGGTGTCTTGCTAATTGCCTATAATTTCCACTTGTTGTCTATTCCATTTGCACAACAGCATGTGAAATTTATTGTCAATCAGTGTTGCTTCCTAAGTGGACAGTTTGATTTCACAGAAGTGTGATTGACTTGGAGTTACATTGTGTTGTTGAAGTGTTCCCTTTATTTTTTTGAGCAGTGTATATTAGATATGTAGAGACGTTTTGGATGGTCTAAAGTGGCGTTTTTCAATCGTTTTACCATAATTAGATTATTTTTGTTCTGATCCGTTTTAAGCTCAACCAGAATGTTTTCAATATATTTCTTGCTTACAGGTACATAGTGTGGCTTGTCATAGTTAACAGTGACTACATCACCATCCTTTCCATCTATATGAACTGTTCTCAGGAGGGGCACATAACTGTCTCCTACCCTTTGATAGGATATGATGTTTGGTATACACAAACATGTTGTAAAACCCATGCAGGTATATCCGCAGGGAATGGGAATAATTTATCTTTCACATGGAACTGGGACAAGGGATGATTAAACTCTATTTCGTGGAAATTGTTTTCGCACAGGTTTATGCAGAGTGTAAGCATCCTGCTCTGCTAGCCATTCATTCACTTGAGCAGCTACTAACCTGCTACCTGTTTCTTCGGCTATAGCTCTCTGGAACCTCTCCTTCCCCCCATAAGACCCTGGGTTAGAGGGGGTATAATACATGTTTTTCAACATCTGCGCCGTCATCCTTCTTGCCTCTCTGATGTACAATAACATTAATGAGCCCCTTTCAAATAACGAGAACTTTTCATTTTGCATTTTATTTTTGCTAATATTTTTTTTTAAGTATTACGTATCCATACACTTCAGGATATTAGTACCCGTTTTCTCAGTGACCCATGCATGCAACACCTTGTATACTTGGTTTACATTTACAGGCCTATATCGCTGAATTTTTAAAACACATACATCCGTTATATAAACAACAAACATGATACATGTTACAATCAAATAATGTTTCCAACAAATAAACTAAAATCTTAGACAAGGATGTTTCTAGTTCTTCAGAATCATCTACAAGACGGGATACCAGTTGTGTCCATTGTAGAGTCTCCCCGGTATGTCTTACATGACTCATGATTTGCTCAATTTTTAGCACACGCTCTGCATAACCCCTGTATTTTGGGTTTTGTAGAGCGATACATTGTTCACTTTATTTTCAGTAATTTGCTGCATAACATTTGTAAATTCTCTCAAAAGAGAAAATGTATTCTCTCTAAAATCGTATGCATATAGTTACCCATTGCTTTATATCTAAATAAAAATCTATACATTGTTACTCGTTCTCTTGGGGTTTATTGAGCCAGAAAGTCACCACACCAGCCACCAAAGCTTCCTTGTATTTGTTGTCGTCCACCAGTGCGTGCCTGATTTCTTTGAGTTTCTCGTGGATGTAGATCACCTCCTTCAGTTCATGTAGGAAAGCCTCGGTTACACCGTAAACCCTGGGAATGGCACAAGATATAAACACAGATGTCGTCGTTGGCTGGTTGATCTCACAAACGTGGCATTTCTCTTATATACTCTCCAATCACCACATCTAAAAGTGCGTCTACAGAGGTCTTGATGGTGTCCACAAAAATAGTACTGACCACCCCATCAAACACATCCTCAGGCTGTGTACATGTAGGGGGTGTCGGGTGGCTTGCCTGGGGGGAGTAGAAAGGAGGGCTGTGAGGCGTAGAGTCCTTAGGGTCTGGTACCCATGACGTATCGGAGTCCTGATATGGTATATGAATATCCATGGTATATGCTGAAATGAAGAACCAGAGGCTTTATGGTCACCCCTTTTATTGGTGAACCATTCCGTTGGTATCTGGGCGTGGTTAACGTAACAGCCGCGTACTTAAGTTTTTTTAGGGGATGACCCTTCTGGGGGTTCCTTTGAATCATAATCCTTAGGATTCATATATATCATGCACTTCCTTAGTTGGCTCTGTACAAAAAGAGCATCCACTAACTCTAACATTTTCAATTCCATTAAATCCCAACTTTTAAAAAGCCAAAGCCAACTCCTCCTTTGGCTGCCTTTCCTTCCAGTTCTCTGCTGCCAATGACTGGAAAGAATTGCAATAATCACTGAAGTTGGAGACATATCTCCCTCACTAACTTTAAGCATCAGCTGTCAGAGCAGCTTACCGATCACTACACCTGTACATAGCCCAACCAACTACCTCATCCCCATATTGTTATTTATTTTATTTATATATTTTTTGGTCCTTTGCACCCCAGTATCTCTACTTGCACATGCATCACTCCAGTGTTTATTTGCGAAATTGTAATTATTTCGCCACTACAGCCTATTTATTGCCTTACTTCCCTAATCATACTTAATTTGCACACACTGTATATAGACTTTTCTATTGTGTTATTGACTGTATGTTTGTTAATTCCATGTGTAACTCTGTGTTTGTGTCACACTGCTTTGCTTTATCTTGGCCGGGTCGCAGTTGTAAATGAGAACTTGTTCTCAACTGGCTTACCTGGTTAAATAAAATAAATAAATAAAACATTTTATTTAAAATGACGGCTTACCTTGTGATACCATTTGCTTTTGTTCTGGTTTTATGCAGTAGTGCTGTATACTGATTACAATGCAGTTCCTCAACTAATTTTGTTATCAGGGACTGGAAAGCTATAGTAGCTTGTCCTTGTAGGACAACTTAAATGAATTCATCTGAGTAACAACCATCAGTATCCCTTGATGAGAAGCGCTTGAGAAACACCGTATTAGCTTTTATCAGTTTTATCGGGCTCACCTCAGTTCCTCAATCAAACTCCTCTCTGCCCCCCCCCCTCCCCCCTGTAGCCTGTCGAGATGGAGGACGGTAGCATCGTCATCAACGTGCGCAACCAGAACAACTACCACTGCCGCTGCCGCATGGTGGTGCGCAGCCTGGACGGGGGCGAGACGCTACCCATAGAGCAGCTGTTGTTTGACTCCACCCTGATAGACCCTGTGGTAGCGGCAGGGGCACTGCAGAAGGAAGGCGTGATGTACTTCACCAACCCAGCTGACAGTACTCACAGTAAGGACTATGGGATTGGGTTGGGGCCCTTTGGTGGACAGAGTGGGTGGGAAAGGGGAATAGTGGTGAGTTATTATTTTTGACTTCCACCTTCAACCTTTCTGTCCCTCTTGCTTTCTTTCCCTTCCTCTCTGTCTCTCTCTTTCCTTTCTTCCAGGGGTCAACCTAACCCTGCGCTGGTCTCTGACCAATGGCACGTCGTGGGAGAAGAAGGCTGTCCAGATCTGGGCGGGGCCAAGCGGCTACTCCTGTATGACATCACTTACGAGCGGCGGCGCAGAGGACAGGAAGTTCATCTTCGTCATCTACGAGAAAGGCCACAAGGACTACTATGAGACCATCTCCTTTGCCAAGATCCACCTCTACGGTGGACTGTAGTAGAGTAAGGCTGGGGGGGTGGGTACTTGGTAGAGTCTGCTTCTAACTACTGGTCCATGGTCAAGGTCCGTATTCTCAAAGCCTCTCGGAATGCTGAACTAGGATACATTTAGCCTTTTAGATCATAATGAATTAGATTATATAGACGGGAGACCTGATCCTAGATCAGCACTCCTCTGAGATGCTTTTTAAAAAATATAATCCCAAATATTTTTATCCACTTAATAATAGTTATGGTTAGGATGTGGATCGGGGAATTTCATCTGTGGTTAGGGAATTTCATCTGTGGTTAGGGTATTTCATCTGTGGTTAGGGTATTTCATCTGTGGTTAGGGTATTTCATCTGTGGTTAGGGTATTTCATCTGTGGTTAGGGTATTTCATCTGTGGTTAGGGTATTTCATCTGTGGTTAGGGGGAGGATGTTGAAGATTCTTTCAGGAAGGAAGGAGGACTCATTGGACTTTGCAGCACAGCTTTATTTTGATAGGTGAAGGGAGACATTGAGAAATACAAACTACTGCTGTTGTATGGCACCAAGAATGACAGGTTTGTGCCACTTTATCCTAAGGTGGGCTTTTAAATACATCATGATTGTATTAATTAGGGCAAAACCCATTCGCAGCGGGAAACGGAAATTTGCTTTTCTTATTGGACAAGTTCATGTAGTTCCTCCCTGTTTTAGTCTGTTTTCCTCGATTTGGTGCCTAATGTACATTTTATTAGTATGGCCCAATCACAGGTGTCCCGTCCTTTACTGAAGCTATGATAGTCTGTAATGATTGGGGGTATGTTGGTGTACTCTTCCTGTCTGGGGCTCCCATAGCTGAGAGAGGAGGAAATCCCTCCACCCACATCTTTTATTTTGTGATGTGGGGAAGGAAAAAGGTTTGGGTGGGGTATGCGTCTCCAAGCCATACAAATATTGGGACAGACTTACTAAGCGTTTGCAACTGTGCTATTTCCATAGGGCAAAAAACTTGAACAAAGAGTAAAAATATAGGTTTAGAGGAGGACATTTTAACGCCTAGTAAATCTAGCTCCCATGCATCACAGCCCCTAACAGAATGGTTTCACTTTCAGAATGGATCTTGCCAACTTTTGGCATGAGATTAGTCCGTATGATGAGACAATAGTTTGTGATGGAATTGGACCTGTAAATGATTGACTTGTGTCAGAATAGGAGATGCACATTTTGAGTCCATTTTCTTTTTTCTTTTTTTGAGCCAGGGATGTAATTGAAATCCCCCTTGTGCTATCAGTTGAACGTTTATTAAATGTGATTGTGTCACAAATGCCTCAACTCAGTACCTGGCACTCCCCTTGTATGTGAAACAACGTGACAATTTACCTCCGGTTTCTATAGCATATTTGATCGGTCTCATCTAGCTAGCACACTTCTGTCCACAGCAGTTGTAGTTGTTTCCCTCAGCTCACCTCGCTGAACCTAGCTGTGAAGCCGACATACTGGTATGCAATGGATTCCTTGTTTAGTGGTAAGACGCTGCACCTGGTTAAATGCACACAAGGATTTGATTGGTAGTTCACTGAAAATGATTTTGATGAGAAACTTTTGCCTATCATTGAAAAATCTGGATGCACGGCAACTCATTGTGTCAAGAAGTTTAACTGCCACATGTTATGGTCTTTAAGTCCACTTGATTTTGTGTTTTATTTTGCATATATTCTTTTTATTGTAAGACTACATATCTTACGAAGTTTATTATCCTTCCTTTCCTGAAAGTGTGTAACTTCAATAAAATGCTTTCAATTCACATTTTAAGCTAAGATTTGTGGTTTTAACATTTCAGATGCCTTTTTCTTATCAAGACATTGAAGTCCAATATAAATAGTGATTTATGGGAGGTGTGAGTGTGATGTGTGTCTGAGTACAAATATGATATTCTGTATGTACGTTTGGATATTGTACTGATATTTTTCCAATTAGTGGTAAAAGATAAGACCTGGGCTGCCTGTGTAAAAGCAGCCATTGATCTACAGTATGTGGAAACATGTGTATCAGTTCATAAACCATGGAATGGGTATATCAAATCTTTTCGCAACTATTTTGCAGTCTATATGGCACAGCTGTCAATTTTTTGGTCCTGAAATTAAACTGGTTTTTTTTAACCAATTTTATTTAACCAATTTTGATCTTTAATGCAGGGCTGACAGACAAGTTCCTTCCTTGCAATAATGCTGCAATCAGTTTGTTGTAATTTTGAGTAGAGCAGACATTTCCATATGTTTTTGTTAGCTGCATGTGTGACAACTCCACCGGTCCTATGTATGATATAATTTATAAAGATTATACCAGATTGTTTTTTTATTTTTTTAATCAATTATTATATTTGAGCTTAACCATATTTGTTGTTGTAATATTTGTTCTGTCTTTTCTGGTGGATTAAACTGAAATTACAACCAACTTTCTATGGCTTGTTTTAAAAATATTTTGGAGATAATTTCATTTTCAAGTAACAGAAAGTGAGAGATTGTAATCTGGATAAAGGGAAAAAGACCATTCTGGAACACGGGTTGAGACATTCTTACTAATCTGCTAGAGAACCAGTTTGGATTTAAGTTTAACTTTGGTATGACTGAAGCCTTTAGTGAGGTCTAATGCTTTAATATTTAATCATTTCTGCCCCCCCGAATTCATTATAAACTCAGCAAAAAAAGAAACGTCCTCTCACTGCCAACTGCGTTTATTTTCAGCAAACCTAACGTGTAAATATTTGTATGACCATAACAAGATTCAACACCTGAGACATAAACTGAAAAAGTTCCATAGACATGTGACTAACAGAAATGTAATAATGTGTCCCTGAACAAAGGGGGGGGGGTTCAAAATAAGTAACAGTCATTACTATACATAACTAACCCATTGTATAAGAGATTCTCCAAAATGGAAATATTCCAGGCATTCGTAGATAAATTCCAGTCATACTTTATCAAAAGCCTTTTCAAAGTCAGCTATGAATGCCAGGCCTGGTTTCCCAGATTTTTCATAGTGTTCTATTGTGTCCAGTATTTGTCTTACATTATCTCCAATGTATCGTCCATGGAAAAACCCTGTCTGACTAGGATGAATAATATCCGACAATACCTTTTTAATTCTATGCACTATGCATTTTGCTAGAATTTTTGCATCACAACACTGAAGTGTAAAGGGCCTCCAATTTTTTTAAATGGTCTGGATCTTTATACACTGCTCAAAAAAATAAAGGGAACACTAAAATAACACATCTTAGATCTGAATGAATGAAATATTCTTATTAAATACTTTTTTCTTTACATAGTTGAATGTGCTGACAACAAAATCACACAAAAATTATCAGTGGAAATCAAATTTATCAACCCATGGAGGTCTGGATTTGGAGTCACACTCAAAATTAAAGTGGAAAACCACACTACAGGCTGATCCAACTTTGATGTAATGTCCTTAAAACAAGTCAAAATGAGGCTCAGTAGTGTGTGTGGCCTCCACCTGCCTGTATGACCTCCCTACAACGCCTGGGCATGCTCCTGATGAGGTGGCGGATGGTCTCCTGAGGGATCTCCTCCCAGACCTGGACTAAAGCATCCGCCACCTCCTGGACAGTCTGTGGTGCAACGTGGCGTTGGTGGATGGAGCGAGACATGATGTCCCAGATGTGCTCAATTGGATTCAGGTCTGGGGAACGGGCGGGCCAGTCCATAGCATCAATGCCTTCCTCTTGCAGGAACTGCTGACACACTCCAGCCACATGAGGTCTAGCATTGTCTTGCATTAGGAGGAACCCAGGGCCAACCGCACCAGCATATGGTCTCACAAGGGGTCTGAGGATCTCATCTCGGTACCTAATGGCAGTCAGGCTACCTCTGGCGAGCACATGGAGGGCTGTGCGGCCCCCCAAAGAAATGCCACCCCACACCATGACTGACCCACCGCCAAACCGGTCATGCTGGAGGATGTTGCAGGCAGCAGAACGTTCTCCACGGCGTCTCCAGACTCTGTCACGTCTGTCACGTGCTCAGTGTGAACCTGCTTTCATCTGTGAAGAGCACAGGGCACCAGTGGCGAATTTGCCAATCTTGGTGTTCTCTGGCAAATGCCAAACGTCCTGCACGGTGTTGGGCTGTAAGCACAACCCCCACCTGTGGACGTCGGGCCCTCATACCACCCTCATGGAGTCGGTTTCTGACCGTTTGAGCAGACACATGCACATTTGTGGCCTGCTGGAGGTCATTTTGCAGGGCTCTGGCAGTGCTCCTCCTGATCCTCCTTGCACAAAGGCGGAGGTAGCGGTCCTGCTGCTGGGTTGTTGCCCTCCTACGGCCTCCTCCACGTCTCCTGATGTACTGGCCTGTCTCCTGGTAGCGCCTCCATGCTCTGGACACTACGCTGACAGACACAGCAAACCTTCTTGCCACAGCTCGCATTGATGTGCCATCCTGGATGAGCTGCACTACCTGAGCCACTTGTGTGGGTTGTAGACTCCGTCTCATGCTACCACTAGAGTGAAAGCACCGCCAGCATTCAAAAGTGACCAAAACATCAGCCAGGAAGCATAGGAACTGAGAAGTGGTCTGTGGTCACCACCTGCAGAACCACTCCTTTATTGGGGGTGTCTTGCTAATTGCCTATCATTTCCACCTGTTGTCTATTCCATTTGCACAACAGCATGTGAAATGTATTGTCAATCAGTGTTGCTTCCTAAGTGGACAGTTTGATTTCACAGAAGTGTGATTGACTTGGAGTTACATTGTGTTGTTTAAGTGTTCCCTTTATTTTTTTGAGCAGTGTATTTACAACTTGGGTACTGTTTCAGTAACAATTACATCAGACCTTGTTGAGTATCTGATAATCTAGCATTTTTATAGGAGTGGTTAAAACATGCTATAACGGTCCTCTGAGTACATTAAAAAAGGTTTGGTAACCTCAACTGGTATGCCATCCAGCCCTGGAGTTTTCCCAGACTTAAATGCTTTAATTGCATCAAGCAGTTCCTCCGTAATTTGGCTTTCACATGAGTCTTTCTGGACAGCTGTTCATTCTACATTATTAATAGAAAACAAAATCCTTACAATTATCTTCGGTTGGTGGAAATAGTGGAGACTGAAACGAAAACATATGCTTAAAGTACTTTGCTTCCTCTTTCAAAATATTGTTTGGTTAATCATGAATGACTGACATTTGTTACAAGTTTCAGTCAATTATTTTTGGTAGCATTTCTATGTTGAAAAGAAAATATTCCATTCATTTTGCTTTATTATTATAATAAATTACACTTGAATAAGTTAAGGGCCCCAATCGCCCCAAAGCTTGTGACAGTGCTTCAAAGATTCTGTACAGTTATTCTCTTCAACCATTAAAAGGTTGTGGAGGTCTGCAGTGGTTGTTGTCTGTTGAGGAGGTATGGACTCTGAGAGAAATTTAAGGTTATAATGTCTATACACAGCATTCAACGGAAACTTTTCCATTATTTTGGTCCCCCCTCCTCTCAGGACTACTCCCTTAAATGTTTCACCAAATTACAAACACATACAGTACATATGGAATTATCTCAGAGTTTGTTACAGTACCTCTTTCTCTTCCCATGTTCCATTGCGGTCCATGCTGACACACACAGACCCTCCTGTCCAGCTCGCTCCACTCTTACCCTGAGTCCCGTACTTCAAACCAATCCAGGGTTTTGTCTCGCTATCTAGAGTCTTTCACTTGAATGAAAATGTCGTCCATGTGAGATCTGTTGTTTACAGTGACTAAAGTGCTGGTGCCATTGGCCTTTGCCCATGTCTTTGTGTTACTACTGTAAACACAGGAAAATAAAACTAACTAAGCACAGGAAATAAAACGAATATTCAAAAGTCCTTGCACACATAACACCCAGCTGGTGAGGATGATATAACTGAGTAGAACAATCCTTCTACACCAGACTGACAACATTACCTACATCCTTAATTCCTTTACATTTCAATGCAATAATATGCTAATCTTTATGCAACACTTTTAACTGCCACCTGTTATAATATATTTATGTATTTGATGATATATAATAATATAGAATATTTATAAATACAGTGCATTGGGAAAGTATTCAGACCCCTGGACTTTTTCCACATTTTGTTACGTTACAGCCTTATTCTAAAATGGATTAATCTACACACAATACCGCATAATGACAAAGCAAAAACAGGTAAAAACATTTTTGCAAATAAAAATAAATGACATCACATTTACATAAGTTTTCAGACCCTTTACTCAATACTTTGTTGAAGCACCTTTGGCAGCGATTACAGCCTTGAGTCTTCTTGGTTATGCTTAGCACACCTGTATTTGGGGAGTTTCTTCCATTCTTCTCTGCAGGTCCTCTCAAGCTCTGAGGTTGGATGGGTAGCGTCGCTGCACAGCTATTTCAAATAAAATAAAATTGTATGTGGCACATGCGGCCAATACAACAGGTGTAGACCGTACCGTGAAATGCTTACTTACAAGCCCTTAACCAACAATTCAGTTTTAATAAAATAGAGTTAAGAAAAGATTTACTAAAGTAAAAAATAAAACTTTTTTAAAATTAACACAATAAAAATAACAATAATGAGGCTATATACAGGGGGTACAGGTACCGAGTCAATGTGCAGGGGGTCGACCTTCGTCTCTCCCGAGCCCATACGGGAGTTGTAGCGATGAGACAAGATAGTAATTACTAGCAATTGGATACCATGAAAATTGTGGAGAAAAGGGGGTAAAATAAAAAAAATAAAAAAATAATAAGTGCATCTACGACGTCATCCCCACAGTGACCGTACGTACATATCCCAACCAGAAGCCATGGATTACAGGCAACAGCCGCACTGAGCACAAAAGCTGACGCTTTTAAGGAGCAGGACACTAATCCGGACACTTATAAGAAATCCCACTACGACCTCCGGCGAGCCATCAAACAGGCAAAACGTCAATAAAGGACTACTACACCGGCTCTGACACTCGTTGGATGTGGTAAGGCTGGCAAGCTCTCACCGATTACATGCATACTCAGAACATGAGCTGACCAGCTGGCAAGTGTCTTCACTGACATTTTCAACCTCTCAACCTCTCTCTGTAATACGTACAGGTTTCAAGCAGACCACTATAGTCCCTGTGCCCAAGAAAGCCAAGGTAACCTGTCTAAATGACTATCGCCCCGTAGCACTCACATCTGTAGCCATGAAATGCTTTGAAAGTCTGGTCATGGCTCACATCAACACTATCATCCTAGACACCCTGGATCCACTCCAATTCACAGGGGTGTGTGCTTAGTCCCTTCCTGTGCTCCTTGTTCACCTATAACTGTGTGGTCACGCAAGACTCCAACACCATCATTAAGTTTGCTGACGATATGACGGTGGTAGGCCTGATCACCGATGACGATGAGACCTCATATAGAGAGAAGGTCAGTGACCTGGCATTGTGGTGCCAGAACAACAACATCTCCCTCAATGTCAGCAAGACAAAGGAACTGATCGTGCGATACAGGAAACGGGCTGCTGAGCACGCCCCATCCACATCGACGAGACTGTAGTGGAGCGGTTCGAGAGCTTCAAGTTCCTCGAGGTCCACATCACTAAAGAATTAACATGGTCCACACACACCAACACACAGTCATGAAGAAGGCACGACAACGCCTCTTCCTCCTCAGGAGGCTGAAAAGATTTGGCATGGGCCTTCAGATCCTCAACAAGTTCTACAGCTGCACCATTGAGAGCATCTTGACAGGCTGTATCACAGCTTGGTATGGCAACTGCTTGGTTTGATTAATAAATGCATTTCTATAGCTTTCAAAATATTTTTTACAATAGTGAGGGAGTGCGAAGATTGAGGTATGGTGGCTTCAACACAGCACCCCCTGATAGTCATCTAGTTAAGATATAAAACATTGGTAGTACCTCACTGCCAAAATGGCTGAACTGATTTTTAAGCTTTACATTTTAAAATGACACTAGCGATCAGGGCTTTAAAAAAAAAACAATTACAACACACAGACAGGCGAAGAAACTTCAAACTTCTTTTACAGTGTATTTTCCTACTGGAAACAAGTGAAATAAATCAATGATGCATATGGAGGATAAATTCAAGGTAATGACACATTAAATGTGGATGGAAAAGAAATGTGTTGCATTACGATGACCACCAGGGTGTACCCTTTTCATGCATACAAAATGTTTACACTTTTGGTGACTTGATCTAAATTGGCCACTGGTGGAAAATATAAATATATATACTTAAGTATCAAAAGTAAATGTAATTGCTAAAATATACTTAAGTATCAAAAGTAAAAGTACAAATCATTTCACTTTCCTTATATTAAGCAAACCAGAAAGCATGATTTTCTTGTGTTTTAATTTGCTGATAGCCAGGGGCACACTCCAACACTGACATAATTTACAAACGAAGCATTTATGTTTAGTAAGTCCGACAGATCAGAGGCAGTAGGGATGACCAGGGATGTTCTCTTGATAAGTGTGTGAATTGGATCATTTTCGTGCCTGCTAAGCATTCAAAATGTAACGAGAACTTTTGGGTGTCAAGGAAAATGTATGGAGTAAAAAGTACATTATTTTCTTTAGGAATGTAGTGGAGTAAAAGTAAAATATATATTTTTTAAAGTACAGATTTTAAAAAACGATTTAAGTAGTACTTTAATGTATTTTTACTTAATTACTTTACACCACTAACCATAGCTGGTGATTTACGGCCTCTGACCAAAATTGACAGTGGTACCACTTAAACTCCGCTCAGAGTTTAACAGGTTGAACTTCTGGTCTAAAAACCGCTACAAAACACTACAAACCAACTCATAATACATCAATTAACAATAGGTTTGGAGTGTTTTGGAGCGTTTTCTAACATGTTTTAGACACATTTTCATAATGCATTGTAATCAATGGAAATGTGACAACCATTTTTTTCTGTAATGAAACAAAATATGTAAAAACTGTTTGGGTGATCAGCTACAAGCACAGAAAGAGTGAAAATAAGGCACCATGTAAACATGGGTGAACTTCTCCTTTAATTATATGGTCATGCTTGAGAGATGATCAAGAGGGATAAACATTATCTGGCACCCCAATGGTGGAACAAACTCCCTCACGACGCCAGGTCAGCGGAGTCAATCACCACCTTCCGGAGACACCTGAAACCCCACCTCTTTAAGGAATACCTAGGATAGGATAAAGTAACCCTTCTACCCCCCCCCCCCCCTTAAAAGAGTTAGATGCACTATTGTAAAGTGGTTGTTCCACTGGATATCATAAGGTGAATGCACGAATTAATTTGTAAATCGCTCTGGATAAGAGCGTCTGCTAAATGACTTAAATGTAAATGTAAATAAACTATTGAATTGCATTATAGTGAGAATGAAAAACACACACTTGATTTTGTTTTAGTGTTGATAAGTGTTGTCACAGTGTGACACGATAAACAGTGCGTTCAAAACAACTGGGGACTCGGAAAAATATGCGGTCAAATCAGTGATCTTCAAGTACGACAGTCGAAGTTCTCGAGAGGTCCGAGATCCCCAGTTTGAAATCCGAGTTGGATGACCGTTCAAAATGAGTTTCCCCAGTCTGAGCACATTTTTTCCGAGTTCCCAGTTGTTTTGAACGCGGCAACAGTAGACCGTTCACTGGATGAACCGCTACAAATACATTACGTAAATGTTTCCACGACATGACAATGTAGGGTACAGGGCGTGATTTAAATCCATGCAAATTGGAAATAATCCAACATTTTAGATCTGATAGGCCAAAATGCGGATTCGGAACTCATTATTTTAATTTGACCCCGCCCTCTTTGCGTGCCCTCCGCCCCCCTCTGCACTACGGTCTGTAGTAGCCGTTGACGGCTCTTGTAGTGACGGATCAAGTTCTCCTGTAATATTTTTATTTTGTTTTGTGGAAAAAGAAAAAGGAGTACAAGTAAGCCGCTTTACACACGTCAATCTCCAGTATCCCCTCTCTGGTTTTATAATATAAATCAATTTGTAGTTTCAGCTAGCAAGCTAGGGTAAACGTTACTTTCTAGCACCAGCGTGAGCAATAAGCTAGTGTAGTGAGCTAACGTGATTACATTATTCTTCCGTACAACCTCGAGACAAGTCGGGACAAGACCAGGTTAGTAGCTACATATTGTATTTCCTGATGTAAAAAAAAAAAAAGCTAGTTATATTATAGTGGATATGTAACGATGGCAACCGCAATAGATGTGTGCTAATGAGGTAACCTTAGTTAGCTAGCTAATGTTAGCGTCGGCTAACAGTCACTCGCTAGCGAGAATAGTGTTGGTTAACTATCTGCTCAATTGCTGTCTGGTTTGGTTCGTAACAGGACGAGTTGTAGGAAGATATATTGGAGATGGCTAGGTTACTATTGTCGATTCGATAGTTAACAATAATCTGGTTGTACAACAGCCAGTTGTTTTCACAACGTGGGTGAATGTTCAATGTTTGTATCGTCAACGCAAGTAAAGTTAGCTAACTAGCTAGATACGTTGCTCACCGATTTGTTCTAAAGATGGGCCTACCCGCACCGCCATTTTGTTTTGTTATCTTAATAAAATAATTTGCCAAATCACCTAGTTCCTAGTATTTGGGCTTTATTTTATCCTTACTATCGCATTAAATGTGAGTCATGATTGACGTATCCACTGTGATTCAACGAGGAATGCAACTAAATTAATTTCACCAACTGGATATGTATTACGAAACATCGCAGCCCGCCCCCCAACGTGAATATGGAGGCCGCATTAACTAGCTAGCTAGCTAGCTGTTCACTGAGCTAACGTTGGCTACAGTGAATTCTATGTTCTAACAACCGTTTTTGTTTTAAGCGTATTCTTGGGATGTGTGTTTGTTTGACCATTGCCGTTGAGTGTACTGTGTTAGCGGTTATGATGCTGATGATGACAGGCTGTGGCTGGTCCTGAACTCCTTTCTGTGTTAAAGGCCCTTTCCTGGTGTATTGTAGCGATGGCTTCTTTAGCTGCGCTGTTAATCCCCGCACAACATGCAATTTGCCGGCCATCCCACGACCTAATTTTCTAATCTCATTGGGCTATTGACGCACACGAGGTTCACTGCTATTTGGTAGTTTTTGAGACAATAGTATGACAAACAAGTATATTTAAATCATTAAGGCAATCTAACCTAAATACAATCGTGCATTGAAAACATTCTTGATTCATCATCTGGCATAGTTATTGATGGGTGCCTTCCTGTCTTTATTGTTGCAGTCTTTAAATGTGTCAAGTTATTTTGTCAGTTGCTCTTGTGGTTTGCAGTGCACTATTGAATACCCATCTAACATGACACTGTTTATGCTGTGTACTTGTCATGGACCATAACTGTGTCAAGGCTTGTCACTGCTCCTTCTCTCTTGATATAACTACATGAACACACAATATAGTGATGCTGCCCATTTTCTGGCAAGATTGTCAGAGCTCAACATTTCAATCTTGCCAGAAAATGGGCAGCATCAATATATATATTATGTGTGTGTGTATATATATATATATATCACACACACAAAAGTTTGGATACACCTACTCATTACAGGGTTTTATTTTGTATTTTTACTAGAATACTAGTGAAGACATCAACTATGAAATAACACATAACCATCCTGGCATTGCAAATACCATGCTCTACCGCCTGAGCTACAGAAGACCTCCGATAAGCATATATTCATTTGATATTCATCAACTCATTGTGCATCTTGCAATTTATCTTCATCTTGTTAAATGACATTGAGGGCAACATTTACCTCAAACAAGATGGCACTGCCTACAAGACTGAAATTGTTTTTGTAATGTTTGACATGGTTTATACCGAACTAAAAAATAATAAATCGCAACATGTAAGGTGTTGGTCCCATGTTTTAATGAGTTAAAATAAAATACCCCAGAAATGTTACATCTCTCTCAAATGATGTGCACAAAGTTGTTTACATCCATGTTAGTGAGCATTTCTCCTTTGCCAAGATAATTAATCCACCTAACAGGTGTGTCATATCAAGAAACTGATTAAACAGAATGATCTTAACACAGGGACTTGTGCTGGGGACAATAAAAGGCCACTCAAAAATGTGCGGTTTTGTGACACAGCACAATGCCACAGATGTCTCAAGTTGAGGGAGCATGCAATTGGCATGCTGACTGCAGGAATGCCCACCAGAGCTGTTGCCAGATAATTTGTTAATTTCTCTACCATAAATTGCCTCAACGTCATTTTAGATAATTTTGTATTACGTCCAACCAGCCTCACAACTGCAGACCACGTGTAAACACGCCAGCCCTGTACCTCCACATCTGTCTACTTCACCTGCGGGATCATCTGAGAAGTGGGTGGGGGGTTCTGAGGAATATTTCTGTCAGTAATAAAGCCATTTTGTGTGAAAATATTATTCTGATAGGCTGGGCCTGGCTCCCCAGTGGGTGGGCCTATGCCCCCCCCCTGGCCACCCATGGCCGCTTCTCATGAAAAATCTGTAGATGAGAGCCTAATTTATTTATTTAAATTGACTGATTTCCTTCTATGACCTCAGCAAAATCTTTGAAAGTTTTGAGTGTTGCGTATATATTTTTGTTCAGTATATATACACATAACACCTCTCTAGCTGTCACCAAATCTTTGAATTGGACAGATGTCAACCCAGTGGATTTTATTGGTGAGCAGTAAAATGGGCTCAACCCTGGTGTTGCCATGGAGGCAACCTCTCTCAAGGCAGACCTAGTAGAACTGAACATAATTTATAATGCATCACCATGGCAACTGTGCCATGGATTGCATTATTCTCTCGGTACAGTATTTCCTGTGTTGACGTGTTTATGGCAATGTACTAGCTCTGCTCACACACACAGGTCTCTGTAATGCTACTGACCTGTCCTGAGCACAGTCTTCCCCCTCTGTCCACACTACAAACTTTGTCACGCACACACTGCAAACCAAGGACTGGATATCTGGATGTGTTTTGTTTAGATACCTGCGTGAACTCAACACCACATTTACCTTCACGTACAGTGCTGCATCAAATGTCTCTATTTCTTTCTCTCTCTCCCAGTCTCAGGGCTCACCATACTCAATGAGCGGACAGCGCAATGTCAGAGCGCTCTGGGCAAACTGCAAAGGGGAAGGATGGCAAATCCAAGTATGCGTCTCTCAACCTGTTTGATACCTACAAAGGAAAGAGCCTTGAAGCACAAAAGCCTGTTGGTGAGTTTTTTTCGTTTCCGTTGTCCATGTTTTCTGTGTGTGGATAGTGCAACGCCTCCCTTTTTTAAAAGTCAAACAATGTCAGGTGTTGATGTGAGGTGTCTCGATCGTATCGTCGTGTTCTGATCATAGTTTGATTGTTCTTGTTGATACAAGTTATAATAAACGGGTCATATTATGCACTAATTTTGTCAACATAAGATCTATGGGCCGACTTGGTTGTGCATGCACAGCTAGTCCACTTTTTTTTGCACGTTGCATCAAATATATCCTTCACAAGAACGGGAGTTAATCATGTTGGCTTTGGCCCCATTACATATGAATGCCTACATTATTTTCCCCCCTTTGATCACTTAAACTCGGTTATTGATTTAAAAGAAAACAGATTCTTCAGACATGTGGCATTGTGTTGTGTGACAACTGCACATTTTAGAGTGGCATTTTATTGTCCCCAGCACACCTGTGTAATGATCAAGCTGTTTAACCCTAAGGTCGATGTCCACGCCCCCTCTGAAATCAAACTTTCCTCCACATCCGCCTATGAAAAAATTAATGGCAGTATATATGGAGACAGTTTAGTGGCAAAAAATAAGGGGTTAAATACATCAACAACAAAAAAAGTTTCCTGACCTCTCATATATATATATATATATATAAATATGACAGACACTTCAAAACAAACTTCCTTTTGATTTGTTTTGGGACTTTTGTGATCTGTTGTTCCATGTAGTGAATCTGTTGTTCATTTCATTTGTATGGGCTAATAGCAGGTGGGCCCCAAAAAAGTTTAGTCAAATAATTGTTATATATATTTTTTTATACTTCATTGGGTCTTAAAATTCTAACTCGAATAGCAAAAGGATCCTTGGTATGACCTTGAAACAATTCCATATACAGCGCATTCAGACCCCATGACTTTTTTCACATTTTGTTACGTTCCAGCCTTATTCTAAAATGGATTAGAGTTTTTTTCCCCTCATCAATCTACACACAATACCCTATAATGCGAAAGCAAAATCAGTTCAGATTTTTTTTTTGCAACTAAAAAATAAATAAAATAACTTACACATCACATTTATATAATTATTCATACCCTTTACCCAGTACTTTGTTGAAGCTACCTTTGGCAGTGATTACAGCCTCAAGACTTCTTGGGTATGACGCTACAAGCCAGGTTGGATGGGGAGCATCGGTGCACAGCTATTTTCTGGTCTCTAGCGATGTCTGGTTGGGTTCAAGTCCGGACTCTGGCTGGGCCACAATGCCATTCAGAGACTTGTCCCAAAGCCATGTCTTGGCTGTGTGCTTAGGGTCGTTGTCCTGTTGGAAGGTGAACCATTGCCCCCAGTCTAAGAACCTGCTCAGGACTTCATCAAGGATCTCTTTGTACTTTGCTCCGTTCATCTTTCTCTCAATCCTGACTACTCTCCCAGTCCCTGCCGGTGAAAAACATCCCCACAGCATGATGCAGCCACCACCATGCTTCACCGTAGGGATGGTGCCATGTTTCATCCAGACAGGATGCTTAGCATTCAGGCCAAAGAGTTCAATCTTGTTTTCAACAGACAAGAGAATCTTGTTTCTCGTGGTCCGTTAGTCCTTTAGGTGCCTTTTGGTAAACTCCAAGCGGGGTGTTATGTGCCTCTTACTGACGAGTGGCTTCCGTCTGGCCATTCTACCATAAAGGCCTGATTGGTAGTGCTGCAGAGATGAGAGAACCTTCCAGAAGGACAACCATCTCCACAGAGGAACTCTGGAGTTCTGTCAGTTACCATTGGTTTTTTGGTCACCTCCCTGACCAAGGCCCTTCTCCCCCGATTGCTCAGTTTGTCCAGGCGGCCAGCTTGAGGAAGAGTCTTGGTGGTTCAAAACTTCTTCCTTTTAAGAATGATGGAGGCCACTGTGTTCTTAGGACCTTCAATGCTGCAAACATGTTTTGGTACCCTTCCCCAGATCTGTGCCTCAACAAAATCCTTTCTCGGAGCTCTACGGACAATTCCTTAGACTTCATGGCTTGGTTTTTGCTCTGACATGCACTGTCAGCTGTGGGAACTTATATAGACAGGTGTGTGCCTTTCCAAATCATGTCCAATCAATTGAATTTACCACAGGTAAACTCCAATGAAGTTGTAGAAACGTCTCAAGGATGATCAATGGAAACGTGATGCACCTGAGCTCAATTTTCGAGTCTCTTAGCAAAAGGTCTAAATACTTATGTAAGTAAGATATTTCTGTTCTAAATTTTGGCAAATTCAACAATAAAAAAACTAACAGACAGTTTTCGCTTCGTCATTACAGGGTATTGTGTGTAGATTGAGGACCATTTTGTATTTAATCAATTTTCTAATAAGGCTGTAACAAAATGTTGAAAAGGTCTTTGAACACGGTAGTTTCTTAGAACCTGTCTCCCGGTTTAGAAAGGGGCTTAGACTCTTATGGGTTAATCAGCTTCATGATATGCCACACCTGTCAGGTGGATGGATTATCTGGCATATGAGAAATGCTCACTAACAGGGATATAAACACATTTTTACACAGAATTTGAGAGAAAAAGCTTTTTGTGCTAATGAAAATGTAGAGTTATTTTTTCAGCTCATGAAACATTGGACCAACACTTTACATGGTGCGTTTATATTTTTGGTCAGTGTATGAGAAAATGACCCGTTTTATGCAGTGTTCTGTTATCTAGGGAACAGTGTTCAGTTCAATTCAATATACACTGCTCAAAAAAATAAAGGGAACACTTAAACAACACAATGTAACTCCAAGTCAATCACACTTCTGTGAAATCAAACTGTCCACTTAGGAAGCAACACTGATTGACAATAAAATTTCACGTGCTGTTGTGCAAATGGAATAGGCAACAGGTGGAAATTATAGGCAATTAGCAAGACACCCCCAATAAAGGAGTGGTTCTGCAGGTGGTGACCACAGACCACTTCTCAGTTCCTATTCTTCCTGGCTGATGTTTTGGTCACTTTTGAATGCTGGCGGTGCTCTCACTCAAGTGGCTCAGGTAGTGCAGCTCATCCAGGATGGCACATCAATGCGAGCTGTGGCAAGAAGGTTTGCTGTGTCTGTCAGCGTAGTGTCCAGATCATGGATGCGCTACCAGGAGACAGGCCAGTACATCAGGAGACGTGGAGGAGGCCGTAGGAGGGCAACAACCCAGCAGCAGGACCGCTACCTCCGCCTTTGTGCAAGGAGGAGCAGGAGGAGCACTGCCAGAGCCCTGCAAAATGACCTCCAGCAGGCCACAAATGTGCATATGTCTGCTCAAACGGTCAGAAACAGACTCCATGAGGGTGGTATGAGGGCCTGACGTCCACAGGTGGGGGTTGTGCTTACAGCCCAACACCGTGCAGGACGTTTGGCATTTGCCAGAGAACACCAAGATTGGCAAATTCGCCACTGGCGCCCTGTGCTCTTCACAGATGAAAGCAGGTTCACACTGAGCACATGTGACAGACGTGACAGAGTCTGGAGACGCCGTGGAGAACGTTCTGCTGCCTGCAACATCCTCCAGCATGACCGGTTTGGCGGTGGGTCAGTCATGGTGTGGGGTGGCATTTCTTTGGGGGGCCGCACAGCCCTCCATGTGCTCGCCAGAGGTAGCCTGACTACCATTAGGTACCGAGATGAGATCCTCAGACCCCCTGTGAGACCATATGCTGGTGCGGTTGGCCCTGGGTTCCTCCTAATGCAAGACAATGCTAGACCTCATGTGGCTGGAGTGTGTCAGCTGTTCCTGCAAGAGGAAGGCATTGATGCTATGGACTGGCCCGCCCGTTCCCCAGACCTGAATCCAATTGAGCACATCTGGGACATCATGTCTCGCTCCATCCACCAACGCCACGTTGCACCACAGACTGTCCAGGGGGTGGCGGATGCTTTAGTCCAGGTCTGGGAGGAGATCCCTCAGGAGACCATCCGCCACCTCATCAGGAGCATGCCCAGGCGTTGTAGGGAGGTCATACAGGCACGTGGAGGCCACACACACTACTGAGCCTCATTTTGACTTGTTTTAAGGACATTACATCAAAGTTGGATCAGCCTGTAGTGTGGTTTTCCACTTTAATTTTGAGTGTGACTCCAAATCCAGACCTCCATGGGTTGATAAATTTGATTTCCACTGATAATTTTTGTGATTTTGTTGTCAGCACATTCAACTATGTAAAGAAAAAAGTATTTAATAAGAATATTTCATTCATTCAGATCTAGGATGTGTTATTTTAGTGTTCCCTTTTATTTTTTTGAGCAGTGTATATATATATAAATATATCATACACACACACACATTTTTGTAATAATGACAATTGCAACAATACTGAATGAACAATGAACACTTTTATTTTAACTTAATATAATACATAAATAAAATCAATTTAGTCTCAAATAACATGAACATATGTTAAAACGAACCACCAGCTTTCATGGGTCTTCAATATTCCCAGTTAAGAAGTTTTAGGTTGTAGTGCAGAAAGCAGAGCTTGTCTGCATGGTCCCCTGTCAGTCTGCTCCTCCGCTTATCATAAATGATCCCCACCTCACTGAACACTCTCTCGCTTGGGACCGAAGAAGGTGGGGGATTTTGCGTTTGCTTTTTTCATCATTGTTTCCTTATGGGCATTTGGATGGGTGTTCTTAAGGTGATTCCACAGGTTGGGGTATTTTTTGATTTAGCCGTTGCTGACCCCATGCTTACATCTTTATCACAAATAAGACACCTTGCTTTCCCTGGTGCCAATTCCATGGAATGGTCCCACACTGGTGCTCTGCTTTTCTCTGCCATCTGTAAAACACACACACACACACAGCTCTGAAGTGACAATGATACTGAAGAGTCTGCTTAGGAGACAAATACTCTCAATTGTTTGAATAAATATAGAGTTTAAGTTACCTGTGATGAATGTTGAAAACAAAAAGTGTCATTTCTATATGCAGGAAATCCTATTTTAATAATGGGCATGGTAAGAATTGACGACCAAAGTGCGAGTCATAATTCCCATGACACCTTCTAGCAAAATCTGAAAAGCGGTTCCTTCATTTATTCCATAGGATATTTTTTGATTCACTTAAAATAAGGTCTGTGTTTCGTGTAGGCTTACACCACCTTGCCAATTTTATAACTGTGTAGATATCCATAGGACAAGGTAACTCTGATCAATATTGGCTAAATATAAGCGAAGAATTTTTTTTGTAGAGTGGATTTATGGAAATATGTTGACAAACGTTACCCGTGTAAATCTCACTAGGATAAGGTATCAAAACGCCGAGGCGGTTTAAGCCTGCACGAATCACAGACCTTATTTGAAGTAGATCAAGACATTCTCTATGGAAGACATGAACGGTAAAATAACGAAGGAACCCCTTTCAAGTTCAGCCGCAAGATATTACAGGAATTATAACGCGTCGACTATTACTCTCTTAACCATATACCTTTGCCTAATCCGGAAACTATCACCTCGAAAACAAAACGTTTATTCCGTTTCGTTTTTTATCTAACGGGTGGCATCCATGAGTCTAAATATTCCTGTTACATTGCACAACCTTCAATGTTATGTCATAATTACGTAAAATTCTGGCAAATTAGTTCGCAAAGAGCTAGGCGGCCCAAACTGTTGCATATACCCTGACTCTGCGTGCAATGAACGCAAGAGAAGTGACACAATTTCACCTGGTTAATATTGCCTGCTAACCTGGATTTCTTTTAGCTAAATATGCAGGTTTAAAAATATATACTTGTGTATTTATTTTAAGAAAGGCATTGATGTTTTATGGTTAAGTACACATTTGAGCAATGACAGTCATTGATTGATTGTTTTTTATAAGATAAGTTTAATGCTAGCTAGCAACTTACCTTAGCTTACTGCATTCGCGTAACAGGCAGGCTCCTCATGGAGTGCAATGTAATCAGGTGTTAGAGCATTGGACTAGTTAACTGTAAGTTTGCAAGATTGGATCCCCCGAGCTGACAAGGTTAAAAATCTGTCGTTCTGCCCCTGAAGGCAGAACGTTCCTAGGCCGTCATTGAAAATAAGAATGTGTTCTTAACTGACTTGCCTAGTTAAATAAAGATTAAATAAAGGTGTAAAAAAATTTCCGATTGTTATGAAAACTTGAAATCGGCCCTAATTAATCGGCCATTCCGATTAATCGGTCGACCTCTAGTCTCAACATACTTTTGTATATACAGAGCATTCGAAACGTATTTAGACCCCTTCCCTTTTCCCACATATTTTGTTACGTTACAACCTTATTCTAAAATGGAGTTAAAAAAATGATAAAGGTTTTAGACATTTTCAAATGTATTTAACATAAAAAAACAAATACCTTATTTACATAAGAATTCAGATCTTTTGCTATTAGACTCAATTGAGCTCAGGTGCACCCTGTTTCCATTGATCATCCTTGAGATATTTCTACAACTTGTTTGGAGTCCACCTGTGGTAAATTAAATTAATTGGACATGATTTGGAAAGGCACACACCTGTCTATATAAGGTCCCACTGTTGACAGTGCTTGTTAGAGCAAAAACCAGGCCATGGGGTCGAGGGAATTGTCCTTAGAGCCATGCGACAGGATTTTGTCAAGGCACAGATCTAGGGAGGGGTACCAAAAAATGTCTGAAGGATTGAAGGTCCCCAAGAACACAGTGGCATCCATTATTCTTAAATGGAAGAAGTTTGGAACCACCAAAGCTGTGTTCGAATATCCATACAGACATACTGTATACTCCATACTTAATGAGTATATACTTATACTATGTACTATTATTTCATTTTAGTATACTGTAAACGAACAGTATCCTTTCAGTTGAGCGTACCAGCGCTTCGTCTGTCTACCGGAAGTTGATGCAGTTGCTATGCAACTTCTTGCTAGCTTGTTAGCATAACAAATGAATAGCTAGATATCTTACAATTTTGGGTGTGTTCGTAAATTCAATCTGGAGTGCCAAAGTGCGCTCTGGGCGTTCATAAATTCAGAGCGTTTCGCTCGCGGAGCGTTAAGAGTGCACACTGGACGCTCTGGCCAAGGTGTAGTGAGGTCAGAACGCTCTGATCAACCCAACGGAACCCAAGCTAACTGGCTAACTTGCTAACTAATTCCAGGAAACAAATGAGAGAACACCTCACTCTGACCATTTTACTCACCCTAGCAGAGCTGGTTAGGCTGTTTTCATGTTATCCAGCGTGTTAGTGACTGTAACTGTGCTGCTGGCAGCAAATTAATGACACTTTTTGCCGACGTTTACTCACACCGGCCATATTCAACGGGTGTTGTGCGTTCGTAAATTCATCAGTTATTCTGTGCTCTGGCACAGGTACACGTCAGACGAGGGTGCTCTGAAGTCGGAGTATATAGCCAGAATTAACAATGTCCACTGAGAACACACAATGACTTTACCACTTAGATAAGCAAAGAATGACGTGAATAATCAAGTCAATAAATAGTTACATAGCATAAGGTTAATATACTGGCAAGTTCAACAATCTATTAGTAGCCAACTAACGCTAGCTAACATACTGCTACATATTGCTGTAGCTAACAAATTGACAGGTAACTTATTTGAAAAGTCATTACTTTATTACATTGCTCAACATATTTTCTTTTGTCATAATTAGTTAATTTAATTTGTAAACACTCTTGTCGGACTTCAGCTGCGTATTTTCCGCCATTTTATTCAGATCTGATAACGTTATGAAGTCATGACCATTTGCATTATGGGCTTTAAAAGCACAGGAATAGTGTCCGTCGCTTATATACTTCGTGTATTTTGGCGAATTTGGTACGACGTCCGGGAACTTTTGGCATACTAACTATATCCATGCTATGACCAATAATCATACTCAATTTACGTCACAATAGTACAGTTAGTGCGGTTAGTATGAGTATTCGAACACAGCTCAAGACTCTTCCTAGAGCTGACCGCCTGGGCCAAAATGAGCAATCGGGGGAGAAGGGCCTTGGTCAGGGAGGTGACCAAGAACCCGATGCGCGCATGCGCCATCGTGCATAAATGTATTTTGCCCCCCCACCAAATGCGATCATGACACACAGGTTAAAATATAAAAACAAACTCTGAACCAATTATATTAATTTGGGGACAGGTCGAAAAGCATTAAACATGTATGGCAATTTAGCTAGCTAGCTTGCACTTGCTAGCTAATTTGTCCTATTTCGCTAGCTTGCTGTTGCTAGCTAATTTGTCCTGGGATATAAACATTGAGTTGTTATTTTACCTGAAATGTACAAGGTCCTCTACTCCGACAATTGATCCACACACAAAACGGTCAACTGAAACGTTTCTAGTCATATCTCCTCCTTCCAGGCCTTTTCTTCTCTTGACTTTATAATGCGATTGGCAACTTTCATAAATTAGGTGCATTACCGCCACTGATCAAGTTCGTCTTTCAGTCACCCACGTGGGTATAACCAATGAGGAGATGGCACGTGGGTACCTGCTTCTATTGGCCAATGAGGAGAGGCAGAGGCAGGAATTGCAGCGCAATCTGCGTCAGACATAGAACTGACTTCGATTTTAGCCCTTGGCAACGCAGGCGCGCGAGCAGTGTGAGTGCAATAATTGAATAACATAGATTTTTAAATGCATTTTGCAACGCACGGCGAGCGGTGTAGTCAGCCTGTCACACCATGAGAACCAAGATTCTCTGGTTTGATGAAACCGAGATTGAAATGTTTGGCCTGAATGACAAGCGTCACGTCTGGAGGGAACCTGGCATCATCCCTACGGTGAAGCATGGTGGTGGCAGCGTCATTCTGTGGGAATGTTTTCCATGGACTGGGAGACTAGTCAGGATCGAGGGAAAGATAAACAGAGCAAAGTACCCAGAGATCCTTGACGAAAACCTTCTCCAGAGTGCTCAGGACCTCAGACTGGGCAATGGTTCACCTTCCAACAGGACAACGACTCTAAGCACACAGCCAAGACAACGCAGGAGTGGCTTCGGGACAAGTCTCTGAATGTCCTTGAGTGGCCCAGCCAGAGCCCGGACTCGAACACGATCAAACATGTCTGGAGAGAGCTGAAAATAGCTCTGCAGGGTAGGTCCCTATCCAACCTGACAGATCTTGAAACTCCCCAAAAACAGATGTGCCAAGCTTGTAGCGTCATACCCAAGAAGACTCGAGACTATTAACACTGCCAAAGATGATTCAACCAGGAAATTGGTAAAGGGTCTGACTACTTATTTAAATGTGAATTTTCAGTATTTTTGTTTTATAAATTTGTTAATTGATATCCGGTAGACTCACTTTTTACAGAAGGTGCCCCATGTAAAATGGCTGCAGCCTTTCCAATGTTGCTTGAGCACAATTTCTTTCTACTGCCCCGAGCAAACAAAAACTAGAATCTTCTATGCGGTTGAAGGCAACTGCTACATTTTAGGAATGGCACGATTATTCGAATATCCAAACATACGTTAGTGTTCTATTACTTGGGAGAGTATTCACAATTTTTTATGTGACATTGCTATATATCCCTACAAGGATGCACCATTACATTTGACATTTTCAATACAACTGTTTTATGACAGGTTTTGTGAATGCGCCCCGTTAAAAAAAGGTAGCTTATTGTCAACGTCGGTCAATCAAAGCAGCGCTACAGTCAGAGGCTCCATGTGTAGCAAGTGAAATGGGATTTTTTTTTTTTCACTGCAAAATGTAATTAAAGTTCCAGAATTAAGTTTGCTAAGTGAGGAGTAGGCTAGTGTTTCATATGATTGGAGTTGTTATAGACATTGAACGGGTAGTGCAACAAATTATCCTCAATTGGCCTTGCTACTTTAGCTAGCTAGCTGGCTAACTTAGCTGGCTAGCTAGCATCTTTACAGCAGTTTGATGCAGTCAAGACAAGCACTACCAGATGGTATGATAGACAGATAACCTATGGCAGCAACAAGTTTGTCATGAGTCTGTTTACCTTCTCTCTCCCTCCATGCCACAGGTATAGACTATCACACTCGCCGGCCCCTGCTCCTCTCTCGCCCCTCCCCCACTCCTCTCTCGCCCCTCCCCCACTCCTCTCTCGCCCCTCCCCCACATTCTGCTTAAATAAGCAGAGCGCAGCACACCGGCTCTCTCAAGCCAGCAAGAGCAAGTCTCTATTTGAAGTATCTCTCCCAAAAAAATCCCTTTAAAACATGTATTCCGACTATCCAGATATCCAGGAAAAAGTATTGTGACATTATTTGAATACCAAAATCATTTCAAATGCCGTCCCTAATTAGAACCCAGCATATGTCAACTCGTGTTGTAACGCAGTTCTTACGGCGTCTATATCGAATTCCTACATATTGTGTCGGCGATCACAACTGTCGTTCTCATGTCCCCCTCTCCCCTCCATTTGATTCTCAGTGGTCTCAAGTTACTGTAGTCTTTCTGCTAATGACCTCATCTCCCCCTCTCTTCCTCCCCCTAATCAGTTCCCCCCCGCCATGGCCTTCAGTCTCTTGGTAAAGTTGCCTCTGCGCGGCGCATGCCACCCCCTGCCAGCCTGCCCAGTCTGAAGGCAGAGAACAAAGGCAACGATCCCAACGTCTCGCTCGTTCCCAAAGACGGCACAGGATGGGCAAGCAAGCAGGAACCAGCAGACCCAAAGAGGTGAGGAGGCCCCCATCTAATAGTGATTTGAATGTGCAGATGCTATCTTATCTCAAGAAATAGCAGCAATAATGCTGTGGAACATCGCTAATAGGCCCCTACTAGCTCAGTAATTGGCGCAATTGTCTGTCTGACTGACTGGCGCATCTGACACTTACCCATCTGGTGTTTCTCTCCTTTTTCTCTTTTCCTCTCTCTCTCCATCTCAGTACCGATGTATTGTCAGCACCGCAGCTGGAGTCGCAGCAGCCTGTGGTTTCACAGACGCCTGCACCGACCCGCCCGAGAACCCCGCCAGCTCCAGAGGTACACACCAATTCGATGCCAATGTAAACTGAAACACAAAATGGTTCCATACTGCCATGGTGCTTAATGTTGTGCTGTTTTGTGTGCCTCTCAGGTTCCACCTCCGGTTCCGGCCACGGTTTCAGCCCAGGCCGCAGGGGTAAGGTCCTGGGCTCAGGCCAGTGTTACACTTGGAGCACAAGGAGATGGTGAGTATCATACTTTACGTCTGTCTGTCACTTCCCTCTCCTATGGTACTTTGCAGCAGACTTGACTGCCGCATCAATGGCCTAATTAACTCACGTTTGGATATTTGACGTTGAGTAACCCCTCTCTCTCTCGCACCATACAGGTGGAAAGGGATCAAACCAACGGTCGCCATTCTCTCGCGAGGAATTTCCCACCCTGCAGGCGGCTGGCGACCAGGACAAAGCTGGCAGGGAACAGGGCACTGCAGATCAGTTGTATGGGCCCGGACCAAGCCTCCGCCCCCCGAGTGAGTAACGCTAAATCTCCTCTCTGTATTGTGTATTTTAGACCACACGTACAGTGAAGAGGGTTGCCGACAGAACAGAAGAGCCAGCGGTCAGAGCAAGAGCTTATTTTAACAACGACTATGGTTGCAAAATTCCGGTAACTGTCCTAAAATTCCCACATTTTCCAGAAATTCCAGGTGTAGGATTGCCAGTTGTAGGATTAACTCCCTGCTTATTCACACCTGATACTGAGAATCCTCCAACTGGGAGGAGAAAAAAAAGGAATTCTGGGAACATTTTTATTATTGATGCATCGATATGACATTTTTGGCCGATACCGCTATCCGATATTTTCCTTGCCAAAAAAAAACCTGATACCGATAACCGATATTTGAAATTTTAGCGGACTTTTTTATTTATTTTATTTTTTACTGTGTCACATCCGGCTGTGATTGGGAGTGGTGCACAATTGGCCGTCATTGTAAATAAGAATTTGTTCTTACCTGATTTGCCTAGTTAAATAAAGGTTACACAAACACACACCACACTAACCAAAAAGTTATTTTGTTAGCATTTACGTATGTCCCCATTACCAGTAAAGCATAATCAAAACCTATTTCGTTCACTTTCTGTGTTTCGTTGTTCATTTGTTCAGTCGTTTCATTCTCAACCAGGATTTCTCATACTATGCAATGCCGTTTGGGTCTTTGCGTGTCAAAAAAGATACATGTCAAATAAGCTTGTTGACCAATCAGGACCTGAATATGACTGCACGTCACATAATAATTTAACGCGTTCATATGTTTTTACGTAGTTATTCCACATTGATTACACTATCACTCGTATTTCATATGTCACAATGATTCATCGATACGTATGCTATGATGCTATTAAAGTTGTCTCGCGCACCTACAGTGCTGGTCATAAATAAAAGCTAGCTAGCTCATGGATGCAAACAATGTCGTTTTGCTATGTTTTTGGGGAAGAACAATCTGTTTCAGTAGCTATAGTTGGCTAGCTAACTATATAGCTAGGTGTCATCTGAAAATAACCCTCATTTATAAGACAGTTCTTATTTGATTAATGGTAGTCGGACCTATCTAGGTGAAGCTAACCACAATCAGGATTAGCCACAATAGTCGACTTTGTGGTTAGCCTTCAGAATAAAAGTATGTAATTGACAGTGATGCACATGAATACAAATAGTAGAATTATGCCATAATTGAATGGATCATGCTAAACGAGGTTGGAATGTTATATAAAATCAACAAAAGACAATTTGTTAATTTGACAAAAATCTGTTGAAATCACTAAACTATGGATTGTGGATCAATGACATGGGGTATCAGTCTACTCAGTAACACCCAGAGAACATTAGCGTTGTAGCTCTTATTGCGGGATTCTGAAACTGTGAATTTGTCAACCTATGTGTATTGAACACTATTCCCGAGGACAAACAATACTGCGTGGATGTTTTGGAGTCTGATAACTGAGGAGGATGTTGGTAAAAAATATCTTGGGTATTGAGTAGACTGATTCCCCATTTCATTGATCCCCAATCCTTAGGTAAAGATGTGCAAAATAAAATGTTGGAATGGAATTTCACACAGTCACAGTCCCGCGATAAGAGCTACAACACTAATATTTGCATAAACTCTTCACAGTTGTGTTCTGTGGGTGTCACCGATTTGACTGATACCCCGTTTCATTGTTTAACATTATCTAGTCTAAATATGGCATGATTCCACCAATTGTAACCTTCTGCATCACTTTAGAAGAGGTACTTTTATTTTGGAGGCAAGCTGCAAATTCCACTATTGTGTCATCCTTATTGTGGCTAGCTTCACAACACAACCCGGTCCGGTCGAGCGTCACTAGCCAGATGAAGCTAGCTGGCTGCTTATAACGTTAGCTTTGGGCAACAGGGTTAAGTAGCTGGCTAGCTATTTATTTTCGTGAACTGAAGTTCAATTTCAATAGGCGAACAACAAGTGCCTACCTAGCTAATACTTACTCACAAGGATTCCGAAGTCATTGCTAAGAATAATGAAAATGACTGCAGTTTCTACTGGTCATTGTTTTCAGGCTGGTTGTATTGGTGCTAGCTAGGTACCAAGCTAAAGCTAGCACCCCAGAAGTTGCGGTCGAACAAATAATACATTTTTCTACAGCTTTGACAGTGCTACTGATAGTAATGGTGGCGCTTGGCTTGCACGTGCAAATTCAGAACACACAACATTCTGTAATAGAACTGTGTCATTTGACGTGTCAAATTAAAAGCTTATCAAATGACGTGTATCTTTTTTGACACGCAAAGACCCAAACGGTGTTCCATAGTATGGAGTGAAGCTAATAGCAGTGACTCTATTACTGTGTAACTCCAGTAGGGCAACATCTGAAAAATAGCGCACTTGGTAGTGTGTACCCGTGCTCAACCAGCCGGCAAAAGCCAACATCACCCACAACAGACAACGGTTGATTGTCAAGGGTAATGAATTCCATTATCTTGGCGTTAATGGTTTTCGCCTGTGAGTTGTCTCGCTGAAATTTTCTTACTCTTTCAAATGACTGCTCGACTTGTTGACTGCTCGAACCACACAGCAGACATTGTGGGCTAGGTTAGGAATGCTGTGTTGCATGTGTAGCGCAAAATTTTACGTGGTGTCATTACGTCGTGTACCTACATTTTATATAGGTATGCACATCAGCTTTGACATCGGGTTTGCACATCGGCGTTAAACTAGACATCGGGCTGTTACCAATGTTGGCATTTTTAGCTAATATCGTCCGATTCCAATATGTTCACCAATATATCGGGCATCCCTAATTTTTATAACTAGGACATCAGCTATGGCATGATTCTATTGCATGTCTAGTATTAACTTCTTCTGAATACAAACGCTGGTATAAGTGGCTCCTATTCCCATCCATTTTTTAACCTTTTTTCCTCGTTTTCCCTTTCTCTCCCCAGACATGACGAGCTGGCGGGACGGTGGGGGCCGTGCCCTGGCGCCCACCGGAGAGGGGGTCGCAGAGGGTGGCCCGGGCGGGGTGCTGGCGATGGAAGGGGCGGCCGGTGGTGGCCAGGCAGGCCCCCCTCCTCTCCAGCAGCAGCAAAACCCCCAGTCCCATGGGCTGCCTAGGAATCCCCCCGCCGGCAGCCCTGGCCTGCCCCAGCCCCCCATGGGCCCTGGGTTCCCCCAGTACAGAGGGATTATGCCTCCATTCGTAAGTCTACTCCTGAGCTGTGTTTGAATACTCATACTAGCCGTACTATTTGTGACGTAAATTGAGTATATGGAATGCTGATTGGTCATAGTATGGATATAGTTAGTATGTCAAAAGTTCCCTGATGTCATACTACATTCGTATACAAGCAGTGGACACTATTTCCGTGCAATTCTTCCGAAAATGGGCATGGCTTCATAACGTTTTTAGATTTGAAGAAAATTGCGGAAAATATGCAGCCGTGAGTAAAATGGTCAGTGTGAGGTGTTCTATCATTGTGTCTTGAAGTAGTTAGCAAGTTAGCCAGTTAGCTTGGGTGCTTGACTGCCGTTGTGAGTTAAGAACGCTCGGATCAACCCTACTCCTCGGCCAGAGTGTCCAGTTTGCGCTTGAACGCTCCGAGAGCGAAACGCTCTAAATTTACAAACAGACAATCTGACAAGACTCTGAATTTACGAATGCCCAGAGCGCACTCTGGCAATCCAGATTTGAATTTATTAATAACACACCCGAAGTCGTAAAATGTCTAGTTAGTCATTTATTATGCTAACAACCTACGAAGACGTTGCTATGCAACAGCATCAACTTCCAGTAGAGAGGCGAAGAGCTGGTACGCTCTCAACTGAAAGGATACCGTTTGTTTACAGTATACTAAAATGAACTAATAGTATGTAGTGTATATACATATTAAGTATGTAGTATTTAGTTTATGTATTATTATTTTTGTTAACCTTTTTAACTAGGATAGTCAGTTAAGAACAAATTCTTATATTCAATGACAGCCTACACCGGCCAAACCCGGACGACGCGGTGCCAATTTTCCGCTGCCCTATGCGTCTCACAATCACGACCGGTTGTGATACAGCTTGGATTCGAACCAGGGTGTTTGTAGTGACACATCTAGCACTGAGATGCAGTGCCTTAGACTGCTGTGCCACTCCCCCGATTGTATACAGTATGTTAGTATGGGTATTCGAACACAGCTCTGGTATAATCTCTGCATGTGTGCTCACAGGGGCTCTATCCATTATAGCTCCAGTGCATTTGGAAAGTTTTCAGACCCCTTGACTTTTCCCACATTTTGTTACATTACAGCCTTATTCTAAAATATAATAAATTGTTTTTTTGTAAACACAATACCCTATAATGATAAAGCAATTTAGAAGTTTTTGTAAATTCATTTTTTTTAAATAAAAAAAATCAGTTACATACGTATTCAGACCCTTTACTTAGTACTTTGTTGACGCACCTTTGTCATTGATTACAGCCTCGAGTCTTCTTGGGTAAGACACTACAAGCTTGGCACACCTGTATTTGGGGAGTTTCTCCTATTCTTCTCTGCAGATCCTTTCAAACTCTGTCTGGTTGGATGGGTTGGACAGCTACTTTCAGGTCTTTCCAGAAATGTTAGCTCGGGTTCAAGTCTGTGCTCTGGCTTGGCCACTCAAGGACTTTGAGACTTGTCCCGAAGCCATTCTTGTGTTGTCTTGATTGTGTGCTTAGGGTCACTGTCCTGTTGGAAGGTGAACCTTGGCCCCAGTCTGAGGTCCTGAGCGCTCTGGAGCAGGTTTTAATCTGTGATCTCTCTGTACTTTGCTCACTTCATCTTTCCCTCCATCCTGACTAGTCTCCCAGTCCCTGCCGCTGAAACACATTCCCACAGCGTAATACTGACCAAGGCCCTTAACCCCCGATTGCTTAGTTTTGCCGGGCAGACAGCTCTAGGGAGAGTCTTTGCAGCTCCAAACTACTACTTCCATTTAAGAATGGAGGCCACTGTGTTCTTGGGGACATTCAATGCTGCAGAAATGTATTGGTACCCTTCCCCAGATCTGTGCCTCGACACGATCCTGTCTCGGCGCTCTACATACAATTTCTTTGACCTCATGGCTTTGGCTCTGACATGCACTGTCAACTATGTAGACAGGTGTGTGCCTTTCCAAATCATGTCTAATCAATTGACTTTACCACATGTGGTCTCCAATCAAGTTGTAGAAACATCTCAAAGATGATCAATGGAAACAGGATGCAGCTGAGCTTCATTTCGAGTCTCATAGCGAAGGGTCTCCATACTTATGTAAATAAAGTATTTCTGTTTTTTATTTGTCATGCATTTGTCCAAATTTCTAACAACCTGTTTTCGCTTTGTCGTTGTGGGGTATTGTCTAGATTGAGGAAATGTTTTTATTTAATTTATTTTAGAGAAAGGCTGTAACGTGACTTTTTCAACATTTTGTTAAGGCGTCTGAATGCTTTGCGAATGCACTGTATGTTTCCACCCATTTGGCGAATATTTTCAAGAGAATATACAAATGGTGGCACAGAAACAGTGTTAGAACATCTCACTTTTAGAGGTGTGCGCACAGATGGGCTCTCACCCTGTTACCCACCAGTGTAGCATTAGTGTACTGTCAATCTCTGCTTTTGTGCATCTCTTGGTCTCTAAATGTTTTCTACCCTCTTTCTGTGTCTCTCTCTGTCTCAGATGTACCCTCCCTTTCTGCCCTTCCCGCCTCCCTACGGCCCCCAGGGGCCCTACAGGTACCCCCCTCCTGGTGAGGCCCCTCCCAGGTTTCGCCAGCAGGGTCAGGACGGCCGCGGGCGTCCCCAGGGCGGTCCCCGTGGTGGGGGAGGCGAGATGGTGAAGCGACCCTCCATTCTGAAGCAGGATGACCTGAAGGAGCTAGATGAACTAGACCACCAGGACGGAGACGAGGGCTGGGCAGGTGAGAGAGAGGAGACGTCAGGGCTCATGAACACTTGTAATTATTGGTGGAGTACACTGCTCAGGAAGCAGTGGCAAGTGTAAAAAGTCATCACATTAAGAGTAGAGACCTGTACACTGTTAAATTGATATGAGAACCTTAAACAACGTGGGACAATTGACTGGATAGCCTGAAAGTATTACAAGAAAGCCAGCCACCTTCATTATTTTAGAATCCGAGAGACATTCACTCTCTATCATATCAATTATATGGTGGGAGTTTGCTAATACATGGAAAAACAGTGGGTATCACATTTGACTGCATCATCTCATGGACTCAGTAGTGCTTTGTGTGGGGGAGGGGAGGGAGAGATGAGAAGCATGCATTGTTTCAAGTCTCCCTCATAGTGTGTGTGACTGTGTATAATGGTCGAGGATGGCAACGGTGCAAATGCGTTCCGCGTGTCCATTGTGCTTCCCCTCTGAACCGCTGAGTCTGTCAAACAGGGGCACACGAGGAGATCGACTACTCGGCCAAGTTGAAGTTTAGCGACGATGAAGGAGAGGAAGATGAGGAGAGGAACGAGAGACCCGAGAGGAGTGAAAGAAGCGAGAGCAAGAATGGCTCACGGTATGTCCCACGGTACCTGCCCAACATAACAGATTGACATGGTGTGGAAAATACAGTTTAAACGTTTAAAATTATTTGTGCTGTGCTAGCAATCCTCCTGTCTGCCAAGAAGACCCACGCGCTCACATAAATTGTTTCTGAATTAATAAATGACGGAGACAGAATGTAATGAATTCTTGAAATGGTTGTTGAATGTGGGATTGCTTTTGACGTGACAAACGTGTCGTCTCTTATTTCCTTCCCCAGGGAGATGCAAAGGTCTCAGGAAGGTCCCCCTCAGGTGGTGCAGCGCTCCCGAGTCTCTGACAGCGGAGTGGACAGGGACACCCGCCGCACCCCTCCCTCCAACGCCCACCACGACGGCCCCCCACCCCCCTCCAGCAAGCCAGGATGGGCCGAGGAGGGGGGCAAGAGCGGCTGGGGGAGCCAAGGCGCCCATGCCACCTACCAGGTACGACCCTCGGCAAGGGCTAGTCTACTGGACTTTCAGAGGCATCTCAGGGCTAGTGCAAGTGAACAGTGATCATTTTATAGTAAAAAGCAGGATTGCTTTGAGGATATGGATATTAGCGTATTTAGTGTAATAGGTAACTAGATGCATCTGGCTAACTGTAACCTGTGGCTGCCTGTACACTACAGGGGCGTAGGCCTGGACTGGGTGGGTCCCGGGAGCAGCCCTCCCCCCCACCAGGGCCTCTCCTCCACCAGGGACAGGGGCCTTACTCCTACTACCGACAGGTATCTGCCTACCTGGGGAGAGAGAGGGCCTCGTGTGTGTGTATATATACACTGCTCAAAAAAATAAAGGGAACACTTAAACAACACAATGTAACTCCAAGTCAATCACACTTCTGTGAAATCAAACTGTCCACTTAGGAAGCAACACTGATTGACAATAAATTTCACATGCTGTTGTGCAAATGGAATAGACAAAAGGTGGAAATTATAGGCAATTAGCAAGACACCCCCAATAAAGGAGTGACCCACTTGTATGGGTTGTAGACTCCGTCTCATGCTACCACTAGAGTGAAAGCACCGCCAGCATTCAAAAGTGACCAAAACATCAGCCAGGAAGCATAGGAACTGAGAAGTGGTCTGTGGTCACCACCTGCAGAACCACTCCTTTATTGGGGGTGTCCTCACTTGTTAAATCCACATCAATCAGTGAGTGCGTTCAGAAAGTGTTCAGACCCCTGACTTTTTCCACATTTTGTTATTTACATTTACATTACATTTAAGTCATTTAGCAGACGCTCTTATCCAGAGCGACTTACAAATTTGTGCATTCACCTTATGATATCCAGTGGAACAACCACTTTACAATAGTGCATCTAAATCTTTTAATGGGGGGGGGGGGGGGGGGGGGGTTAGAAGGATTACTTTATCCTATCCTAGGTATTCCTTAAAGAGGTGGGGTTTCAGGTGTCTCCGGAAGGTGGTGATTGACTCCGCTGACCTGGCGTCGTGAGGGAGTTTGTTCCACCATTGGGGTGCCAGAGCAGCGAACAGTTTTGACTGGGCTGAGCGGGAACTGTACTTCCTCAGAGGTAGGGAGGCGAGCAGGCCAGAGGTGGATGAACGCAGTGCCCTTGTTTGGGTGTAGGGCCTGATCAGAGCCTGAAGGTACGGAGGTGCCGTTCCCCTCACAGCTCCGTAGGCAAGCACCATGGTCTTGTAGCGGATGCGAGCTTCAACTGGAAGCCAGTGGAGAGAGCGGAGGAGCGGGGTGACGTGAGAGAACTTGGGAAGGTTGAACACCAGACGGGCTGCGGCGTTCTGGGTGAGTTGTAGGGGTTTAATGGCACAGGCAGGGAGCCCAGCCAACAGCGAGTTGCAGTAATCCAGACGGGAGATGACAAGTGCCTGGATTAGGACCTGCGCCGCTTCCTGTGTGAGGCAGGGTCGTACTCTGCGAATGTTGTAGAGCATGAACCTACAGGAACGGGTCACCGCCTTGATGTTAGTTGAGAACGACAGGGTGTTGTCCAGGATCACGCCAAGGTTCTTAGCACTCTGGGAGGAGGACACAATGGAGTTGTCAACCGTGATGGCGAGATCATGGAACGGGCAGTCCTTCCCCGAGAGGAAGAGCAGCTCCGTCTTGCCGAGGTTCAGCTTGAGGTGGTGATCCGTCATCCACACTGATATGTCTGCCAGACATGCAGAGATGCGATTCGCCACCTGGTTATCAGAAGGGGAAAAGGAGAAGATTAATTGTGTGTCGTCTGCATAGCAATGATAGGAGAGACCATGTGAGGATATGACAGAGCCAAGTGACTTGGTGTATAGTGAGAATAGGAGAGGGCCTAGAACAGAGCCCTGGGGGACACCAGTGGTGAGAGCACGTGGTGCGGAGACAGATTCTCGCCACGCCACCTGGTAGGAGCGACCTGTCAGGTAGGACGCAATCCAAGCGTGGGCCACGCCGGAGATGCCCAACTCGGAGAGGGTGGAGAGGAGGATCTGATGGTTCACAGTATCACAGTTTCTCCCATTCTCTGCAGATCCTCTCAAGCTCTGTCAAGTTGGATGGATTGCGTCGCTGCACAGCTATTTTCAGGTCTCTCCAGAGATGTTCGATTGGTTTCAAGTCCGGGCTCTGGCTGGGCCACTCAAGGACATTCAGAGACTTGTCCCGATGCCACTCCTGCATTGTCTTGGCTGTGTGCTTAGGGTCATTGTCTTGTTGGAAGGTGAACCTTCAACATAGTCTGAGGTCCTGAGCGCTCTCGAGCTGGTTTTCATCAAGGATCTCTCTGTACTTTGCTCTGTTCAGCGTTCCCTTGATCCTGACTAGTCTCCCAGTCCCTGCCTCTGAAAAACATCCCCACAGCTGGATGCTGCCACCACCACCATGCTTCACCGTAGGGATGGCGCCTGGTTTTACCCAGATGTGACGCTTGGCATTCAGGCCAAAGAGTTCTGTCTTAGTTAATTCAGACCAGATAATCTTGGTTCTCATGGTCTGAGAGTCCTTTAGGTGTCTTTTGGCAAACTCCAAACGGGCTGTCATGTGCCTTTAACTGAGTAGTGGTTTCTGTCTGGCCACTCTACCATAAAGGCCTGATTAGTGGAGTGTTGCAGAGATGTTTGTCCTTCTGGAAGGTTCTTCCATCTCTACAGAGGAACTCTGGACCTCTGTCAGAGTGACTATCGGGATCTTGGTCACCTCCCTGACCAAGGGCCTCCCCCGCTCAGTTTGGCCAGGCGGCCAGCTCTAGGAAGAGTCTTGGTGGTTCCAAACTTCTTCCATTTAAGAATGATGGAGGCCACTGTGTTCTTTGGGACCTTCAATGCTGCAGAATTGTTTTGGTACCCTTCCCCAGATCTATGCCTCGACACAATCATGTCTCGGAGCTCTGCGTACAATACCTTCGACCTCATGGCTTGGTTTTTGCTCTGACATGTAGTGCCAACTGTGGGACCTTTTTATATAGACAGGTGTGTGCCTTTCCAAAGGATGTCCAGCCAATAGAATTTACCACAGGTGGACTCCGATCAAGTTGTAGAAGCCTCTCAAGGATGATCAACGGAAACAGGATGCACCTGAGCTCAATTTCGAGTCTCATAGCAAAGGGTCCGAATACTAATGTAAATATCTGTATCTGTTTTTTATCTTATCTTTTATCCTTTTATCTTCTATCTTATACAATACATACAAAATTCTAAAACTTGTTTTCGCTTTGTCATTATGGGGTATTGTATGTAGATTGATGAGGAAAACAATTTATTTAATACATTTTAGAATAAGGCTGTAATGTAACAAAATGTGGACAAAGTCAAGGGGTCTGAATACTTTCTGAATGCGCTGTAGATGAGGAGACTTGTTAAAGGATTTTTAAGCCTTGAGACCATTGTGTATGAGACATGGATTGTGTGTGTACGCCATTCAGAGGGTAAATGGGCAAGACAAAAGATTTAAGTGCCTTTGAACAGGGTATGGTAGTAGGTGCCAGGTGCGCCGGTTTGTGTCAAGAGCTGAAACGCTGCTGGCTTTTTCACGATGAACAGTTTCCTGTGTGTGTCAAGAATAGTCCACCACCCAAAGGACATCCAGACAACTTGACACAACTGTTTGAATCATTGGAGTCAACATGGGCCAGCATCCCTGTGGAACGCTTTCAACACCTTGTATAGTCCATGCCCTGACTAATTGAGTGTTCTGAGGGTAAAATGGGGTACAACGCAATATTAGGTGGTGTTTTTAATGTTTTGTACACTGTGTATAGCCAGACAGCATTTTCACACACTTTTTTTGCAGATCAGTTATTTGAATTGTTCATACCATCGTAGGAAAGTTTTTTTTCATATTGCAGCAGAGTTTGTTGTCATGTGTGTCCTCATTCAATCTCTCCTTACCCAGGACCGCAACTCCCCTAATCAGTCCAGCCCGGTGGTAGCCCCTGAAACTGTCTCTGCCTCCCTGGCCCCCGGGAAGGCTGCCCCCCCCTCGCAGCTCCAACAGCAACAGGCTACTTCCCCCGTCCCCGGAGGCCCCACCCCTCCACCTCAGACGACTGGCCTGCTGGCCCCGCCCCCCGGCGAAGATGAAGAGGAGACATGGCGCCAGCGTAGGAAGCAGTCCTCCTCGGAGATCTCGGCCGCTGTTGAACGCGCCCGCCGGCGCCGCGAGGAGGAGGAGCGAAGGATGGAGGAAGAGCGGCGTGCTGCCTGCGCTGAGAAGCTGAAGAGGCTGGATGAGAAGGCCCAGCAGGGTGGTGGTGGGAGCAGTGGAGGCTCCAAGCCCCCCAGTCTGGACGGCAACTCCACCACGGCTGGAAGCCCCAGCCCTTCCCTGTCGGCCTCAGCCTCCTCCCCCAACATCAGCCAGCCCCCGTCCCCCTGCGTGGACCTTGAGGAGCCCCCCCTGGCTGCCCAGGCTGTTACCAGGGACTTAGTGCCAGGGCCCAGTCCCACCGACAGACAGAGGGCCAATAGCAATAGCAGCTATGACTCCAATGCTGGTGAGTTTTGACAAGAGCTATGGCGGTCATAAAATTGTCAGCAGGTGATTGTCATACAAATAACTGCAGTTTGCAGCGTAATTTACCATTTAATTAACATCATCTCCTGGCTTCCATGCACAGCCTACAAGCCAGTGATGCAGTGCTTTGGAACATCTACATTTTAAAATCTAATAAATCCATTTAATAAAGCCCACACAGCACAATAAATCCGTTATTTATTTTGGGCATGCCTCAAGAAACATGATAAACTCGCTTTTGAGAAAATGTCCCTCGAATGTTTTGGTACTACTACTGTAGAGCTCTTCTTTGTCTCCACCCATTCAGCATTATTTATACTGTCTTAAGCTTTAGCCCCACCCATCTCTTTAAGGATTCAACAGAAGAGCATATTCTGAGTCATTCTAATGTTAGGCCCTGATCTGGCTCTGCCATATGGCTGTGGGCCACAGTAGTTTGCAGACAAGATTTGCTTATAATTCCCGTGGCATTATATTATAGTAAGAAGAATACAATTGAACAAAGCTGAATAAAATAGAAGATATATTTAAAAGAAACAGGTCCTCCTAAATGATTAATTTTGTTAGTTATTAAACTTTAGTTGCGATTCAAACGTTAGGCTATGTGTTTAGATTTTTTAAATACATTTTAAGGCTGCATGATGCAACTCTAATGAGGATTTGAAAAAAGTCGCATCAAAGTCATGAGCTCTGCTCTGTTTCTTGCGCAGGCTGCACACACTAGAGGTTGACCGTTTTATGATTTTTCAATACATATACCGATTATTGGAGGACCAAAAAAAGCTGGTGCCGATTTTTATTTATATTTGTAATAATAGCAATTACAACAATACTGAATGAACACTTTTATTTTAATATAATACACAAATAAAATCAATTTAGTCTCAAATAAATAATGAAACATGTTCAATTTGGTTTAAATAATGCAAAAACACAGTGTTGGAGGAGAAAGTATAAGTGCAATATGTGCCATGTAAAAAAGCTAACGTTTAAGTTCCTTGCTCAGAACATGAGAACATATGAAAGCTGGTGGTTCCTTTTAACATGAGTCTTCAATATTCCCAGTTAAGAAGTTTTAGGTTGTGGTTATTATAGGAATTATGACGCGTCGATTATTTCTCTCTATACCATTTGTATTTCGTATACCTTTGACTATTGGATATTCTTGTAGGCACTTTAGTATTGCCAGCCTAATCTCGGGAGTTGATAGGCTTGAAGTCATAAACAGCGCTGTGCTTCAAGCATTGCTAAGAGCTGCTGGCAAACGCAGTAAAGTGCTGTTTGAATGAATGCTTACAAGCCTGCTGCTGCCTACCACCGCTCAGACAGACTGCTCTATCAAATATCAAATCATAGACTGAATTATAATATAATAAACACACATA
Organism: Salvelinus namaycush; assembly: GCF_016432855.1. Lineage (NCBI taxonomy): Eukaryota > Metazoa > Chordata > Actinopteri > Salmoniformes > Salmonidae > Salvelinus > Salvelinus namaycush. Next base: position 4,493,099 of record NC_052338.1, on the reverse strand, counting down.
AATACGAGCCTTTAGTCATTATTATGGTCAAATCTGGAAACTATAATTTCGAAAACAAACCGTTTATTCTTTCAGTGAACTATGGAACCGTTCCGTATTTTATCGAACGGGTGGCAACCCGAAGTCTAAATATTGCTGGTACATTGCACGACCTACAATGTTATGTCATAGTTATGTAAAATTCTGCCAAATTAATTACAGCCTTTTTTAGGAAGAAATGGTCTTCACATAGTTCGCAACGAGCCAGGCGGCCCAAACTGCTGTATATGCCCTGACCCTGCTTGCACTGAACACAAGAGAAGTGACACCATTTCCCTAATTAATATTGCCTGCTAACATGAATTTCTTAACTAAATATGCAGGTTTAAGAAAATATACTTTGTGTATTGATTTTAAGAAAGGCATTGATGTTTATGGGAAGGTACAACGACTGTGATTTTTTTCGCGGATGTGCTTTTGTTAAATCCCCCGTTTGGCTAAGTTGAAGTAGGCTGCAATTCGATGATAAATTAACAGGCAACACATTGATTATATTGAACGTAGGACAAGCCAGTTAACTTAGTAGTATCATCAACCATGTGTAGTTAACTAGTGATTATGTGAAGATTGATTGTTTTTTATCAGATACGTTTAATGCTAGCTAGCAACTTACCGTGGCTCCTTGCAGCCACAAGGTCCTTTGATGTTGCACTCGCGTAATAGGTATTCAGCCTGCCACGCAGTCTCCTCGTGGATTGCAATGTAGTCTGTCATAAGCGGCGTCCAAAAAGGCCGATTTACCAATTATGAAAACTTGAAATCGGCCCTAATTAATCGGCCATGACGATTAATCGGTCGACCTCTAGCACACACATAGCTGTCATCAAGGCAAAGGGTGTCTACTTTGAAGCATCTCAAATGTAAATTATATTTAGATTTGTTTAACACTTTTTTGGTTAGTACATGATTCCATATGTGTTATTTCAAAGTTTTGATGTCTTCACTATTATTCTACAATGTAGAAAATAGTAAAAATAAAGAAAAATAACTGGAATGAGTAGGTGTGTCCAAACTTTTGACTGGTACTGTATGTGTGAAATTTGTTTTGATTTAGAATGGGCCATTATCATGCACCTGTCGGTCACAGGCAGGGGGGAAAAAATTATGTCATCCGTATGCACTTAAATAGCAAATGGAGGGCGCTTTTTCCGCAGTTCATTTTCATGCCAGGCCAGGTAGGCTACTCCGGTTGTAAAGCGAAGCAGTGTGCTTAATATTAGGATAGTTGAGAAGTAAATATAGTAGGCCTAGCCTATAGTGGCATCAGAGCGCAGTTTTTGAGAAGCCTTTTTCCTGTGACTAAATGGTCACATGGAATTTGACTGTGGTCATGACTTGTGACCGCCAGTGTGGTGGTAATACGATCACCGTAACAGCCCTAGTTTTGATGCAGCATTCTGCTGTTGTCTACATAGTTCAACTTGGTTAGCCGTTTGATGTGGGTATCTCTAAAAAGTTATGTTTGGGCCAGTCGACAAAAGGCTTGTATGTGTTTCTCCAAACAGTTGTTCATCTTTGACGTTTTTGTTTTATCACGTCTTAAGTTCACAATAGTACCTTTACTGACCTTCCTTAATTGTATAGCACATGACTTGGTATTATTCACATCTGCTTACCTCTTCCAACAACCAGTGGCATATCATTGCTATATTCTCTCCCCTTCCTCCATCCAGACGCCCAGGTGTGTCCCCAGCCAGCCACTCCCCAGCTGCAGCAGCCCCCTCTGGAGGTCCTGGTGCCTGGGGAAGGGAAGGAGGAAATCCTAGATAGTGCTCACGTCCGCAGCGGAGGAGGTGGTGGTGGAGGAGTGGTAGACCCAGTGAAGGTAGAAAGCATGGGAGGAGGAGCAAGTCGCCAAGCCAGCGGCCCCCCGGGACAGGGCTACTCCAAGTACCAGAAGTCCCTGCCTCCCCGCTTCCAGAGACAGCAACAGGTCAGTCTAATAACCTATTGAAGTCATTACCCAATGGTAAATCTATGGACAATATTTATCTTCGCTATGCTGCTCCCCAATTGCAGCTCCTCTGAAATATATATTTAATTGGTCACTGGAAAACAGTCAATATCCAAATGTATGGAAGCATGCTAAGGTGTGTCCAATCCCAAAAGGCAACAACAAATTCCTTACATCTGCTAATAGTCGACCAATCAGTCTACTCCCTTCAATCAGTAAGATATTAGAGGGTATTGTGAGTAAACAAATAAGCGACTACATGGAAAATAATGATTTGATCACAGCCAATCAGCATACTTATCACAAAAAACATTCTACCACTGCATTGGTTGACATGATTGATAATGGCTCGGTGCTATGGATGATGGCAAGTTTGTGGGTGTACAATTTCTAGATTTTAGTGTGGCATTTTGATTTGGTGGGTTAAAAAATACTTTCATCTGCCTTTTTTTAAAAAAATTGTTTAAACGATAATATGGCATGAATTCACCATTCATATATGGTCCTGCATATGACCCATGATGTATATAAACCATTGGTATGACTGCTAGGGGGTAATGCAGTACAATCTATCGCAGTACTTGCTACCTAACAGACGGCTCTGACCTTACTGCTGTCCCCCACCCACTCAGCAACGATGGTAGTGAATGCCGTTTTTGGTTCTCTGCTATGTCCCTCTCCTCTGTTCAGTTGTCAGTACATGGGACTCCACTTCTCTTCAATGTGATGGCTGGTTGCAGTGATGTGTGACAGCCTGTTCATAGACGTCCAACAATTTGTTATTAATGTCACGTTTGTGCTCGCGCTTTGTACTCGCAGAGCAGTCATTGTACAGTTTCTCCATCCAGGCAGTTGTTTTTCGACATGGCATCTTGTAGTGTGGTTGTAGATATGCCATCAGGGCAGTGAAACAGACGTCCTCGACCATTGACAATGGCTGCATATCAACCGTAATCATTTCTGTAATATATTTGGGGTGGCCAGTAGGGGGGTTTGGCATCGTATAGGCCCCGTGTGGCTCAGTTGGTAGAGCATGGCGCTTGCAACGCCAGGGTTGTGGGTTCGATTCCCACGGGGGGCCAGTACAAAAAAAGTATGAATGTATGTACTTGTAAGTCGCTCTGGATAAGAGCGTCTGCTAAATGACTTAAATGTAAATGTAAAATGTATATCACAATGTTTTATGGGTACATAATCACGATATGACAAAAGTTGACATCGCCCAACCACGCATGTAGGGCTGGGTGAAATGGCCTAAAATGGACACTTCATAATATAAACTGAGTGTACAAAACATTAGGAACACCTGCTTTTTTCAGGAGACTGACCAGGTGAAAGTAGAATCCCTTAATGATGTCACTTGTTAAATCCACTTCAAGACCGGTTAAAGAAGGATTTTTAAGCCTTGAGACTAGAGGTCGACCGATTATGATTTTTCAACAACGATTATTGGAGGACCCAAAAAAGCCGATACCGATTAATCGGCCGATTTTAAAAATATATATTTGTATTTATTTATTTATAATAATGACAATTACAACAATACTGAATGAACACTTATTTTAACTTAATATAATACATCAATAAAATCAATTTAGCCTCAAATAAATAATGGCAACCTGGTTTAAATAATGCAAAAACAAAGTGTTAGAGAAGAAAGTAAAAGTGTAATATGTGCCATGTAAGAAAGCTAACGTTTAAGTTCCTTGCTCAGAACATATGAAAGCTGGTGGTTCCTCTTAACATGAGTCTTCAATATTCCCAGGTAAGAAGTTTTAGGTTGTAGTTATTATAGGAATTATAGGACTATTTCTCTCTATACGATTTGTATTTCATATACCTTTGACTATTGGATGTTCTTATAGGCACTTTAGTATTGTCAGTGTAACAGTATAGCTTCCGTCTCTCTCCTCGCTCCTACCTGGGCTCGAACGAAGAACACATCGACAACAGCCACCCTCGAAGCAGCGTTACCCGTGCAGAGCAAGGGGAACAACTACTCCAAGTCTGAGCGAGTGACGTTTGAAACGCTATTAGCGTGCACCCCGCTAACTAGCTAGCCATTTCACATCGGTTACACCAGCCTAATCTCGGGAGTTGATAGGCTTGAAGTCATAAACAGCGCAATGCTTGAAGCACAGCGACGAGCTGCTGGCAAACGCACGAAAGTGCTGTTTGAATGAATGCTTACGAGCCTGCTGGTGCCTACCATCGCTCAGTTAGACTGCTCTATCAAATCATAGACTTAATTATAATATAATAACACACAGAAATACAAGCCTTAGGTCATTAATATGGTCGAATCCGGAAACTGTCATCTCGAAAACAAAACGTTTATTCTTTCAGTGAAATACGGAACCGTTCCGTATTTTATCGAACGGGTGGCATCCATAAGTCTAAATATTCCTGTTACATTGCACAACCTTCAATGTTATGTCATAAATTCTGGCAAATTAGTTTGCAACAAGCCAGGCGGCCCAAACTGTTGCATATACCCTGACTCTGCGTGCAATGAACGCAAGAGAAGTGACACAATTTCACCTGGTTAATATTGCCTGCTAACCTGGATTTCTTTTAGCTAAATATGCAGGTTTAAAAATATATACTTCTGCATGTTGATTTTAAGAAAGGCATTGATGTTTATGGTTAGGTACACGTTGGAGCAACAACAGTCCTTTTTCCGTGAATGCGCACCGCATCGATTATATGCAACGCAGGACACGCTAGATAAACTAGTAATATCATCAACCATGTGTAGTTAACTAGTGATTTATGATTGATTGATTTGTTTTTTATAAGATAAGTTTAATGCTAGCTAGCAACTTACCTTGGCTTCTTACTGCATTCGCGTAACAGGCAGGCTCTTCGTGGAGTGCAATTAGAGGCAGGTGGTTAGAGCGTTGGACTAGTTAACTGTAAGGTTGCAAGATTGAATCCCCGAGCTGACAAGGCCCCTGAACAAGGCAGTTAACCCACTGTTCCTAGGCCGTCATTGAAAATAAGAATGTGTTCTTAACTGACTTGCCTAGTTAAATAAAGGTGTAAAAAAAATAATAATTCTAAAATACAGATTTCCGATAGTTATGAAAACTTGAAATCGGCCCTAATTAATCGGCCATTCCGATTAATCGGTCGACCTCTAGTGCACACAGCACAGAACAAGCCAAGGAGACGAGACCAAAAAGACATGAGGACAAGCGGACATAAACGCTGATAAAAACGAAATAATGTTATTCTTGTGATACTGGCATTTGGAATTTTGCGCTAAAACATACATTCAAATGAATCTATTTAATGCTTTATTGCCCAGCCCTACAAGCATGATTAAGTGGCTTTGGATAAAGCGTCTGCTAAATGGCATACGGTGCATTTGGAAAGAATTCAGTCAGACCCCTCCACTTTCTCCACATTTTGTTATGTTACAACCTTATTCCAAAATTGATTAAATAGTTTTCCCCCCTCATCAATCTACACACAATACCCCATAATGACAAAGCAAAAACAGGTTTTTAGAAATGTTTGCAAGTAAGTATTCATACCCTTAACTCAGTACTTTGAGTCTTCTTGGGTATGATGCTATAAGCTTGGTGAACCTGTATTTTGGGAATTTCTCCCATTCTTCTCTGTAGATCCTCTCAAGCTCTGTCAGGTTGGATGGGTAGCGTTGCTGCACAGCTATTTTCAGTTCACTCCAGAGATGTTCGATCGGGTTCAAATCCGGGCTCTGGCTGGGACACTCAAGGACATTCAGAGACTTGTCCCGAAGTCACTCCTGCGTAGTCTTGGCTATGTGCTTAGGGTTGTTGTCCTGTTGGAAGGTGAACCTTCACCCCAGTCTGAGCGCTCTGGAGCAGGTTTTCATCAAGGATCTCTCTACTTTGCTCCGTTCCTCTTTCTCTCGATCCTGACTAGTCTCCCCGTCCCTGCTGCTGAAAAACATCCCCACAGCATGATGCTGCCACCACCATGCTTCACCGTAGGAATGGTATTGGTCAGATGATAAACGGTGCCTGGTTTCCTCCAGACGTGACGCTTGGCATTCAGGCCAAAGAGTTCAATCTTGGTTTCATCAGACAAGAGAATCTTGTTTCTCATGGTCTGAGTCCGTTAGGTGCCTTTTGGTTACTCCATGCGGGGTGTCATGTGCCTTCTACTGAGGAGGGGCTTCCGTCTGGCCACTCTACCATAAAGGCCTGATTGGTGGAGTGCTGCAGAGATGGCTGTTCTTCTGGAAGGTTCTCCCATCTCCACAGAGGAAATCTGGAGCTCTGTCAGAGTGACCATCGGGTTCTTGGTCAACTCCCTGACCAAGGCCCTTCTCTCCCGATTTCTCAGTTTGGCCGGGCGGCCAGCTCTAGGAAGTCTTGGTGGTTCCAAACGTCTTCCATTCATATGAGTGATGGATGCCACTGTGTTCTTGGGGAACTTCAATCCCACAGACATTTTTTGGTACCCTTCACTAGATCTGTGCCTTGACATAATCCTGTCTCTGAGATCTACGGACAATTAATTCGGCTTGGTTTTGGCTCTGACATGCACTATCAACTGTGGGATCTTATATAGACAGGTGTGTGCCTTTCCAAATCATGTCCAACCAATTGAATTTACCACAGGTGGACTCCAATCAAGTTGTAGAGACATCTCAAGGATGATCAATGGAAACAGGATGCACCTGAACTCAATTTCGAGTCTCATAGCAAAGGGTCTAAATACTTTTATGTAAATATGTTTTTTTTTTTATATATATATATATATTTTTTAAACCAAACCTAAAAACCTGTTTTTGCTATGTCATTATGGTGTATTGTGTGTAGATTGATGAGGAAAATAAATTATTTGATACATTTTAGAGTAAGGCTGTAACGTAACAAAATGTCAAAAGTGAAGGGTTTGAACACTTTACGAATGTACTGTATATTATAACATCTCTCCCATTTGGTGTCTTCAGGAGCAGCTGATGAAGCAGCAGCAGCAGTGGCAGCAGCAGCAGCACAGCCAAGCAGCCCAACAGAGCCAGCAGCAGCTCCCGCCTCAGCAGGCTCCCCAGCAGCAGGGCCCTTCTCCAGGGGCCACCACTCAGACCCAGGGTCCCAAGCAGCAGCAGTCAGGGTCCCTTCAGTACCCTCCACAGGGCTCCATGGGCCGCGGCCCCCAGCCCTTGCCCATGAACTTTGACCCGCGCTGGATGATGATGCCCTATATGGACCCCCGGATGATGCAGGGGGGCATGCAGGGTCGACCTCCAGGGCCCATGGACTACTACCCGCCCAACATGCAACATGCAGGTGGGTACTCATGGTAGTCTGGTTTGATATATGAAATATTCAGTCAATGAGTTGGTATTTTGCCATAGGGCAGAATCTGAATTTGCAGGTAAACAGCAGATTTGTGCAAACCAGATTCAAATTTAGAATTTTTAGATTATGAAAATACAATAACGTTTATATGTTATAGGAAATGTCACCAGGTTGCCAGCTATAATTTTTATAATTGAGTATGAGTTTTTCTAACGCGACACCCGTTTCTGTTGCAGGGATGATGGGGCGAGAGCGCTCCGATTCAGGGGGCTCTGGTTCGGACACCTTCGACAGGCAGCAGCACCCGGGACACCCCAACCGTGGGACACCTCCCATGGATCCCAAACTGGCCTGGGGGCCTGAGGTGTTCCCTGGGGGCAGCGAAGGCAGGGGACTGAGCTCCCCTCTGACACAGAAGCAGGCACTGGAAGAGGATGATGTCAGTGGCAAAGGGCCTAGGTAAGACGGAGGGGGTGTGTCAGATGTCACTCACGATCATTTAAAGGGATAATTTTGGCAATGAGGCCCTTTATCTACTTCCCTAGTGTCTGATGATTTTTATCTCTGCATGTAGTTCGAAGGACGTTTCTAGTTAGCTTTGGCTCATGAAACTACCTCTAATTGCCTTAATACTGGACACAGAGACATAAAAGTGGTATCCATGAGTTCATCTGACTCTGTGGAAATAAAGGGCCAATCCCCAAGTATCTGTTTAATGATCAAATCATACAATAATGTTTGAATAGGAAAATATGTATTAGTTGAAATCAAATGAGATGAATATATGAATCCAGTCAGTTTTATAAGTACAGTACACGGTTTATGGAATAAAGGTTTTTACGCAATCGCTGGTTTTTATTTTAGGAGTGACACCCCTCCAGTCCGTGGTATGCGAGAGGGAGTGCCAGGCCCCATCCAGCAGCCCAACTCTGTTTTGGGCTCCTCCAACCAGACCCCACCCCCTGTGGGCACTCTGGTGGGGGGCCAGGGAGGAGGCAGCCACCACCACCACCAGTCCTACATGGGTGGCCGGGGCAACTACAGCAACTTTCCCGACCAGGGCTCCCGCATGGCCCTACACCAGCAGCAGCAGAGGGGGAGTGGTGGAGGCTTCAGCCACCAGGATGAGGGCCAGGGCCACAAGGGTGGCCAGCAACAGGGACAGATCTGGGGGGTCTCCCACCCCCACTACGACCGCAATGGGCGCACTGACCTCTCCCCCCTGGAGAATAACAACCTCCAACACCAACAACACCATGGTCATCAACAACACCAAGGCCCCTCCCACTTTCCCCTCCACCCCCACAAGCCCGAGAATGGCCGCGGTGAGAGAGGAGGCGAAGCCCCCAAGAAGGTTGACCCCTCGCCCCCACTCCAACAGCCATCCCGCTCCTCCTGCTCATCCTCCTCCTCGTCATCCTCAGCCAGGGACGACGGCAGCGTCAAGGCGGTCCTGCATCTCCTCCCACCTCAGCGCAAGGCTGACACAGGAACCGGGCAGAGACATGATGCAGGAAGCAGCAGAGAGATGAAGCAGGATAAGATGGGCCACAGCCACTCTCAGTCCTCTGTGACGTCTCAGCAGTCCCAGCAGCAGCCCCAACAGCAACAGCAGCAGAGGCAGGGCCAGGAGCAGCACCACCACCACCGTGATCCCAAGCCCAACCAGCGGGAGCGAGGGGGGAGGGAACACAAGACTGAGACCCAGTGGGGGCCACGGCCCGGCAGCAGCAACGCAGGAAGCACCTCACACAACAGGAGAGGAGTGGGCGGAAACAACCGCGGCGGGGAGGATTCATCCAATCACCCAACAGCGTCTGACCACAACAAACCTTCCGGCGGCCAATCGGGTGGCAGCAACACCAACAAGAGGGCAGGGCCTATCAAGAGGCCTGTGCTGAAGGAGATGAAAAGAGATGGTGGGGAGGGCGAGGGAGGAGAAAAGACCAGCGGAGGAGGCTCTGGAAAAGACAAAGACGGAGGCAATTCATCAGTCAAGCAGGAAACATCCTCCGGCCCACAGAGCTCCTCTGCAGTGTCTGGTAAAGAAGAGCCAGCTCAGACCGGTCCCAAACCCAGAAACGGATGGAAGGACCGAGCGGCAAACGAACGAGGAGGAGTGGGCAAGGGTCCCAAAGACGGTGTCAACCCCACCCCCTCATCAGGGTACTCCGGCCCCCCATCCAATAGGCGGGACAGAGAGCGCTCGTTGGAGAGGAGCGGGGGCGCATCATACCACGGTGGCTCGGCCCGTGGTAGCAGAGCCAGCCGAGGACGAGGTGGAGAGTTCTACGGGCGTGGCCGTGGTTACCGGGGCACTTACGCGGGCACGGCCGGGAGTGGCAGCGTTAGCCGTGGCAGGGCAGCAGGCAGCAGGAGCAGCCGAGACTACCGAGCTGGCGGAGGCTACCACCAAGAATTCAATGACGAGGCATCGGGGGCAAGGCGCAACCGAGGGGGGTCGCAAGCCAACCCGGGGCGCGCCCGGAACCACAGCGAGACCCGTAGCGAGGGTTCAGAATACGAGGAGGTCCCCAAGAGGAGGAGGCAGAGGGGGTCGGAGACTGGCAGTGAGAGTGCCGCCAGCGACCTGGCCCAGTCGGACAAGGAAGACCGCAAATCCAGCACCAAGAATGGCAGCGGCACAGATAACTTTACCAGTGGCGGCTCCGCCCCATCCAGAGGCTCCCAGGCCCGGGTGTTCACCCCCAGAGGGGTGCCCTCTAGGAGGGGTAGGGGGGGCGGCGGCGGGGGAGGAGGAGGTGGCAGCATCTATAGAAGTGGTGGAGGCGGAGGAGGAATGGCTGGTGGTCACAGGTCAGGATCCAGGGCCGACCCTCAAGGCTGGGCCTCCAAGTCCTCAGGCTCGGTCCGCAAGCAGCAGGGCCCAATGCAGTTGTCTGCACCCAAAGAAACGGGTCGTGGAACCAGTGGGGAGGAGAAGTCAGTGGACGGAAGCCAAGCTCAGAATCAGGGAGGAACAACCTCTCCACAATCTATCCTTGCTGCACCTACTCCAGCCCCACAGGGCTCCATGGAGAATGGAGGAGTTGGGACCCAGCAGTCCACGGCTAATCCAACTACCAACTCTAGCGGGCCCCTTCCTCTCTCCGGCCCGAACGGGCGTGACTTCCCTTGCGTCCCCCGGGATGGCTTTGAGCGCCCCCCGAGACGCCGTCGCCACGGGCGCTCCCAACACCAACAGGACAAGCCACCGCGCTTCCGCAGGCTGAAGGAGCGAGAGAACGCCGCTCGCATCAACGGAGGAGGCCGACCCTCCTCGCCCTGCCAGAATTACATTCAGGATGTCACCGACGGCGCTCACAAAGCGGTGCCCTTGACCGGCACTGCCCCCAACGCTAACCACATTGCTACCACAGCTACCAACAACAACAGCAGTACCGGCGCCCATCTTGGAAGCGCTAACGCCAACAGTCACCACCATCACTACAACCAGGGCAACTCTGGCCCCGCCCACTCTCAGCATCACCACAACCCAGCAGGAGGCGCCAAATCCCCTGACTTCTCCAACCAGAACTCAGACCAGGCCAATGAGGAGTGGGAGACCGCCTCCGAGAGCAGTGACTTCACCGAGTTCCGGGAGAGGGAGGGAGGAGGAGGGAAGTCCTATTCCTCCCATCACCATCATCACCCACCCGGAAGAGGAGGTGGAGGTGGGGGAGGAGGAGGGGTCGGAGAACGAGAGATGACTGCGAAGGAGCAGGCGGCAAACAAGAGAAGCTTCTCTAGCCAGCGTCCCGGCATGGAGCGACAGAACAGGAGGGTCAACGCTGGAGGAAGAGAGGGAGGAGGGGGAGGAAGAGGCCCGCGGGGCCCGCCCAGTGGGGGAGGAGGCGGAGCTGGAAACGGAGGGGGCCAACGCGGTGAGCGCCGTGGAAACTGGCCCTCCCCCAAAAACAGGAAGTGAAGGAGAAGATCTGAAAACATTTCAAATGCATCCCCCCGCCCCACCCCTCTTCTTTATCCCTTTCTGTATCTATTGTTCCTTCAGCCTCTTATCTGTTTTCATCCCTTAACATATTAGCACATAGTTATGGAGACAGTGTACACACTCACGTTTAAACACCCCCCCCCCCCCCCCCCCCTCGCTTCTTTCTCCATCCAATTGCTATCTACCGTCCGTTATTGTAGTGTCACTCTGCTCCCTCCCTTTTCAGTTGTACCCCCCCACCCTTCAGAATTCCACCCAAATTTAGGTTTGATTAGACACCCTTGTTCGTTTCGAACACACACCTCTTTTGACTGAGGACACAACGACAACAAAAAACACGTTTGCATTTACAAGCACAATATGACATAACAGACATACACAACCACGCGCAGTAGTGTGTGTACGCAGTGTGACATGTCATGATAAAACACGTTGGCGGAATTGGCTAGCCAGGAGAAGGCAGATTTTTATATTGATGTTACCTGTGTATATTTCTACCACGCTTTTGGTTGGGGTGGTATTCGGTAGGGCAGTTATCTTCATTATGTTTTCCCACATGGGGTGGGGGGGTTCAGGTTCTTCTTTCAACGAGAACAATTGTACCATAGATTATAATAAAAATTCTCTACCTTGTTTTTTCCCTTCCTTTGTCAGTTTTGTTTCACCCCCCCCCCCCCCCCCTTTAAAAAGTTAGGTATGTGTATTTTTTTCTTCTGCAAAGCAGGTCATTAAAATACCTTTTTATACAACTCCCCCCACCTCCCTCTGAGTTTTTGATCTCCTGATCTGTTTAATTACTGTGACCGCCACAGCAGACCAGTTGAAGTACTACTGCTCACCCATCCACACTCTCCTCACATTGATTGTGTCTCGAATATCAATGTCTTTGCTGCTTGTTCAGAACTAGGCTGTGTGATTTGAGTTTTTGTTGACCTGCTCTTATTACTTTCCAATGCTCTTTTGGTTCTGTTAGATAAAATGCTCTCTCAACATAGCATTCTCTTCTCTGTTTTGCAGAAGAAAGATTCTCTCCTGTTCATTTTGAAGTTTGTTTACCCTAAGAAGACTGAATTGATAGCTTGAATGCTTTATATATACACACACACACGCATACACTACCGGTCAAATGTTTTAGAACAACCTACTCATTCAAGGGTTTTTCTTTTTTTCTTTTTTCAACATACATTGTAGAATAATAGTGAAAACACATATGGGAATCATGTAGTAACCAAAAAAGTGTTAAACAAATCTAAATATTTTATATTTGAGATTCTTCAAATAGCCACCCTTTGCCTTGATGACAGCTTTGCACGCTCTTGGCATTCTCTCAACCAGCTTCACCTGGAATGATTTTTCCAACACTCTTGGATTTACCAAATATGCTGAGCACTTGTTGGCTGTTTTCCTTCACTCTGCGGTCCGACTCATCCCAAACCATCTCAATTTGTTTGAGGTTGGGGGATTGTGGAGGCCAGGTCATTTGATGCAGCGTTCCATCACTCTCCTTCTTGGTAAAATAGCCCTTACACAGCCTGGAGGTGTGTTGGGTCATTGTCCTGTTGAAAAACAAACGATAGTCCCACGAAGCCCAAACCAGATGGGATGGCGTATCACTGCAGAATGCTGTGGTAGCCATGCTGGTTAAGTGTGCCTTGAATTCTAAATAAATTACTGACAGTGTCACCAGCAAAGCACCCCCACACCATAACCACCTCCTCCATGCTTTAGGGTGGGAAATACACATGCGGAGATCATCCGTTCACCCACACTGCGTCTCAGACAGCGGTTGGAACCAGAAATCTCTAATTTGGACTCTAGACCAAAGGACAGATTTCCACCGGTCTAATGTCTATTGCTTGTGTTTTTTGCCCCAAGCAAGTCTCTTCTTTTTATTGGTGTACTTTTAGTAGTGGTTTGGCCATGAAGGCCTGATTCAGTCTCCTATGAACAATTGATGTTGATGTGTCTGTTACTTGAACTCTGAAGGATTTATTTGGGCTGCAATTTCTGAGGCTGGTAACTCTAATGAACTTACCCTCTGCAGCACAGCTAACTGGGTCTTCCATTCCTGTGGCGGTCCTCATGAGAGCCAGTTTCATCATAGCGCTTGATGGTTTTTGCGACTGCGCTTGAAGAAACTTTCAAAGTTCTTAATGTTCCTCATTGACTGACCTTCATGTCTTAAAGTAATGATGATGTCATTTCTCTTTGCTTATTTGAGCTGTTATTGCCATAATATGTACTTGGTCTTTTACCAAATAGGGCTATCTTCTGTATACTCCCCCTACCTTGTCACAACACAACTGATTGGTTCAAACTCATTAAGAAGGAAAGAAATTCCACAAATTAACTTTCAACAAGGCGCCCCTGTTATACATTCCAGATGACTACATCACGAAGCTGGTTGAGAGAATGCCAAGAGTGTGCAAAGCTGTCGAGGCAAAGGGTGGCTATATATCAAATATATTTTGATTTGTTTAACACTCTTTTTGGTTCCTACATGATTCCATATGTGTTATTTCATAGTTTTGATGTCTTCATTATTATTCTATAATGTAGAAAATAATAAAAAAAATAAAAACCCTTGAATGAGGAGTAGTTATAAAAGATTTGAACGGTAGTGTGTGTGTGTATTTATATTATATATATATATATATACACACACATACTATCGTTCATAAGTTTATATATATATATAGATATTTTCGCATGAAATTTCTTGTCAGGGAAAAATCTGTTCATTGAAAATGCGAGAAGTAAATACAAAGTTATTTGATCTTATTTTAAGATACTGTTTATTATTTTTACCTTCATTTTTTTTTGCTTCAAGAGATGAGTCCACACCTATAGTATAAAGAAATGGTTGGTGTATTTTTTTGCGCAAAGTTGTTACATTATGCAGCAGGTATCGTACTCAGTGTTAAGTTTGGCCATCGGCATATTGTGCTTTTATTATATTAATCTGCTGTCCTACTCAATGCAGGAAGGCTCTCTACTTAAACACAACTAACTGCACTGTGCTGTAGAAGAGACACTTGTAACCAAAGTTAGGCGGGCAAGAGCTCCATATAGAGGAAGTATTTTCAAAGCATACATTAATTCAAGATGGCCTTTCCAAAACCTTGATGGCAACTAAATAGCTCAATTGAACTGAATCTTAGACTATGGTGGGAAGGGGCAAGGGTGGTCTGTGTTCACACCACTGATTTCCCACATTTCCAAATACATTTGCAAAGTATAATATTCTCCTAGAGTGTTATAGGGAATACAAGGGTTTAGAACTTTTGATTTCACTGACCGATGTATCACACGACTAACAAAATGGCACACAGCTTGTTTTGAACATTTGATGGGGGGGGGGGGGGGGGCGCATCCTACCAAATAATAGATTAAATTATAACTTTTTTATCTTCATCTGCATACATTTTTCACAGCTTGTAAGTTGGGGTTTGTTTGTTTACTGACAGCCACCGTTTTAAGATTAGCTTTGGGATGTTGTGAGTAGGGCATTTGAGTGTATGTGTGTGTGCATTTTCTGGTGTCTGTAATATCTTATTTGGGGGGGGGGGTTATGTGGATGGCAAACACTTTTGCCTTGTTTGCCCATACTTAGTTTTAACAACTATATTAAGACAATTCTACAGTTTTTTTCTTTTCTTATATACATTCACGTATATACATTCAAGTGTGTGTATATGTTTATCCAATGAAGTACATAATCAGTTCTTGAGGTGTATTGAAATGTTTACCATACTCTCTTAAGGCAGGCAAAATGAAGTGGGTATATTTTATTTTTCACTATGACTTCTACTAAGCATGACCACATCCATGGGTGCAGCTCACCTTGCCTGTGAAAACAGTGGTAGCCATACACTTAACACAGGCTCGTATGAGCCCTGCATCCTTCCTTAACACTTGTTGTTGATGTGCTCATATTGTATGTACCCATGTTTAAAGAAAAAACTAGTATATTCTTGAAAACCTCAAAGATTGTACTATATTTCCAGCATCACCAAGGTACCTGGAGTGGTTAAAGCTGTTCTATAATTTATGGTTTATTTATGGAACCGTAATATACACACATGTATGTATATTGGTATGTATCTAGGTTTTTGTCTACCCCAACTTACATTCCCACAAACTAATGTTGCCATTTTTTTAAGTTCAAGGGAGCAATGTACAAGCAGAGGAGTGTCTTATTATAATAAAATTATACAGAGAAAGTTAAATAAACTTTTTGTTTTAATGGGAAATCTGGTTTTGTTTTGATTTTATGAATTGCCACCCCCTGTAAAAAAGAGGTGGACACAAATTAAATCTATATTATTTTAACCACCTGGGCAATGGTAGGTGGTTCTCTGCACTGATATGTACAGTGCATTCGGAGAGTATTCACACCCCTTGAATTTTTCCACATTTTGTTACGTTACAGCCTTGTTCTAAAATTGATTAAATCGTTTTTTCCCCCCTCAACAATCAACAATCAACACACAATACCCCATAATTACAAAGCAAAAACAGGTTTTTAGAAATGTTAGCAAATGTATTAAATTATAACTTTAATTATCACATTTGCATAAGTAATCAGACCCTTTGTACTTTGTTGAAGCACCTTTGGCAGCGATCACAGCTGGCAATCACAACCCCAGTCTGCGGTCCTGAGTGCTCTGGAGCAAGTTTTCATCAAGGATCTCTGGGTACTTTGCTCTTAATCTTTCCCTCGATCCTGACTAGTCTCCCAATCCCTGCCCCTGAAAAACATCCCCACAGCATGATGCTGCCACCACCATGTTTCACCGTATGGATGGTGCCAGGTTTCCTCCAGACGGGATGCTTGGCATTCAGGCCAAGGAGTTCAATCTTGATTTCATCAGACCAGAGAATCTTGTTTCTCGTGGTCTGAGAGTCTTTAGGTGCTGTCGTGCCTTTTACAGAGGAGTGGCTTCCATTTGGCCACTAACCATAAAGGCTTGATTGGTGGAGTGCTGCAGAGATGGTTGTCCAATCTCTACAGAGGTATCTGGAGTTCTGTCAGTTACCGTCGGGTTCTGGGTCACCTCTCTGACCAAGGCCCTTCTCGTCCAATTGCTCAGTTTGACCGGGTGGCCAGCTCTAGGAAGAGTCTTGTTGGTTCCAAATTTCTTCCATTTAAGAATGATGGGGACCACTGTGTTCTTGGGGACCTTAAATGCTGCAGACATTTTTTTGGTACCCTTCCCCAGATCTGTGCCTCGACACAGTCATGCTTCAGCTCTACAGACAATTCCTTTGACCTCATGGCTTGGTTTTTGCTCTGACATGCACTGTCAACTGTGGGACCTTTTTATATAGACAGATGTGTGCCTTTCCAAATGTCCAATCAATTGAATTTACCACAGGTGGCCTCCAAGCAAGTTGTAGAAACATCTCAAGGATGATCAATGGAAACAGGATTCGCCTGAGCTCAATTTCGAGTAGCATAGCAAAGAGTCTGTAAAATAAGCTATTTCTGGTTTACATTTTTTATAAATTTGCAAAAAAATCTGAACCTGTTTTCGCCTTATGTGGTATTGTGTGTAGATTGATGAAGAAAAACATTTATTTAATCAATTTTAGAATAAGGCTAACGTAACAAAATGTGGGAAAAGTGAAGGGGTCTGAGTTCTTGCCGAATGCACTGTAGCTAATAGAACACGTTTATAAACCCGCTACAATCATGCAGTACAGTGTACAGTCAAGCAGTTACACCGGCAGGCCCTGGTGGTAATACATTAGTCAAACCAAAAGCTTACCTTCACTTGGAAGAATTCCAGTGTTGGATAGTCATAGCCAGCTAGGTAACATAGCAAACACCCGGCTCAAACAGAGGGATGCTAACTAGCTGCATTTGCTAAGTGAATGTGAAAAATGACTATATTTAGCTCTCTTTCTCTTGCTCCTCCCTTTTTGAAGAAATCAATTTGTTTAAAACTGTTCAACTATTGTCTTTCTCTCTGAGTCAACTCACCACATTTGATCAAATCACATTTTGTCACATGCGTCTAATACAACAGGTGTAGACCTTACAGTGAAATGCATACTTACAAGCCCTTAACCAACAATGCAGTTTTAAGAAAATACCCCCAAAAAGAAATTAAGAGAGAAGAATAACAAATAATTAAAGAGCAGCAGTTTAATAACAATAGCAGTGCTATATACAGGGTGTACCGGTACAGAGTCAATGTGCAGGGGCACCAGTGTCGAGGTACTTGAGGTAATATGTACATGTATTAATGTGACTATGCATAGATAATAACAGAGTAGCAGCAGTGTAGAAGAGGGGGGGATGCAAATAGTCTGGGTAACCGTTTCATTATGTTCAGGAGTCTTATGGCTTGGGGGTAGAAGCTATTTAGAAGCCTCTTGGACCTAGACTTGGCGCTCTGGTACCGCTTGCCGTGTGGTAGCAGAGAGAACAGTCTATGATTTGGGTGTCTGGAGTCTTTGACAATTTTTAGGGCCTTCCTCTGACAGCGCCTGGTATAGAGGTCCTGGATGGCAGGGAGCTTGGCCCCGGTGATGTACTGGGCCGTACGCACTACCCTCTGTAGTGCCTTGTGGTCGGAGGCCGAGCAGTTGCCATACCAGGCAGTGATGCAGCCCGTCAGGCTGCTCTCTGGTGCAGCTGTAAAACCTTTTGAGGATCTGAGGACCCACAACAAATCTTTTCAGTCTCCTGAGGGGGAATAGGTTTTGTCGTGCCCTCTTCACGACCATCTTGGTGTGCTTGGACCATGTTAGTTTGTTGGTAATGTGGAGACCAAGGATCTTGACGTTCTCAACCTGTTCCACTAAAGCCCCGTCGATGAGAATGGTGGCGTGCTCGGTCCTCCTTTTTCCCGTAGTCCACAATCTTCTTCTTTATCTTGATCACGTTGAGGGAGAGGCTGTAAAGACAACAGCCTCTCCCTCAACGTGATCAAGATAAAGAAGAGACCTGACCACACGGTCAGGTCTCTGACCTCCTCCCTATAGGCTGTCTCATTGTTGTCGGTGATCAGGCCTACCACTGTTGTGTCATCAGCAAACTTAATGATGGTGTTGGAGTGGTGCCTGGCCGTCGTGCAGTCATGAGTAAACAGGGAGGTGACTGCGTATGCACCCCTGGCGGCCTCCGTGTTGAGGATCAGCGTGGCGGATGTGTTGTTACCTACCCTTATGACCTGGGGGTGGCCCGTCAGGAAGTCCAGGATCCAGTTGCAGAGGGAGGTGTTTAGTCCCAGGGTATGCAGTGCTAGCTAGCTGTAGCTTATGCTTTTAGTTCTAGATTAGTTCTCTGATCGGGTGGACAACATGTCAGTTCATGCTGCAAGAGCTCTGATAGGTTTGAGGAAGTTTTCAGTAAGTTGTCATAATTACTGTGTAAGTCTATGGAATGGGGTAAGAACCATGACCATCCTAGGTTTTGTATTGAAGTCAATGTACCCAGAGGAGGACGAAAGCTAGCTGTCCTCTGGCTACACCATGGTGCTACCCTACAGAGTGCTGTTGAGGCTACTGTAGACCATTGCAGAAGTGTTTAACTAAATTATTTGGTGATGTGGATATATGTTGTATAGTTTTATGTAAAAAGGATAAACATTTAAAAAGTTTCAATTTTTATTAAATTCGCTGAGGAGTATGGTCCTCCTCTGAGGAGCCTCCACGACTCTATGCTACTACACGCTCAGCCATGCATTGAACATTGCAGTATTTTTTGTGAACAGTGATTGAGTTAGTGTGCCTTCAGAAAGTATTCATACCCCTTGACTTATTTAAAATGTTGTTGTGTTACAGCCTGAATTCAAAATGGATGAAATAGATTTTTTCCTCACACAATCATGCAAAATCTGCATAATGACAAAGAAAAACATGTTTTTAGAAATGTTTGCTAATATATAAAAAATGAAATACAGAAATATCTGATTTTCATAAGTATTCATACCCCTGAGTCAATACTTTGTGGAAGCACCTTGGGCAGTGATTACAGATGTGAGTCTTTCTGGGTAAGTCTAAGAGTTTTCCACATCTGGGTTGTGCAACATTTGCCCATTATTATTTTCAAGATTCTTCAAGTTTTGTCAAATTAGGTGTTGATCATTGCTAGACAACCATTTTCAGGTCTTGCCATAGATTTAAACAGATTTAAGTCAAAACTAACCAGGAACATTCACTACCTCATTTGTAAGTAACTCCAGTGTAGGTTTGGCATTGAGTTTTAAGTTATTGTCCTGCTGAAAGGTGAATTCATCTCCCAATGTCTGGTGGAAAGCAGACTGAACCAGGTTTTCCTCTAGGATTTTGCCAGTGCTTAGCTCCATTCTGTTTATTTTTAATCCTAAAAAACTTTCCAGTCCTTAACCATTAAAAGCATACCCATAACATGATGCAGCCACCACTTTGCTTGAAAATATAGAGCTATGGAGTGCTCACGTCAGCAGCCATGAAGAGCTTTGAAAGGCTAGTCCATGGCTCAAATCAACACCATCATCCCGGAAACCCTAGACCCACTCCAATTCGCATACCGCCCCTAACAGAGGACGCGATCTCAATCGTACTCCACACACTCCCCTTTCCCACCTGGACAAAAGGAACACCTATGTGAGAATGCTGTGCATTGACTACAGCTCGGCGTTCAACACCATAGTGCCCACAAAGCTTATCACTAAGCTAAGGACCCTGGGACTAAACACCTCTCTGCAACTGGATCCTGGACTTCCTGACGGGCCACCCCCAGGTGGTAAGGGTAGGCAACAACACGTGGCACTGCCACGCTGATCCTCAACACGGGGCCCCCTCCTGTACTCCTTGTTCACCCACGACCACGTGGCCAGGCGCAACTCCAACACCATCGTTAAAGTTTGCTGACGACACAACAGTGGTAGGCCTGATCACCGACAACGATTAGACCGCCTATAGGGAGGAGGTCAGAGACCTGGCAGGACCACAACCTCTCCCTCAACGTGAGCAAGACAAAAGAGATGATTGTGGACTACAGGAAAAGGAGGGCCGAACCAGCCCCTATTCACACCGATGGGGCTGTAGTGGAGCGGGTCGAGACCTTCAAGTTCCTTGGTGTCCACATCACCAACAAACTATCATGGTCCAAACACACAGAGAAAGTTGTGAAGATGGCACGATAACACCTTATCCCCCTCAGGACACTGAAAAGACTGGGTGTATTGATACACCATCCAAAGTGTAATTAATAGCTTCACCATGCTCAAAGGGATATTCAATGTCTCTTTTTTTTAAATTATTACCCATCTACCAATAGGTGCCCGTCTTTGAGGCATTGGAAAACCTCCCTGATCTTTATTGTTAAGTCTGTGTTTGAAATTCACTGCTCGATTGAGGGACCTTACAATTATCTGTATGTGTGGGGTACAGAGATGGTGTAGTCATTCAAAAATCATGTTAACCACTATTATTGCACGCAGAGTGAGATATTATGTGACTTATTTAGGCTTGCCATTACAAAGTTGTTGAATACTTATTGACTCAAGACATTTTAGCTTTTCTTTTTTTATTAATTGTAAATATTTCGAAAAACATATCTCCACTCTGACATTATGGGATATTGTTGACAAAATAGCTAAATTTAGTTCATTTTAAATTCAGGCTGTAACACAACAAAATGTGGAAAAAGTCAAGTGGTGTGAATACTTTCTGAAGGCACTGTATATTATTAGCCTAAAGTATGACTCCAATCTACTCAGCCTACTATTCCTACTATGGTATCTTACATAAGTCTGCGAATGCAATGAAAGATGCATGGAATGCTTTATTATAAAGGTGCATTTTAATGGTGAAAATTTGCTTCCCCAAACTTAAATCATGGACAGGGGAAGAGAGACCCAACTCAACTCAAACTAAACTGTTTATTGTCCAGCAGAATACATGTCCGACGCCAAACCCCTACAACTGAAAAGATAAGAGCATATCACCGCTTTAAAAACAGAGCTGAGAGCTCTCCATACAGACTGGTTCCCATATATTCTATAAATATCCAATGTTTTTTTTGTCTACCCTTCCCCAAACCCATGATCATTTATATCAATAATTTAATTAAATGTTATATTTTTTGACACATTATTGCAGTTTTACCATCTCACTAACAGGGGGTGCTGCAGCCCTTCCAGCACCCATACTTCGCATGTCTATGCCTGTATGCACATGCATCTTCACACACACAAATAAACAGTCTTGCACATCAGATATAAGCCCTTTGTGACTATTCCTTCACATTGTATAGTAAACAATCAAAGATCAGACAGATAGACATACCAAAGTGATCTGCATGTATTATCCAGCTCATCATTGACACCATTTGGCCAAGAGGTAAAAGAACAGCTGTATCTGAGGGGTTTGTTATAATATTTCCAGTATCCGACAGGAAATTAATGAGAAGATTAATGTACATTTTCACAATTCTCAAGATGCTCACAGATATGCTGACTTGCAGGGCAGCTAGCTACGTATACTAGTGGCTACTCTGTGATGCCACAGACCAGTGCAGTATCAAACCGATTGAGTGGTGTCTCTTTAAAGGGGTCTGAATACTTTCCGAATGCACATCATGGTCTTGCAGATTGATGATTAGTGTATGGAGGACAGGACCTTGCAATTTATTTGATTGGGGAATACTGCTCAGCTATGGTACTGGTGTTATTTAAATCTGGACTAAGAATAAGAATTGACAGGCTACTGCAAGCCATGTAAAGTCAATGCCGCTACTACAGAACTTGGTCACCTTTGTTACATCATGATTCACGGAGGAACCTTATTCCTGCATTGCCCAAAGTAGCCATATAATCTGTAGAAGAGTCATTACAAGCAGACGAGGAAATATCAAATATATGTGTTAGAACTTCTGTTCCCACCCTACATTTTATACTTGACAATATATTAGTCTTATAATAAAACCTACGTTTTTCAGATTTTCAGTTGATAAAAATGTTGTAGTTGTTGAAAGACTTATTAAACTACAGTATCCATAGACGTGTCTCTGAATTTGTACGTCATCAATTTGCCTACAACGAAAACGAGTACCTCTGCAGTGGTTAACTGGGAAGTGGTGTCCTTTTAATTTACAACACTAAATATTACGATTATTATATTTTACTGGCGTGAAAATCACTTAACAGGGGGTAAGTTACCTGAATTACTATATGTTTTCATATGAGATATGATATAGCTTTAGAGGACTTGCGACTAAAAACTGAACAAATTTCATCCGGCCTAGTTTGGACGTTGCGCCATATTGAATGTAAGTTAACTGCTAGCTAAGGATGTAGCTAACTAGCTATCATTTTCTCCTGCTGGTCATTTAGCATAACTCTTGTGTATGCTACTAACTACGATTGTTGATGTGACATAGGTATTTTCATAGATAATGTCCTTATTTCGTACACTTCCAATGTCAACTACCATTTTTTTTAAACTAGCTACAGTAACGTTAGCCACACACATTTGCACGGTCGGTAGCGCGAGTTAACTAGTAGGTAAGCTTCTTACAGTTAACATGTTCTAGTTATCTAGCTAATTGCTCTGTTACGATTTAGAAAATTGTCTTTTGAGTGTAGTTAGCGACCTATAATATGTTTGTGCTGCTAAACTATCAAGTTCAGGCCGTTTTCACATGACTGAATTCAATCGACCCCTCAAACTCAACTCAGGACCTCAAAGTCAAGTCCACTGTATTTTTTTCATTGTTCCAATCTAATCATGGACTGAGTTAGACCTGGGACACCATGTGGGTGCAATACATTATCAAGTAGAACAGAAAATCAGCAAGCTCCGGGGACCTCGTAGGGTAAGAGTTGCAATAGGCTCAAATCTATGTCTGTGTTGAATGTCTTTACCCATTAGTCTCCCGAGATGAGCAGTTCAGAGGAAGTGTCATGGATCTCCTGGTTCTGTGGACTGAGGGGAAACGAGTTTTTCTGTGAGGTCAGTATCTAACAGCACCCAGAGCGATATTGTCACTCATTGACCAAAAAGTTAATGTCAGCTAAGACATGGGTGGCCAACCCTTATCCTGTGTGTGCAAAAACCTGATTCGGCTAACCAAGGTCCTGATGGGCAGGTGGTGAGTTGAGGAGGGCTGGAACAAAATCGTATTATTCACAGCCACCTCTTACTACACAAACTCGTTCAAGAAGGAATAGGTAGGTCTGATATTTCTCTAATTTCTGTCACCCCTTCTGTCCTCTCCTCCATTGACAGGTGGATGAGGACTACATCCAGGACAAGTTCAACCTGACTGGGCTCAATGAGCAGGTTCCCCACTACCGCCAGGCTCTGGACATGATCCTGGACCTAGAACCAGGTCAGACCAACTCCAGAAGCATCTCTACTGCGCTCGGAAGTACAGAACATTCCACACAATCTAGATCGGAATACCAATGTTATGGTTGCATCTAGGGTTGTGGCGGTCACAAAAATTGTCAGCTGGTGATTGTCAAGCAAATAACTGGTTGGTCTCACGGTAATTGACCGTTAATTAACTAAAACATATTTAGCAACTCCTGGCTTCCCAACAAGCCACTGATGCAGGCCTTTGGAACATCTACATTTTAAAGAGTCTTATATAGCATACACCTTCACAATAAATCTATTATTTATTTTAGACAGGTCTAAAGACTCATGATATGAAGAAAATGTAGTCTATTTCAAAAGAACAGAATAGCATACTGAGTTGGCTGTAGCCCACAGCCCAAATGGCTGTGGGCTACACTAGTTCATTTAGCAGACAAACTTGCTTATAATTCCGTGGCGTTATTTTATAGTATCAAAAATAAAATAAAAATGTACTTTAGTATATTTAGTAAATATTTTATTTCATCAAGAAGAGACTAATAAGAAGAGACTTGCTTGGACCAAGGAACATGAGCAATGGACATTAAACTGGTAGAAATCTGTTCTTTGGTCTGATGAGTCCAAATTTGAGATTTTTGGTTACAACCACCGTGTCTTTGTGAGATGAAGAGTTGGTGAACGGATGATCTCTGCATGTGTGGTTCCCACCGTGAACCATGGAGGAGGAGATGTGGGGCTGCTTTGCTGGTGACACTGTCAGTGATTTATTTAGAATTCAATGCACACTTAACCAGCATGGCTACCACAGCATTCTGCAGTGATACGCCATCCCATCTGGTTTGGGCTTAGTGGGACTATCATTTGTTTTTCATCAGGACAATGACCCAACACATCTCCATGCTGTGTAAGGGCTATTTGACCAAGAAGGAGAGTGATGGAGTGCTGCATCAGATGACCTGGCCTCCACAATCCCCCAACCTCAACCCAATTGAGATGGTTTGGGATGAGGTGGACTGCAGAGTAAAGTCAAGGCAGAGGGTGGCTACTTTGAAGAATCTAAAATATATTTTGATTTGTTTAACACTTTCTTGGTTACTACATGATTCAATTTGTGTTATTTCATAGTTGATGTCTTCACTATTATTCTACAGTGTAGAAAATAGTAAAAAATTATGAAAAACCCTTGAATGAGTAGGTGTGTCCAAACTTTTACTGGAACCGTAGGTACTCCTATATGATTAATTTAGTTATTTATGTAACTTTAGTTGTTCTACAATATACAGTGCCTTCGGAAATTATTCAGACCCATTTACTTTTTACACATTTTGTTAGGTTACAGCCTTTATTCTAGAATTGATTAAATTGTTTTTTTTCCTCCATTGCAATCTACACACATTACCCCATAATGACAAAGCAATAACAGGTTTTTAGAAATGTTTGCTAATTTATAAAAACAAACTGAAATAACGTTTACTCAGTACTTTGTTGAAGCACCTTTGGCAGCAATTACAGCCTTGAGTCTTCTTGAGAGTGACGCTACAAGCTTGGTACGCCTGTTGGATGGGGAGTGTCGCTGCCCAGCTATTTCCAGGTTTATCCAGAGATGTTCGATGTAGGTTCAAATCTGGGCTCTGGCTTGACCACTCAAGGACATTCAGAGACTTGTCCCGAAGCCACTCCTGCGTTGTCTTGGCTGTGTGCTTAGGGTCGTTGTCCTGTTGGAAGTTGAACTTTGGCCCCAGTTTGAATTCTTGAGAGCTCTGGAGCAGGTTTTCATCAATGATCTCTCTGTACTTTGCTCCATTCTTCTTTCCCTCAATCCCAGTCCCTGCCGCTGAAAAACATCCCCACAGCATGATGCTGCCACCACCATGCTTCACCGTAGGGATGGTGCCAGGTTTCCTCCAGACGTGACTCTTGGCATTCACGCCATGGAGTTCAATCTTGGTTTCATCGGACTAGAGAATCTTGTTTCTCATGGTCTGAGAGTCTTTTAGGTGTCTTTTGGCAAAATCCAAGTGGGCTGTCATGTACCTTTTTACTGAGGAGTGGCTTCCGTCTGGCCACTCTACATTAAAGGCCTGATTGGTGGAGTGCTGCTGAGATGGTTGTCCTTCTGGAAGGTTCTCCCATCTCTACAGAGAAATCTGGAGTTCTGTCAGTTACCATCGGGTTCTGGGTCACCTCTCTGACCAAGACCCTTCTTGCCCAATTGCACAGTTTGGCCGGGCGGCCAGCTCTAGGAATAGTCTTGGTGGTTCCAAACTTCTTCCATTTTAAGAATGATGGAGGCCACTGTGTTCTTGGGCATCTTCAATGCTGCAGACATTTTTTGGTACCCTTCCCCAGATCTGTTCCTCAGCACAATCCTGTCTCGGCGCTCTACATACAATTCCTTTGACCTCTTGGCTTGGTTTTGTGAGACCTTACATAGACAGGTATGTCCCTTTCCAAATCATGTCCAATCAATTGAATTTTCCACAGGTGGACTTCAATCAAGTTGTAGAAAGATCTCAAGAATGATCAATGGAAACAAGATGCACCTGAGCTCAATTTCAAGTCTCATAGCAAAGGGTCTGAATATTTATGTAAATAAGGTATTTCTATTTTTTTATTGTCAATAAATTTGCAAAAATGTCAACCTGTTTATGGCCTCGTCGATATGGGGTATTGTCCATTTTAGATTAAGGTGGTAATGTAACAACATGTGGAAAAAGGCAAGGGGTTTGAATACTTTCCGAAGGCACTGTATATTTAGATTTTTAATACATTGTAAGGCTGCATGATGTGACTAATGATGATTTCGAGAGAAAAAAAGTTGCTTGAAATGCATGAGCTCTGCTTTATACACACTTCATTAGTCTCTCATTCACAATTTGACGAGCACTTGAGAATGCCTCGAATTTTAACTGCGGCATCCCCTTTGGCCGCAATGCACCCTAAAAAAAATCCATTCCTTTTGCGGCCAGTGGCCGTTTTGCCCTCCTCCCATCACGTGATCGGGTCTTTCTCACAGGCTACAGGTGAAGACAGACACATCAGGGACGCAACTGTGCGCGTCCTTATCCATTTCCGAGGTGCATATTGAAGATATTGGAAGAACTGTCCACATTTACTTTTCGTCAGCCAACAAGATGAGTAGGCTTAACTAACAGCAAAAGTACTAGCCTATGTCAATCTACTATCCCCCATAGTATAAAAGTTGACCTATTCTGTGCGAGGAAATAAATATTCTTAACATAGTCCGGGACAGTTGTGGGATGCGATAGATCCCAAATTAATACAACTAGCATTAAAAAAAAAAAAAAATTAAGCAATGTGGATGACGCAACAGATCAGAACGTTTTAGCATAAAATGTTGATCAACTATTAGGCTATTTCTTCACATTATAAGCGCAGCAATGTGCACGTGGTAGTAGGCTATAGGCACGAATGTTCCATTAGCGGAAAACACCATTATCAAAAGTGACCTCAAATGTGATTATGCATGTAATGTTTTAATTATAAATGCATTTTTATGTTAAATTATCTTCCCCAAACTTGAAATTCACTCACTGCTTATGTATGCCAGTTAGGCTCTATACCCCTTGTAAAGCGGATTCATGTGCTTCATTTTAAGAAGTTATTTGGCCAGTTTTAGTTGTGATACAAACCTTATCAAAACATATAGGCCTATGGGTTAGGCTGTGACTGATTCGAAAAAGTCACCCAAAAAAAGGCAGTAATTTTGCTGGGCATCATTCACAAGTGATAGGCTAATATTGTCACCCATCAGACTATTCTTGATTTAATCTTGTCTTTAAATGTACTAAATATGTGTGAAATTTGTTTTGATTTAGAATGGACCATTATCATGCACCTGTCTCTAAAGCCTTACAGAGTACAGACAAGTTTGTTATTAAGGCACATTTAAGTTCACATGTTCAAGAAGGGATTTCTGCAGAAAAAAACATTAAGTTTAAATGCCTCTCCTGTGAAGTAGTGACGTGTGTCATATGCCCAGCTTTCTGTAATGGGTCACAGTTATGTACATGTGCACAATTCTGCTTTTGTGACTAATCTTTAAATCAAATCAACATATGAAGAGCCTCTTCCCCTCTCGCTTATAATCTGTTCCCTCCTCTCTCTCTCTGTTTTACAGATGAGGAGCTGGAGGACAACCCTAACCAGAGTGACCTCATAGAGCAGGCAGCAGAGATGCTCTACGGGCTGATCCATGCACGATACATCCTCACCAACAGGGGCATCGCTCAGATGGTACAGCAACTACCCTTTTCTGTTTCCAATCTTTGTTGAAATGTCAAACGTATGCAGCATGTCAATTATATGCAGCATTTCTCTGGACACGTTTTTCACGTTCTCAATTGATCTCCATCTCTCTTTCTCAGTTGGAGAAGTATCAGCAGGGGGACTTTGGCTACTGCCCCCGGGTCTATTGTGAGAACCAGCCCATGCTTCCCATTGGTGAGTGTGTGTTGGTCTTGTTTGAACCATTACTACTCAGTTGACACCGTGTGGTTGTTTTTGATCCACCTCAGAGCACTATTTGCATCATGGCTTTGCATGTTCATAGGTCATCCAGCCACATTGCAGCATTCATAACCCAAACTATGTAAAGCAGATCCTCTATACAGTACAGTGTCTCTGAATCCTCTGACAACCATGTCAGATCCAATCTAATTTCCATGAGACACCTGGATGAATACGATAGTGTGCCCGAGCATTTCGTAATAACTTCAGACCAGTAATGTGTCTAAATTCTACCCCCTCTCCGTCCCCCTATCCCTCCCTAGGTCTGTCGGACATTCCAGGCGAGGCTATGGTGAAGCTGTACTGCCCTAAGTGTATGGACGTGTACACTCCTAAGTCCTCCCGGCACCACCACACGGACGGGGCCTACTTCGGCACTGGATTCCCCCACATGCTCTTTATGGTGCATCCCGAGTACAGGCCCAAGAGGCCCGCCAACCAGTTTGTGCCTAGGTCAGTACAACTGTCACCCTACAATAGGGGTGTGCATTTGAGTCATGCCAACAAAATGCACTGCTATGCAAAAGGGTCCTAGATCAATTTCTACTCATTGATAACAGATAACTTTCTAAGAAATTCCAAGTACATACCAGAGGAAAGGGTCATGTAAAATAAATGTTACCATAATGATAATCTCTTTTATAGACCCCTATCACACTCTCATCAAGATGTAATGAATTCTCATGTCCTCACAACAGGCTCTATGGATTCAAGATCCACCCCATGGCTTACCAGCTCCAGCTGCAAGCAGCCTCCAGCTTCAAGAGCCCTGTCAAAGCCATCCGCTAAAGCCCAGAGCGAGAGTGGGAGAAAGAGAAAGGGATGATTGAGGAGACGGGTCATCTGCACAAAGCTCCATACAGATGCCTCCTCTCTGTCCTGCAGTCGTTATTATTTAGTTTAGATTAGGATGATTGAGAACAATGTGTAAAGACAAAAACGCCCAGCTTCGATCCCAAACCCTTACACACACATACGCATTTAGGATTCCATGCATCTACGTTACCAAACTCATCAGTGTCGAAACATTAAAGGGGCAGGGGAAGAAAGTCCATGGATGTTATTGGATTTGACGCTGCTGTTTCTTAGTGATATTACCACATGTTGCCGCTATGAACTCGCTCCATGTTGAGTTGTTTTCGGGTCCTGTCTTTGGCACAGTTTGGTCAAGGGTCATGGTAGACCATCACCACTGGTTGAATAACAATTCCCCTGCTACCCCCCATAGCCATGTACACTGTGGCTGGCACTCAGAGATCGCTTGGTTGATGATAAGGAAAAAGTCTGTCTCTAAGGGTGTTGTCATTTCACCTCTTCTGTAAACCATTGTTTTACCAAGGCACTCGTGCAGGCTTGTAATCACTCTTTTATTGTGTGATACTCAGAGGCCAGTGTGTCAAGGCGGTCATTCACAATACAAGTGTTCTGTCAAATTTGCCTTAAACTTTGAGAAACTGCACAGGTGCTGTGGTTTACAGGAAGTGCACCTCTAGGACATAGTATAGCTGTGATTTTTTTTTTAACACGCTAGATGTAGGATAGACACGAATAAACCTGAAATGAATGAAATGTTCTAGAATGACCGGGAAAATACATAACAACCCACCTGCTGTCTCTGTGTCACCCAAAACAACAGACCTGTTTGTGCGGCACAGTGAGAATGTCAGCTCTGTCACATGTTGCTGGGTTAGTATCACTGGAACAGTACACATCTCCACAACTGCACTGATTTAACTGGTGTCCCTCCACACATTATAGTAGTATTATTTATGTAAAACCTAGCGACAGAAAATCCGTTTTTATTTTGTGATGCAGTTGGGGTTTCAGCGCCCTACTACAGGTGTACTTTTGATTCCTTGTTTGCAAAAAGTAGAACTCTTGATATGTTTTGATCCAGAACAATAAGGATGATTTCTTAAGATTATAATTAATGTATGTCTGTGTTTTTTTGCAACTGTGGAAGAGTGACCAGGATTCAGAATTCTCAATAAATGTTTTCTTTTCATACAATTGTTGATTGGTTTATGTATAAATTAGATTGAGTTATTTCTCCATAGTCACCATGACTTAATTAAAAAAAAAAAAAAATCCCTTGAACGTATGGGACTACTGTATGTCCCTCTGAATCTTTTGAGAGACACCACTCACCACTCAATAGGTTTGATACTGCACTGTTCCGTTGCCTCACTGTGGCCAGTAGTATACATAGCTGCCCTGCAAGTCAGCAGTTCTGTGGGCATCATGAGAATTGAGAAAAAGTACATTCTCATACACCGATACGGGAAATATTGTAGCAAACCACACAGATACAGCTGTACTTCTGCCTCTTGGCCAAATAGTGTCAATGATGAGCTGGAGAATAGGTGTATACCATTTTGGAATGTCTGTCTGATCTGTGAAGAAGAGTGATGGAGTGCTGCATCAGATGACCTGGCCTCCACAATCACCCGACCTCAACCCAATTGAGATGAGTTGGACCGCAGAGTGAAGGAAAAGCACCCAAAAAGTGCTTAGCATATGTGGGAACTCCTTCAAGACTGTTGGAAAAGCATTCCAGGTGAAGCTGGTTGAGAGAATGTCAAGAGTGTGCAAAGCTGTCATCAAGGAAAAGGGTGGCTACTTTGACTGGTACTGTACGTCAGAATATCATTGTAGAAAGGGATTTCTGTAAGGCTATTTTCTTGCCTGCCAAAATCCCACTACCCCATTCTATCTTGGGACTGCAAGGCCTGGCACACTTCAGAATCATTTTGGTAGCTCATGTTGACCAGTAGTGTATGCCACAGAAAGTATTTGATTCTAGCCACAAAAATAAGGAAATTAGAAGGGGGGGGGGGGGGGGGATTTCGGTAAGACTATTTTCTTGCCTACCGAAATCCCCCCCTCCTTTAATCTTGGGACTGCAAGGCCTGGCACACTTCAGAATCATTTTTGGTGACCTATCATGCCTTCTAATGTGTGCCATAGGATGTATTAGACTCTAGTCACAAAAGGAAGTGATTATTTCAGAAATAATAGTTTTCAGAGCCCTCTACTGTTCTCTCTATCCATCCCTCAATCCCCCATCCCATCGTGCTTTTCACTGTAATGGCTTTTTTTTAACACTTTTTTCTGTTTTCGTTTTTAAGAATGTAGGTACATTAGTAATAGTAACAATAATAAATCAAAAATTTGTACTCTGGGTGAAAAAGTAAGTAAGAAAGTCAAATATGTAAGTCAACATGAGTGCATATCCATAATCACAGTAAACTGTTATAATAATAGAAGAAGAAAAATAACAATAAATGTATAATAATATAATAAACAAAACTATGACTGTATTTGTATTTTGTATTTATTATGGATCCCCATTAGCTGCTGCCTAAGCAGCAGGTACTCTTCCTGGGGTCCAGCAAAATTAAGGCAGTTTATACAATTTAAAAACATTACAGTACATTCACAGATTGCACAACACATTGTGTGCCCTCAGGCCCCTACTCCACCACTACCACATCTACAGCACTAAATCCATGTGTATGTATAGTGCGTATGTTATCGTGTGTGTGTGTGTGTGTGTATGCATGTGTCTGTGCCAATGTTTGTGTTGCTTCACAGTCTCCGCTGTTCCATAGGTGTTTTTTTAATCTGTTTTTTAAATCTAATTTTACTGCTTGCGTCAGTTACTTGATGTGGAGTAGAGTTCCATGTAGTCATGGCTCTATGTACTGTGTGCCTCCCATAGTCTGTTCTGGACTTGGGGATTGTGAAGAGACCTCTTGTGGCATGTCTTGTGGGGTACGCATGGGTGTCCGAGCTATGTGCCAGTAGTTTAGACAGACAACTCGGTGCATTCAACATGTCAATACCTCTCATAAATAATAGTAGTGATGAAGTCAGTCTCTCCTCCACTTTCAGCCAGGAGAGATTGACATGCATATTATTAATAAACAGCTACCCAGGGGGATTCCTGATTCTAACTGGATTATATTTGAGAGGCTTCCATTAAAGAACACCCTCTGTGTTCTGTTAGACAAGTAACTCTTTACCCACATTATAGCAGGGGGTGTAAAGCCATAACACATACGTTTTTCCAGCAGCAGACTATGATCGATAATGTCAAAAGCTGCACTGAAGTCTAACAAGACAGCCCCCACAATCATTTTGTCATCAATTTCTCTCAGCCAATCATCAGTCATTTGTGTAAGTGCTGTGCTTGTTGAAATTCTGTTGTCAATTTGTTTACTTTGAAATAGCATTGTCTGGTCAAACACCATTTTTTCCAGAAGTTTACTAAAGGTTGGTAACAAGCTGATTGGTCAGCTATTTGAGCCAGTAAAGGGGGCTTTACTATTCTTGGGTAGCGGAATGACTTTAGCTTCCCTCCAGGCCTGAGGGCACACACTTTCTAGTAGGCTTAAATTGAAGATGTGGCAAATAGGAGTGGCAATATCGTCTGCTATTATCCTCAGTAATTTTCCATCCAAATTGTCAGACCCCGGTGGCTTGTCATTGTTGATAGACGACAACAATTCTTTCACCTCTTCCACACTGACTTTACGGAATTCATAAAGTACAATTCTTGTCTTTCATAATTTGGTCCAATATACTTGGATGTGTAGTGTCAGCATTTGTTGCTGGCATGTCATCCCTAAGTTTTCTTATCTTGCCAATGAAAAAGTAATTAAAGTAGTTTGCACTGAATGTGCCTCCATGAAGAATCCCCACCCCAATAGGTCTCTTCACCCTCAAGAGGACACCCCCAGCACCACCATCCCCATCAACCTCCCCCACCCTCAACCACAAAACACAATAATGATAATAATAATAATAAAAATTCAAATAACAAAATATATATACCAAGATATATATATATATACACATAGACACACGTACAGTACATATACATAAACATATTCACAGGACACTCAACTTATCTCTTATCTCTTTTCCTACATCAGATATGCAGGTGACATTTCCACCTGGATGACAGCACATAATCAGCAAGACGGAGATGCTCTTCATCAGAGGGAATGCCTGCCCATTCTCAGATGTTAGATAATCCCAGATGATCACATGTCATTTACATTCCAGCCCTTGTCAGCTCCAGATTTGACTACTTCAACTCACACCCTGCTGGAATCCCTGCATTCTCAGATTCCCCTCTGTTATTAATCTCTATATTGTAATCAATAAAGTGTTTCAAAATGCTGTATTTTTATTAACATATACAGTGGGGAGAACAAGTATTTGATACACTGCCGATTTTGCAGGTTTTCCTACTTACAAAGCATGTAGAGGTCTGTAATTTTTATCATAGGTACACTTCAACTGTGAGAGACGGAATCTAAAACAAAAATCCAGAAAATCACATTGTATGATTTTTAAGTAATTCATTTTACTAGGTTAGACTTGAGTTCCAGGCGACGGTATCACCTGGAAATCTTTCCATAAAAATTTGACTAAAATGTTCAGTTTTCCAATATTTGTTTATGCTATTTATTGTTTCTTTATATTTGATTTATTATCATTTAATCTCTTATTATGCAAAGATCGACATTTGTATTTCTTATTTAATGTTTGTTAACAAACTTAACTTTCTGTGATGTTTTTGTGTTATTATGTGATAATAGTTGTGTATTATTATTTTCTTAAAACAATACAAAATGTTTCTGAAATAAAAGTGTATGTTTCTTTATACTCAAATGTTGCTTTCTGTGGCACACACTACTGGTCAACATGAGCTACCAAAATTATTCTGAAATGTGCCAGGCCTTGCAGTCCCAAGATAGAAGGGGGGATTTCAGCAGGCAAGAAAATTGCTTTGCCGAAATCCCTTTCTCCAATGATACTCTGACATACAGTACCAGTCAAAGTAGCCACCCTTTTCCTTGATGACAGCTTTGCACACTATTGGCATTCTCTCAACCAGCTTTATCTGGAATGCTTTTCCAACAGTCTTGAAGGAGTTCCCACATATGCTGAGCACTTGTTGGCTGCTTTTCCTTCACCCTGCAGTCCAACTCATTCCAAACCATCTCAATTGGGTTGAGGTCGGGTGAGTGTGGAGGCCAGGTCATCTGATGCAGCACTCCATCACTGGGTTGAGGTGTGTTGGGTCATTGTTCTGTTGAAAAACAAATGATAGTCCCACTAGCGCAAACCAGATGGGATGGCGTATCGCTGCAGAATGCTGTGGCAGCCATGCTGGTTAAGTGTGCCTTGAATTCTAAATAAATCACAGACAGTGTCACCAGCAAAGCACCCCCACATCATCACACTTCCTCCTCCATGCTTCGTGGTGGGAACCTCACATGCGGAGATCATCCGTTCACCTACTCTGCGTCTCACAAAGACACAGCGGTTGGAACCAAACATCTTAAATCTTAAAAGGACAGATTTCCACCGGTCTAATGTCCATGGGTTGTGTTTCTTGGCCCAAGCAAGTTTCTTATTATTATTAGTGTCCTTTTAGTAATGGTTTCTTTGCAGCAATTCGACCATGATCACGCAGTCTCCGCTGAACAGTTGATGTTGCGATGTGAACTCTGTGAAGCATTTATTTCTCGGCTTTATTTCATGTGTTCCCTCAGTCGGGTGAACACGACATCCAACTTCTCACAGTGCTCATCGAAACCCTTTGAAAAAACAATAATATAATCTAGATACACTAGCAGAGTCAAGGGCCAGGTCTTCCAAGCACCACCTTCATGAGGCGCTGGAATGTGGCCGGTGCATTGCATTACCCGAAGGGCATACGGGTCCACTTGAACCGACCAAAGGGAGTGGTCACAGCAGTCTTCATTTGATCCTCCTCACTCACCGCAACCTGGAAGTATCCAACGTCGAGAAGATGCAGGAGTTGCCCAAAGCATCTAGGAACTCCTCCACATGGGGAAGGGGGTAAGCATCCTTGTAGGTGACCTGATTCAACCTCCTATAATCGCAACACAAGAGTACACGACCATCCTTCTGGATGAAGATGACTGCTGGCGAAGCCCACGGACTGCAACTTCCCTTCAGTGTTCCTTGTGACACGAAGTTGTACACATGTTGTTTGACCTTCTGGAGAACTTGAGGTGAGATCCATCTATGTCGTTGCTTAATTGGCTCCGTAAATCTCCTGTTGGTATACAATGCATCACCACTGTTGCGTGGCCATAGTCATTTTCAGTCTTGGAGAATACATTCTTGTGCTCTTCCAACAACGCCCTCCAGGTTCGCTCCAATTGACACAGGTAAGACGTTAGGCTTTACCTTGGTTACGCCAGTTTCAACCTTGTTCAGCACCTGGATGTGCAGGGCATTATCTTCCACCTCAATGGTAATTGGCTCTTTCAGATGAACCTCCAGGGGTTTGCAAATTTCAGCCAGTCTAATCTGGGGCAGCAGCCTAACAGTCTTGTCTGTAGCATTGAGCAGTCTCACATGCACCCTGCCCTCATGGGTGTGGGTAAGAACATTGGCCATCAGGGCTACATTTGGCAGGTTCACCCCAGCCATCTTCTTTACCAAAACCTGCCACTTCTGCGTCGCAGGAACTCTGTATCGCCCATCAACGATCTTCTCACTGTACGGAGGGATTGTGACTTTCCGTCTTTCCGCCACCTTTATAAAGCCAATCCTACCTGTTGGAGCAACATAACTGGTCTGCCTCTCAATTTTCGCCATGATGGCCTTCAGCATTGCTTTCTCTCGAGCCAGTTGATGGCGATCTAATTTTGTCACCCCTTCCTGGTAAGAGACAAGGAGTCCTTGAAGGTCGCTGAGGACATTCATTCCCACGATGCCGGGTACCCCTTGTGTTTCTTCTCTCTCAGATGGAGGATCCTTCAAGATGAAGACACACTTCCCATGGAGGGTTCTTCCCATGCACTTGATGTCTGTCTCCAGACAGCCAATAACAGGAATCTCCAGCCCGTTGGCGGCAGGGAGACGCACTCACTTTGCACACAAAAGTTCTGGTTCACCATCCCTAACGTGCTTCTTAAAGTGTGTCTCAGTAATGGGGGTGACCTCTGACCCCGTATCAAGTAAACACCTCGTCTTGACTCCAGCGATTGCCACGTCAACTATCAGACAGCTACCAAAAGCTTTAGAAGTCTGACTAGCCTGGGTTTCTTTCAAAGAGTTCTAAACAGCTGACTGACTACTGATGGTTGATGGGCTTCTCTCATCCTGGTCATCAGTGTCTGTTAGTTGGCCCAACATGGCATGGTACTCCCAGTAGTCTCTGCCTGAACCCCCACCGAGATATATCTACCATCATTGTCTTTCAGTGGAGGCCTGGGGTTTCTCCTGCGTGGGACCTGATCATCTTGAGGGGTTCGGCCTCTCTTGGTCTGGCAAACTTCCTGAACCAGATCTTCCTGACGAGCAGCTATCTTCTGAATTGCTTCTTGGAGGCTTTCTATGGTTATAGAAGATGACTGCGTTACTGGCGCTACTGCCGCAGCTGCACTCACTGTGCCTCGTGTTTTGTTGCTGTTCAATGCCGGGGTTAGAGCGTGGTTCTCCTCCACCTCTGACCAAGTGATGGCAGCATTCATCACATCAATGAAGGACATTTTCTCGTTCAGGAATGTCTTTTTCATCTCCCGATGCAAGGCGTCATCCCGGAATCCCAACACCAGCTGTTCTTTGAGTATTTCTTCAGTTTGAGATATTTTTTTCTCACTCTAACTTTGTTTGCAGGTCATATGCATAAGCCCGAATGGTTTCGCCAGCTTCTTATGTCTTCCCATAGAACTCCTATCCCCATACGTATCCAGAAGCAGTGTAGAAATGCTGGCAACATCATCCTCTTCATCATCATCTAACATCAGCTTCACAATTGCACTGGCCTCTCCTTTCAGGTGCTGTTTGATTAGCTCAGCCCAATCACTCACCGGCACACGTGAAACCGGACTGGTCAACTTTACTAGAGCAATCCATTCCTAAACAGCCCACTGAGGTCAGGTAGCTTTCGTTCTCAAGGAATGTACACAGTTGATGCAGAAACCTTCTTTTGCTGCTCGATTACAGCATGTGCCAGCGACATAGCTTCTCGCTGATCCTCACGGGTCTGCTGCAGTGCTCCACATTGCTGTTGCAATCTCTCTGTCAACTTTTTAAAAATCTTCCATCTCTAACCTAGCCTCAGACCCCTCTTCCATTTTTCAACAAGGAATAACAGTTTGATTTATATTTTCGTGACGACAAATGTAACAGGTAGGAAATACCTGTTTTTGTAGGGTTTTTCTCAGATCAGCCTTGGAAGGTTGAACATCAAACAGAGCTGTGTCCCTGTTGCCCAACACATTTAACCTCACAACAGTACTTACTAGTAATGGCACCTTTCCTAATAGTATAGGACGAAAATAATAACTCTCAGACTATGTGCTTAATCCTCCTGTTGTGTTAGTTTCATGTTAATTAATTCTGTGTTTCCGGTCCAAAATGACCGCCCCATTATAGCTGATTATAAATACATAATAATACATATATTATCACCTACTGTTGTGTTAGATCTTTTTATCAACTTAAGTTCTTATGAACATTACAAGTTTTGAATTTCTATTTGCTATTTATGCCTGTAGGCCTCATTGACCTGAGCTCATACTTGTTTTTGAGTTTAAAAAAAGCATAATGTATGTATTATTTTGACTATAACAAATACTCAGATTAAACATATTGTGCTATTATCACAGCCTACTTTGTGTCAGAGTTTAACAAGGACATTTGTTTTGAAACCATAATAGTGGCACAAAATAACATCTGTTGTGTTCCCGGTCAAAACTGGCCGGTATGATTTTATTTGTAAAGAAAGGACATAGGCCCAAAACTACACATGAAAAATTTACCATATTACAAAATTAATGTCTGAACACATTTAAGAACAGTAACAATAACAGTATTACTAACAATAACAAAAACATTAAAATGTTCACCATCTGTCAATCAATGGTGGTTACATTTTGTGTGTTCTCATGTACATGTTGGACAATACGTGGTGGTTGTTGCGTGTGCCTTGCAAATATATGCACTGCAATTATGGAAGATAATGCTCGTTTTGACATCACTTGGTGCACACAGATTGCACCTCTTCCTTTTGTCTCTTCTTTCTCTGGCGGCCGTAGATC
This sequence comes from Salvelinus namaycush, assembly GCF_016432855.1. Taxonomy (NCBI): domain Eukaryota; kingdom Metazoa; phylum Chordata; class Actinopteri; order Salmoniformes; family Salmonidae; genus Salvelinus; species Salvelinus namaycush. The sequence continues at coordinate 4,454,912 of NC_052338.1, read as the reverse complement.
TAGCTTCTGGACTTGTTTATGTGCTGCTGTGCGGTTTGTTGCTAACGTTACTTTGCTACCTGCCAACTTTACGGTTTTTACTTTTTAATTACCGTTTTATATTTTTAAATGTTTCCCTCGCTCAACTTTTTCATTCAACTTTTTCACCCCGGACGCTTTATCTGGACATGGTACTACATGACCTCCACCAACCGAAGCTAAGTAGTAACATTAACATTATGCCTTCTGATTGCAATCGTTGTACTCATAATATACAGGAGAACGATCGCCTTATGGTGAGGATAGCCCTGCTGCAAGCCCAGCTTCAGAAGCAAGCCGACAAACTTTCAACCGGTTCTCCCCATTAAGCAACGAGTCGGAGTCAGAGGCCGAGGCTTCTCTGGTCTCTCCTCCACCCGTTACGGGGTCTGAGACGCTGAAGCCTCCCACCATTAGCGCTGACAAATTGAAAACTCTAGTCATTGGGGACTCCATTCCCCGCAGTATTAGACTTAAAAATAATCATCTAGTGATCATACACTGTGTCACGTAAGCAAAAAGCAGAGAGGGTAACCATTTATCCCAGTCTTTACCAGTGTCAGCCACAAACTTCCTCAGCATGTTCTTGAGCGTTTGATTGAATCTCTCTACGAGCCCATCCGTTTGGGGATGGTAGGGAGTGGTCCTCAAGCCTTTAACCTGTCTTGTGACTCCTCTCTTTGGTTGGAAAATCGCTGTATGCTTTCTGTGACTAGTTGCTGACCTAACATAATGATATGTCCTGCTTTCTCCGAAAAGCTTTTTTGAAATCGGACACTGTGGTTGGATTAACGAGAATTTTTTCTTTAAAATGGTGTCCAATACTTGTATGTTTGAGAAAATTGAATTATGAGATTTATGTTGACTGAATTTGGCGCCCTGCAATTTCATTAGCTCTAACGGGGTTCCGCTAGCCCAAATTCAGTCAACAGAAAACTCATAATTCAATTTTCTCAAAAGTCACAGAAAGCATACAGCGATTTTCCAACCAAAGAGAGGAGTCACAAAAAGCAGAAATATTGATCAAACTAATCACTAACCTTTGATATTCTTCATCAGATGACACTCCCGGGACAACATGTTACACAATACATGTATGTTTTGTTCGATCAAGTTTATATTTATATCCAAAAACCTCCGTTTACATTTGGCTTTGCCTCCAAAACATCCCGTGAATTTGCACAGAGCCACATCAAATCACAGAAATACTCATAATAAACATTAATAAAAGATACAAGTGTTATTCACAGATTTAAAGATATACTTCTCCTTAATGCAACAGCTGTGTCAGATTTTAAAAAAACTTTACGGAAAAAGCAAACCATGCAATAATCTGAGTACGGCGCTCAGAGACCAACACAACCCAAGAAGATATCCGCCATGTTGGAGTCAACATAAGTCAGAAATAGCATGATAAATATTCACTTACCTTTGATGATCTTCGTCAGAATGCACTCCCAGGAATCCCAGTTCCACAATAAATGTTTGATTTGTTCCATAAAGTCCATAATTTATGTTCAAATTCCTCCTTGTTGTTCGCGCGTTCAGTACACAATCTAAACTCACGACGCGCGGGCAGGTCCAGGCAAAAGTTCAGACGAAAAGTCATATTAAAATCCGTAGAAACATGTCAAACGAAGTATAGAATCAATCTTTAGGATGTTTTTAACATAAATCTTCAATAATGTTCCAACCGGAGAATTCCTTTGTCTGTAGAAAAGCTATGGAACAGAGCTCGCTCTCACGTGAACGAGCGTCACGAGCTTAAAGCATTCTGCCAGACCTCTGACTCATTCCCCTCTCATTCGGCCCCACTTCACAGTAGAAGCATCAGACAAGGTTCTAAAGACTGTTGACATCTAGTGAAAGCCGTAGGAAGTGCAACATGACCCATATCCCACTGTATCTTCAATAGGGAATGAGTTGAAAAACGACCAACCTCAGATTTCCCACTTCCTGGTTGGATTTTTTCTCAGGTTTTTGCCTGCCATATGAGTTCTGTTATACTCACAGACATCATTCAAACAGTTTTAGAGACTTCAGAGTATTTTCTATCCAAATCTCCTAATAATATGCATATATTAGCAACTGGGACTGAGTAGCAGGCAGTTTACTCTGGGCACACTTTTCATCCAAACGTGAAAATGCTGCCCCCTATCCATAACAAGTTAAGGCGGTGGTACGTCTCTGTCGGCGACTCACCCGATGGCGTCGATGCAGCGCTGAAGCGTTGACGGTAGGTCTCTGGGGAGATGTCGAACTTCACCACCAGCGCTTCCTTCAAGCCCTTGTAGACGTTGGACAGCCCCTCATCCATTGCTGTGTAAGCCTCTAAGGCCTTGCCCGTGAGCAATGGGACAAGGCTGCAGGCCCACTCTACCTCCGGCCACTGCCACGTCTTGGGCATGCGCTCAAACCTCAGCAGGTAGTTTTGAATGTCCTCCCCCTGCTGGTATGAGGGCATCTTTGGCTCCTTCCTCAGGAATGCTGGAAGATGGACGTTAACACTGCTGGCCTGGTCTCCTGGTGCTGGGGCTGGCCTCATTACTGCTTGGGGAGCCTGCTGTGGAGTTGAAGTCCCTGCTGCGTCGAGCCTTTGTCGTCCTGGTGTTGGCAGACCCAATCTTGGGCTCTCACTGACGAGTTCGCTTGGTGAGGAGCTGTGAGGATAGATTGGCGTAGGCCCCGGAACTCCTGCTTGAGGTCTTCGTCCCTCCTCTCAAGGCAGGTGAAAAGTTGCTGGAAAAGGGCTACCATGGTTGGGTGTGGTTCTGGTCCCCCAACTGCTCCTTCAGTCAGCTGGTCTTTTATGGCTGTATCTGCTGGTTCAACCGGTAGCTCAAACGGTTCTGGTTGTGTTTGGCCCCTTGGTCGGGCTCCTAGTTTCTCATACTTGACGTCTTCTTCACCAGACGATTCCATGGTATTCCACCCCGTTTCAACTTCAGGTACCTTTTCTGACAGTTGATGCTGCTGCTAAGAACGCAATCCTCTACGGATTCCTTTACCTCTCTTGTTGGAATTCACTGATTTGTGGTGCGCCATCCCACCGCTGCCACCATATGTCACATAGATTAGGCCAGAAGGCTAAACTGGAAAATCTAACCTCTATCAAAATAAAAAGATGGCGAAGACGCAAAAGTTCTTCTGTGCAAGGGTGTTTATTTACATAGTGATTCCGGAACAAAAACAACAGTACTGCCATCAAACATATACCTTATGGGCCAGCTAAAAACAATGCTGCCCCATCCACAGCTCAATCCAAAATGCCTCTCCATGAACTGAAAGAGAGGCTCCTTTTGTAGGGCTAGCCCCTCCCCTCAGAACAATTAACCCTAATTAATTAAGCAATTACAAAACACGTTTTTTATTAAACAATATCACAATATAACATTTCAAAATTACATCACTACTGACAGTGTCTTTCAATATGCCCATTTACATTAATGAACCATTCGGGACAGGCACTAGAAAGTCAGCCCAATTCCCTTAGCTCGGGTCCTTATCCAGAATACTCGGAAGCTACAGAGATGGAGAGAGAGAGGAACAGAACAAACAAACAACACGCTCATCCACAACATCGATAAGTATAATAAATATTGCTTATATTAAATATGAACACCTGTCTGTTTATTTCTTTATCCCATAACCGGTTACTGACGTAAGTGTGAAATGTATGTACTAAGATAGAGAAGTTAACTTGTGTGTCGACCCACATTGTTAACTTATCTGATAACGGAGCAGGGAGGAGTGATGAATGTGTGCGTGTGTTAAAGTACCAAATACTGCCCGCGGCCAGTGACGGACTTCTACGTCACACACTGTTTACCAGGGGGCAGAGCTACCAACGTTAAGGTTAATCTGAAGATAGTGCTGGCTAAGGCAAAAACTGGCGAGTGTAGAGAGTATAGGGATATTGTTATCCACGTCGGCACCAACGATGTTAGGATGAAACAGTCAGGGGTCACCAAGCGCAACATAGCTTCAGTGTGTAAATCAGCTAGAAAGATGTGTCGGCATCGAGTAATTGTCTCTGGCCCCCTCCCAGTTAGGGGGAGTGATGAGCTCTACAGCAGAGTCTCACAACTCAATCGCTGATTGAAAACTGTTTTCTGCCCCTCCCAAAAGATAGAATTTGTAGATAATTGGCCGTCTTTCTAGGGCTCACCCATTAACAGGACCAAGCCTGGCCTGCTGAGGAGTGACGGACTCCAGCCTAGCTGGAGGGGTGCTCTCATCTTATCTATGAACATAGACAGGGCTCTAACTCCTCTATCTCCACAATGAGATAGGGTGCAGGCCAGGCAGCAGGGTGCAGGCCAGGCAGCCAGCTTAGTGGAGTCTGCCACTAGCACAGTTAGTGTAGTCAGCTCAGCTATCCCCATTGAGACTGTGCCTCGATCTAGGTTGGGCAAAACTAAACATAGCGGTGTTCACTTTAACAATCTCCCTGGAATAAAGACCACCTCCTCCATTCCTGTCATTATTGAGATAGTGATACTTCACATCTCAAAATCGGGTTACATAATGTTAGATACCTCACCTCCAAGGCAGTTATAGTCAATGAACTAATCACTGATCATAATCTTGATGTGATTGGCCTAACTGAAACATGGCTTAAGCCTGGTGATTTTACTGTGTTAAATGGAGGCCTCTCCTCCTGAATACACTAGTGTCCATATTCCCCACGCATCCCACAAAGGCAGAGGTGTTGCTAACATTTACCAACCAGCAAATTTGAATTTAACAAAAAAGATGACTGCATTTTGTCTTTTGAGCTTCAAGTCATGAAACCGCTGCAGCCTACACAATCACTAACTAGAGCTACTGTTTACAGGCTTCCTGGGCCGTATACAGCGTTCCTCACTGAGTTCCCTGAATTCCTATCGGACCTTGTAGTCATGGCAGATAATATTCACATTTTTGGTGACTTTAATATTCACATGGAAAAGTCCACAGACCCACTCCAAAAGGCTTTCAGAGCCATCATCAACTCAGTGGGTTTTGTCCAACATGTCTCCGGACCTACTCACTGCCACAGTCATACTCAGGACCTAGTTTTGTCCCGTGGAATAAGTATTGTGGATCTTAATATTTTTCCTCATAATCCTGGACTATCGGACCACTATTTTATTACGTTTGCAATCGCAACAAATAATCTGCTCAGACCCCAACCAAATTCTTGGACAACCCAAAGATTCCTTGATGCTCTTCTAGACTCATTCCACCTACCCAAGGACATCAGAGTACAAAAATTGGTTAACCACCTAACTGAGGAACTAAATTTAACCTTGCGCAATACCCTAGATGCAGTCGCACCCCTAAAAACAAAAAACAAGAGTCATAAGAAACTAGCTCCCTGGTATACAGAAAATACCCGAGCACTGAAGCAAGCTTCCAGAAAATTGGAACAGAAATGGCGCTACACCAAACTGGAAGTTTTCCGACTAGCTTGGAAAGACATTACCATGCAGTATCGAAGAGCCCTCACGGCTGCTCGATCATCCTATATTTCCAACTTAATTGAGCAAAATAACGTAACGCTCCGTAACGCTTCAGTCTGGTTTTAGACCCCATCATAACACTGAGACTGCACTCGTGAAGCTGGTAAATGACCTTTTAATGGCGTCAGAACAAGGCTCTGCATCTGTCCTCGTGCTCCTAGACCTTAGTACTGCTTTTGATACCATCGATCACCACATACTTTTGGAGAGATTGGAAACCCAAATTGGTCTACACGGACAAGTTCTGGCCTGGTTTAGATCTTATCTGTCGGAAAGATATCAGTTTGTCTCTGTGGATGGTTTGTCCTCTGACAAATGTTATCATAATGTTAACTTTCAACTGTAAATTTCGGTGTTCCTCAAAGTTTTGTTTTAGGACCACTATTGTTTTCACTATATATTTTACCTCTTGGTGATGTCATTCGGAAACATCATGTTAACTTTCACTGCTATGCGGACGATACACAGCTGTAGATTTCGATGAAACATGGTGAAGCCCCAAAATTGTCCTCTCTGGAAGCCTGTGTTTCAGATATAAGGAAGTGGATGGCGGCAAATGTTTTACTTTTAAACTCAGACAGAACAGAGGTACTAGTTCTAGGTCCCAAGAAACAAAGAGATCTTCTGTTGGATCTGACAATTAATCTTGATGGTTATACAGTAATCTCAAATAAAACTGTGAAGGACCTTGGCGTTACTCTGGACCCTGATCTCTCATATCAAGACTGTTTCAAGGACAGCTCTTTTCCATCGACGTAACATTGCAAAAATCTGAAACTTTCTGCCCAAAAATGATGCAATTTTTTTTGCCATGCTTTTGTCACTTCTAGATTAAACTACTGCAATGCTCTACTTTCCCGGCTACCCAGATAAAACACTAAATAAACTTCAGTTAGTGCTAAACGCGGCTGCTAGAATCTTGACTAGAACCAAGAAATTTGATCATATTACTCCAGTGCTAGTCTCTCTACACTGGCTTCCTGTTAAGGCTAGGGCTGATTTAAAGGTTTTACTGCTAACCTACAAAGCATTACATGGGCTTGCTCCTACCGGTCTTTCCGATTTGGTCCTGCCGTACATACCTACACGTACGCTACAGTCACAAGACGCAGGCCTCCTTATTTTCCCTAGAATTTCTAAGCAAACAGCTGGAGGCAGGGCTTTCTCCTATAGAGCTATATTTTTATCGAATGGTCTGCCTGTCAATGTGAGAGACGCAGACTCGGTCTCAACCTTTAAGTCTTTATTGAAGACTCATCTCTTCAGTAGGTCCTATGATTGAGTGTAGTCTGGCCCAGGGGTGTGAAGGTGAACGGAAAGGCACTGGAGCAACGAACTGACCTTGCTGTCTCTGCCTGGCCGGTTCCCCTCTCTCCACTGGGATTCTCTGCCTCTAACCCTATTACGGGGGCTGAGTTACTGGGTTACTGGTGCTCTTCCATGCCGTCCCTAGGAGGGGTGCATCACTTGAGTGGGTTGAGTCACTGACGTGATCTTCCTGTCCGGGTTGGCGCCGAGTATGAAGCCGTGGGGGAGCCCGTGGGGGAGATCTTCGTGGGCTATACTCGGCCTTGTCTCAGGGTAGTAAGTTGGTGGTTTGAAGATATCCCTCTAGTGGTGTGGGGGCTGTGCTTTGGCAAAGTGGGTGGGGTTATATCCTGCCTGGTTGGCCCTGTCCGGGCGTATCGTCGGACGGGGCCACAATGTCAACCGTCAGTCTGTTATATCTGGAGTATTTATTCTGTCTTATCCAGTGTCCTGTGTGAATTTAAGTATGCTCCCTTTAATTCTCTGTCTCTCTCGCTCTCTTTCTCTCTTCTCTCAGAGGACCTGAGCCCTAGGACCATGCCTCAACACAACCTGGCCTGATGACTCCTTGCTGTCCCCAGTTCACCTGGTCGTGCTGCTGCCCAGTTTAAACTGTTCTGCCTGCAGCTATGGAACCCTGACTTGTTCACCTGACGTGCTACCTTGTCCCGGACATGCTGTTTTCGACTCTCTCTGTACCGCACCTTCTGTCTAACTCTGAATGATCGTCTATGAAAAGCCAACTGACATTTACTCCTGAGGTGCTGACCTGTTGCACCCTCTACAACCACTGTGATTATTATTATTTGACCCTGCTGGTCATCTATGAACCTTTGAACATCTTCGCCATGTACTGTTATAATCTCCACCCGGCACTGCCGAAGAGGACTGGCCACCCCTCAGAGCCTGGTTCCTCTCTAGGTTTCTTCCTAGGTTCCTGCCTTTCTAGGGAGTTTTCCTAGCCACAGTGTTTCTACATCTGCATTGCTTGCTGTTTGGGGTTTTAGGCTGGGTTTCTATACAGCACTTTGTGACATCGGCTGATGTAAAAAGGGCTTTATAAGTACATTTGATTTAATTTGATTCTGGCCCTTGTACAGTTGAATTCGGAAGTTTACATACACCTTAGCCAAATACATTTAAACTTTCACAATTTCTGACATTTAATCATAGTAAACATTCCCTGTCTTAGGTCAGTTAGGATCACCACTTTATTTTAAGAATGTGAAATGTCAGAATAATAGTAGAGAGAATGATTGATTTCAGATTTTAATTCCTTTACCACATTCCCAGTGGGTCAGAAGTTTACATACACTCAATTAGTATTTGTTAGCATTGCTTTAAAATTGTTTAACTTGGGTCAAACGTTTCGGGTAGCCTTCCACAAGCTTCCCACAATAAGTTGGGTGAATTTTGGCCCATTCCTCCTGACAGAGCTGGTGTAACTGAGTTAGGTTTGTAGGCCTCCTTGCTCACATATGCTTTTTCAGTTCTGCCCACAAATTTTCTATAGGATTCTATAGCTTTGTGATGGCCACTCCAATACCTTGACTTTGTTCCTTTCCTTAAGCCATTTTGCCACAACTTTGGAAGTATGCTTGGGGTCACTGTCCATTTGGAAGACCCATTTGCGACCAAGCTTTAACATCCTAACTGATGTCTTGAGATGTTTCTTCAAAATATCCACATAATTTTCCTGCCTTGTGAAGTGCACCAGTCCCTCCTGCAGCAAAGCACCCCCACAACATGATGCTGCCACCCCCATGCTTCACGGTTGGGATGGTGTTCTTTGGCTTGCAAAGCCTCACCCTTTTTCCTCCAAACATAACAATGGTCATTATGGCCAAACAGTTCTATTTTTGTTTCATCTGACCAGAGGACATTTCTACAAAATGTACAATCTTTGTCCCCATGTGCAGTTGCAAACTGTAGTCTGGCTTTTTTATGGCGGTTTTGGAGCAGTGGATTCTTCCTTCCTGAGCGGCCATTCAGGTTATGTCAATATAGGACTACTTTTACTGTGGATATAGATGTGCTTTTTTTTAGATATGCTTTTGTACCTGTTTCCTCCAGCATCATCACAAGGTCCTTTGCTGCTGTTCTGGGATTGATTTGCACTTTTCACACCAAAGTACGTTCATCTCTAGGAGACAGAGCGCGTCTTCTTCCTGAGTGTTATGACGGCTGTGTGGTCCCATGGTGTTTATACTTGCGTACTATTGTTTGTACAGATGAACGTGGTACCTTCAGGCGTTTGGAAATTGCTCCCAAGGATGAACCAGACTTGTGGAGGTCTACATTTTTTTTGTTTTGAGGTCTTGGCTGATTTCTTTAGATTTTCCCATGATGTCAAGCAAAGATGCCCTGAGTTTGAAGGTAGGCCTTGAAATAAATCCACAGGTACATCTCCAATTGACTCAAATGATGTCAATTAGCCTATCAGAAGCTTCTAAAGCCATGACATACTTTTCTGGAATTTTCCAAGCTGTTTAAAGGCACGGTCAATTTAGTGTATGTAAACTTCTGACCCACTGGAATTGTGATAGTGAGTTATAAGTGAAATAATCTGTCTGTAAACAATTGTTGGAAAAATGACTTCTGTCATGCACAAAGTAGATGTCCTAACCGACTTGCCAAAACTATAGTTTGTTTTTGGGGAGTTGTTGAAAAACGAGTTTTAATGACTCCAACTTAAGTCTATGTAAACTTCCCGACTTCAACTGTATGTAATCTTTTATAACTAAATCACGTCTCTCTTCTGATGTCGGTAACAATTTTTTGACATCCATCACTTCGGTGGGTAGCTAGCTAGCATCACGCCGGCTGGTAGCTAGCTCCGTCGATGGAAGTCACGTTAATCCCGAAGGCAGAAATTACAGTCATTCGGTGATATGGAACAATCCTCTTCCAGAAGCTGAACATACTTTTTCTCCAACATAAGCTACTTTCTGAATTCGGCTCCTCTCTACTCGTTATCGTTCTTTAACTCTCTGCTCCTTTTGCAACACATTTGCCTGCGCACTACCTCGCGCCACCTCTCCCCAGGACCTTTTTAGAGCCGACCGGGACGTCACCTGGCTCATAGTAGTTTTGGAAAGTCCCTGAACAGAACAGCAAAATCCCTATTCCTAGATTTTGCCACAATGACACCCTAGATCAGCTAGATGTAGGAAAGAGTATGCAAAGCGGTATTGAATGTGTCTCTGTCTTGCCATGTGTCACTGTCTGCCACCTCAAATCTTTCTCTCGACCTGTGTGCACGCACCTACGTTGTAAACTTTCATTCATAGGCTAGGTTGTAGCAACCTCATGAAGGGTATAGGGACAATTTGAGTATCATGTAGTAAACCTATCGATGTTACATTGAACTGGGTGAATGGAATATGAATGACAGTCATCCAATATGCTGTAATAGAAATAAGGCCATGCCCATGGAAAAAATAATCGTCCTCCCTCATCTTAAACGGCACTGACCACCACTGGCTTAGAGTTGGCCTAGGCTGTTGGCTATATAAGATCATTTCTTCTCCTTTCTTTTTCCGTTTATAAACGCATTTCACACAATTCTACTACACGTTATATGACTGTAGAAATTAGCAGAATCTTTTTTAATAAGACAAAAATTACAGGGTAGTATAGGCCTATAGGCTACTGCTGTCACTGACAAACAGATCACTACAAACAACCTTGTCTGCAACCATCTAATCTAGGCCTATGAAAAGGGGAGACAGAAATGATACAAAATGAAGTCCATCTAACCTGGAGGAGGAAATGATTGTCCAAAAACAAAGTTTCAAGTTGCACTGATCTAATGATAAGTGAATATGTGCACTCATCTGGGATATGGACGATACTCTCTGCTGGTGTTAATAAGGCTACGGATTCACAGTCCTTTGAGTCCCTTCACCTCCCCACACAGCTAGACGCAGTTCGCCTGCAGCTCCAACTCCACATGTTGGGAGGAATCACAAAAAAAATACCCCATACAGCACTGTCCCAGAGGTTGCTTCAACTTTGGCCCAACTTCACCCACAAACAAGAGGACTCTTCAGAGAAGTAGAAACCCTAATCAAACTGTGGCTCTGTCTTCCGATCTCTGTTGCATCCTCGGAGAGGACGTTCTCCAGTCCTCACCACCTTTTACTTTCCTAAAACAATACTTGTCCACCTCAGTTGTCAGAGATTTGAGCACTAAATGCATTAGGGCATTGCATGCATAGGCCTATAGGCTTACGCGTCCACTGTATGATAAGAGCAGTAGAGAGCTCACATCATCACACAAGCCATTGTTTATTTACATTTACATTTAAGTCATTTAGCAGACGCTCTTATCCAGAGCGACTTACAAATTGGTGCATTCACCTTATGATATCCAGTGGAACAGCCACTTTACAATAGTGCATCTAAATCTTTTAAGGGGGGGGGGGGGGGGGGGGGGGGTTAGAAGGATTACTTTATCCTATCCTAGGTATTCCTTAAAGAGGTGGGGTTTCAGGTGTCTCCGGAAGGTGGTGATTGACTCCGCTGACCTGGCGTCGTGAGGGAGTTTGTTCCACCATTGGGGTGCCAGAGCAGCGAACAGTTTTGACTGGGCTGAGCGGGAACTGTACTTCCTCAGAGGTAGGGAGGCGATTATATGTTTATAGCGGTTATATGTGTGTCTCGTCCTTGGCCTGGGCTATTGTTTGCATTCAAGGCAAGGTTGTTTTTATTGTCAGAGTAGCAACTCATTTCGGTCATTTGTGTGGTATTAAAAATTATTCTGCTAACGCCTTCTCTCATGTAAATGACATAGAATTGTATGAAATGTGTTTATGAAAGGCTCTTTTTTTTTTGAGCCTGCTAAATAATGTTCCCCATGTGTGGAAATCCTAAAAACGCATCTGCTCAACTGTATGCCACTACACAAATGCAATGGTTCATTATGAAGGGGATTTTTTTCTCTCAACCCAACTCAAAACGTCTTCCCTCTGCCATGCATGCGGGCGAGCAAGCACATGCTCTGAGGTAAAATGTGTGTGTGAATGTATGACTAATACATCCAACCTCTATTCTATTCTAAGGGCTTACTTTGTGTGTCTTAATTCCTGGCAACGTGGTGCGTCACATGTGTGTGACAATTCATACAGGGCTTATTCATTTACAGGAAGTTACTACATTTCCCATAGGGATAGATTGAGGACTCATCTTTGTATCTGTGCCATTATTGCGTCTGTGACAGCATGGGCAGCGCCATTGAGGCAATCTCCATTTTGAAGTTGAGGGTAAAACAGCCATCCACCTAAAACAGCCATCCACCGCAGGAGCCTCGATCTGGCTCTGATGCCAAGGCACCAGGACCGGCTGATACCCCAATACGCACTGGAAGGGGGAGAGGTTAGTGGAGGAGTTCTGGGCCATCTCTACCCAGGGCACGAACGCCGCCCACTCCCCCGGCCGGTCCTGGCAATAGGACCGCAGAAACCTACCCACATCCTGGTTCACTCTCTCCACCTGCCCGTTAATCTCGGGGAGTAAACCCGAGGTAAGGCTGACCGAGACCCCCAGACGTTCCATGAACATCCTCCAGACCCTTGACGTGAACTGGGGACCTCGATCAAATACAATGTCCTCAGGCACCCCGTAGTGCCGGAAGACGTGTGTGAACAGGGCCTCCGCAGTCTGTAGGGCCGTAGGGAGACTGGGCAAAGGGAGGAGACGACAGGACTTAGAAAACCGATCCACAACGACCAGGATTGTGGTGTTACCCTGTGATGGAGGAAAATCCGTTAGGAAATACACCGACTGGTGCGACCACGGCCGTTGTGGAATGGGTAAGGGTTGTAACTTCCCTCTGGGCAAGTGCCTAGGGGCCTTGCACTGGGCGCACACCGAGCAGGAGGAGACATAAACCCTCACGTCCTTAGCTAAAGTGGACCACCAGTACTTCCCACTAAGACAGCGCACTGTCCGACCTATGCCCGGATGACCAGAGGAGGGTGACGTATAGGCCCAATAGATCAAACGGACGTGGACAGCAGACGGAACGTACAGACGCCCAGCTGGACATTGGAAGGCACACTACCGGTGCCACCAGGCAAGAGGCCGGGAGTATGGGAGTGGGATCCATGGGCCGCTCCTCTGGGACAGTGCGTCTGCCTTCGCGTTCTGGGAACCTGGTCTGTAGGATAGGGTGAAAACAAAACGGGTAAAAAAAATGGCAAACCTTGCCTGGCAAGGATTCAGAGCACGGCTACTATCCCAGCCTCGGATGCGTCCACCTCCACTATGAACGCCAAAGAGGGTTCCAGATGAGCCAGCACGGAAGCCGAGGTAAACAAAGCCCTCAGCTGACCAAAAGCCCTGTCCGCCTCAGCTGACCACTGCAAACGCACCAGTCCCCCCTTCAGCCGTGAGGTAATGGGAGCCACTACCTGACCAAAGCCCCGGATAAACCTCCGGTAGTAGTTGGCAAACCCTAGAAACCGCTGCACTTCCTTTACCATGGTGGGAGTCAGCCAATTACGCACGGCTGTAATGCGGTCACTCTCCATCTCCACCCCTGAAGTGGAGATGCGGTATCCTAGGAAGGAGACGGACTGTTGAAAACACAGGCATTTCTCAGCCTTGACGTACAGGTCATGCTCCAACAGGTGACCAAGCTCCATGCGCACCAGGGACACATGCTCGGCGCGTGTAGTGGAGTGTATCAGAATGTCGTCGATATACACCACTACACCCTGCCCGTGCAGGTCCCGGAAAATCTCGTCTACAAAGGCCTGGAAGACTGATGGAGCATTCATCAACCCATACGGCATGACGAGGTACTCATAGTGCCCTGAGGTGGTACTAAATGCCGTCTTCCACTCGTCCCCCTCCCGGATATGCACCAGGTTGTAAGCGCTCCTGAGATGCAATTTTGTGAAGAAGCGCGCCCCGTGCATTGACTCAATCGCACTGGCTATGAGAGGTAGGGGGTAACTGTGCCTCACCGTGATCTGGTTGATGCCTCGATAGTCAATACACGGGCGCAGACCTCCATCCTTCTTCTTCACAAAAAAGAAACTTGAGGAGGCAGGTGAAGTGGAGGACCGAATGTACCCCTGCTCCAGGGATTCGGAGACATATATTTCCATAGCCGCCGTCTCCTCTTGTGACAGGGGATACACGTGACTCCTGGGAAGTGCTGCGTCTACCAGGAGATTTATCGCACAATCCCCCCGTCGATGGGGTGGTAATTAAGTCACCTTCTTCTTACAGAAGGCGAGAGCCAAATCGGCATATTCAGAGGGGATGCGCACGGTGGAGACCTGGTCTGGACTTTCCACCGTAGTCGCACCGACGGAAAGACGTGAGAGCTCTCTATTGCCACGAAATAGTGGGGTCATGACAGGCCAACCAGGGTATACCCAGCACCACGGGAAACACAGGAAAATCAATAAGGAAAAAACTGATTTTCTCCTTGTAATCCTCCCGCGTCACCATGCCCAGTGGAGCGGTGGCCTCCCTAATTAGCCCCGACCCCAATGGTCGACTACCTAGGGCGTGAACTGGGAAGGGCATATCCACTGGAACAATAGGGATCCCTAAACTATGGGCAAGTGATCTGTCAATAAAGTTCCCAGCTGCGCCTGAATCAACGAGCGCCTTATGCTGCGAATGCGGGGGAAACTCAGGAAAGTTAATATACACAAACATGTGTGCAACAGAGGGCTCTGGGTGAGCCTGGTGCCGACTCACCTGGGGTGACACAAGAGTGCCCTGCCTGCTGCCTCAACTCCCAGAGTTCCTCCAGCACCGACCGGCAGTGTGGCCTCTGCGGCCACAGATGGTGCATGGACCGGCCCCTCCTCCGGTCACCATACGTGCAGCACCTCCCAGCTCCATGGGTGTAGGAGCTGTGGTGCTGGGGGATGGAATCGACAGACCCCGAACTGGACGTCCGCGGGTAGCCAGCAGGTTATCCAACCGGATGGACAGGTCCACCAGCTGGTCAAAGGTGAGAGTAGTGTCCCTGCAGGCTAACTCCCGACGGACGTCCTCGCTCAAACTACAATGGTAGTAATCAATCAGGGCCCTGTAGTTCCATCACGCGCTAGCGGCCAGGGTCCGAAAGTCCAGAGAGAACTCCTGTGCGCTCCTCGTCCCCTGCCTAAGTTGGACGAGCTGTATGGGATGAAGGAGAAGCGGTGTCTCCAGGGCTTTCCCTGAGAGACAGGAGACAAGGGCGGACACGCTCTCACGGCCCGAAGGAGCCGGGTAGATGGTTACTAGGTAGAGTTCCAGCTGGAGTAGGAACCCCTGACATCCCGCAGCCGTCCCGTCATACTCCTTCGGAAGATCAAGCTGAATCCCACTGGAACGAGGTGAAGGAGGGGTGTGTAGTGGTGTCCTTGGTGGTGATGGTGGATGCACTGGAGGAACTCCTCTTTTCTCCCAGCGGTCCAGATTCTGCAGGACGCGATCCATGGCGATGCCGAGATGTTGTAACATAGCCGCATGCTGCTGGACGCGCTCCTCGACCCCTAATCCGGGGTTGTCTGCTCCTGCTGATTCCATATGGTTTGGTGCGTGATTCTGTCAGAGGGTGAGTGTAGCTGGTGCATGAAGTCAGGCGCAGGAGAGCAAAATGAGTGAGCAACGTACTTTACTCAAAAAATAAAGGCACAAGGTAAACAAATACACTTGACAAAAAACCCAACGGTAAATATTACGCACGGGTGAACACAGCACCCGTCGAAAAACCAGCCATCATGAACCGAACTGAACATAGAAATAATCACGCACAACAAACATGGGGGAAACAGAGGGTTAAATACATGAACATGTAATTGGACAATGAAAACCAGGTGTGTAGAAAATAAAGACAAAACCAATGGAAAAGGAAAGATGGATCAGCGATGGCTAGAAGACCGGTGACGTCGACCGCCGAACGCCGCCCGTACGAGGAGAGGGACCGACCTCGGCGGAAGTCGTGACAGAAGTAGTACATTTTCTTCACGATTATCTTACTTTACAATATAAAACAATATATATATTTGACCTTAATTGTTGTATTAAGGAAAAAATATCTGTAAAAATATCTTAGAAGATGCATTACAAATAAGATGCATTACTTGTATTAAGCCTATTAAATAATAGGTTAAAATAAGCTAAATTATCTGCCAATGACATTTAGATCATTTATACTTTTGACTCATCTGTCCATAGAACATTCTTCCAAGAGTTTTTATGATCATCCAGGTGCTTCCAGGTGCTTTTTTGCAAACTTCAGTGAACATTTTGGACGACATGGGTCCCATTTATGTTTGGTGACCAAACACTGCATTTCACAGTAAGAACCTCACTCCAACGGTCAAGCATGGTGGTGGTAGTGTGATGGTTTGGGGATGCTTTGCTGCCTCAGGACATGTACGACTTGCCTTAACAGAAAGAACCATGAATTCTGCTCTGTATCAGAGAATTCTACAGGAGAATGTCAGGACATCTGTCTGTGAGCTGAAGCTGAAGTGCAGCTGTGTCATGGAGCAAGACAATGATCCAAAACGCACAATCAAGTCTACATGAAGATTGTTAAAAAGCAACTAATGTGAAGGTTTGGAATGGCCTAGTCAAAGTCCAGACCTAATTCCAATTGAGATGTTGTGGCAAGACTTGAAACGAGCAGTTCCTGCTTGAAAACCCACAAATGTCACTGAGTTAAAGCAGTTCTGCATGCAAGAGTAAAAAAAATAAGTATACATTTGTTTTGTTAGTTGTAATCTCAGGTTCCCTTTATATAATATTAGGTTTTGGTTGAAGATCTGATAACATTCAGTATAAGACCATATGCAAAAATAGAGAAAATCAGAAAGGGGCCAATACTTTTTCACGGCAATGTATCTACTCTATAAGATATTTATAATGTAAAAAAACTGCTTAATCTCTGAAATGTTTTCCTTAATGTGTTTTTCTGTGTAAACAAGAAAGACCAACGCCATGGCAAAATCCCAAAACTGTGAAGCCTTGCCAGTGACTATATGTTATGAAGACTATTGTCGTCTACTTTTTCCCAAAGCCAGTGCTGTTCCTCTTTAGTAAAATGAGCAGTATGCAACCATGTGCCTGCCCTGACTCCGTCACATTTTCCAGGGAAAGGAGGAGTGCCTACGTGACTCAGGAGTTTTGACCACAGCATCAGGAGTAAGGCCATGTCCCTCCCTTGGTCTCTCCTCACACACCCTGGGCACACTGGGCAGGAGGCCAACAAGTTTCTCCTTTGTTTCTTACTGGTATGACCATTATTTAACAATTGTGTTTTTGTGATCAAGTGTTTGCTTTCTGGGTAGAGCACTCAAGTGATTGCATTGGGCAACATACCGTAATTAAAAAATATATAAGAGTGATTGAATTTGTATGAGAGAATCCAAAAGAATCCTCAAAAACGTGTTCAGTCGATCTGTGTTTGAGTGTGTGCTCGCGTATGTTATGTTATATGGAAATGCATGTATAGTCTGAAGTTGGAACAAGGAAAAACAATTAGTGTAACAGCACATTATCCGTGACAGTATGCCTGTTGCTCACAGAGTCATGTGACATGTTCCCTCACCAAGCCTGCTGGCATCACCACACCCTTTCGTCCGCAAATGTTTAAAAAAAAATCTTACTCCTAGTCCTAACATCTACAGTAGGCTCTTTCTTACAATTGTTTTTTTAAATAATTTTAAGCCAGCTGCAACTCCAGAAAAAACACTTTTGGAGGACGAATTCTTGTCCAAAATTACATTATAATCAAAAGCTCTACCTCTCCAATCCTTTCCATAGTCCTATTTATCCTTCTCTCTTGTATAACTCCTGGGATCTCTTCTGCTGCAGTGACTGATCAGAATAGAGATTAGCATTGTTGTTCACTCCCAAATGCCCTTTGCTATAATGACAACAGTTGAGAAACATGTCAGAGACTCTGGGATCTGTGGGCAAAACAAAGACTGCATTCAGGGTTTGAAGTAATGACTCTGATGAAGGTATTTCATAACTGTTGCCCTCTGAAGAGGAGACACAAACGCCCCTTAAAGCCACACACAGTCTTTCCTGCTCAAAGTCACCGACCACGCAAATGCACATAGTATCACAAACAATATTGACTCAATTACAGAATATCTTGCAACAGGATAGGGAAACAATGATTCAAGATAAACTCAAGCAGTACTTTTCAAAAGTAACCAATATTTGCTTTTCCAGTTACACTGGTGGGAGTCAATGTTCACTAATTCGCTAACTGTTTTGTCTTTTGCTGACAAAGATTAAAATGAGAGACTGACATATCATGAGCACAATTTAGAGATGCTTGCACAGACTGCAAGACCAGACTTCCGACTGGGCACACGACTTCATTTCATTGTGGATAATTGGGTAATATTTGATTGAGACCTTGTTCAAAGGTTACAATCTACTGTATAGTCACCCACTAAAAAGTTAGTTGAATTTCCAATGTGTTATCACTATGGTTTCAATCAACTAAAAGAACATCCAAATTTCAATGGAAAGACAATGTCTGAATTTTGGTCCAGTGGTCACTCAAATGTCTATCACTGCACATTCAACCATTTAAAAGCACATCAAAGTTCAAACGGGAATACAATGTCAGATATTTTGTTTATTTATACAACAGGTAATGTGATGTCACTGTGCTTCATCTAATAGCAGAACCAAATGACCTGGCTTGCAGTTGAGATTACATTAAAAGTACAAGTAATCAATGCCGTTCGAAATTCTGCGCAGATCATTAGGCTACAGCATTTGTGAAGATCTCAACAGACCTGTTATGACCTATGCATGGGATCTTGAACATGCAAACTTCATATTATTACACAATAATACATTTATAGTTACAGTAACCTCAATGTGGCCATGGATGTGTTACTCATTTTAAGATTAAATGTGAGATTACTTTGTAAGATTATAGCCTTAACTTTAGGCTATTTACTGTATTAAAAAAGTAATATTGAATTGTGTTTGATTGATGGCCAGTAACTGAAAGGTTTGATTTAGTCCTATTCTTTATTAACTTACATTTTTGGTTGAGATGGAGGATGTGAATTCAACATATCATTTATTTGTAATTTTTACACAAACTGGGATTTAAGCCAGTGGCACAGATGGAACTAGCCAAGCAGAAGATACAGTACATCTACTTCCAATGTTGATATTTGGTTGTGTTCACAACCTTGCATTGCAGAAGCAAAGCCAATAACGGAAATAATTGTGTTTCTCTTAGTGCTGGAGGAAGATCGTTTCTGTTCAGACAACTTCAGACAGTGATCTGTTCTAGCATGTCGACACAGGTTGAATTGGCTTGCACATAGCCTATTGCAGGGCGGAAAATACATTGAATTTACGTCTGTGCTCAGTGGGTCGGCCCTCTATATGGAATTTATATCGGCAACGTTCAAGAACGTTTAGCAACTGAACGTGGCCAGACACTTCTATGTTGAATAGGATAACGGTGACGCGTCTGTGAAAATGGGTGGGAAATTATAAATGGCGAGTTGGTGACGAATTTGGCTATTTGATCACATTAGCTAACTGTCCATATAGAGGCACGGAAAAAAACTCTGGTAAAGTTGTCGACACTGATCGTTTTAAAAATATTTTCCAAGATGAACAGAATTCTTCTCAGCATTTTCGCAGTTGGCCTGTGTTTTGCAGTTGGTAAGATAAAATAGTTTGTCAACTGTATTTGTTTGCTTATTTCAATCGTTGTTTAGTTAGCCTATAATTTTGATAGCCAAAACAAAATGTTTGATACCATTGTAATGAATTGGGTAGTCAAAATGACGTTCGTTTTTTCATCATTCGAATATAGTTTATCATATAAATAGGCAAGCTTGACATCCGAATACAATCAATTAGAACATGTGGACGTCTTAAGTCCGTGTTTCTGATCTTTGCCCAATTATTGGCAAAAGAACTGGTCTGATTGGTCAAAATACCAATTATTAGTATTTTTTTTAAATATCTGAAATGGGCTGCCTGTGTAAACGCAGCCTAGTGTTTGTAGTTGAAGGCTCAGATTCTCCCATACGCGGGTTACAATAAAAATCATGACCATAGACCGTTTACAGGGTAAGGAAACCAGTTTGGGGGAACTGACCCCTTTATGAGCGAATGGTTCAGAATATTCAACTGTAAAGACTAAATAAACAATTTCTTGCCTTTATGTATGACCCTTAGTTTATATAACTTAGTCCCGCTAAACAAGTCTTCGTCCCCATCTCCGGTTTCAAACCACACCCTTACTATATGATTTTCTGCAGTTGTCGACCTTGATTGAGTTCTTCCTGAATTGTGAATATGTATTCCTCATGACCTTTACCAAATATTTTCGGGAACATTTTAGTGAAACTAAGACCTGAGAAAATGTAGTTATGCTGACTTCCCCTTTTGGCCCTTAACTTGCAGAGTATCGGTCATTCTGAGAGTAGTGCTCTAGGGCAGTGGTTCCCCAACTTTTTATAGTCCCATACCCCTTCAAACATTCAACCAGTCAACCTCCAGCTGCGTACCCCTCCAGCACCAGGGTCAGCGCACTCTCAAATGTTGTTTTTTTGCCATTATTGTAAGCCTGCCACACACACACTATATGATAAATGTATTAAACATAAGAATGAGTGTGAGTTTGTCACAATACGGCTTGTGGGAAGTGACAAAGAGCTCTTATAGGACCAGGGCACAAATAATAATATATAATTTTGCTCCTTATTTAACCATCTTACATATAAAACCTTATTTGTTCATCGAAAATTGTGAATAATTCACCACGGGTTATTGAGAAGGGTGTGCTTGAAAGGATGCACATAACGCCGCAATTTTGGGTTGTATTGGAGAGAGTCTGTCTTACATCTTTTCCCACACAGTCTGTGCCTGTATTTAGTTTTAATGCTAGTGAGGGCCGAGAATCCACTCTCGCATAGGTACGTGGTTGCAAAGGGCATCAGTGTCTTAACAGTGCGATTTGCCAAGGCAGGATATTCTGAGTGCAGCCCAATCCAGAAATCTGGCAGTGGCTTCCAATTTAAATAAAGATTTCACAGAACCGCTTGTTGCAATTTCGATGAGGCTCTCTTGTTCAGATATCGGTAAGTGGACTGGAGGCAGGGCATGAATTGGGATAACGAATCCAGTTGTTTGTGTCATCCGTTTCGGGAAAGTACCTGCGTAATTGCGCACCTAACTCACTCAGGTGCTTCGCTATATCACATTTGACATTGTCCGTAAGATTGTGTTCATTTTCACACAAAAAATCAAACGATGGAAATACCTGTGTGTTGTCCTTGTTAATGCAGATGGAGTAGAGCTCCAACTTCTTAATCATAGCCTCAATTTTGTCCCGCACATTGAATATAGTTGCGGAGAGTCCCTGTAATCCTAGATTCAGATCATGATATGTAGCGCTGCCCATATCATTGCATAGTGCAGGAAATACACGAGAGTATAGGAACCTCGCGTTAACAGAGTTAACCATTTTCACTGTAGGGTCCAAAATGTCTTTCAAGCTGTCAGGCATTTCCTTGGCAGCAAGAGCCTCTCGGTGGATGCTGCAGTGTACCCAAGCGGCTTCGGGAGCAACTGCTTGCGCTATCACTCCACTATGTCTCCCTGTCATGGCTTTTGCACCATCAGTACAGATACCAACAGATCTTGATCAAAGTCCATTTGATGACACAAAGCTGTCCAGTACTTTAAAAATATCCTCTCCTGTTCTCCTGGTTTGCAGAAGAGGATGTTTAACTTAATTGACCCCACATAAACGTATTGGACATATACCAGGAGTTGTGCCAAGCCCGCCACGTCTGTTGACTCATCCAGCTGTAACACATAGAATTCACTGGCTTGCATGCGAAGCAGTAATTGTTTCAAAACATCTCCTGCCGTGTCACTGATGCTTCGTGAAAGTGTTTGATGAAGACATTGTCTGTATAGTTTTTTGGGCCTTTTCCCCTAGCATTGTCCCAGCCATATCTGTGACCGCAGGAAGAATTAAGTCCTCCACAATAGTACGGGGCTTGCCTGTCCTAACCACTAGGTAGGTCACCATATAAGACGCTTCTAGCCCCTTCTTATTAATGGTCTCTGTTGCTTTTATACATGTCTTACTACTCGAAAGTCGTCTTAATTCTCGCTCAAAAAACTCTGTGGCTTATTTTTCAAATTGGCATGTTTTGTTTCTAAATGTCTGCGCAAGAGTGAAGGTTTCATCGAGTTGTGAGGTAGTACTTTTGCACGTATAACACACTGTGGCTGAGGAAAGGCACTACTCCCAATATAAGTGAACCCAAAATCAATGTAGTTCTCATCATATTTGCGCCTCTTCGATGGTCCAACGTCCCTATCTGTTGTTCGGTGCTTTCCCTGGTAAGGGGGCAGTAGCTCTTCGGCTGCATCAGACACAACTGTTAGTGTCCATGCTAGCTGGGCAAACAACAAATGTAGAATTACTGATGTTAACATTGGATGTGCTCGTAGAAGCAGGACAACTTGTGTCGTCGACAGGTGCAGGTGTAGTACTGCTGGTAGTAGCAGTACTACCAGTAGAGCTGGTATGTGTCTCTATGGATGTGGGCCTTACTTTTTTTTTTAACCATTTATCTATTTTCAAGCAAACAGAATGAGCAGCAGCTACGTTTGGCTACATACGGTCCCACGAGAGAGTAACAGTTAATGTGATTGGATGTTAATTATTTGACTAGGCTACCTATATTTTACTTCGTGGTGTTATTTTGCTGAACACTAGATGGTTTAATTTTATTTTTGGCAGTGAAACGAGGCTACTCGGGCGAGAAAAAAAACCTCACCCAAATGTATAGCCCGGTTGGAAAATATAAATGGACTGTTTGAAAATGTATTTGTTTTTTATTTTAAAAAAATTATATATTAAGAATGATATATTTTAAATGTGAATCACATTTTTATTTGGCGTACCCCCGACAGCATTGCGCGTACCCCAGTTTGGGAATAGGGTGAATAGGGTGTATTCACTAGGAGCCAAAAGGAATGAAATGGGGAGGGGCCTACCTCAGTTTGGAATAAACGGTTTCCATTGCCAAACATTTTGTAACTGTTTGCTACGGTCTTTGTCTAATGAATACACCCCTGGTGTCACAGGTTTGATTCACGGCCAGTTACATTGATGCCGTGACCCTGATCACTTAGCTGATGTGTAGGCTAATAAGCCTCTTAGTATACTGTGTGGAGAGCAGGCCAAAGGGAGATGTCTGTAGCTCAGTTAGATTGAGCTCAACGTTGCAACTTCGTGTTAATGTTGTGACAGCGACATTAAGAAAGCAGTTCGTTAAGGTTAGGTGTTTGGTCCTTTTGGGTGGAAGGTATTGGCAATTACAGGAAGTCATATATGTTTAAACCTTTCAGGGACAGTATGGAGTAAAACTAGTATATATTACTGACTACCCTCAAGGTAAAACGTGTTTGCTCAATTAGGGTTGTGAAGACTGGCTCTAGATCTGATTTGACAACTGCAGTAACGCAGGTCACGGGATTGATGGTATTTTGTAATTGTCAAATATACCTTTTTGATTTGATTTATTTGCATCCCTATTGAATACTTCCGATCCAGGCTCTTGGTTAGAAGACAGGACACACCATGGCAGTCTATCAGGCAACATTGCCATCATGTGGACAACTTTGGTTTTAATGTTAGAAATCTGGATCAAGACTTGATTTGCTTATCAATATCCCAACACAAATGCCTTACTTTGAAGAGGATTCATTGAAATACATTTTGACCAATGTTTGGTGTTTTGGAATCCCAGTTATGGTATCCATGGTTTCCATCATGGGGTCTCATAATGAACTGATAAACTAATTTGACGTAGTTGCAGTGAGTGAACTGTAGAGTGCAACAGTAGTCTGATTTGAACTGTGGTACTTGGCTTTGTGGTTATGGGCCCTGATCTGAAACCAGTTGAACAGAGTAACTCGATCTGCTCCCCTATTTGGCCAAATACACAATACAGTATTGGTTCTTTCATTAAATACACAATACCCAACCTCTTTGTTAATGTTACTGTTCCTTCCAATTCCGCCACCAGTATGTACCCAGTGTAAAAACTCCTTACAGGACATAAAAACGACACCAGACAATATACAAAAACATACACTGAGTGTACAAACCATTAGAAACACCTGCTCTTTCCATCACATAGACTGACCAGTTGAAATCTATGATCCCTTGTTGATGTCACTTGTTAAATCTACTTCAATGATGAAGGGGAGGGAACAGGTTAAAGAAGGATTTTTAAGACAAAAGATTGAAGTGCCTTTGAACGGTGTATGGTAGTAGGTGCCAGGCGCACTGGTTTGAGTGTCAAAAACCGCAAAACTGCTGGGTTTTTCACGCTCAAAAGTTTCCCGTGTGTATCAACAATGGTCCACCACCCAAAGGACATCCTGCCAACTTGACACAACTCTGGGAAGCGTTGGAGTCAACATGGGCCAGCATCCCTGCGGA
Organism: Salvelinus namaycush; assembly: GCF_016432855.1. Classification (NCBI taxonomy): domain Eukaryota; kingdom Metazoa; phylum Chordata; class Actinopteri; order Salmoniformes; family Salmonidae; genus Salvelinus; species Salvelinus namaycush. The sequence goes on along the minus strand of NC_052338.1, from coordinate 4,430,597 downwards.
ACACTTTCGACACCTTGTAGAGTCCATGCCCCCATGCTGTTCTGAGGGCAAAAGGGTATGCAACTCAATACTAGGAAGGTGTTCCTAATGTTTTGTACACAGTGTATATATGCCTGGGGACTGACTGTACAGGGGACAATACAACTGATGATCAGGTCAGTCCCCCCCCTGCTAGTCCATGCATGACATGCATACTGCATAAACCTACCAGGAGTTTTCTTTTGGGTGGGGGAATTTAAAGGATACTTGAATGTTGCAAGAGGCCAGCGAAATTCCCCATGACTACAATGTCCTCAAATAGTTGTCTCTTGTGTGTAATTGTCGGCATCACACTTTGTCCATGTAATAATAATTCCCCTTATGTGGTACATATAACACAAACCATATGGTTAATAATAATCATCAAAAAGCACTAAAGCAAAACATTTTGATAGTCCTAGGCCACATGATCATTATCTTGTAGTTGTACGAGCAGCTGTTTATTCATACTCAATGGGCACCGAGTCCTCAGTCCTCTTAAAGGTAACAATAATGACAGATGGTGGAGACCAATTGTGAACATCATCCCCCTGATCCGTATGACTCATCTCCCCGTGCTCCGTATTACCCAATCAAGGCTTGTGCGCTCATCCTTAACTTAACCCCTCATTGCGTCTGTAAATTACCTGTTGTGGCTAGAATACAGCCAAGTGTGTAAGCCAAGAGGCAGCTTTGTTTGCGAAACCTGACTGTTACCTGTGTTTCACCTGTATGAGTGTGTGTATGTGAGGCGGTGACAGTTTGGTGGTGTGACATGAGTGAAAGGAACCGATTTGACAGGATTTCTGAAGGGGGTAAAGGCGCGGCCCAAGGCGCGGCTCCAGGCAGAGGCTGACAGAGAAATGTGCATCATGTCATGCATGACTCATTTACGTGATGTTGGCCTGTATGTAGGGGAAGAGGCATTCTGATTGAGGACAGTTGATTGTTTTCACTCTAAGGGCTGGTTTCCCAGACAGATTTAAACCCATTCCTGAACTAAAAAGTATGGTCAATAGAGAATGTCTATTAAAATAGCTTTTTAAAACTTAATCTGTCTATCGGAAACCGCCACTTAGACAGCATTTACACAGGCAGCCCAATTCAGATTTTTTGACCAATTATTGTCAAAAGAGCTGATCTGATTAGTCTAAAGACCAATAAGTGGAAAAATATCCGAATTTGGCTGCCTGTGTAAACGCAGCCTCAATACATTTTTGTGAAAGTATTCTTGAGTGGGAGGGTTTTTGACAAGTGGAAGTTTACTTGTGCGCCGACATGTCTTACTCATCTGCGTTCTCTCTCAAGGATGTATTTGTCCTTCCCGGAAGGACACCTTATTTTATATTTGAACCTAAAGAATGGAATTCAAACATTGATTGAATGATCAGATCACTTGGCAATCACTTTTTTGGGATCTTTAGTCCACCAGACAAAAGTTCAGACCACATTCTGCGAATGTGTATATATTTTCTACTTTATACGTAGAGAGCAGGGTACTCAGGTAAACGATGCTCGTTAAATAAAGTTAGATCAAAGCCGAATCGATGTCTGCAAGATCACATAATGATGGTCTTTGATATAAGTGGACACCCAAGCCGACAAAGAGATTCTGTTGCGTCCCTCTTTACATGTGATCAAACACCTGAGTCATTTGGTTGGATTGTGGGGATGCACTCAATGTACACAGAACAAAAATACACAACATGAAACAATTTAATTGATTATACTGAGTTGCAGTTCATATGAGGAAATCAGTCAATTGAAATAAATGTATTAGGCCCTAATCTATGGATTAATCTATGGATTTCACATGACTGGGAATACAGATATGCATCCACTGGAAAAATGGGACTCACAATGGACTCAGGATCTCGTCACAATATTTTTGTGCATTCAAATTGCCATCGATAAAATACAACTATGTTCGTTGTCCATAGCTTATGCCTGCCCATACCATAACCCCACTGCCACCATGGGGTACTCTGTTCATAACTCAGTAAACCGCTCGCCCACACGATGCATACACGTGGTCTGCGGTTGTGAGGCCGGTTGGACGTAATGTCAAATTCTCTAAAACAATGTTGGAGCCGGCTTATAGTAGAGAAATTAACATTCAATTCTCAGGCAATAGCTCTGGTGGACATTCCTGCAGGCTCCTTCAAAACTTGAGACATTTGTGACATTGTGCTGTGTGACACAACTGCACATTTTAGAGGGGCCTTTTATTGTCCCCAGCACAAGGTGCTGTTTAATCAGCTTCTTGATATGGCACACCTGTCACGTGGAAGGATTATCTTGGAAAAGGATAAATGCTCACTAACAGGGATGTAAACTCATTTGTGCACAAATTTGAGAGAAATAGCTTTTTGTGCGTATGGAATGTTTCTGTGATCTTTTATTTCATCTCATGACGCATGGGACCAACACTTTACATGTTGCGTTTATATTTTTGTTCAGTGTATGTTTTGTTTTGTTTGTTTGGAACAGGAGTGGCATTTTCTTTGTAACCCGAGTCTCGTGAACTCCTTTTCCATGGGGTGTGACCGAAACCAGTGTTTGGGAAGGGGTGGGGGGGGGTCAGGTGTTGGCGTGGCATTTTTACAACCTTGCTAAGCAGCTCAACCTTGCTAAGCAGCTCAATGTTCCTTGGCTCAATCACAAATTGCTTAGATTATTTGTTTTGTCAACCAGACATTCATAACTGAAGGCCACGCCATGTTTTCCCTCTTTTAAAAATGAAGTTGTTACCTAAATGTGACCAATATGCGTCGCTCATTTAAAATGGCAGCTCTGCTGTTCTGTAGAATCGTCCCATGATGACGTCTTTACCACTTGAATGGCATGAATGCAAATGGACTGAGTAACTTTACTCAAACAAGGAACAAACAAAATGGTGTATTTACTGTATGTGTCAATGTGTGCACGTCACCTACAAAGGTATGCCTTTCCATGATGGATCCAGTCATGGGATGAGTTTGTCACACATATGACTTCATGGACAGGTATTTAACTCCTTTAGGTACTGCGTGTCTGTAGTGTTATTTGCATAAGTCAGAACTTGCTCAGGGACTTTCCGTCTTGCAACTAATTGGTTGAATTTATGGGTTTCACTGTCATTTGGTTAATTCTGTAGTTTATGGCGGACCATTCCTCCTCCAACCCCTAAAAGCACCAAACTACTCATTATGAAGGGCATAATAATTATGGGGTCAAAGAGTAGTTCCCTGACCCAATTGGTTCTCTGTCTGGAGTGGCACTTACTGGGAAGCAGCCATTTTGTATTTCCCTATCAAGAGCTAAGGAGGGCTACACTCAAAGCATTCGCCCTGTGTTTTGAGAAGTGGACAAATTGTCTAACAACTATGCCCTTCTATGAACGAACATCATGACTTGCGCAGGTTGGGCTTTTCATCCACTAAAGTGCAGTCAGCAAAACCGGGGAGTGTCAACGGCTAAATCATTGTTTGACTCATCCCATGTTTAGAGACAAACAGGCCCCAATGACGTAGGATTGCATCAACAAGCGGTCAAGGGAGTTATCTACAAGAATGTTTACTTGAACATGAGAATTTGTACAATGTCATATGGTAATTCTTTTTTTTTTTCTTTTTTTTTCTCCCATCTCTGTTATCCCAGGCCAGGCTCTGAAGTGCTACAAATGTGACTTGGGCTTCTGGGACTTGTGCTACACCACCGAAGTCAACTGCAAAGACGGGGAGAATTGTTTCAGCGGCGTGGGAAAGGCAGGTAAGGACCCAAGACCAAAGGACCCAAGGCCTGGCCGACACCGGTCATGGGTGGCTCATATGTCTTATATTTACATTGTAATAATTTAGCAGACGCCTTATCCAGAGTGGATTAGTCAGTGCATTCAACTAAGGTACTGTAGATAAACAACCACATATTGCAGTCATTGCAAGTAAGAACTTTCCTCAAAGCCGCTATCAGCAAAATCAGTGTTGGTAAGAAAAGACAAGTTCGAATGTAAGGATATTTGTTTATTTACTTATTTTTTTGGCTAGTCTGTTTTTACACCCCATAGTGCCTCTGTCCTCTTCAGAAGCAAACAAGGAAGGAAGACAACCTGCAAATATTCATTTTGCAGATGCTTAAATGTCACTTTCCAGCATTCTGTCTTGCGGCAAAAGTTAATGAAGAACAACTTGCGTTTCATAGTTTGTCAATTTAAGAGGCCTTACTGTATGTGCCGTTTGGCACGACAAAGCCTAAGTAATTACGTTTTTTCTGTGTTCCTTTTCATCCACAGTTAAGTTTGTGGACATCAAGATGAAAGGCTGCCTGAAAGTGGATGAATGCAACAAGACGACCACAACCGATTTCCCTGCCAGCTCCAACCACACAGTGTACAACATATCGAAGGCCTGCTGTGACAAGGACCTGTGTAACGCTGCCCCGGGCCTGCCCCGAATGAGCATCCTGCCCCTGGCCCTCGCCACCCTGACCACTGCCTTCATGACCAAAGTCCTGGTGTAAGGGGGTGTGAAGCCCTCTGTGTGGCCTACACACATACATATGCAGAGGTTGATATACATGTAGGTTGATGATTCACACACCCACACGCACTCATCAAACATTAGCACCAATCGGTCCGTGTGTATAAGAACTGCATTACGTTTGTGTAATTTAGGCCAAGGAGGAAACATCTGTTAAAGTGTACCATATACCAGCTAAACTTCTAAATTATTTCTATTAAAGAATTTGATTTGTCCTTCATGCCTCTGGAAATCTCTCAATTTGTTTGATGAAATGCAGTTGTTCAAACACAGACTAGCTTACACAGACCCTTATTCAGTTGCACTTATGGAAAGCATTGAATTAAACCTCGTTTGTATGGAATGCTATTAACATAATTGAGCAGATGTCTTCAGACACTTTAGTAAGATGGAGATCGGTCAGTCAGCATTATATAACCAATGACTGTTCATACTGACAGACAATTCATTAATCTTCAATAGGGAGCTCGGCTAACAAAGACTATTTTCTATCTCTGGTGTTGGTTACGAATGCTTATTTCTAACCACTATTTCAAATTGATGTTCACTGTTAATTCTCCCATTATCCAGCCCCACTTGGTGTTGGGGAGCTCCACTGATCACTCAGTTTACAATGAATAATGCAGTTGCTGTGTGACCTCATATGTTGCCCCCATTCTTGAGCTACATGATGACCTAGACCATTGGCGGGCAACTCCAGTCCTCGAGGGCCTGATTGGTGACACACTTTTTTCCCATCCCTAGCAAACACAGCTGATTAATCAAATTGAATTCTAAACTGAAGATCATGATTAGGTGATTATTGGAGTCAGGTGTGTTAGCTGGGGCAAAACTGTGACACTATTCAGGCCCTCGAGGACTGGAATTGCCCACCCCTGACCTAGACCAAAGGAAGGAGGGACAGTTGCTAGACTGGTCTGTTTTGCCACGTTCAAAACAACTGGGAATTCGGAGATCTCCGACTTAAGTCAGTTCAAAACAACTGGGAACTCTGGGGGGGGGGGGGGAACTAGCTCCGACTGAGGAAAAATCTATTTGAACGATCATCCAAATCGGAATTCCGACTCGGGCCTCTTTCTAGAGCTCAGACTTTCTGACCCGAAGATCACTGATGTCATGATTTGACCTGGTATTTTTCAGTTTTGAACAAGGCATCTGTTTCTAGAAAGGGCAAACAACAATGTGGTTCAACTTGTGTTGACTAGGAATTTAATTGAATTCCTTTTTGCCTAAAGTAATTATTGTATTTATCTGGCAAGATTAGAATGTATACTGAACAAAAATGTAAACGCAACATGTAAAGTGTTGGTGAAATAAAAGATCCTAGAAATGTTCCATACGCACAAAAACCTTATTTCTCTCAAATGTTGTGCACAAATTTGTGTACATCGCTAGTGAGCCTTTTTTTTCCTTTGCCAAAATAATCCATCCACCTGAGAGGTGGAAGCTGATTAAACTGCATAATCATTACACATGTGCACCTTGTGCTGGGAACAGAAGGCCACTAAAATGTGCAGTTTTGTCACGCAACACAATGCCACAGATGTCAAGTTTTGAAGGAGCATGCAATTGGCATGCTGACTGCAGGAATGTCCATCAGAACTGTTGCCAGAGAATGTAATGTTAATTTCTCTAGCATAAGCCATCTCCAACATTGTTTTAGAGAATTTGGCTTCTTTACCAGCGGGATTGTCTGAGACCAGCAACCTGGACAGCTGATGACACTGGAATATTTCTGTCTGTAATAAAACCCTTTTGTGGGGGAAAAACTCATTCTGATTGTCTGGGCCTGGCTTTCAAGTGGTTAGGCCTATGCACAGTCATGTGAAACCCATAGATTAGGGCCTAATTCATTTATTTCTATTGACTGATTTCCTTATATGAACTGTAAATCAGTATATTTTTTGAAATTGTAGCATGTTGCGTTTATTTTGTTCAGTATAGAGTTAAATAAAGCTTTTAAATGCTATTTGTGTTATTGTTATTGGGATTCTTTTTTAGGTTCATTGGAGATTTGTCTGTGGTATTTCCTTGTTTGGGAAGAACTGTGTACTAATTTAATGTTAGCCGTGTACTAACAGGAAATGGGTTGACTGATTTATGTATATCTGATCACTTTTTTTGCTTGTAAAACCTTTTTTAAGCTGGAAATGTGTATACTCTATGTGGCTGCAAAATAAGTTGCAAGAATTCAATACATGTTTAAAGCTTCTACAAAATCCCCTGCCTTCTGAATGCTTTGCTATTGTCTATTGGTGTCATAAAATTTTTCCACTCCCAAACAAACCATTTTTCAATTTGTGGCTTAGCAGGACATACAGGTTTCCTTCTTCCCCTCCAGTGCCCACTCATACCAATTCAAAAGCTGGTGAAAACATTGTCAAAACATTTCTATTGTCACATATTTTCTATAACATGCCTATGTGTTCAGTAGTCAAGTACAAGCAGTATTTGCTAATAACCCAATATTAGTATTGCTAATAACCCATCCACAACCGTCTGGGGCCTGCACCCTACCCTAACTCGCAAATAGGCGGATAGAAAATGTGCTTTAAGCTGCAGTAGGAGACAGCGGAATTATCTTTTGACAGGGGATGCAGATGAATTTTTTTTAAGCGTAATTTAGATTAGCCGATTAAACTCAACTCCACAATTTACGATGAATGTTGAGCAGTGACTAGTGTAGGCAGACTGGTGCTCCAAAGTCACAAAAAATAAACAACATTGTTCTGTGTGATTGATGGCTATTATTTTGGAGCTGAAATCAGTAGTTTTTCATATCTTGATTGTATCCCTTGCAAAATACGATTGCAGTTTTGAAATTGCAGTAAAAGTGCAGTAACTGCAGTCAGTGTTGTAGTACTCAAGACCACACAGTGTCTCGGTGTCAGATACATGTGTACTTACATAGTGTCTCGGTGTCAGATACATTTGTACTTGGTCTTTACTCGGTCTCGGACAGTGAGGACTTAACATCTTCCTGAGACCAGCAGAGTAGAAAACAGAATTATGTAACTTCCATTTGGTCAGCGCATTAAACCGCTTCGCCAAATATTCTTGAAACATGAATACATTATCTTAACAGCCTTCATATAGACATGTTTGAGCAGTGGCGAACCTTCAGTGTGTGACCGGTTCCTCATTCTGAAAGGACAGCAACCATAATAACAGCACACTCAAGTGAGAGAGCGCACTTTTTGTGAAACACAAAAGGGCCTGTGGTGTAGTGAATGCTATACTGAGGTATAAGCAGTATGCCCACTTTTTTTGTGGGCATTGCATATACTCAGTGGCGACCGGTCATTCAAGGCAGGTGGGGCAGAGCGTAGGGGTTGGTAATGTTCTCTAGTTGCGCCGTTATTGGCTCAGTGTTCTGTCACTCTTGGGGACACTAGGTCACCGCTAAATCTACAGTTGAGCTCGAAAATTCAAGCACTTGGGTGCTGCCATGGAGTTACATTAGAAGTACCCATTCAAGAAGGCTCAAGGTCATTGGCCACAGATAAAATGAAGTCAAGTCACGTTATATCTACAGTAACTGTGATTGGACTGATCATGTCAACATCATACTTTCAAAATCTTAGCTAGCAAGCTAGTAGTCATCATCATGAATCAAGTTGACAATCTACTGGCACATATTTTTCTATCCTTGTCATATAAAGAGAAATAATGAAGAGAAATTATAGATAAAACGTATCAGTGCTCATTGGCTATTGGACATAAACATTACACAACAAGTTGGAAATCGCAATTTCAGCAATGAGTGGTTTGGAAGGAATCAGTGGCTAACTGCAAGCATGGCAAAGCAATCACTAGCCTGCTATTCAGAGGAGTGGGTGTGTGGTCCAAGTCTGGGTTTAAGGGTATTTTTTCCAAGCTTAAAAGGATAAACATTCAACATTGGCCATGCTGTCAATCCAACATGACTTCTGCCACGCTCAAAATAACTGGAAACTTGGAACTGGAAAATCTCAGACTTCAGTGAGTTCAAGACAACTGGGAACTCAGACAAAAATGCGCTGACTGGGAAAATAAGTTTTGAACGGTCATCCAACTCGGAATTTCAAGTCGGGAACTCAGGCCTCTTTCTGGAGCGCCAACCTGAAGATTACTGACATCATTATGATTCAACCTTGTTTTTTAGATTTCCCAGTTATCTTGAAAGCACCATAAATCCAGAGAATGACAGACTTTGATGACAAAGTTTGATGACAAAATTTGCCCACAAAAGACTGCCGCGCCACTTTCCTGTTCAAGTGAGCACAGCACAACAAGGTGAGTCCATAAATGTCTTGTATGCTGCTGCATAAATGATGTAATATGCCAGGGAGACAGTATTACTTTCACAGCTAAAGTATACTTAGGTGTATGTTGTGTAGTAGCCCATGTGCCTCACCCTAATAATTTGGTCCATTTTCCCCTCATAACAGCCTACTGTTCTGACTTGGTGGTGCACATGTAGCCTGTTTTAGAGAAATGTCATCATCAAATATTGTAAAAGCTTTCATTGTCTGCTTATATGCCCCCTTTATTTATCCTACGGTTCTGACTTAATGTACAGGGAGAATACTGTAAGAACGGCCAATGTTTTGAATTCTGTTGCTGTACATTTCAAAAGTGCTGAACAAATAGTTATATTGACTACGTCCGTCCTAGCTCGCTCATTAATGTCATAATCGAAATTATGGATTGCCTCTTATCTGCTCGTTGTCCCCTTATGCCATCGTTTGTACATCTCAATTTGTCAGTAGAAACCACATTTGTTTTAGCAAGTCAGCCATATCAGCTGTTTTTTTAAGGCAGTAAATGAGGCTGAATTAACTGTTTCGCTGCCAGACAAGGCTCTGCTGAAAGCCAGGTGTAGCAGTGGTAAGGTGTCGAGACTCTGCTATTGGGACAGATTTACTGTAACGGGTGCGTAACCGGTGGCAGGGAAGTCAGAGCAGAACTAGGTAATAGCCGGAGCAGTTTAATTGCAGAAACCAACGGCAGAAAGAATAACAAGACATGGGTACAAAACCTGTCGCGCACCAGTCAACATGTGCACAAGAACTTACAATAAACAATTCCAAACAAAGACATGGGGGGAACAGAGGGTTAAATACACAACACTTAATGAGGGAGATGAGAACCAGGTGTGTAGGAAAACAAGACAAAACAAATGGAAAATGAAAAGTGAATCGATGATGGCTAGAAGACCGGTGACGCCGACCGCCGCCCGAACAAGGAGAGGAACCGACTTCGGTGGAAGTTGTGACATTTACGTAGGCCCTAACAGTTTGTGGGCACCGTTGTCACCGTTATAGTGCAATTAGTGTATTGTTTAGTGTTGTGGTATGTTGTGTAGTTGCTTTGCTGGCATGCATCTACATTTGTTTGTTGTTGAGTTTGCCCCACCAAGATTTGCATGCTAAAATCGCCACTGCCTATACTCACTTCTTAATCCCTACTGATGCGTATCAAAGTAGTGTAGTGGAGGTACAGTACAATAGAGAAATCATGCACAAAGTACACAACCGCAAAGCACGTTAAATATATTTACATGTGGGCCGCACACAGTTTCAGCAGAATATAATCTGCAGGCAGCAAGATTGTGCACTTCACAGAAGAATGCCGGTAGGGTAGGAAAGACGTTTCAACGTATGATATCTACCAGTAAATGCTAACTAAGGCAGCAATAGGTATGCAAACCAGGTATTGAAAAAGTTTTGTTCGAAGTATTGGTTAGTAGGCTATTTGTGATGCACAATTGTCATCATGTGCTGTTTGCATCGGGGGCATAGACATGGATGGGCCTGGGTGAACAGAGGCCCACCCACTGGGGAGCCAGGCCCCAACAGGCCCACCTAATTAGAATTCTGTGGCTAAGCATTTTGTGGAATTAGACCATCACATTTTTGTATTTTTCTATATACAAAAAGTGTGATTTAAGCGTGTAAATCTGAAAAATGTATAGGAAAACACAGGATTTCTCAGAATGACTTTCCTTCGCTGTTTGGGAACTTGTTGGAAAAAATGTTGTATACCCACTTCTCCAGGCACCATTACACCACTTCATACCGATGGAAAGACAAAAGTCACACACAGCATGATGTTAAAGGATAAGCAGTCCATTAACTAGGACATAATAAGCCAGTTGGTCCCAATCATAAGAATACAAAAACACAACCATTAAGCATTTCCCAATCGAAATGTACAAATATTACTTCGCATTGGAAAAAACATTTAATATTTAGCACACAAAGTAACCGGTGACCTAAAGTTTAAAGTGAAGCTGACAGCGTTTTAACTACTTTGCAGATATGAAACAAACAGACAATCATAATATCAGTCAAAATGATAAAATTCCCAGTATATGCTACAAAACCAAGTTTGTAAGAGGTTTAAAAATAGGTTATATTTGACTCAACGTTCCATGACTTACACAAAGGCATTGTTGGCAGAATAGATGGATGCAGTTCAATGCATGATTATTAGAATTCACCAATACATTTCTTGGCAGTACAAAAAATATGGCTATCAGATTGTAAAATCACAGCTGGCCTGGTACATTGTTTGCTGCCGCAACTCATTCGAGATGCACTGTTTCAGTTTAAATTATTCAATATTCTGGACAAAAACGAACAAATGTAACTAAGGCTGGGAATGTCAATACAATCAAACTAGCAAGGGCAATGATCATAAGTCAGTCATACCGTGGCTAATAGGCTAGCGTATCTATTGATGTAATTTTCTTCCTGGGGGTGTATATGACCAGATTTTAATAAGATATAATGTTGCTAAAATGCTGTCAGTTCCACAGTAAATGCAACAATGTTTTACAAACATAAGTTATTTTCAAAGAGATGGCTAACAACAGCAAGCGCGCTGCAATAAAAAACACAGAAATGTATTCTTGAAAGGGAGAAGCTAACAAATTAGCAACAACATCCTTTTTGATAACACCTGCTGCAGCCACTGAAAAGTAGGCGACGACAAAATCTAGCTAGCTAGACCAAAGGAAAACTACTGCTCGCTATTGTGCAGTGACCTGTTGGCCTTCAAGAAGGCAGACGTTTCCATAAGTCTCTTAAAAACGGTCCCACCCATTAAGTCAAAATGTGATTGGTTGATTCAGCTGTCACATTTTTGCCCTAATACAGTTGAATGGCAGAGGCCTTTATCTAGCTTCTGATGGCCGAGCCAATGGCTGACTTAGCTAGCTAGATTTATCTCCCCAGAGACCAGCAAAGAATCTTGATTGGATATTTTTCTCTCTTCAGTGTTAACCCTTTCAATTCCAACAAAAACTGAAGAAATTAAATCAGAAAATCATCCAAAATAGTAATTTTAGTATTATTATTATAATCATTTTTTTTATGAATCCTTCACTGAAGGCGTAGAAGACCCATTGTTCCCCACTGTGTTTGGGTTAGTAATAATTAGTAGATTGGCTCTATTTTCCCTCAGCATGCATTTTTTTCACTATTTTGAATGTTTAAAGAATCCATATGATGTTCTGAAATATGAACCCAGAAATACTGGACATTTTGACCTCTTATTATGGTGGTGAGTTGACATTACAATCATGCTCTTGAATTTTACTTTTTCTGGTCTCGATCTTGACTCGGTCTCGGACTCCTTGTCCCCCTTCGGTCTCGAACACAACACTGACTGCAGTCGACTGGTACTTTGGATGCAGTAATTGCAGAATAACTACTGCAGTTGAGTTGCAGTTATACTGCACTGTAAAGTGTCAGTGTAGTTAGAAATATTTCTTAATATTGATATTTCTGAAAATAGTACAACAGTGTCCGCTATGAACAGACGTTTACACTATGGAATAAAATAAAACGTGTCTGACTTGAGATGTCTGAACAACAGAACAAGCTGTTAATTTCACTGTGGTCCATGTCCTCTATTTGAAGTCATGCACAAACTCATGCAGCTGGTGACTGAATTCCTGCTAGAGAGCTCATCCATGAAATCAGCTATAGGTGAAAGGACCCTGTGGAGAGGAGCAGCGGAAACGCAGTCGCTGGAGTGATGAATCACGCTTCACCATCTGCCAGTCCAAAGGATGAATCTGGGTTTGGCGGATGCCAGGAGAATGCTACCTTCATGGTTCGAGCTAGGTCCTTTAGTTCCAGTGAAGGGAAATCTTAACGCTACAGCTTACAATTGTAATGCGTGCGGAGCAGGTGAACCCAAATGCAGACTCAGACGGAGACACGGATAGGTAACCAATGTACTTATTGAAAAGCAGGAGAGGAGATGGGGTGCAGTCCAGGGGAATCTCGGGCAGGTAGTAGGGAATCCAGATTGAGGCTGAGGGCAAGAAAATTAGGAACCGGGTAAACAGGTATGGAGCGGAATCCAATGAAGCACTAGAGTGAGGATCCAAGGCAGGGAAGCAGGACTGAGAAGACGGGTACCAGAGTCAGAGCAGACGGGACTGTCTGAAAAAGCAACGTGAGGCTAGGGAAAACAGGCACAACAGGATAACAAAATCTATGCAGGAACTAACAGCTAGAAATGCAGACTGACTGAGTAGAGGCTACGATCTGGCAGCGTGGAAGTGGCAGGGCTGAGTATTTGTAGGGTTCTTGATTATGGAACAGGTTGCAGCTGGTGAGAATCTGCTCTGCTTCCAGCACACCTGTCTCCACTCACACAATCACATACACACAGAGAGAGAGAGGGAGTGAGAGAGCACTGGGGGAGTGGTGGCAGGTTGGGAGGTCCAGGATGAGAAGTAGAGGGCGTGGCAGGAGCAGATGTAACAACAATGACATTCTAGACGATACGGTGCCTCCAACATTGTGGTAACAGTTTGTGGATGGCCCTTTCCTGTTTCAGCATGACAATGCACCCGTGCACAAAGCGAGGTCCATACAGAAATGGTTTAACGAGATCAGTGTGAAAGAACTTGACTGGCCTGCACAGAGCCCTGACCTCAACCCCATCGAACACCTTTGGGATGAATTGGAACGGTGACTGCGAGCCAGGCTTAATCAACCGACATCAGTGCCCGATCTCACTAATGCTCTTGTGGCTGAATGGAAGCAAGTCCCCACAGCAATGTTCCAACATCTAGTGGAAAGCCTTCCCAGAAGAGTGGAGGTTGTTATAGCAGCAAAGTGGGGACCAACTCCATATTAATGCCCATAATTTTGGAATGAGATGATTGACGAGCAGGTGTCCACATACTTTTGGTCATATCTCTCCCCTTAATCTTTCACCTCAGTGGGTTGGCTGCAAGGGCTTAAATTTACATTTTGGTTACTGGCCTACATAACATACCCTATAATGCCAAAGTGGAATTATGTTTTTTGAAATGTTAAAAAAAATAAAGAATGAAAAGCTGAAATGTCCTGAGTCAACAAATATTCAACCACTTTGTTATGGCATGCCTAAATAAATTCAGGAGTAAATGTTTGCTTAACAAGTCATTATAAGTTACATGGACTGACTTTGTGTGCAATAATAATGTTTAACGTGATTTTTGAATGACTACTTCATCTCTGTACCCCACACATCTGTAAGGTTCCTCAGTCGAGCAGTGAATTTCAAACACAGAATTAACCACAAAGACCAGGGTCTCACAAAGAATTGCAACTATTGGTAGATGTGTAAAAATAAAAAGCAGACATTTAATATCCCTTTGAGCATTACACTTTGAATGGTGTATCAATACACCCAGTCACTACAAAGATACAGGCGTCCTTCGTAACTCAGTTGCCGGAGAGAAAGGAAGGGATTTCACCATTAGGCCAATGATGACTTTAAAACAGTTACAGAGTTTAATGGCTGTGACAGGAGGAAACTGAAGATGGATCAACAACATTGTAGTTACTCCACACCGCTTTTTAAAAAAAGGGTTATTCGGCTGTCCCCATAGAAGAACCTTTTGGTTCCAGGTGTAACTCTTTTGGGAACCAAACCTACAACCACTGCAATGATTTCGATGTTAAGGTAGACATGTTTGAGTTTTTTAAAAAGAAACATCCGTTTAAGGGAATACTTTAGCTCCCCTAATCGTGGTATTTCTACTGAACATGTAGGCTGCTCACCAGCACATACTCCGACTCCTTTTAGAAGTAAGAGTTATTTTGTACCTCCAGCCAAACGCAATCACCCTATTGAGACATATTTCAGACTTTTTTAGAACAAACATGAGTACATACACTACCGGTAAAATGTTTTAGAACACCTACTCCTTCAAGGGTTTTTCTTTATTTTTACTATTTTCTACATTGTAAAATAATAGTGAAGACATCAAAACTATGAAATAATACATATGGAATCATGTAGTAACCAAAAAAGTGTTAAACAAATCAAAATATATTGTATATTCTTATAAGTAGCCACCCTTTTCCTTGATAACAACTTTGCACAATCTTGGCATTCTCTCAACCAGCTTCACCTGGAATGCTTTTCCAACAGTCTTGAAGGAGTTCCCACATATGCTTAGCACTTGTTGGCTGCTTTTCCTTCAGTCTGGGGTCCGACTCATCCCAAACCATCTCAATTAAGTTGAGGTCGGGGGATTGTGGAGACCAGGTCATCTGATGCAGCACTCCATCTCTCCTTCTTGGTAAAATAGCCCTTACACAGCCTGGAGTTGTGTTGGGTCATTGACCTGTTGAAAAACAAATGATAGTCCCACTAAGCCCAAAACAGATGGGATGGCGTATCGCTGCAGAATGCTGTGGTAGCCATGCTGGTTAAGTGTGCCTTGAATTCTAAATAAATCCCAGACAGTGTCACCAGCAAAGCACCCCCACACCATAACACCTCCTCCTCCATGCTTTACAGTGGGAAATACACATGCTGAGATCATTCGTTCACCCACACCACATCTCACAAATACACGATGGTCTTTCAAAAATCCAATTTGGACTCCAGTCTAATGTCCATTCCACCGGTCTAAAGTCGATTGCTCATGTTTCTTGGCCCAAGTAAGTATCTTATTCTTATTGGTGTCCTTTAGTAGTGTTTTTTTCCCCAGCAATTCGACCATGAAGGTATGATTCACAAAGTATCCCCTGATCAGTTGATGTTGAGATGTGTCTGTTACTTGAACTCTGTGAACTCCAGTTTCATCATAGCGCTTGATGGTTTTTGCAACTGCACTTGAAGAAACTTTCAAAGTTCCTGAAATGTTCTGTATTGACTGACCTTAATGTCATACAGTAATGATGGACTGTCGTTTCTCCTTGCTTATTTCAGCTGTTCTTGCCATAATATGGACTTGGTCTTTTACCAAATAGGCATATCTTCTGTATACTCCCCCTACCATGTCACAGCACAACTGATTGGCTCAAACGCATTAAGAAGGAAAGAAATTCCACAAATTAACTTTTAAGAAGGCACACCTGTTAATTGAAATGCATTCCAGGTGACTACCTCATAAAGCTGGTTGAGAGAATGCCAAGAGTGTGCAAAGCTGTTATCAAGGAAAAGGGTGGCTACTTTGAAGAATCTAAAATCTAAAATATATTTTGATTTTGATTTGTTTAACACTTTTACTACATGATTCCATATGTGTTATTTCATAGTTTTGATGTCTTCACTATTATTCTACAATGTAGAATTGAAATGCATTCCAGGTGACTACCTCATAAAGCTGGTTGAGAGAATGCCAAGAGTGTGCAAAGCTGTTATCAAGGAAAAGGGTGGCTACTTTGAAGAATCTAAAATCTAAAATATATTTTGATTTTGATTTGTTTAACACTTTTACTACATGATTCCATATGTGTTATTTCATAGTTTTGAAATAACATTGTAGAATAATAGTGAAGAAAAAATTAAGTACAAAAATTAAGATAAAACGTTGAATGAATAGGTGTTCCAAAACTTTTGACTGGTAGTGTATATTTCTATAATTTACCTAAAGATTAAAAACAAGCTTTACTTGATTTACAATCCGATACGTCAGTCCTTATCCGCCCTGCTGATAAGGGTGGGTCGGTTGTACTCGTGGATAGGACAGTTTATGTAAATGAGTGTCAAAGACAACTGCTTGACAACACCTTTTTCAAGAAACTCAGAAGTGACCCCACTTCCCAATTTCAGAGCACTATATTTACTGTCCTAGATGGGTTTTTATGATGGGTATTTAAGTTCTGGTCAAATCACCAAAAAAAGAACAAAACTTTTCGCTATTCAATACCATAAAATTGCCACTTTCTATACTTTGCCGAAATTACACAAGAATGTTACAAAACCTCCAGGGCGCACTATTGTAGTGGTCATTGGTGCAGTAACGGCCCCTTTATCGAATTTTGTTTACTTTTTTATTAGACCACTCGCAGAACAGCTCTCCTCCGTTTTGTAAAGGACACCAGCAGTATGATCTATATTATTAAATCTCTTGATCCTCTCCCTGAGAAGACTTTGTTAGTTACTTTTGTTGTTCAGTCGTTATACACGAATATTCCACGCGAGGGCGGTATTGATGCCATGGAACATTTTCTTCTGCAGCCCAAATGAACTACCTTCCAGTGCATGCATTATAAGATTGGCTGAAATAGTACTCACACACAACTACTTCATGTTTCTAAATTATTTCTTTATTCAGACGAAGGGTACTGCTATGGGATCTTCTACGGCTCCTAACTATGCTAATTTACATGGTTACATGGAGAAAAGGTCAATTCTCAATCCTTTCAACAACAAAAATATTGCCTAACATTATTATCTGGAAAAGGTACATTGCTGTTATTTTTGCTCTATTGAAGGGTGATGCAAAACAGCTCCAGACATTCCATGCTTTTCTGAACTCTTGTTCTGAGCACTTGAAATTTACTATGCAATCTGACACACGTCAAATCAGTTTTCTTGATCTTTTGATTTGTGTGAGGACAATGATCTATTTACACTGACCTTTACAGAAAATCAACGGATTGTAACAGTTTGTTGAGGGCAGATAGTTGTCACTCGCTTCCCTTGAAAAACAGTTTGCCCTACAGCCAAACAATCAGATTTCGACAGAAATATGTTTGAGACGCAAAGAAAATTAAAAGAGAGGTGGTAAAAAATGGTCAGATTAATACTGCCATTGAGAAAATTCAAAACAAATCGAGACGTGATCTCTTTCAAGGACAGTCTCGCAAAAATAAGCATTCTTGCGATCTTACTAACGTCACCTGCTATTCAAAGTGCTCTGATCAAATTAAGGGAATCTTTCACAAACATTGGCACATTCTAAGATTCGATGACAGTATCGGTAATGTGTTTCCGGACCCTCCCTTGGTCGTATTCTCACTGGGCAGAAATGTCAGATATCAATTGCTAAACTCTGATTTACCACACCCAAATAGCCCTGCACAACGTCTATTTGCGCCTCTACCGGGTGGAAACTACAAGTGTAATGGCTGCGCTCAATGCAATGGCACTTACAAACAAATCTCGGTGCATAGTAGCACCATTAAGTGCCAAAACTCAATGTACCCAGATGCGGCCCATTTTTTGGAAGCGAACCTCTCGATTTTGTCCCTACGTTATATCGGCATCGAATACGTCACACAATTTATTGTTAAAACGAGAGGCTGTCTGGATCTTTTATAAAAGAAAAAGAAAAAATTGAAAGACCCTAGCTTCCTTCAGTCTCAACGTAGACTTTGATCTGATACCATTCTTGTGATTATTGGGATTTTGCTATTCATTGTAAATGTTTGTAGGCCTATGCAGCCAAATTGTATCTATGATCATATGTTATCCATTCATGTTTTTTGTATGATCTACTTAAATCTGTAAATAATATCAAGTCACACCGGCCATGATTACAGACACTTGTGTGTGTCCTTTGACACTATATAAACTAGTGACCCGCAGTGTTTGTCATTATACACTGATGAAGACAGCTTGTCTGTTGAAACGTTGGTTATTAGGTTATTCAATTATTGCATCTGAGCTCCTGGATTGTGCGGCTCTCCTTTTCTTTTTCAACTAAAAGGATTCTACCTTGTACCGGAAAAAGGGTTCTTCAAAGGGTTATCCTATGGGGAGAGCCGAAGAACCCTTTTAGGTTGTAGATAGCACCTTTTTTTCTAAGATTGTACTTATATATTTTTTTTTTGAAAAAATATCCAAATACTTCCTTCGAAATGTTTTTGAATGTAATTGAAATACCTTACATAGTAATTGATCCCAGGCCTGGTAAATGCATGTGTGACAGAGAAAGAAATTAGATCTATAACATCCGGACAGTGAGATACATATAGTTGTGATTTTACAAGTTTATTCACCTCGATCCTCTGTTCTGGACATTCTAATTCTTTAATTTGTGATCTATCGAGGTCATTACATTGGTAAAAAGGTGCAGTGTACCTCACTACTGTCATTTTTCACTGTCTTTTTACTTTTGCTTTTTATTTCTTTACATATCTATTGTTCACCTAAATACCTATTTTTTACATAAAAATTGCACTGTTTGTTAGTAAGTAAGCATTTCACTGTAAGGTCTACAACTGTTGTATTCGGCGCACGTGACAAATAAACTTTGGTTTTATTTGTAATGAAACAGGCAGGCAGAGTGAGCCTGCGGCAGTCAGAGAATCCTCAAGCTTCTGTCCAGTAGCCCTGTGTGGCATCAACTGTGCCACAAAAGCAAGTGTAGTGGTTTTTATATGTACCACAGGACAACCAAAAAATGAAGAGCGACACCACGGCTGTCTTTTTGGCTTTTATGTCGATCTGCAATAGTATTGTGAAAAGACAGGACAGGAACACATCAGTCTCCAATGCACCATCTGACAAGTTGTTCTATACAGGAGCATGAAGAAAGGTAAAACACATATCCTGTCTTACATCCCCAATACATTGCTAGGTGCTTTCAGTGTCGACAGTACCAAAATACAACAACTCATGTACAAAAACACTGCAACACAAACAAGTTACAACATGAAATCGCCTCTATCCCATTCAGACCTTAGAGGGCCAAAACTATTATCTTCCATAATGCAACGCCAGCACCAGTCGGCAGCTCAGCTAATCGTCTGCATCACAGAAAGGCATGCTAGCTAGCAACAGCAGCACTTTTAACACTCTGTAAACTATATTAGACTTTTTTACGATTGCTTACACACTAAAATTTAACTTTTCCCACAATTAGCAAAACCTTACACTCAAGGAGCAAAACATTAGGCTAGATTAGCACAACTGTAAGCACATTGTCAGCTTCACACTATTTGCAAAACATTACACACAGTGATTTGCAAAACACTAAACACACTTGTACACAGAAGTATATCATGATGTCACTTCCTTGCAATTCCAAAGCACTGACTGTCAAATTACCACACCTATGAGCCAATCTGTTAAACACAGCCATCAGGTGCACAAACACATGATTGCTAAATTGTAGACATACCAATCAGGTTTAAGCACTATAAAAATGCAGCAGGTAGGTTCACCTGCCTTCAACCAAAATGGAAGGAGTCAGAAGAAGAGTGAGGGCGAAAGGAGGAGTACACAGAGGAGGAGAAGGAGGTAGAGGCAGAGGCCGAGCCAGAAGTCGAGGAAGACCCGAAGCAGGAGGAGAACGTGCACAAAGAAGAGGACCAAACTTATCAAATGACATTCGTGCAACACTAGTGGACCATGTTGTGAACCACGGATTGATGCTGAGGGAGGCTGGACTGAGAGTTCAGCCAAATCTTAGCAGATATACAGTGGCATCTGTCATAAGGACTTTTCGACAGGAAAACAGGTAAAAGAAGATCTGTCTACAGTTACAGTAATCAGCCGCTTATTGTATGCACCATATCAGCACTTGTGATACCCCTTCCTGTGACATTGTACAGTAAGTTACATGTATTATTCTCTACATAGGATTGAGGGTTGGGAACGACAAGGAGGAAGGAGGCCCATATTCACGCAAGAACAAGAGAGAGATAATAAACATGGTTTTGGCCAACAATCATATCAGGCTCAGAGAACTACAAGCCAACATTATCGGTGACCATGCCATTTTCAATAATGTCCATCAGGTCTCCCAGTCAACACTGGCACGCATCCTGAAAAGACATCAGGTTCAAATGAAACAACTTTATCGAGTGCCTTTTGAGTGGAATTCAGAGAGGGTCAAACGGCTGCGACATGAGTATGTGGAGGTTTGTATTGTTCACTTTAGCACTGTGATGTTGCATACTGCACACATGACTTTTTTACATTGACTGTATACTAGACCTATCCTGAACTACACAATCTTGTCTTTCACTGTATTTCAGGGAGTTTTGCAGATGGATGCTGAGGAAATCCTGCATGAATTCATATATATTGATGAGGCAGGGTTCAACCTCACAAAAGAAAGAAGGAGAGGCAGAAATATCATTGGCCACAGGGCTATAATCAATGTCCCAGGGCAACGTGGGGGTAACATCACCCTTTGCGCTGCCATTTCACAGCATGGGGTTGTCCTCCGTCATGCCAAAATGGGCCCTTACAACACACCTCACATTCTCGCATTTTTGGACCGATTGCACCACATCGTCACAGCAGGTAATGAAATGCACCAGATGCAATACACGGTCATCTGGGACAATGTGTCATTCCACCGCTCTGCTTTGGTCCAGAACTGGTTTCAACACCATCCACAGTTGACAGTACTATACCTTCTACCATACACTCCGTTTCTAAACCCTATCGAAGAGTTTTTCTCTGCATGGCGGTGGAAGGTTTACGGTCTCCAGCCCCAGGCTCAGGTACCCCTCATTCAGGCCATGGAGGACGCCTGTGACCAAGTCGACGCCGCAGCTGTGCAAGGATGGATTCGACATTCAAGACGGTTCTTCCCACGTTGTCTTGCTAATGACGATATTGCTTGTGATGTTGATGAAATTCTCTGGCCAGATCCAGCTAGGCGAAGAGATAATGTATAGTATGTTTACTGTAGTATTTTCTGTACAATATTGTCAGTTTTTTTCAGATTATTTTTTATGTTTGTTGTTGTTGTTATTTACTGTAATTGTAACCTGTACTGGATACAGTATTTTACGTTTGTCTGTTTGCTGATGTAGCGGATGTGAAATGGCTAGCTAGTTAGCGGGTACGCACTACTAGCGTTTCAATCAGTTACGTCACTTGCTCTGAAACCTAGAAGTAGTGTTGCACCTTGCTCTGCAAGGGCCGCGGCTTTTGTGGAGCGATGGGTAACGACGCTTCGTGGGTGTCAGTTGTTGATGTGTGCAGAGGGTCCCTGGTTCGCGCCCGTGTCGGGGCGAGGGGACGGTTTAAAGTTATACTGTTACATTGGTGCCGTGACCCGGATCACTGGTTGCTGCGGAAAAGGAGGAGGTTGAAAGGGGGGTGAGTGTAACGGATGTGAAATGGCTAGCTAGTTAGTGGGTACGCGCTACTAGCGTTTCAATCAGTTACGTCACTTGCTCTGAAACCTAGAAGTAGTGTTGCACCTTGCTCTGCAAGGGCCGTGGCTTTTGTGGAGCGATGGGTAACGACGCTTCGTGGGTGTCAGTTGTTGTGTGCAGAGGGTCCCTGGTTCGCGCCCGTGTCGGGGCGAGGGGACGGTTTAAAGTTATACTGTTACACTGAGCTAACAGTGTTATGCACACTACTGTAGTAGCATGAAAACTGGGACATGTTTTGTTGTGATTCTCCATGTTGACTGATTTGGGTATATGGAGAGAAATAAATGATATTTTCCTCAGTCTGCAGCATTGGTCTTGTGTAGTGTTTGTATAGTTGCACTTTCTCTGTGTACTTCATTTACAGTACTCTAATCACTGACAATTAGACTTGCTAAAAGTGTTTTAGGTTAGCAACAGCAGTGTGTAACTGGTTCAAAAAGATTGAAGTCATATGAAATGTGTGTGTTTCTTATGGTAACAAAATATTATTTATATGAAGTCGTGTATAGTTTTGACAAAAGTGTTCCATTTTGCAAATGATCTGAAGTGTTGTGCTACTTTGGTGTGGGGTTGTGCTAATTGTGTGTAGTGTTTTGACAAACCGGGCCCTGTTTTCAAAATTGCGCTTAAACAATTGAAAAAAACTGTAATAACAACAATAAAACTCAAAGTTACATGTTTCAATAGTCTCACACTCCCTTATAACAATATCTACAGCATTAACCTTGGGATGTTTTATTTATTTCACGTTATGGACTTCTACAAAGGAGTAATCTGCAACACATACCTTTCTCTCACTGTTTTCTCGGACTGAGGAGAACGGGAGTTACGGGTAGTACCAGGGTGTTAGTAGGTGACACAAGCACCCAGATGAAATAAAATACATTTAATGAAACCAAACCCGAAGGTGTTAACATCATTCAGCTACTGTAGCTGCCTACTTAACATCAACAGGCAGCACCAGTAGCGCAACAATTAAAAATAGACACCAAAAGTAAAGTTCCTGGCGATCATAGCGATCTGACTCCCCCCTTCTGTCTGAACTTGAAATATTCCTGTTCGCGGGCTTGGGCCACTGACCCCCAACCTGGTTGTTCTGTTCTACGTTGTGTACTATTCTAATAATTTGAAGTTTTATGGAATAACCTTTTTCACTCTCCTACACACACCCCTTAATTTCAGCAAACTTTAAGACATAAGGTAAGAGTTCTTCCTCCACAGGAAGAAAGAGAGTTTGCCAGGTAGACTTTGCCAGGTAAAAATATGCCCATATCTGCATATTGACCCTCTAAAAGTATTTCTAATTTCCTTAATCTATCCTCTGGCCTCTGTTTCACTGGGGTACTGTCACTTTAACAAAAGTTGATAAGGCTTGAATCAGGGCAGCTAGATGCTCTCTTTTGTCCGGCTCAGCAATCACTTGACTCATTGACTCTAAAAGTCTTCTGACCGGCTTCACAACTCTTCCAGTTCAAGTTCTCAAGGTGCCTTCACTGGGTCTCAGGACTGTATCAGTGAACTCAGACGTCTGGCTGTTTCTGCCCTCTACCAATCTCTGGTTACTCATTCTCTCCTTAGTAGATCTTATGCATACAGAACCGCTGACTGATGAACTTCTACTGCTGATGCCATCTAGACTGCTCACTGACGTTGCTTTTCTACTTGCGTCAACTTCAGAGGGATCACTTGAATCATCACTAGGCATCCTTGAGGAGCTTCCTGTGCTTGAGCTAGCTGCTTGTCCGGAGATCATGTCCTTCTGTGGGCTTTGAGGATCAGCTTCTCTCATGTTTACTCCATCTTCCAGTCCCAAAGATTTTTGAGCTTCAGCTTCCGTGGGCCCCTCAGGGTTCTGGCCCTCGAGAATCCAGACAGCAGTCCTTCGATCCTCTGAATCCTCATCCACATCAAATACCAGTCTTTCGTCACCGCTGTCTGCGTTTATGTCCTCCTCTGAAGCAGTAGAGGCTACTGTGGACATCTCGTCTGTCTGTCCCACCGGCAGGAAGTTCACTGGCAGTATGAAGTTTCGATGAACTACCTTACTCTTCTTGGTAGTAGGATCTTCGACTCTGTGGATATGCACAGACGGGTCTTTCCATGTGATCACATAGACCGATGAATCCCACAGGTCGGCAAGTTTACCTTTTCCTCTTTCCTTTCGGTTTGACAAGAGAACTCGGTCTCCAATCTCCGGGGCAGTGCCTTTCACTCTCTTGTTAACTTCTTATGGCTGCAATTCCGCTACCGGGATCGATATGACAACAGCCAGTGATAGTGCAGGGCGCCAAATTCAAACAACAGAAATCTCATAATTAAAATTCCTCAGACATTCATGTGTCTTATATCATTTTAAAGGTAATCTTGTTGTTAATCCCACCAAAGTGTCCGATTTCAAATATGCTTTTCAGCGAAAGCACTACAAACGATTATGTTAGGTCACCACCAAACCACAACAAGCACAGCCATTTTTCCAGCGAAAGATAGCTTTCACAAAAAGCAGAAATAGAGATAAAATGAATCACTAACCTTTGATTGTCTTCATCAGATGACACTCATAGGACTTCATGTTACACAATACATGCATGTTTTGTTTGATAAAGTTCATATTTATATCAAAAAATCTGAGTTTACATTGACGCGTTACATTCACTAGTTCCAAAAACATCAAGTGATTTTGCATAGCCACATCGTTTCAACAGAAATACTCATCATAAATGTAGATGATAATACAAGTTATACACATGGAATTATAGATATACCTCTCCTTAATGCAACCGCTGTGTCAGATTTCAAAAAAACTTTACGGAAAAGCAAACCATGCAATAATCTGAGACGGAGCTCAGAACAATAGCCAAATTAGCCGCCATGTTGGACTCAACAGAAACCAGAAAATACATGATAAATGTTTCCTTACCTTTGATGAACTTCATCAGAATGCAGTCCTAGGAATCCCAGGTCCACAATAAATGCTTGATTTGTTCGATAATGTCCATTATTTATGTCCAATTAGCTACTTTCGAATTGTTTACCAAACGCCCTAACCAAAGTCTCAAAGCGCGTCCACTATAACGTGACGAAATGTCCAAAAGTTCCGTTACAGTCAGTAGAAACATTTTCAAATGATGTACTGAATCAATCTTTAGAATGTTGTTAACATACATCTTGAATAACGTTCCAACCGGAGAATTACATCGACTTCAATTGACCGATGGAACGGAGCTCCCTCTCACATGAACGCGCCAGTTCAATGCGTGGGCGGGCACCTCATGGAAGTGATTACTCATTCCTGTCTCCTTCGGCCCCCCTTCACATTAGAGTCATCAGACAAAGTTATATTGACTGTTGACATCTAGTGGAAGCCGTAGGAAGTGAAAACCCATCCATATCTCTCTGTATTTTCAATGAGAGCTTGGTTGAAAATCTGGCACCCCCAGAAAATATCCAAACAGGAAGTGGAACTTCTCAGGTTTTTGCCTGCCATATGAGTTCTGTTATACTCACAGACATAATTCAAACAGTTTTAGAAACTTCAGAGTGTTTTCTATCCAATACTAATAATAATATGCATATATTAGCAACTATGACATAGGAGCAGGCCGTTTACTCTGGGCACCTCTGTGCACCTTTCATCCAAGCTACTCAATACTGCCCCTTCAGCCATAAGAAGTTAAACTGCCTTGCTTGCTTTTTCTGAGCTTCAGTGGTGTTGGCCTGAGCGTTCCTGACAGCCTCTCACAGGTCCTTTTGTAACGAGTCAACATACTCGTCATGAGTCAACACGTCTTCATTTTTCAAGGTACTTCCAAACATGATGTCCACTGGCAGCCGTGGAATTTGGCCGAACATCAGGAAGAACGGTGCGAATCCTGTCGTTTTGTGTGTGGTAAAGTTGTACGAGAAGGTGAGCGTCTGTATCATCTGGGGCCATCTTTCTTTTGCTCTTGCTGGCAACGATTGGACCATGTTACCGAGCGTGCAGTTGAATCTTTCCATCTGACCGTTGCCCATAGGATGATATGGAGTGATATGGGACTTTTTGACTCCTGACACTTGTATCAATTCTGCGATTAAGTGACTCTCAAAGTTTGCTCCTTTGTCAGAGTGTATCCGCTGGGGAAACCTATAGACATAGAAGAACTGGTTACATAACTTCTGGGCAACCACCTTTGCTGTCTGGTTCGGGCAAAGAAACGCATGTGCCAGCTTCGTAAAATGGTCTGTGATGACGAGTACATCAACACTCTCTCCATCCCTTCCTTCTGTTGACCAGAAGTCTATGCACACCAGTTCTAACGCTGTGCTGGTCTGTATAGATTCCAACAGTGCCCTAGCCTCTGGTTCCATTGTCTTGCCAACCACACAGCGCTTACAGTAGGAGACATACTTCTTCACTTCCCCTTCCATTCCAGTCCAGAAGAACCTTTGACGTACCAAATGGAGTGTTCTAATTTGGCCTTGGTGGCCGGCTTCGTCATGGGTTCCCTCAGAACGATGGCTTTAACCTTTCTAGAGCAGGCGTTCCACTAGCGACCCACCTCGACAACATCCGGTTTTCACCGCAGAGCGCGAAATTCAAACTACAGAAATATAAATATTTAACTTCACTAGGGTAGGGGGCAGCATTCTGAATTTTGGAAGATATGCGTGCCCAAATTAAACTGCCTGCTACTCAGACCCAGAAGATAGGATATGCATATAATTAGTAGATTTGGATAGAAAACACTCTAAAGTTTCCAAAACTGTTAAAATAATGTCTGTGAGTATAACAGAACTGATATGGCAGGTGAAAACCCGAGGAAAATCCAACCAGGAAGTACTATTCTTTTGAAAGGCTGTTTTTCCATTGAAAGCCTATACACCATACAAAGACTTAGGACCCAGTTCACGAGCTCTGTGTCTTCCTCTACATGTGGCCAGTCTTTAGGCATTGTTTCAGGCTTTTACTCTGAAAAATGAGGGAGATACAGCACTTTCAATCAGTGGCCAGTGGAAATTTCCATTCATCAGCCATGCGCCGTGATCTGGAACGCGCCTTTCTTGTTTCTCCTTTCCTATTGACGAAGCTTTTGTCCGGTTGAAATATTATTGATTATTTATGACAAAAACAACCGGAGGATTGATTTTAAACATTGTTTGGCATGTTTCTACTAACTTTTATTGTACTTTTTTAAAACTTTTCGTCTGGAATTAGTGCACGCGCCTTTTATTACTGGATTACTGGACAAAACGCGCAAACAAAACCAGACCTGTGCAGACCTAACATAATCGCAAAGTGTGCTTTCGCCGTAAAGCGTTTTTGAAATCTGACACAGCGGTTGCATTAAGGAGAAGTTTATCTATATTTCCATAATTATCACGTGTATCGTTTATCAATGTTCATGATGAGTATTTCTGTAATTTGATGTGGCACTCTGCACTTTCACCGGATGTTTGTTTGAGACAATCGCATGGTGTGCTTTCGCAGTAAAGCCTTTTTGAAATCGGACACTGTGGTTGGATTTACAAGAAGTTTATCTTTAAAATGGTGGCTAATACTTGTATGTTTGAGGAATTTTAATTATGGGATTTCTGTTGTTTTGAATTTGGAGCCCTGCGATTTCACTGGCTGTTGTCGAGGTGGGACGCTACCGTCCCACTTGTACCAGAGAGGTTAACCTCTCTAGGGGGTGTGGGACGCTACCGTCCCACCTGGCCAACTTCCAGTGAAATTGCAGAGCACCAAATTCAAAAACAGAAATACTCATTATAAAAATGTATAAAACATACAAGTGTTATACATCGGTTTAAAGATTAACTTCTTGTTAATCCAACCATGGTCTCAGATTTCAAAAAGACTTTACGGCAAAAGCAAACCATGTAATTATCTGAGAACAGCGCCCAGCAGACAAATCCTTACAAACAGTAACCAGCCAAGTAGAGGAGTAACAAAAGTCAGAAATAGCGATAGAATTAATCACTTACCTTTGATTATCTTCATATGGTTACACTCACAAGACTCCCAGTTACCCAATAAATGTTCGTTTTGTTCGATAAAGTCCCTCTTTATATCCAAAAACCTCCGTTTTTTCAGTAATCCATTGGAACAAAGAGCGGTCACAACAGACAGACGAAAAATCAAAAAAGTAACATAAACGTTATTGGAAACATGTCAAACGATGTTTATAATCAATCCTCAGGTTGTTTTTGTCATAAATAATTGATCAAATTTCAACCGGACAATAACTTCGTCAATAGAAAATGAAAAACAAGAAAGGCACGTTCCCGGTCATACGCAGGATTCATGTCTGGAAATTTCCACTGTCCTCTCATTGAAAGTGGTGTTTCTCCCTCATGTTTCAGAGTAAAAGCTTGAAACAATGCCTAAAGACTGGCCACATGTAGTGGAAGCCATAGGGGTCGTGAACTGGGTCATACGTCTTTGTATGGTGGATAGGCTTTCAATGGAAAAACAGCCATTTCAAAATAATAGCACTTCCTGGATGGATTTTCCTCAGGTTTTCGTCCTGCCATATCAGTTCTGTTATACTCAGAGACATTATGTTAACAGTTTTGGAAACTTTAGAGTGTTCTCTATCCAAATCTACCAATTATATGCATATCCTAGCTTCTGGGCCTGAGTAGTAGGCAGTTTACTTTGGGCACGCTTTTCATCCAAAATTCAGAATGCTGCCCCCTACCCTAGTGAAGTTAACATTCATGGAAATACATGTGTAATACATCAAAATAAAGCTTAACTTCTTGTTAATCCAGCCGCTGTGTCAGATTTCAAAAAGGATTTACGGCGAAAGGACACCATGCAATTATCTGAGGACAGCACCCCGCATACAAAACCATGAAAAACATTTTTCAACCAGGCAGGTGCAACACAAAAGTCAGAAATAGCGATATAATAAATGCCTTACCTTTGAAGATCTTCTTCTGTTGGCACTCCAAAAGGTCCCAGTTACATCACAAATGGTCCTTTTGTTCGATAAAGTCCTTCTTTATATCCATAAAAACTCAGTTTAGCTGGCGCACTTCAGTCAATAATCCACCGGTTTCCCTCCTTCAAAATGCATACAAAATGAATCCCAAACGTTACCAATAGACTTATCCAAACAAGTCAAACAACGTTTATAATCAAACCTTAGGTACCCTAATACGTAAATAAACAATCAAATTTAACATACGGAGAATATTATGTTCATTACCAGAGATAAATAACAAAGAACGTGTTTTCCTTCATGCGCATGGAAACACTAGAGCCAAAATGTGAGGCACTTAGAAAAACTACAGCTTCTGGCTCATTTTTCCAAAAACCAGCCTGAAACTCTTTTTAAAGCCTGTTGACATCTAGTGGAAGCCCTAGGAACTGCAATCTGGGAGGTTTTCGCCTTATAATAAAAGTGACAGACATTGGAAACAGTGGTAGGCTGAATTTTTTGGGGGGATGGTTTGTCCTCGGGGTTTCGCCTGCCATATCAGTTCTGTTATACTCACAGACATTATTTTAACAGTTGTAGAAACTATAGAGTGTGTGCTATCACAATCTACCAATTATATGCATATCCTAGCTTCTGGGCCTGAGTAACAGGCAGTTTACTTTGGGCACGCTTTTTATCCAGACGTCAAAATACTGCCCCCTAGCCCAAAGAGGTTTTAAGGGAATCTAGCACCACCAGCTGGTACCTCTTCTTGACAACTCTGTCCTTAGATCTTCGATAGAGGATCTCGTCCTTGATTTTGAGAGTATCCCAATGCATCAGCATTCTCAACACCTGGGCAGTCTCATGAGCCCTCTCTCTCCGCGAAGGTCTCCTCCTCCTCTCAACAAATTATGCCACCCATTGCCAAGACCTGATCCGCATTCTGTTTTCTCCGTATCACATCAGAAGAAAGGACTGGAAGAGTAGCCGCTCCCTCTTCATGCTGAAGGATGCTGGCAGAATACTGGGCTAATTGCAATTTGCGCACTGGCACACTCGCATCCCACTCCTGACAGGATTCCAAAACTGCTTTCACTCCTTCAGAAGCGACTTGAGCCAGGATCTCACCACCTTGGATATTGACTGACAGTTTGAATGCGTCCTGGATGGACTCTGAAGTCACATACTCTGGGAACTCACTTGCCTTCCTAGCTCCAACGAACGGCTGTCGACTAAGCAGGTCTGCTGGGACATTCTGGGGCCCGGGGATGTACTTCAAGTCAAAGTCGAAGGGGGCCAGTTTAGAGACCCACCGTTGCTCACAGACGTCTAGCTTTGGTTTCCTCATTATATATGTCAGGGGGTTGTTATCTGCTGGACTGTGAATCTAGCTTTGAGAAAAATCTGTAATTAAAAGCTCTATACAAATGAAAGTGTGTTATTATTATTACACTCACACACGTGTCGGTCTGTCCGACTGTCTTTGTCTGATTGTCTCTCCCTCCTCCTCCTCCACTCCCTCCTCTGTCTTTGTCTCTCCCTCCTCCTCCTCCTCTTCCTTCTCTGTCTTTATCTCTGGGTAAGGACAGGTGTCGCAAACATTACCTCATAATCCCTTTGTTTGATTCTCTACCCTGCCATTGATCTGTAAGCACCCGTTAACCTTTTCTCCACCCACATCAGCCATTCCTCTCATACTACTCATCAACATCTCAATTTGTCCACTTACAGGTGTCATATGACCCTGTTGCACATGTCACACCCTGTTACCTTCATGTTTCCATCATCTCCATCAGCATCACACCCTCAGCATATAAGTGGGTGTCCAAGTTGGTGCTCCTCATTCTACACAGCTCTACACTTCATTAAGTTGCAATTTGGACTCTGGATTATTTGAGTTGCATTATTCCAATACTCACTATTGAACTTTGATATTTTTCCATCTACTTGGATCAAGATGAACAAATTCATGTTGGGATGTGTGGTGCTGGTGGGACTCTTTGCTGTCGGTAAGTTGGTTTTATTCTCTCTGGGCAGGTTATTATTATTATTCATTGGACAAATTGGGGCTTGTTCTAAAAATACTTTTTTTGTGTGTGTTGGAAAAAATGACCATTAAAGTCCACAACAGTTTTTAACTGATTATTTGTTCGAGATCATGAACAGTTTTTAACTGATTATTTGTTTGAGATCATGACAAAGAATGTGAAGACTGGAGATATGAAGAATGGGTGGGTAGGAAGTCAAGCTCGGATGGATCATGCTTGCATGTGAGTGGAGTTGAGCAGTCGGAAATCCCGCTTATCGCTCATGTTGGTGCTCGCGCACGGCTCTGGACATCCTTTCCAACCTGCCTTCCACCGCTCCGCTAAAAACCGGTCCTAGCTCACAGAAATAAAACTGCGACTCCAAATTCGCTCCATTCATTAAAATCACAATTTAACCAACACCTATTTATTTTTGCGACTACCTGGACCTACCATTTGGTTTTGAAGTATTGAAACCAAACCATATGGATTTGAATGAAAAGTATTTGAATAAACATGAAAACGTGAATGGAAGAAGCGCACATCATTTCAAATAAGCTAAATGTCATATTCTACAGCATATAAACACTCAAAATAGGTCAAGATCCAGACAGGGAGCCTAAGAAGGAATGGCAATGAATTATTTAGTCTATATTATTTATATTTTTGTTCAAAGCTATAGCCTACAAATAAATACAGTGTGAATCGTTTGCGAGTGCGGCGACACAATCGGCTGGTAGGGACATTAACTTTGAATTTCCTTAGAATTAAGTACAAATTAAATGAAAAATGACATATTAGTGGGTTTGAATTCATTTTTTTAATTCAATTTTAGATACACGAGTTTGGCCGGTCTGTGGCATCAGGCTCATGCGATGGTGCCTGGAGAGAAGGCTAACAGTAGAGAATAGGTATGCCTAAAGGTTTTTAGGCAAAATAACGCAATCAAAACGGAAAACTCATTGAACATGTGAATATTGGGACAAAATCAATTATCGCCTATTGTATAGATAATAGAACAAAAATGAACGTAACGTTGAAGAGATCTGATTTTTAGTAAATAAATACTTTGCTACAATGACACTCTTAGTTATCTACCCACCTGGTTTCTTTCTTTTAGCATGTGCACGTAGTAAGTAAACCATCATGCTTTCGGAATAAGTGTCTTTTCAGATTCCACAATGATTCTGGACTCTACATCACCGCACTCCCTCTCTTGCTCTTGGTTCTCATTTTTGTAAGTAACCTTGATTTAGCAAGGAAAATATTTAGGAAACTCCATGACAATAGCGAAACCAAGGGGCTATAGCAGCACACAAGTAGACTTCAAATGCATGCTGGACCGGGTATTCCCTCAGCTCATGAAGTGTGCGCTACTGGAGCAGAGAAGGCTGACGCTCCAGCTTTTGGGAATCTTGCTCTGCGCTCCAGTCAAATTGGGAATGCTCTATTCCTCGCTATGCTCCAGCTCAGCTCCACTCATACTCCGGTGGCCACTGACCTCGGATCTGTCTGAAAATATGTAAAATATTGACCAGATCCGAAATTAGGCTATATTTGAAGAAGAAAATATCCAGATGAAAATAAATATCCTCAATAACTCAGATTTGCTCAGCGAACTTGCATTTTCCCATGCCAATGATCTCGGGAATAGGCACGGCTGTATTTGAGCGAGGGAGAAGTGTTCAGGTAGACTATGTTATGACACATCCACTGGAGAAATGGGATCAGCAATATGTTGCTATTTCACAGTGGCTCCTTGATCACACCGACAGTGTATTTGCATTGATTTCCAATGGAACGCTGCATTTGCCTTTCAGCATTGCATTGCAGAGGCAATGTTGAATTTTTTTTGTACACATATCCAGATGATGCTGAGTACCATTTTGCTCTAACACTATTGGTGTGGGTAACCACCAGATTTTTGGTCCTTAAATACATTTTTGTTAACAAACTTCAAGCAGGTTGGAGAATACTGGAGTTCCAGTGAAGAGATTGCTTTTCAGTTAACCTAAATTAAATTGCCAGAGAATTCCGTTTTCATTTCTCTACCATAAGTCGCCTGCAACCTCGTTTTAGAGAATTTCGCAGTACGTCCAACCGGCCTCACAACCGCAGACCGTAACCACGCCAGCACAGGACATCCACATCCGGTTCTTCACCTGCGGGACCGTTTGAGACCAGCCACACGGACAGCTGATGAAACTGAGGAGTATTTCTGTCTGTAATAAATCCCTTTTGTGGGGAAAACTCATTCTGATTGGCTGGGACTGGCACCTCAGTGGGTGGGCCTATGCCCTCCCAGGCCCACCCATGGCTGTGCCCCTGCCAAGGCATGTGAAATCCATAGAATTGACTGATTTCCTTATATGAAATGTAACTCAGTAAAATCTTAGAAATTGATAATTGTTGCATTTATATTTTTGTTCGGTATATTTACGGATAGTCAGGGGCACACTCCAACACTCAGACATAATTTACAAAAAAAACATTTGTGTTTCGTGAGTCCGCCAGATCAGAGGCCTGTAGGAAAGACCGGGATGTTGTCTTGATTTAGTGTGTGAATTGGACTATTTTCCTGTCCTGCTAAGCATTCAAAATGTAATGCATACTTTTGGGTGTCAGGGAAAATTAATGGAGTAAAAAGTACATTGTTTTCTTTTCAGGAGTGTATTGAATTAAAAGTCAAAGTCAAAAATATAAATTGTAAATTAAAGTACAGATACCCCCAAAAAACTACTTAAATAGTACTTTCAAGTATTTGTTCTTAAATACTTTACCACACTGCCTACTATCAGACGTCACCAAATGGGAACTTTTATAGGACAACACTCCACTAAAAGTGCTTTTCAGTCCAAGAATAGGTTCACTCTGGGTGTATGGTTGTGCAATCAACAATTTAAAGTAGTCAAAATAGAGTCCGTCAATTCATTAATTAAACTGACAGGTATTAACCTAATATTTATGTGGCCTTGCACTCTTATTTCTGTGCTGGACTGAACAAAGAAAGGAAAAAACAAACAAATGATGTGTATGTTTGTACATATAGTGTCATGAAGGACAGCAATCTTATTTGTTTCTCTCCTCTTTCTTCTCTCTCCTCGTTGCTCTCTGTCTCTCCATCTTTCTCTCATTCCATCTCACAGCAGAGTCCCTGAAGTGCAACACATGTACTGTGGGGTTGTCCAGCCTTTGTTTTATTGGTTCAACTGCAGTATGTAGCACCTCCGAGCCCAACTGCTTCACCGAACAAGCAGGTACTGACCCTGTGTTTTCGTACAAGTAGAACGCTACAATAAAAATAGCTCATTGAGTTACTGTGTAATTCCAAAGTTATAACTGTGTAATTCCTAGGTTATTACTGTGTAATTCTTAGACAATTATTGTGTCATTCCCATTTCACAATGTAATTTCTGTTAATATCTAGTCATTTTTGTACTGTAAAATAAAGAGCTACCCAAACAAAAACGACCTGTAATTACGATTGTTCTTCCTTCTTCCAGAGTTCAACGTCACTAAATTCCTGAATCTCAAGCGCAAGGGTTGCATGGCCACATCTTTGTGCAACACCACATCCATTGGTACCATCCTGACAGCCGACTACACCATCTCAAGGACCTGCTGCAACACCACCGACCAGTGCAATGGGGCCGTAGCCATCCAACTCCCTCTCACTGTGGCCCTTGGTGCCGCCCTGGTGGCCATCTGGAGCACTTTTTCTTAAACAAACCCTTCACAATAAGGGGACCTCCTCCATCGGCTTCCATTGAAGTGTGTTGTAGTTCTTAAAAAACACAATATACTGAAACTGGTTTTATTCTGGGAAAGACTGCAATGTTTATTCAGGCTATTTTCCCTCAACTTTAGTTCCAAGTACCAACTCAAACTGATTTTACCTCTAGGCTAAGCAACATCCTACTACAGCATCGTAATGTACAGTTCAATCAATGTCACTGTATTTATATTGGGAACTTATCTGTGTGACATAAGTACCTTTTAATGACACAAATTCTCACTCATGTCACTATCAATTATCATTATCTAGCAAGTTTTTATTTTCCCCATTGAGTATGTTACCCTCTGTACTCTTTTATAAAGATAACATTTCTATGTATTCTATGTACAATAAATAAACATACTACACTTAAAAATATATCTACTACTACGAGACACTACATTATGTGTGTGTGTGTGAAATGGTTGAACAAATAATAAAATAAAGACTAAACAAATTTAACTGACATAAATACTGTCTGCATTCCTTCCTCTTCTTTTCCGACTAACGTCCTCTTAGCACCCTCATGGAAGACGATAAAACTTGTTACACTTCATTATAGTAGCCTATAATCAAGTCTCCTATCATGTACCACCCACTTAGCAGGAAACTGGAATTTCCCACATATATTTATTAGTGATCTTTCCTCAGCATGCTCTAAGTCAGTGGTTCCCAAAATGTAGGACAGCAGGCCTCACGCCCGAAAAAAATTACACATTCATATATATTTTTTAAAGGAACTCAATTTTCACAGGGAGGAGTGGGATTGACCCCACGGCTGGAAGGGGGGCCCTGCTCGAAGTGAGCACTTTTTGAGAAAACTCATTCATTAGGGATTAAGCCTACGACTCCTATTGAAAACAACAAACACTACCCTCCTACAAGAAGATGAAGACTAATATTTTGATAGGGCTTTCTGTCCTGGTGGTCTTCATAGCAGTGGGTAAGTCCTATCAGATAATTTGTTGCTATGGCAATATTCAAAGACAGGTACAGTAAAGGTTGTGATTTGATGAGTTTTGATGATTTAAGGTTTAATCGCAAATTCTGTACTCTGTGATTATATTTTCTAAGGCTATAAATTGTTGATGTGGGATGATGGTACAGTCCCCTACATATGTGTTTGGACAGTGAAGCTTAACATTTTTATTTGGCTCTATACTCCAGCATTTTGGATTTGAAATCAAATGTTTCATATGAGCCGACAGTACAGAACGGCACCTTTTATTTGAGCGTATTTTCATACATATCTGTTTTACCGTTTGGAAATGAAAGCACTTTATGTATCTAGTCCCACCATTTGAAGGTGATAAGTATTTGGACAAATTCACTTGTGTATTAAAGTAGTCAAACATTTAGTTGCCTTTTTGATCCCATATTCCTAGAACGCAATGACTAGATCATGCTTGTGACTCTACAAACTTGTTGGATGCATATGCATTTTGTTTTGGTTGTGTTTCGGATAATGTTGTGCCCAATAGAAATTAATAGTAATTAGTGTATTGTGTTATTTAATAACGTGGATGCTACCATGATTACAGATAATCATGTTCTCTCTAAGCTGCGTGGGCGCATTAGCCTGAGACTGCCGCCCAGCTCCCCAGGACTGCAGAGCAGAAGAAATATCAGCAGCACAAGGTTGAACTTCACTCAACTTTATAAAGTTTTCCCTGTTAGTCGACACCATCAATGTTTCCCTTTACTGTAGCAATTGTGATCGAATCAACGCAATATTAGCCACTTTCAATGGAACATACCAAAACAAAACGAACTATGCAATACTTATTATACAAAACAAACTATGCACGAGATGTTGTTGTAAGCAGAACGCATCGGAGTAGGATTCTATTGCATTGACCTCCATGTACTCTACACAGACATGATGCGGCAATATCAAGTCAGAGCTGCAGTAGGCCTATATGCAGGTAGACCATTTCCATATATGGATCTGTGCCATTTACTTTGAACTGAACTGTGTTTACAGCATGAGCGGTCATGAGTAGATGTGCTTGTTTTGAGATCATAGCGAGAGCTGCATGTAGCCACGTGTGCACATTTTGTTAATATCCTTTGCTAATTAGTGAGTTATTAGCCCAGTTAAATATAATTTGTAGTCAGCAATAGGGGAGTGATTGCTTCCTACAAGAGCACAAAACGTGTCCATTTCTAGACATCTTTGAAAAGAAAGCTGTGTGCTTACGGTCGTTGTCCTGTTGGAAGGTGAAACTTTGCCCCCAGTCTGAGGTCCTGAGTGCTCTGGAGCAGGTTTTCATTAACCTTTCTGGACTACCCATCCCGGATCCGGGATAATTGTCATCAGAAACGCTGACTAGCATAGCCTAGCATAGCGCCACAGGTATATAATATAATATAATTTCATGAAATTGCAAAACACAGCTTAGCCTTTTGTTAATCCATCTGTCGTCTCAGATTTTGAAATGATGCTTTACAGCGAAAGCAATACAAGTGTTTGTGTAAGTTTATCGATCGCTCAACAAAACAATAAGTACACCTAGCATCAGGAGAACCAAGCCTATGGATTCATAGCTTTAACCCCGCAGCACACAGACACCAATTGATTAATTAACTGCTGAATGTATTTTTTGGGGTGCTTTGTTTGCCCTTTTCAGTATTATGTCTATCTCTGATAAGCTACCCAGGAAAGGGCTGAAAATAGCCCATATTAATATATGTAGCCTTAGAAATAATCAATAACATTCATATATTAGCCATTTCTGAGACTCACTTAAATAATTCATTTGATGATACATCAGTGGCAATACAAGGATATAGCATCTATAGAAGAGACAGAAATGCTTATGGGGGAGGTGTTGCTGTATATATTCATAGCCATATCCCTGTAATGCTTAAAGAAGATCTTATGTCAAGTGTTATTGAAGTGTTGTGGTTGCAGGTTCACTCGGCACATCTAAAGCCTATTCTTTTGGGGTGTTGCTATGGGCCACCAAGTGCTAACAGTCAGTATCTAAATAATATGTGTGAAATGCTTGAGAGTAGAGGTCGACCGATTATGATTTTTCAACGCCGATACCGATTATTGGGGGACCAAAAAAAGCCGCTACCGATTAATCGGCCGATTATTATTTATTTTTTTGTAATAATGACAATTACAACAATACTGAATGAACACTTATTTTAACTTCATATAATACATCAATAAAATAAATTTAGCCTCAAATAAATAATGAAACATGTTCAATTTGATTTAAATAATGCAATAACAAAATGTTGGAGAAGAAAGTAAAAGTGCAATATGTGCCATGTAAAAAGCTAACGTTTAAGTTCCTTGCTCAGAACATGAGAACATATGAAAGCTGGTGGTTCCTTTTAACATGAGTCTTCAATATTCCCAGGTAAGAAGTTTTAGGTTGTAGTTATTATAGGAATTATAGGACTATTTCTCTCTATACCATTTGTATGTCATATACCTTTGACTATTGGATGTTCTTGTAGGCACTTTATTATTGCCAGTGTAACAGTATAGCTTCCGTCCCTCTCCTTGCCCCTACATGGGCTCGAACCAGGAACACATCGACAACAGCCACCCTCGAAGCAGCGTTACCCATCGCTCCACAAAAGCTGCGGCCCTTGCAGAGCAAGGGGAACAACTACTCCAAGTCTCAGAGCGAGTGACATTTGAAACGCTACTTGCGCGCACCCCGCTAACTAGCTAGCCATTTCACATCGGTTACACCAGTGCAAGGGGTGCGTACTGGCGGCAGCGAAGTCAGGCGCAGGAGAGCAAAAACTGATTTACAACGGCGCAGTCTAATAAATAAAACCACCGTTAGCAGTACAATAATAAATGGGTAAAACCCGTCACACACCAGCATTTCGTGCACAAGCATTACAAATAAACAATACCGGACAAGGACATGGGGAAAACAGAGGGTTAAATACACAACATATAATTATGGAATTGGAACCAGGTGTGTGGGAAGACAAGACAAAACAAATGGAAAATGAAAAGTGTATCGGCGATGGCTAGAAGGCCGGTGACGCCGACCGCCGAACGCTGCCCGAACAAGGAGAGGGACCGACTTCGGCGGAAGTTGTGACAGTACCCCCCCTTGACATGCGGCTCCAGCAGCGCGCCGACACTGGCCTCGGGGATGACCCGGAGGGCAAGGCGCAGGGCGATCCGGACAAAGACGGTGGAACTCCTGCAGCATAGAAGGGTCCAACACGTCCTCGACTGGCACCCAGCACCTTTCCTCCGGACCGTACCCCTCCCAATCCACGAGATACTGAAGGCCCCTCGCACGACTCAAATCCAGTATGGAGCGAACGGAGTACGCCAGGAACCCCTCAATGTCCAGAGGGGGCGGAGGAACCTCCCGCACCTCAGACTCCTGGAGCGGACAAGCCACCACCGGCCTGAGCAGAGACACATAGAACGAGGGGTTAATACGGTAATCGGGTGGAAGCTCTAACCTATAACAAACCTCGTTCACTCTCCTCAGGACTTTGAATGGCCCCACAAACCGCGGACCCAGCTTCCGGCAGGGCAGGCAGAGGGGCAGGTTTCGGGTCGAGAGCCAGACCCGGTCCCCCGGTGCGAACACCGGGGACTCACTGCGGTGGCGATCTGCATTCTCCTTTTGTCGCAGCACGGCCCGCTGAAGGTGAACATGGACAACTTCCCATGTCTCCTCCGCGCGCCTGAACCAGTCGTCCACCGCAGGAACCTTGGTCTGACCCTGATGCCAAGGCACCAGAACCGGCTGGTACCCCAGTACACACTGGAAGGGAGAGAGGTTAGTGGAGGAGTGACGAAGCGAGAGGGCACGAACGCCGCCCACTCCCCCGGGCCGGTCCTGGCAATAGGACCGCAGAAACCTGTCTACATGCTGATTTACTCTCTCCACCTGCCCATTACTCTCGGGGTGAAACCCTGAAGTAAGGCTGATCGAGACCCCCAGACGTTCCATGAATGCCTTCCAGACCCTAGACGTGAACTGGGGACCTCGATCAGACACTATATCCTCAGGCACCCCGTAGTGCCGGAAGACGTGCGTAAACAAGGCCTCCGCAGTCTGTAGGGCCGTAGGGAGACCGGGCAGAGGGAGGAGACGACAGGACTTAGAGAACCGATCCACAACGACCAGGATCGCGGTGTTACCCTGTGAGGGGGAAAGATCAGTAAGAAAATCCACCAACAGGTGCGACCAAGGCCACTGTGGAACGGGTAAGGGGTGTAACTTCCATCTGGGCAGGTGCCTAGGAGCCTTACACTGGGCGCACACCGAGCAGGAGAAAACATAAACCCTCACGTCCTTAGCCAAGGTAGGCCACCAGTACCTCCCGCTCAAACAACGCACTGTCCGACCGATCCCAGGATGACCAGAGGAGGGTGATGTGTGGGCCCAATAGATCAACCGGTCACGAACAGCAGACAGGACGTACAGACGCCCAGCGGGACACTGGACGGGAGCGGGTTCTGCACGTAACACCTGCTCAATGTCCGTGTCCAGCTCCCACACTACCGGCGCCCCCAGGCAGGAGGCGGAAATATAGGAGTGGGATCCATGTACCGCTCCTCTGTGTCATACAGCCGGGACAATGCGTCTGCCTTAGCGTTCTGGGAGCCTGGTCTGTAGGAAAGGGTGAACACAAAACGGGTGAAAAACATGGCCCACCTTGCCTGGCGAGGGTTCAGTCTCCTCGCTGCCCGGATGTACTCCAGCTGCGGTGGTCAGTCCAGATGAGAAAAGGGTGTTTAGCCCCCTCAAGCCAATGTCTCCACGCTGTCAAAGCCTTGACGACAGCCAACAGCTCCCGGTCCCCCACATCATAGTTTCGCTACGCCGGGCTGAGCTTCTTCGAGAAGAAGGCACAGGGGCGGAGCTTCGGAGGCGTACCCGAGCGCTGAGAGAGCACGGCTCCTATCCCAGCCTCGGACGCGTCCACCTCCACTATGAACACCAAAGGGGGATCCGGATGGGCCAGCACGAGAGCCGAGGTAAACAGAGCCCTCAGGTGACTAAAAGCCCTGTCCGCCTCAGCTGACCACTGCAAACGCACCGGGCCCCCCTTCAGCAGTGATGTAATGGGAGCCGCTACCTGACCAAAACCCCAGATACACCTCCGGTAGTAGTTGGCAAACCCTAAGAACCGCTGCACCTCCTTTACTGTGGTGGGAGTCGGCCAATTACGGACGGCTGAAATGCGGTCACTCTCCATCTCCACCCCTGAGGTGGAAATGTGATACCCTAGGAAGGAGAAGGACTGTTGGAAGAACAGGCATTTCTCAGCCTTGACGTACAGGTCATGCTCCAACAGGTGACCAAGCTCCATGGGCACCAGGGACACATGCTCGGCGCGTGTAGCGGAGTATATCAGAATGTCATCAATATACACCACTACACCCTGCCTGTGCAGGTCCCTGAAAATCTCGTCTACAAAGGCTTGGAAGACTGATGGCGCATTCATCAACCCGTACGACATGACGAGATACTCATAGTGCCCTGAGGTGGTACTGAAAGCCGTCTTCCACTCGTCTCCCTCCCGGATATACACCAGGTTGTAAGCGCTCCTGAGATCTAGTTTGGGGAAGAAGCGCGCCCTGTGCATTGATTCAATCGCTGTGGCTATGAGCGGTAGTGGGTAACTATACCTCACAGTGATCTGGTTCAGACTCCGATAGTCAATACACGGGCGCAGACCTCGCTCCTTCTTCTTCACAAAAAAGAAACTGGAGGAGGCGGGTGAAGTGGAGGACCGAATATACCCCTGAAGCAGGGATTCGGAGACATATCGTTCCATAGCCTCCGTCTCCACCTGTGAGAGGGGATACACGTGACTCCTGGGAAGTGCAGCATCTACCAGGAGATCTATCGCACAATCGCCCTGTCGATAAGGTGGTAATTGAGTCGCCTTCTTTTTGGAGAAGGCGAGAGCCAAATCGACATATTCAGGGAGGAATGCGTACGGTGGAGACACCTCCCCGAGCACTCTTGCGACCACCCCGTGAGAGCCCTCTGTGGCCAAGTGATAAGAGAATTTTGTTCTCAGGTTCATAACCCGATTTATTATATTACTCAGTCTGCAAACCAGAATTTGTAAGATCCTGGTCGAATGAAACAGACGGAGGCCCAGCTAAAATAGTCAAAAAGGTTTATTCACGGGAACGTTCTAAAGTCAAGAATACAAAACAATAAATTGTATACTGACTTCTCACCCCCACACACATTCACACAACCATACGCACACTCACACACAACCATACGCACACACATGTCCTGCTACCCAGCCGACAGAGATTAGTGACCTTGTCCTTGAGACGTACTCCCCGTTCTCTCCCAAATCTCTAGTGAGGTCGGCACCAAGCTCAGACAGTCTGTGTTTAAAATACCATAAAGACATATTGTCTTTACCCTAATTCTGACTAGAACTACACATTTATTGATTATGATTTTATACATTCTAATCAATTCCATTGATTAGAATGTATAAAATCAGTTTCAGGGCGGAATATTCTAATCATTCAATTAACAGATCATTCTCAACTAACACTAAGAAGCAGTGGGGTCATGACAAACTAACCAGGGTAGACCTAGCACCACGGGAAACGCAGGAGAGTCAATAAGGAAGAGACTGATTCTCTCTGTGTGACCCCCCTGCGTCACCATGCCCAGAGGAGCGGTGGCCTCCCTAATCAACCCTGACCCTAATGGTCGACTATCTAAGGCGTGAACGGGAAGGGCACAGCCACGGGAACAATGGGGATCCCTAAACTATGGGCGAACGATTTATCTATAAAATTCCCAGCCGCACCTGAATCGACAAGCGCCTTATGCTGGGAATGCGGGGAAAACTCAGGGAAAGTGACATACACAAACATATGTGCAACAGAGGGCTCTGGGTGAGAATGGTACCGGCTCACCTGGGGTGGCGCCAGAGTGCCCTGCCTGCTGCCTCGATACCCAGAGGAACCAACCCGGCACCGACCGGCAGTGTGACCTCTGCGGCCACAGATGGTGCACGAGCTGGAACCCCCCCCCCTCCGGTCTCCCTGCGCACCGCCCCTCCCAGCTCCATGGGTATCAGAGAAGCGGTGCGAGGGGATGGAACCAACAGACCCTGATCTGAACGTCCACGGGTAGCCAGCAGGTTATCCAGCCGGATGGACAGGTCCACCAGCTGGTCGAACGTGAGGGTGGTGTCTCTGCAGGCCAACTCCCGACGGACGTCCTCGTGAAGACTGCAACGATAATGGTCAATCAGGGCCCTGACGTTCCATCCCGTGCCAGCAGCCAGGGTCCGAAACTCGAGGGCGAAATCATTGGCGCTGCTCGTCCCCTGCCTCAGATGGAAGAGGCGCTGTGGGTGGTTGGGCGGGTGGTCGAAGACTGCCTGGAAATGGCGGGTGAACTCCTCAAACTGGTCCAACGCCGCATCTCCCTCTCTCCACACGGCGTTGGCCCACTCCAGAGCTTTCCCGGTGAGGCACGAGACGAGGGCGGACACCCTCTCACGGCCCGAAGGAGCCGGGTGGACGGTTGCCAGGTATAAGTCCAGCTGCAATAGGAACCCCTGGCAGTTCGCAGCCGTCCCATCATATTTCTGGGGAAGTGAGAGACGAAGCCCACTGGGACCAGGAGAAGGAGGGGCGTGTGATGAAGACCCCAGTTGTGCTGGTGGAGGCGCTGGGAGAACTCCCTGTCCATTGTCTGGACAACGCGGTCCATGGCGGTGCCGAGATGGTGGAGCATTGCTGCGTGCTCCCTGACGCGCTCCTCCACCCCTATACCCGGGGTACCTGCTCCTGCTGACTCCATAAGTTTGGTCCGGAATTCTGTAAGGAGTGCGTACTGGCAGCAGAGAAGTAGGGCGCAGGAGAGCAAAAACTGATTTACAACGGCGCAGTTTAATAAATAAAACCACCATTAGCAGTACAATAATAAATGGGTAAAACCCGTCACACACCAGCATATCGTGCACAAGCATTACAAATAAACAATACCGGACAAGGACATGGGGAAAACACAACATATAAGTATGGAATTGGAACCAGGTGTGTGGGAAGACAAGACAAAACAAATGGAAAATGAAAAGTGGATCGGCGATGGCTAGAAGGCCGGTGATCCCGACCGCCGAACGCCGCCCGAACAAGGAGAGGGATCGACTTCGGCGGAAGTCGTGACAACCAGCGTAATCTCGGGAGTTGATAGGCTTGAAGTGATAAACAGCGCAATGCTTGAAGCATTGCGAAGAGCTGCTGGCTAATGCACGAAAGTGCTGTTTGAATGAATGCTTACGAGCCTGCTGCTGCCTACCATCGCTCAGTCAGACTGCTCTATCAAATCATAGACGTAATTATAACATAATAACACACAGAAATACGAGCCTTTGTGTCACGTTCCTGACCTGTTTTCTCTTGTTTTTGTATGTGTTTAGTTGGTCAGGGCGTGAGTTGGGGTGGGCATTCTATGTATTGTGTTTCTATGTTGGGTTTAATGTG
Organism: Salvelinus namaycush; assembly: GCF_016432855.1. Classification (NCBI taxonomy): domain Eukaryota; kingdom Metazoa; phylum Chordata; class Actinopteri; order Salmoniformes; family Salmonidae; genus Salvelinus; species Salvelinus namaycush. The sequence goes on along the minus strand of NC_052338.1, from coordinate 4,386,517 downwards.
TTGCCTGATATGGTTCTCAATTAGAGGCAGGTGTTTGACGTTTCCTCTGATTGAGAACCATATTAAGGTAGGCTGTTCTCACTGTTTGTTTGTGGGTGATTGTCTTCCGTGTCTGTATGTATGTTCGTACCACACGGGACTGTAGCGTTTGTTTGTAGTCTGTACCTGTTCGTGCGTTCTTCGTGTATTTGTAAGTTCTCATGTTTTAGGTCAGTCTACGTCGTTTATTTGTTTTGTAGTTTGTTTAAGAGTTTTCGTGTTTCGTCGTTCTGTTAATAAATATTCATTATGTCTTCATCACCCGCTGCGCCTTGGTCCGCTCATTCACCACAAGACGACCGTTACACTTTGGTCATTAATATGGTCGAATCCGGAAACTATCATTTCGAAAACAAAACATTTATTCTTTCAGTGAAATACGGAACTGTTGCATATTTTATCTAACAGATGGCATCCCTAAATCTAAATATTGCTGTTACATTGTACAACCTTCAATGTTATGTCATAATTATGTACAATTCTGGCAAAGTAATTACGGTCTTTGTTAGGAATAAATGGACTTCACACAGTTTGCATCGAGCCAGGCGGCCCAACCTGCTGCATATACCCTGACTGTTTTCACAGAACGCAAGAGAAGTGACACAATTTCCCTAGTAAGAAATTCATGTTAGCAGGCAATATTAACTAAATATGCAGGTTTAAAAAATATATACTTGTGTATTGATTTTAAAGAAAGGCATTGATGTTTATGGTTAGGTACATTGGTGCAACGACAGTGCTTTTTCGCAAATGCGCTTGTTAAATCATCACCCGTTTGGCGAAGTAGGCTGTGATTCGATGAGAAATTAACAGACACCGCATCGATTATATGCAACGCAGGACACGATAAACTAGACAGGACACGATTACTAGATAAACTAGCTAGCAACTTACCTTGGCTTCTTGCTACCCTCGCGTAACAGGTAGTCAGCCTGCCACGCAGGCTCCTCGTGGAGTGCAATGTAAGGCAGGTGGTTAGAGCGTTGGACTAGTAACTGGAAGGTTGCAAAAACGAATCCCCGAGCTGACAAGGTAAAAATCTGTCGCTCTTCCCCTGAACAAGGCAGTTAACCCACCTTTCCTAGGCTGTCATTGTAAATAAGAATGTGTTCTTAACTGACTTGCATAGTTAAATAAAGGTGTAAAAAAAAAAATATAGATATTTTTTTAATTCGGCCAATCGGTGTCCAAAAATACCGATTACCGATTGTTATAAAAACTTGAAAACGGCCCTAATTAATCGGCCATTCTGATTAATCGGTCGACCTCTACTTGAGAGTGTATGTGATGTAAACAGAGAGGTCTACTTTCTTGGGGACTTGAATATTGACTGGTTTTCATCAAGCTGTCCGCTCAAGAGGAAGCTTCTTACTGTAACCGGTGCCTGTAATCTGATTCAGGTTATTAATCAACCTACCAGGGGGTTTACAAACACTACAGGAACAAGATCATCCACATGTATCGATCACATTTTTACTAATACTGTAGAACTTTGTTCTAAAGCTGTATATCCATACCCATTAGATGCAGTGATCACAATATAGTGGCTATATCCAAAGTCCCAACAGTTGGGCCTAAAAAAGTGTATAAGAGATTCTTATGTGGATGATGTAAAAAATATTTGTTGGTCTGATATGATTAAGGAAGAGCATCCAGACGCTGCACTTCATGAATTTATGAAATTTCTTCATCCAATTATTAATATACATGCACCTGTTAAGAAACGGACTGTTAAGGCTCCATGGATTGATGAGGAATTGAAAAACTATGGTTGAAAGAGATGGGGCAAAAGGAGTGGCAAATAAGTCCGGCTGCACATCTGACTGGCTTACTTAGGAGAGGTGGAAAAAGTATTGTTATCGATCAATTATGACTAACCTCCTGGCATTGACAACTTAGAAGGAAAGCTACTGAGGATGGTAGCTGACTCTATAGCCACTCCTATCTGTCATATTTTTAATCTGAGCCTAGAGGAAAGTCTTTGTCCTCAGGCCTGGAGGGAAGCCAAAGTAATTCAGCTACCTAAGAGTGGTAAAGCAGCCTTTACTGGTTCTAACAGCAGACTTATAAGCTTCCTGCCAGCTCTTAGCAAACTTTTGGAAAAAAATTGCAAAATTGTGTTTGACCAAATGCAATGCTACAGTGCCTTGCAAAAGTATTCACCCCCTTGGTGTTTTCCCTATTTTGTTGCATTACAACCTGTAATTTAAATTGATTTTTATTTGGATTGCATGTAATGGACATACACAAAATAGTCCAAATTGGTGAAGTGAAATGAAAAAAATTACTTGTTTCAAAAAACCACAACAAACCTGCCAAGAGAGGGCCGCCCACCAAAACTCATGGACCAGGCAAGGGGGGCATTAATCAGAGAGGCAACAAAGAGACCAAAGATCACCCTGAAGGAGCTGCAAAGCTCCACAGCGGAGATCGGAGTATCTGTCCATAGGACCACTTTAAGCCGTACACTCCACAGAGCTGGGCTTTATGGAAGAGTGGCCAGAAAAAAGCCATTGCTTAAAGAAAAAAATAAGCAAACACGTTTGGTGTTCGCCAAAAGGCATGTGGGAGACTCCCCAAACATATAGAAGATGGTACTCTTGGTAAAATTGAGCTTTTTGGCCATCAAGGAAAACGCTATGTCTGGCGCAAACCCAACCTCTCATCACCCCGAGAACACCATGTTTTTCATCGTCGGGGACTGGGAAACTGGTTTGTTACACAATAAAAAATATTTTGCATCTTCAAAGCGGTAGGCATGTTGTGTAACTCAAATGATACAAACACCCCAAAAATCTATTTTAATTCCAGGTTGTAAGGCAAAAAATAGGAAAAATGCCAACGGGGGTGAATACTTTTGCAAGCCATTGTACCTTATACGTATAGCTTTTTATCGTGAATTACTGAGTGAGTTATAGGTAGACAGTCATTATGTCTTCTTGCATTCTTCAAACTGATGCCACTCGTGGTTAGCAACAAGCACATGTTCAGTCAGGTGTTCCTATCTACAGTATCTACTGTATCATTGTTTGTTTTGGATTGTATTGTGTTGTACTGCACATGATTCATCAACTTCTCTTGCCTCTCATCCATGTTCTACAGCCCAGTCATTGACTTGTAAGCAGTGCATTGTGGGAATCTTTGGGACATCATTCTTTTCCACGAACATGGTGTGAACATGGTGTGTGACAACTCCACTCTTAACTGCTACACCAGAGAAGCATGTAAGGAAACCTGAATGATGAAGAACTGTAGGTTACGTGTCAGCCTGGTCTCATAGAATAGACATAACATAGTAAACGTAAATATGTGACACTCAAATTAGTATGATAGTATGATATTACATTTGGTATGGTTACATAAGACAGATGGTAGCCACCTAGCTACATAGTTAGAATATGTAACATATCAAACTTTTTGCAAATGTGTAACATATAGTACGTTTAGTAAATTCGTAACATATTGTATATTTAGCAAATTCGTAACATATAATTCAAATTGTAATTCAGAACATAGCATACGAAATGGGTGATGGACATTTGGGGCGGCAGGTAGCCTAGTCATTAGTGTTGGGTCAGTAACCGAAAGGTTGTTAGATCAAATCCCTGAGCTGACAAGGTAAAAATATTTTGTTCTGCCCCTGAGCAAGGCAGTTAACCCACTGTTCCTAGGCTGTCATTGTAAATAAGAATGTGTTCTTAACTGACTTAAAACATTTAAAAAATCCAAAAATGAAAACAAAATGTAACAGTAACAAAAGGTGGAATGTCTCAGATTTCCATACAGAATAAAACAAAATGCTCTGAGACCAGGTTGCAGCGCACTGCAGAGGCCTGACCGCTTTAGCCAATCAGAACGTTGAAGAAAAATGTAAATTCACCATGTGTCGGCCTTGATGTTTATAAAACTCCACAGGCCCCCTCTTGCACAATGGAACCCAGAATGATATGTGACCACAGGTCATTACCGTTCTTCCTAGGACCCCTAAACCAGACTGGCTACCGCAAAGCCCAGAGCCTGACCCTCTCTGGAATCACTGTACCAGTGCTTGGGATATTTAGCCTATATTGGCTGTTGGTTGAGATGTGTTGCTCGTTCTAGCTATGCCAGGGTGAGCAATTGTAAATGTGAATTAGGCCAAGTTGGAGGTAATAATGCATTTAGGTTACATTTTATTGAGATGCATGAAGATACCACACCAAAAGCTTGATTTTTATGGCTGTTTTATGAATTTCTTGCAGTTCTCCATAGTAATGATTTGTGTTCACTACTTGGTCAACTGATTTGATAGTATGTTTAGTCTATGAAAATAAATTCTATGAATCGATAGTTAACCTCTCTGTTTTCTTTTATTCTGTAATAGGGTATATTGTAACCATGTGTTCAATGAAAACGTATTTATGGTACAGCATAGTGTAAGTTACACAATACAATGAAATGTCTATTCGCAACTAAATGTCTCCTCACAAACAGTGCAATGATATTAAGTTATACGTATTTGTATTGACATTAGGCTATAGCCTACAAATAGCTATATCGCGCAGTTGTAGGCAATACTGCAAATTATTGTTTGTTCCTGAACTGGCCGAATGGCACAGCTAGCCTTCGGCTATTTTTCAGCACCACAAGTTGGTTCAACTTCTTTAACATCATGCAATCCTGGTGCTGTCCTTTCAGAACCATGAAGGGCGCTCCAATCGCTTAAAATAACACTCATCGAAATCTGTTTTCTACACCTAATAGTCCTACTAATCACTTATTGTTATTATTATTATTACAAATATAAGATGATCACTTCTCAAAATGGTGCAGAGTTCAGTAAAGTTAGATCAAAGCTGAATAAATGTCATGCATGTCACGCCCTGACCTTAGAGATCCTTTTTATGTCTCTATTTTGGTTTGGTCGGGGCGTGAGTTGTGGTGGGCATTCTATGTTTTGTGTTCTATGTTTTTTTATTTCTGTGTGTTTGGCCGGGTGTGGTTCTCAATCAGAGGCAGCTGTCTATCGTTGTCTCTGATTGAGAATCCTACTTAGGTAGCCTGTTCCCACCTGTGGTTTGTGCGTAGTTGTTTTCTGTCTTTGTGTCTGTTCCAGACAGGACTGTTTTGTTTCGTTCATTCTCTTTGTTATTTTGTTTAGTGTTCTGTTTTAATAAATTAACATGAACACTTACCACGCTGCGCTTTGGTCCGATGATTACTCATCTTCAGACGACGAACGTGACAATGCAAGATCACCTAATGATTCATTTGCATTTTAAATAACAGAACCAAATATAATAGCATATTAGGCCTATAACATTACTGTTACAACAAAAACACTTCTAATTTCTAGTGATGGTTAGCTGAAGCCGAATATTGACATTATTTTCTCCCGTGCCAAAACTCAACAGAGCATGCCACAAGGCAGGATATACACTATATAACCAAAAGCATGTGGACAACTGCTCGTCGAACATTAATATGGAGTTGGTCACCTCTATGCTACTATAATAGCCACCACTCTTAAGGGTAGGCTTTCCACTAGATGTTGGAACATTGCTGCGGGGACTTGCTTCCATTCAGCCACAATAGCATTAGTGAGGTTGGGCACTGATGTTGGGCGATTAGGCCTGGCTCGCAGTCTGTGTTCCAATTCATCCCAAAATTATACGATGGGGTTGAGGTCAGATGCTATGTACAGGCCAATCAAGTTCTTCCACACCGATCTCGACAAACCATTTCTCTATGGATCTCGCTTTGTGCACAGAGGCATTGTCATGCTGAAACAGGAAATGGCCTTCCCCAAACTGTTGCTATAAAGTTGGAAGTACAGAATCATCTACAATGCCATTGTATACAGTATCGTTAAGATTTTCCTTCACTGGAACTAAGGAGCCTAGCCCGAACCATGAAAAACAGCCCATTATTCCGCCAACTTTACAGTTGGCACTATGCATTGGGTCAGGTAGCGTTCTCCTGGTATCAGCCAAACCCAGATTCGTCCATCGGACTGCCAGATGGTTTAGCGTCTTTCTCCAGAGAAAGTGTTTCCGTTACTCCAGAGTCCAATGGCGGTGAGCTTTACACATCTCCAGCCGACGCTTAAATCAAATCAAATTTATTTATAAAGCCCTTCTTAAATCAGCTGATGTCACAAAGTGTTGTACAGAAACACAGCCTAAAACCCCAAACAGCAAGCAATGCAGGTGTAGAAGCTCTTTAGAAAGGCCAGAACCTAGGTAGAAACCTAGAGAGGAACCAGGCTATGAGGGCTATGTGCCAGGCTATGTGCCGGGTGGAGATTGTAGCAGAACATGGCCAAGATGTTCAAATGTTCATAGATGACCAGCAGGGTCAAATAATAATAATCACAGTGGTTGTCGAGGGTGCAACAGGTCAGCACCTCAGGAGTAAATGTCAGTTGGCTTTTCATAGCCGATCATTGAGAGTATCTCTATCGCTCCTGCTGTCTCTAGAGAGTTGAAAACAGCAGGTCTGGGACAGGTAGCACGTCCGGTGAACAGGTCAGGGTTCCACGTCCGCAGGCAGAACAGCTGAAACTGGAGCAGCAGCATGGCCAGGTGGACTGGGGACAGCAAGGAGTCATCAGGCCAGGTAGTCCTGAGGCATGGTCCTAGGGCTTAGGTCCTCCGAGAGAGAGAAAGAAAGAAAGAGAGAGAGAGAGAGAAAGAGAGAGAGAATTAGAGAGAGCATACTTAAATTCTCACAGGACACCGCATAAGACAGGAGAAATACTCCAGATATAACAGACTGACCCTAGCCCCCGACACAAACTACTGCAGCATAAATACTGGAGGCTGATACAGGAGGGGTCGGGAGACACTGTGGCCGCATCCAATGATACCCCCAGACAGGGCCAAACAGGCAGGATATAACCCCACCCACTTTGCCAAAGCACCGCCCCACACCACTAGAGGGATATCTTCAACCACCAACTTACCATCCTGAGACAAGGCCGAGTATAGCCCACAAAGATCTCTGCCCCGGCACAACCCAAGGGGGGGGGGGGGGGGGGGGGGGGGGGGGGGGGGCAACCTGGACAGGAAGATCACATCAGTGACTCAACCCACTCAAGTGACACACCCCTCCTAGGGACGGCATGGAAGAGCACCAGTAAGCCAGTGACTGAGAGAATCCCAGTGGAGAGAGGGGAACCGGCCAGGCAGAGACAGCAAGGGTGGTTCATTGCGAGTGCCTTTCCGTTCACCAGCACACTCCTGGGCCAGACTATACTCAATAATAGGACCTACTGAAGAGATGAGTCTTCAATAAAGACTTAAAGGTTGAGACCGAGTCTGCGTCTCTCACATGGGTAGGCAGACCATTCCATAAAAATGGAGCTCTATAGGAGAAAGCCCTGCCTCCAGCTGTTTGCTTAGAAATTCTAGAGACAGTAAGGAGGCCTGTGTCTTGTGACCGTAGCGTACGTGTAGGTATGTACGGCAGGACCAAATCGGAAAGATAGGTAGGAGCAAGCCCATGTAATGCTTTGTAGGTTAGCAGTAAAACCTTGAAATCTGTCACGCCCTGACCATAGAGAGCTTTTGATTCTCTATGTTGGTTAGGTCGAGGTGTGACTAGGGTGGGTTATCTAGGTGATTATAATTCTATGTTGGCCTGGTATGGTTCCCAATCAGAGGCAGCTGTTTATCGTTGTCTCTGATTGGGGATCATATTTAGGCAGCCATTTCCCCATTGTGCTTTGTGGGATCTTGTCTATGTATAGTTGCCTGCGAGCACTACATGAGGGTTAGGGTTTTATCGTTTTGCGCTTTATTGTTTTCTTTGTGTTTCACTACCTAATAAAGTGGATGGAACCATACCACACTACATCTTGGTCCACTCATTATAACGAGCGTGACAAAATCAGCCCTTGCCTTAACAGGAAGCCAGTGTAGAGAGGCTAGCACTGGAGTAATATGATCAATTTTTTTTTGTAAATTGAAATTTGCTATCATAAATGTTAGCAACACCGCCGCCTTTGCGGGATGCGCGGAGGATATGGTCAGTAGTGTAACCAGGAGGTGAGGCCTCATTTAACACAGTAAATTCATCAGGCTTAAGCCATGTTTCAGTCAGGCCAATCACATCAAGATTATGATCAGTGATTAGTTAATTGACTATAACTGCCTTTGAAGTGAGGGATCTAACATTAAACTTCTTAGGGATCAAATCCCTTTAGCGGGATCGATTTGACAACATCAGGTTAAATGGCAGAGCGCCAAATTCAAATTAAATTACTATAAATATTTAACTTTCATAAAATCACAAGTGCAATACAGTAAAATAAAGCCTAACTTCTTGTTAATCCAGCCACCGTGTCAGATTTTTAAAAGGCTTTACGGCGAAAGCAAACCATGCGATTATCTGAGGACAGCACCCCATCATAAAACCACATGAAATCATATTTCATTCCGCCAGGCACTACACAAAACTCAGAAATAACGATATAATTCAAGCCTTACCTTTGAAGATCTTCTTCTGTTGGCACTCCAATATGTCCCAGAAACATCACAAATGGTCCTTTGTTCGATAAACTCCTTTTTATATCCCCAAAATGTCCATTTATTTGGCGCGTTTGATTCAGAAAAACATCGGTTCCAACTCGCCCAACATGACTACAAATTATCTAATAAGTTACCTGTAAACTTTGTCCAAACATTTCAAACAACTTTCCTAATCCATCCTTAGGTATCCTAAAATGTAAATAATCGATCAAATCTAAGACAGAATAAACTGTTCAATAGCGGATAAAATCAACGTGGAGCGCGTGACCTGGAGCACGCACCAAACAAAATAGTACACTTGGCTCTACACTGAACAGCCATACTTCTTCATTTCTCAAAGGAAAAACATCAACCAATTTCTAAAGACTGTTGACATCTAGTGGAAGCCATAGGAACTGCAACCATATGCCACATATGCTAGTTTCCCATAGAAACCAAATTGAAAACAGAGTGACCTCCAATGTTTTTTTCCTGGATGGTTTCTTCTCGGGGTTTCGCCTGCCAAATAAGTTATGTTGTACTCACAGACATGATTTTAACAGTTTTAGAAACTTTAGAGTGTTTTCTATTCACATCTACTAATTATATGCATATCCTAGCTTCTGGGTCTGAGTAGCAGGGAGTTTACTTTGGGTACGCTTTTCATCCGGACTTTAAAATACTGCCCCCTATCTCAGAGAGGTTTTAAGTAGCCCTATTTTGAGATGAGAGGAATGGAGGATCTCTTTCAATAATCTCTTTCAATAATATTCCAGTGACATTGCTAAGGCGAACACCGCCATGTTTAGTTTTGACCAACCTAGGTCGATGGCACAGACACGGTCACAATGGGGATAGATGAGCTGACTACACTGACTGTGACAAGCATTGCGCATGATTATCTTAGGCTTGTGTGCGGCTGCTCGGCCATGGAAACCCATTTCTTGAACAGTTCTTGTGCTGACTTTGCTTCCAGAGGCAGTTTGGAACTCAGTAGTGAGTGTTGCAACTGAGGACAGATGTTTTGTACACGATATGCGCTTCAGCACTCGGCGGTCCTGTTCTGTGAGCTTGTATGGCCTACCACTTTGCGGCTGAGCCATTGTTGCTCTTAGACTTTTCCAATGACTGCACTTACAGTTGACCGGGGCAGCTGTAGCAGGACAGAAATTTGACAAACTGGCTTGTTGGAAAGGTGGCATCCTATGACGGTGCCACGTGGATCAACTTTTCATAATGTACTCCTACAAAGGTACCTGCCCTATCTATATTAGTCTACTCTCTCCATTCTCTGACAGCTGGAGCTACTAATCCTTTCACCCTCTTCCATGGCTTTTAGCTAGCTAGCTACAAATGCAATTGCAAGCTTTTTAAAATTATAAATACATCAATATAGCTAGCTAGCTAATATGAAGTTAGCTAGATGGTGATATTTAATTCACTTAGATGGCTATACAGTATGTAAAGTTACCTAGCTAGCATTACGTTAGAAGCTCATTTGAGTTAGCCTGCACACTAAGTTACTGTAACAAGCTTTAAAGTTCTATGTGTTTATTTGTTATCGTTATTGGGATATCTAGGTTAACTGGAAATTTGTCCAAGGTACTTTCTTGTTTGGGAAGAACTCTGCGTACGAATTTGATGTTAGCCGTGTACTAATCATAAATGTCTTGACTGATTGGGTATATCTGAAACTTTTTTAACTTTTAAAACCTTTTTAAAGTGTAAATGTGTATACTGTATGTGATGGCTGGATGACTTTGCAAATTTTCACCTAAAATGACACAAATCTAACTGCCTGTAGCTCAGGACCTGAAGCAAGGATATGCATATTCTTGATACCCTTTGAAAGGAAACACTTTGAAGTTTGTGGAAATGTTAAATTAATGAAGGAGAATATAACACATTAGATATGGTAAAAGATAATACAGAGAAAAAAAATTATGTTTTGTACCATCATCTTTGAAATGCAAGAGAAAGGCCACCCCTAAACATTCCATTCCTCGGAGCGGCTTTTTTTCTACTTAGCAGGACATACAGGTTTTCCTTGTTCTCCTCCCCGGTTCCCGCTCAAACCAATTAAAAAACTGAAAACATTGTCAAAACATTGTCATATCAGCCCTTTACTTTTCTATAAGATGCCTGTGCAAGTAAACTGGCACAGTGACATCATACCAAGATGGTGGTTATTGTTGCCAGGTAGCAAACAAGCACATGCCACTGTAGTCATCATTTTGACCATCTCCTGACTGTGACACATAGCTAAGAATTTTGAAGTGTTCATCTAGCTGGGTTTTTCAAAGTTTTACATAGATATATTCAAAGCTTTACATTGATACCTTCGCCCGTCAGAAAGTCCTAGGACCCAATTGCACAGGGCGGGATTCAGACCCAGGGCCTCGAGCTTAATGATGAGCTTGGAGGGTACTATGGTGTTGAATGCTGAGTTGTATGCTGCATGCTGCCTCGATTCCCAGAGGAACCAACCCGGCACCGACCAGCAGTGTGACCTCTGCGACCACATATGGTGCACGAGCGGGAACCCCCTCCATTCTCCCTGCGCACCATCCCTCCCAACTCCATGGGTACAGGAGAGAGGGTGCGGGAGGATGGAACAACCAGACCTCGATCTAGACGTCCACGAGTAGCCAGCATGTTGTCCAGCCTGATGGACAGGTCCACCAGCTGGTCGAAGGTGAGGGTGGTGTCTCTGCAGGCCAGCTCCCGACGGACGTCTTCACGTAGACTACAGCGGTAATGGTCGATCAGGGCCCTGTCGCTCCATCCAGTGCCGGCAGCCAGGGTCCTAAACTCCAGAGCAAACTCCTGTGCGCTCCTAGTCTCCTGCCTCAGATGGTAGAGGCGCTCACCCGCCGCTCTGCCTTCGGGTGGGTGGTCGAATACTGTCCGGAAATGGCGGGTGAACTCCTCAAAACGGTCCAACGCTGCATCCTCTTCTCCACACTAGTCCACAGCTTAGTTTGAGGAGGAAACCCTGGCAGCCGGCAGTATCTCCGTCATACCCCTGTGGCAGGGATAAATGGATCCTGCTGGGTTCAGGCGGGGAAAGGGCGCTCAGGGGAGATCCCGGTTGTGCTGGTGGAGGCGCTGGAAAAACTCCCTGTGTCTCCCAGCGGTTCATATTCTGGACAACGCGATCCATGGCGGCGCTCAGATTGTAAATCATCTCCGTATGTTCCATGATGCGCTCCTCCACCTCCATGGCCGGGGTACCTTCTCCTGCTGACTTCATTTAGGGTCAGAGATTCTGTCAGAGTCGTGTGTATAGGTGGCAGGAGAGTCAGGCGCAGGAGAATCAAACTTAATGTAATGGAGTTGTTTAATAACAATAAATAAAACATAACTCCAAAACTATAATAACAATAAAACAAAGTGGGTAGGAGGACCCGTCGCGCACCAATACAAACAACACAAAACTGAACATCAAACAATCTCTGACAAAGACATGAGGGGAAACAGAGGGTTAAATACACAACAGGTAATGAGTGGGATTGAAACCAGGTGTGTAGGACGACAAGACAAAACCAATGGAAAATGAAAAATGGATCAATGATGGGTAGAAGACCGGTGACGTCGACCGCCGAGCACCGCCCGAACAAGGAGAGGCTTCGACTTAAGTCGTGACACAGTGGTCTAGTGTTTTAGCAGCGCTAGTACTACCGTCGATATGCTGATAGAATTTAGGCAGCCTTTCCTCAAATTTTCTTTGTTGAAATCCCCAGCTACAATAAATGCAGCCTCAGGATATATGGTTTCCAGTTTGCATAAAGTCCAAGTTCCTTGAGGGCTGTTGTGGTATCGGCTTGAGGGTGATGTACACGGCTGTGACTATAATTGAAGCAAATTCTCTTGAGAGATAATACAGTTGGCATTTGATTGTGAGGTATTCTAGGTCGGGTGAACAAAAGGACTTGAGTTCCTGTATGTTATCACAATTACACCATGAGTCGTTAATTTATTCCTGTCGGTGCTAACTAAGAATCCAGATGGCTGGACAGACTCCAACAGTATATCCATGAGCCATGTTTCCGTGAAACAGAGTATGTTACAATCCCTGATATTTCTCTGGAAAGAAACCCTTGCCATGATCTCGTCAACTTTGTTATCCAGGGACTGAACATTAGCGGGTAATATACTCGGAAGCGGTGGGTGGTGTGCGCGCCTCCTAAGTCGGACTAGAAGACCGCTCCGAATTCCTCTTCTCAGCCGGTGTTGTTTTGGGTCGGGCCTCTGGAATCAGTTTAATTGCCCTGGGTTGTCCTGGTTGTAAAAAAAGAATGTAATGGTAATTTCTCTGGCATTTTCCCCTCACCTGCAAATTCTTTGTAAACCATGTTTTACTTTTTCACTGTCTGTATTTCACCTGTTATAATTTGTGCAAATAGAGTTGGAATCTATATAGCAGGTTGAAGTGATAGTCTACTGTGTGCTCAACCCACCTCTGTTCTCTCTCCATCTCTTCTGTCACTCTTTCTGTCTTGTCTGTTGCTGTCTGTGTCTTGTCTGTGGCTGTCTCGGGTTCTTGTTTCTTACTGTCTATCCTCTTCATTTATAGCCTGTTCTGTTCATCTGATGTCTCTCTCCATCATATAATATTCTTCTGTTGCTATTTCTCTGTCTTGTCTGGTGCCTCTCTCCATCATTTACTCTTATGTTGCTGTTTCTGTTTCTGTGCCTCTTTAGTTTTGCAATCCAAAACAGTCAAGTGGATACTGGGTAGCTTAACTTATTTTTGGCCTGTGTCTGGGTTACGTAAATCCTCCTCTTCCCGACCAGTTGCCCTTGTCTGCTGTTCTTATCTGTCCACCTCCTTGGCTCATCTGCAAGGTAGCTGTACAACATGCCATTAGTTAGTTTTAAAGGGTAACTGCACTTCCTGATTTGACCTTGTTTTAAATTTTGTTCATTAAGAAATGCTAGCCGCCATGACTGAACTCAAACGTGAGTTGGTTTTGGGGTGTGGTTTGATGTGGGTGTCTCATATGTGTGTTCACAGGTGGGAAGAGTTAGCCAAATTATTTTGCCAATTAGCTTCAGCCGGCTGCTGTGCGACCTGACTTTGGATAGCCTATCTCCGGGGCTAGTTAGGGACCGTCAATAAATTGCATAATGTAAATGGTACAATATTTTCATGTTGCAATCTTTGCAATCTTAACCTTCATTTACATTGTGATGCAGTCACGACCACAAATGACAAAACTCTGTTTTGTACGAGACTGACTTTATGACCAAAATTATCCTATGTACACTTTGTAGTCAATTTTGACAGTAGAATTTCTGACTCATATCGATGGCACATACGCGGTTTTCTAAATGAGAAGTTGCTTTTTAATGTGATCACCCGGTTAGCAAAGCTAGCATTAGCTAGCTTTGATAAGCACATTTCATGCAATTCTACTACACTTTGAATGACTGGAGACATGAGCAGAATCTTTTTTAATAAAACAAATCAGAAGGAAGCCTAGGCCTACTCTCCTGACACAAACAGATCAATCCAAATGGCCTTGTCTTGAATGCATACCCGCGGGAAGTAGGGGTGCTGAGGGTGCTGCTGCACCCCCTGATAAAAATGTTGAATAATAATATAAAAAAATATACAGTGCCTTTGGAAAGTATTCAGACCCCTTGACTTTTTCCACATTTTGTTACGTTACAGCCTTATTCTAAAATGTATTAAATATTTTTTCCCCCTCATCAATCTACACACAATACCCCATAATGACAAAGCAAAAACAGGTTTTTAGAAATGTTTGCTAATGTAGTAAAAAGAAAAACGGAAATATTACATTTACATAAGTATTCAGACCCTTTGCTCAGTACTTTGTTGAAGCACCTGTCATGCAAATTATTACACAGGGACCCTCGATGTCAATCTTAAATTAATCATCCTTTATTTGCCAGCATTCTGGAGAGGTTCCAACCAACTCAATGCACCATAGTACACATGTCAATCAGGAGCTCTCCCTGGGCAGGCCCAGGAGTTCTCTTATATACGACTATACCAGTGCTTCTCAATTATTTTCTGTTACGCCCCCCCCTAGGAAGAAGTAAACATTTCGCGCCCCCCCAACTCTCCGCCGCTACTGTAAATAGTATCATTTGTCTATAAAATTGTTATAGGTATACCTCTGCATAACATTGTACCCTTATTAACATTAAAGAAAACAAAAAAAGAAAGAAATATAGATCAACTTACAACAAAGAATAACTTTATTAACATTGTTTTTTAGTCTGTAACAGAAAAGACTTAAAATGCATCACTTTGCCTGAAAAAATAAATACAATTCAAGCCTTATTTAAACTGTTTTTTTTTTTACCATTAGATACTGAAAAATAAAATAAAATATAATCAATAAATAATAATAAATTCAAATTGATCAGCAACATTAACTCAGGAGCACAATATATGAAACACTTTAACTTATAAAACAAAAATGAATAAAACAATTTGTGCTGATTTTTTTTATCAAAATGAGGAAGTCAGGATTAATGGCTACAATGAGAACGTTTTGCAAAGCGGGACGATTGTTGGCAATATTCGTGAGACTTACGTTTGTCTCATTATCTCCGTCTCTCTCCGCCTTTCTTTTCATCCCTGTTAAATATTTTTCCATGGTGTCTCTTAACTTTTTATGGCTGCAGGGGCAGTATTGAGTAGCTCTGTTTAAGGTGCCCATTTCAAACGGCCTCGTACTCAATTCTTGCTCGTACAATATGCATATTATTGTTATTATTGGATAGAAAACACTCTCTAGTTTCTATAGCCGTTTGAATTATGTCTCTGAGTGGAACAGAACTCATTCTACAGCACTTTTCCTGATATGGAGTGAGATTTCAGAAATGTTGGCCTCTGGTCCCAGGTCAGTTTTAAAGTCCCTGTAAATCCTATGAGGATACAAACACTGCCCACGCCTTCCTCTAGATGTCAGTAAGAGGTGACAATTTGAATGGAGTCGATTGCGCAATCAGGGCCTGTATAAAACGCCAAAGACCGGATGTACCGTTCTTTTCCTGCTGCGCCTGACGCACGATGGACGTTGGACCTGCTCTCTTTCCAAGCTTGGGTTTAGCCAGTAATATTTCGCCGGTCATGTTTTTACTCGTTATAGGTGTTAAAGACATCATAAGGTAGTTAATTTAAACCGTTTTATAGCAATTTATATCCGTTTAGTGCGATTTTGAGGCAATTCTTAGTGATGCACTTTGAAGCTTTGGGCACGTTTCCAGTACCGGTCGAACGTTAGTGGGCATTTCGACGGACAAGAGGACATCTTTCGACCAAAAGAAGATTAGACCCAAGAAAGGATACATTGCCCAAGATTCTGATGGAAGATCACCTCATAGTAAGAAATATTTAAGATGATAAATCGTTGTTCTGTCGAAAAATTTTAAACGCATATTCCGCCATTTTCTTTGGTATAGCTTCGCTTGGCGAACCCTGTATTGCACAGTAAGGATAATTTTAGAAATGTAATTCAGCGATTGCATTAAGAACTAATTTGTCTTTCGATAGCTGTCCAACTTATATTTTTTTAGTCAAGTTTATGAATAGTTAATCATGAGACAAGATCACTGTCAAATATGGCGCCCGACATTTTCAGGCTAGTTTTGCTAGTTTTGTCATTGTATAACCACGTTTTTTTGTGGCTAAATATGCACATTTTCGAACAAACTCTATATGTATGTTGTAATATGATGTTACAGGAGTGTCATCGGAAGAATTCTGAGAAGGTTAGTGAAAAAATTAATATATTTTGGCGATGATTACGTTATCGCTCTCTTTGGCTAGAATCAATGCTCTGGTAACGTTTGCACATGTGGTATGCTAATATAACGATTTATTGTGTTTTCGCTGTAAAACACTTAGAACATCTGAAATATTGTCTGAATTCACAAGATCTGTGTCTTTCCATTGCTGTGAGCTGTGTATTTTTAAGAAATGTTTTATGATTAGTAATTAGGTAATACACGTTGCTCTGTGTATTTATTCTAGTCGAGTTGTGATGGTGGGTGCAATTGTAAACTATGATTTATACCTGAAATATGCACATTTTTCTAACAAAACCTATCCTATACAATAAATATGTTATCAGACTGTCATCTGATGAGGTTTTTTCTTGGTTAGTGGCTATCAATATCTTTATTTGGCCGAATTGGTGATAGCTACTGGTGGAGAGAAAAAATGGTGGACAAAGAAAAATGGTGTCTTTTGCTAACGTGGTTAGCTAATAGATTTACATATTTTGTCTTCCCTGTAAAACATTTTAAAAATCTGAAATGGTGGCTTTATTCACAAGATCTGTATCTTTCATTTGGTGTCTTGGACTTGTGATTTAATGATATTTAGATGCTACTATTTAATTGTGACGCTATGCTAGCGATGCTAATCAGTGTGGGGGGGGTGGGGGATGTTGTCATAGGTGTACCGACCTCGGGCTTGCAGCCATAAGAGGTTTTTAAGGGTTTGTTATCTGCACTTCATATCTCCTGCTCTGTGCTGTGTGCTCTTGTTCGGTGCAAAAAAAAGCATGTTCCCCGGGGGCATCGCTCCGAGCCCCCCCATGGGGGCGCGCCCCACTATTTGAGAAGGACTGGACTATACACAGACAAGTTATATTTGCATGATTTAGCATAATTCATTCATGTGACCGACCAGCACTGGTTCATAACATGTGACAGACCAATATCTCACAAGGCTTCTTCTCCCTAAGCTGAGACCTTGAAACTGAGATATCTTTCGTTTGTTCTCAAAACAAGGTCTGGGCATACCGCCAAATTTCAGATACTGATAAGTAAGGATTCGTTAAATCAGTCACTTGCATGAACACAGAAATTGGTTATTAGAATAGCACATGAATAGAACACAGAAATCAGTTACAAGAAAAGCACAAATATTTAAAGTCCCATTACACACCGTTGGCAGTGATTACAGCACAAAGTATTCTTGGGTATGACGCTACAAGCTTGGCACACCTGTATTTGGGGACAAAATCCCATTCTTCTCTGCAGATCCTCTAAAGCTCTGTCAGGTTGGATGGGGAGCGTTGCTGCACAGCCATTTTCAGGTCTCTCTACAAATGTTTGATCGGGTTCAAGTATGGGCTCTAGCTGGGTCACTCACGGATATTCATAGACTTGTCCCGAAGCCACTCCTGCATTGTCTTGTCTGTGTGTGTAGGGTCATTGTTCTGTTGGAAGGTGAACCTTTGCCCCTGTCTGAGGTCCTGAGCGCTCTGAAACAGGTTTTCATCAAGGATCTCTCTGTACTTTGCGCCGTTCATCTTTGCCTCAATCTTGACAAGTCTCCCAGTCCCTGCTGCTGAAAAACATCCCCACAGCATGATGCTGCCACCACCATGCCTTATAGTAGGGATGGTGCAAGATTTCCTCCAGACGTGACACTTGGCATTCAGGCCAAAGAGTCCAATCTTGGTTTTATCAGACCAGAGAATATTGTGGCTTCTGTCTGGCCCTGATTGGTGGAATGCTGCAGAGATGGTTGTCCTTCTGGAAGGTTCTCCCATCTCCACAGAGGAACTCTAGAGATCCGTCAGAGTGACCATCGGGTTCTTGGTCACCTCCCTGATCAAGGGCCTTCTCTCCCGATTGCTCAGTTTGGCCGGGCAGCCAGCTCTAGGAAGAGTCTTGGTGGTTCCAAACTTCCTCCATTTAAGAACGATGGAGGCCCTCTTGAGTGGTGCAAGGCACTGCATCGTAGTGCTAGAGGCATCACTATAGATCCAGGTTCAATCCCGGGCTGTGATGCAGCCGGCCGCAACTGGGAGACCCATGAAGTGGCGTACAATTGGCCCAGCGTCGTCCGAGATAGGGGAGGGTTTGGCCGGCTGGGATGTCCTTGTCCCATCGCACTCTAGTGACACCTTGTGGCGGACCCGGGCGCATGCACAATGATTTCGGTCGCCAGCTATATGGTGTTTTCTCCGAAAATATTGGTGCGGCTGGCTTCCGGGTTAAGCGGGCAGTGTGTCAAGAAGCAGTGCGGCTTGGCGGGGTCGTGGTTCGGAGGACGCACGGCTCTCGACCTTCGCCTCTCCCGAGTCCGTATGGGTGGTTGCAGCGATGGGAAAAGACTGTAACTACCAACTGGGGAGAAAAAAGGGTGAAAATTGCCAAAAATCAAACATGTTAATAGGGATAGGCGTCCCGCTAGCGGTGAAACTGGAAGGGGTAGCAATTCAAATAAATAATCATAAAATGTATGGATATTAAACATTTAGGTACATATAAGTGTCTTATATTGGCTGAAAGCTTAAATTCTTGTTATTCTAACTGCACTGTCTGATTTACAGTAGCTATTACAGCAAAAACATGCCATGTGATTGTTTGAGGAAGGCGCCCCATATCAAAATATTTTTCCACCGGCACAGGTTTCATACATTCACAAATAACGATAAAATATTCACTTACTTTTTGAAAATCTTCCTCTGATTTATCATCCAAAGGATCCCAGCTATAACATGTAGTGTTGTTTTGTTAGATAAAATGTTTCTTTCATATCCCAAAAAGTCAGTTTAGTTGGCGCCATCGATTTGAGTAATCCACTTTCAACATGCAGAGAAAGGAATCGGAAAATCTACCCCTAAACTTTGTTTCAACAAGTCAAAATATGTTTCTATTCACTCCTCAGATACCCTAAAATGTAATCAAACTAGAATATTTCTTACGGAAAGAAGTATGTTCAATAGGAAACGATTTTAGAAGGTGCGTACTGTCTTCATGGCGTGCGCAAACACACATTTCCAAGACTGTGTCCCTGTACTAAAACTGATATTTCTTATTTGTTTTTGAAGTTACAAACCTGAAACCTTGAACATTAACTGCTGACACGCCGTGGAAGCCATAGGAATTGCATCCAGGAAGCTAAAAAGAAATTCTGGTTGGTTTTTCTTTGGATTTTCTCCTACCATATCTATTGTGTTATATTCTCCTACATTATTTTAACCTTTCCACAAACTTCAAAGTGTGTTCTTTCCAATGGTACCAATTATATGCATATCCTGGCTTCAGGGCCTGAGCAACAGGCAGTTTACTTTGGGCACGTCATTCAGGCGGAAATGGAGAACAAAGGGGCCTAGCCCACAAAAAATAAAAAATAAATTTAAATGATAGAAGCCACTGTGTTCTTGGGGACCTTCAATGCTGCAGACATTTTTTCATACCCTTCCCCAGATCTGTGCCTTGACACAATCCTGTCTCGGAGCTCTACGGACAATTCCTTCGAGCTCATGGCTTGGTTTTTGCTCTCACATGCACTGTCATCTGTGGGACCTTATATAGACAGATGTGTGCCTTTCCAAATCATGTCCAATCAATTGAATTTACCACAGGTGGACTCCAATCAAGTAGTAGAACATCTCAAGGATGTTCAATTGAAAAAAGAGCTACATTTTCGAGTCTCATAGCAAGGGTCTGAATACATTTGCCAAAATGTCTAAAAACACTTTTTTCGCTTCGTCATTATGGGATATTGCGTGTAGATTGATGAGGACATTTTTTTGTTTAATCAATTTTAGAATAAGGCTGTAACGTAACAAAATGTGGAAAAACTTTGAATACTTTCCAAAGGCACTGTATAACCTAATGAGGAACTAATTTAAAACACTGAGAACTATAGACATTTCATCAATTACAAATTACATGACTAGATTTTTTAAAAATTACTAAGCCCTCCCCTTGATTGAAATTGAAAAAGCATGACCCTCCCCCATTTTCCTCCATGTACCAATTCTGTACATTTCGATCCTCCTTTAGGAATTCAGAGTTACAGCTTCAAAACTACAGTGATTGACTTCCACAACATAAGCATTTTAAAATTCATGAACAGAAACAGTGTGAAAACAAAGGGAGTGTCTTTAATGCATTCTGAGCTTCTGTGTTTCTCTCTCCAAAATTTGAGCCGATAGCACAAAAGCTCTTGACTATGGATACTCAGTGCATTGCACTGACGGGAGGCAAACAACTGGGACGGCATAGCTGCAAAGTGTGAGCGGAATTAGATCCCACTCTCAATGCCTCCCTTACTATTTCATCCCAATGAAAATGTTGTTTCACTACCCCCGTAATAGACGTTTTGATAACAGGTTTCAAACCATCCATCAAAGTAGACATACACATTCTATCAACGTACTCACATACCCAATCTTTTTGATGCTGAGTACATCAACTAATTTTGGTTTAATCGGTTTTGCTTTTCTGTTGATAGAACGCTGACATCAAAACGCTGGTGTATTGAGCTTTTGATTTTTGTTTTCTGTCATTGTGCCAACTCACAATAGCATCTCTGAATTCTTTATTAGATTGGAATTTTCCATCAGCAAGGAAGTGCTGACCAATCTTATCTGGTTTGCTCAATTCGTACAATATTCGAGCTGAATTGGTAGAATGCTCATGCGCCTCTTTCAGCGCCTCTATGGCTTTTTGAAACTTTTCTTCCTCGAGCCCCCCTTTACATGGAGAATCGGGGCAACCGGTCGCCATTTCAATAGTTATTAATTCTGACGCCTCTCCCGAAGGTGTCGAGAGAATTTAGATTTCCTCAACCACAGCTCTAATGCATACCAATTGTAATTTTATTTTTATGTAGGTAGTTATACCCACTTCCCGGATAGTAGTTACGGTATAGGTACCTAATAATTTGGTCACAGGACTTGATACCTTCTATTAGAAACAATACTGAAGTGTTTGGCAATTTTCTACTGGCGAATGCTGGTGACCTAATGTCTTATACCAGTGTTACGCCTCATAGCACTGTTGTTGACAAAGCACATAACCAGTATTATTCACAGTTGTCTTCCTATTTACACATAATCTGTCACGGTTCCCCGCCCCAATAGGACATAAACCAACGTCTCCTTATTGCTACCGCTAATACATTCGAATCATGTTAAAATAACATTTTAATATCTTTTTGCTTTTCTAACCATGAATGAGGCTCTCCTCCAGAACTTGTAGGCAACCTTTGTCACCATCCACATTCCCACTAACAATGTTTCTTTAATTAAGCACAGATACTCTCAGATTACTCCTATTCTCCACCATATGCACTTCCTTCCTTTGTCCTTCTACATGGGCTACTTCTCTACAACCTTTCGTACTACTACACATGCATGAAAATGTATCCACACACACACACACACACTTTACTGCCTCACGGCCGGATCTCTCAGGGAAAACCACCACGAGGGACCTATCCTACACAGAACCTACCCTACACTGTAGTTAGCTATAGATCCAGGGACCTATCCTACACAGAACCTACCCTACACTGTAGTTAGCTATAGATCTAGGGACCTATCCTAACGGAACCTACTGTATCCTATCACCATAGATCTCCCTATGGATCTTGGGACCTATCCTTATAGAATCAACCCTACACCAGTTTATAACCAGTCGTATCACAATGGAACTACTGAATAAACTCAGGCTTTCTAGATCCATATCCTGTAATTGTTTCAGCCTATGACTCTGAGTGGTAACAGGTGTAGGAACTGTGCCTACCTTGTTTTTGGTGCCGGCTCCTGTTTCACTGATTCGGACTCTCTAGTTTGACTGTAAATCGTGGTGAATCAGGTTGACAATGCAGAACTGTTCAGTTCTGAACAAACAGAATAAAACTCACAGACAACTAGTAAAGCTCAAACCAAGTTTATTCCCACATTGGGAACAGCTGAAAAGACAAAGACATGTTTCCACCAGCACAATTATTTATACTATTAGGCGGCGTCTCCTTCTTGCACATCTAGATAGCCAATACATCTCTGTTACAAGGCAGAAACGTAGGTGGTGTGTATGTAATAGAACTGTTCCTTGTCGCTTTATCTGACGTGACCTCGGCCCACATTCCTCACCCCTTCCTAATCCACGGCCTTTGGCCCTCTCCATAGGATCCATGAGATTTAACAATAACATTATACATGTAAAGTAGTTATAGTATAGTAACATGAATAAGTATATATTTCAAGCTAGAACAGCATCAACACATGAGAAAACCAGAGTCAAGCCGGTTTAAACATGTAGCGTGAACAAAACAAACTGGGACGGTCTTCTAGTTCTTCAGAATCAGAATGTGTCTTCTACTTCCTCTAGCTCAGCGTTTTCCAAACTCGGTCCTCGGGACCCTAAGTAGTGCACGTTTTGGTTGTTGCCCTAGCACTAGATTCAAATGATCAAAGCTTGATGATTTGTTGATTATTTCAATCAGTTATGTAGTGCTAGGGCAAAAAACAAAACGTGCACCCCTTGGGGTCCCGAGGACAGAGTTTGGAAAACCCTCCTCTAGTAGGTCTAGTACAGCATGCTCCACATGGAGGCCACCAGGGCGGTGCCAAGGGCTGTGGTGACAGAGAGCTTGGCGGAGGTTGCGCCGCTAATTGTGACTGGGTTGCACTTGTTGGAGTTACAGCAAGCCTTGACGGAGGTGTAAGTGGTGCCCAGGAGGGTGGCGTTGGTGGTGGTGTTGCACATAGCACTCTCCAGACAGCCTTGGGTGTTGAAGCCTACGAAAGTAGGGAGGGAAGGGAAGGCTAGAGAGAGAGCGAGAGAGAGAGAGAGAGAGAGAGGGAGAGAGAAAATAGTAGAGTTAGAATGACAGTGAACATGATGCTTTGTGTGTGTGTGTGTGTGTGTGTGTGTGTGTGTGTGTGTGTGTGTGTGTGTGTGTGTGTGTGTGTGTGTGTGTGTGTGTGTGTGTGTGTGTGTAAAAAGGGTGGGTAGTTTCTACTAAGCAGGTCATCCAGGTGGGCTGAATGAGAAGAGGGGATGGGTGAGGGAGGTGAGGGGGTTGAGGCGGGGAAGGGTACTTACTAGCCCTTCCAGTGAAGCAGCTACTTGCGTTGGTTACGCAGACCTCATCCGCAGCGTTCATGCAAACACCCAGCAGGCCCACACTACATTTGTTACATGTCAGGGATACAAGTCCAAACTTTGAGGCGGACTCGGCTGGAACACACAACGTTGGGTGGGGTTAGACAATTAGATCACGTGGCTTCACAGACAATGACTGACCATTGTTTTGTCACTAAGAAATTCTTCGTTGGGGGTAGAGAGAGAGAGAGTGAGAGGAAACATGACGCACATTCATTACGCCACTCTATTCTGTTCTATTCTGTTATTGTACATTATATGAATTCCATGTCAACACCAAAGCAATAGTCATCACCAAAACCTGCTGTGGTTGAACTGAAGGCCACACCCAGTTTTGATGTGTGGCCATAGATATCTGAAGACCACAGACCACACCCTTGTTTGATGTGCTATTTAATGAATGGGGAAAATCACTGAAATGCCATGCCATTACAACATAGACATTGCATTGATCATACAAATCCCTCTCTCGTCATTTAAAACTCATCTCTCTAGTCTCCATTATTCTCTGTTGGTCTTTACAAGTGTTATGTAGTAATCTCCAATTTCTTTGAAAAATCCCCTAGCGGTGCAAGCAAAAGAATGGGGAAAGTGGTCTCTACCTTCTACATTCCACACCCACTCCCCTGCTCTCTCCATGCTGTTGAATACACCACTAGCCGATGCTTACCTTTTCCACCAGCATTGCTACATGCTTAAAAAAATGTTTTGCCTGGAGATGCTGGATGTTGCTACATTACCAGCCAACGAACTCAATAAAAACTTTATGGATGAAACGATAAGTCGAAAAAGAAACGATCAAAAAATGAACCGACCCTTCAAACTGAATAGCATTAACACTTTAACTCACATGATGAAACCTATGGCAGAGGATTGTTGGATTAACAACCCTTTAGCTAAATTGGCCCTGCCCTAAAAGGACAACCAATGAAATCAAATATTGTCCAAAACTGCATCCTCAGTTTTGTTTGTGAGTGAGTGGCGTTGATTATCGATGAGACTCACCCGGCATAAAAGATGAAGCAACTGCAAGGATTCCAAAAATGATTTTGTTCATCTTGACAAAAGTGATGAATTGAGTTTTGATCCCAGAAATAATCCTTTTCCAATGTCTAGTGTACTTAAAGTTGGCAGTGACAACAGAGTGGCAAAGCATGGGTTATAGACCTGGGATTTTATACTGTCAGAGTTGGGTTGGTATGGGGGGCAAATGGAGGGGGTCGAAGGGAGGAGGGGGTGGAGGTTTCAACTAGTCTTCTGTCATCTGAAAGTTGAGAGTAAATTGTGAAGTAATCCAGGTGTGAACTGTGAATGTTTAAAATGAGAAGCAAGGTATAGGAAGTGTTTGAGGAGGGAGCATGTGGGGGAATGGGGAGGGGAGTGGGGGTGAGGGGTTGGAGGGAAGGAGGGAAAAGAGGGAGGGGGATTCTGGTTTACAGTATCTGGGTGTCACTGAACTCTTCTGTCATTCAAATATATCCTAGGTATGTCGCCGCACAGCAACTACAAGCCCACTGACTGACAGCCACCTTAAAATGTCCCATCATATCAGGTGATAGTCACACTCAGGTGACAATGAGGTAAAAGTATACCATAGAACAGGTATTCCCAAACTGGGGTTCCCCCTGGGGTATGTGCAATGCCGTCAGGGGTACGCCAAATAAAAATGTGATTCACATTTAAGGGAAATTGAAGGGACTGTGAGGGGATGTTAGGTAGAGAGGAGAGGAGCAGGACAGCCTTTTTTACAAGGCTATCACTGCAGTACTATTCCTAATGATTCCTCTTTAGATCTTGGAGTACCAGTAAGAGCTAGACTAGGCTTACAATAGCTTGTCGTACACTTATTTCAAGCATTTTATTTTCTACTACTAGCCTATCGAGGAGAGATTTCAGTTTGCTCTTGCTTGCTGAATGTAAAATACAGAAACCGAAAGAACTGGTTGTGAGTTTGAAAGGAGAGAAAGAGAGCATGCAATGGTGTGATCAAAATACACCATGTGAGTAGCTGTCACGTCCTGACCTTAGTTCCTTTTTTATGTCTCTATTTTGGTTTGCTCAGGGCGTGAGTTGGGGTGGGCATTCTATGTTTTTGTTCTATGTTTTCTATTCCTATGTGTTTGGCCGGGTGTGGTTCTCAATCAGAGGCAGCTGTCTATCGTTGTCTCTGATTGAGAATCCTACTTAGGTAGCCTTTTCCCACCTGTGGTTTGTGGGTAGTTGTTTTCTGTTTTGTGTTGTTTCACCTGACAGGACTGTTTCGTTTCTTACATTCTCTTGGTTATTTTTGTTTTGTGTTCAGTTATAATAAATTAACATGGACACTTACCACGCTGCGTTTTGGTCCGATCTATCCTGTTCATCAGATGAAGAAGATCGTTACAGTAGCCAGCTAATGTACCTTTCTGGACCTTGTAAACTGTCGAATAGACCCATAACTGATCCAAATGGTTGCATAATCAGGCCTAGGCAGTATGCAGTTATTTCGGCATGAAGCATTCAAAACAGGACGTTTGAGTGGTTCAAATTAGCTTACAACACTGCAGTTTACAGCCATAGCCATTCATTGAGTAGGTCTACTCTCTTGAAAACAAGAACACATTCATGCACCGTGTTGTTGTAGCCTATAGGTAGAACAATGTTTAAAAATGTAGGCCTAATCAGTAGTAGAGCTTTGTGTGCCCGATGTCCTGGGGACTGCGGAGCGCAGCCTGTAGCCATAATCTGTTTGCCAGAATTGTTTTTGCTTGCACAACAACAAAAAATTGCGGTGTTTGTTGTTGAATTTCTACATTTTTATTTAAATAAGAGTTTCTATATTATATTTTTCATTAGGCTACATGTAGTCTACATTGAAGTAGGCCTATTATTTGCAGTTGTCACTATGACAATGAACACACCCTGAAGCACTGAATGGTCTGTGTTAACACCTTATTCATAGGCCTACAGCGTGCAGTAGGATGCTTTGATCAGTTGATTGACAGGTGCAGGCTACTGTAGAACGATAAACTTTCCTCAAGTGTGGATGCTCGCCAACATTTTTGAGTTATGTATAATTTATCGGTGGTGTGGACGGTCCTTAACGCTTAAATGGGCAAATGCTGCCCTCTAGCAGGTGAATATGATATGAACTACAGCAGTGGTTCTCCACCACGTGTTGATTTGATAGAAAGCACGACTGCAACATTGACAGCCTACTAAAAATGGATTTCATATTCCAGCTTTTTAAATCATCATTTGAAGGGGGAGGGTTAGATGTTTTTTTTTTCAATTGCTCGGTGAGGGCCAGGTAAAAATATATTTTACTCGGGGAGGGCCATGCATTTTCATTTCAAAGAGGTCCATTTACATCCAGGTATCCCTCAATATAATTAATGTTTACTCCCTAACTATAAGATTTCACCTTCCTTCTTCAGGAAAATATGCTAACAGTGGCGGGGGCAGACTTTTTGATATTGCAAGACCTTTAGAAAATACGCATATTGTCTCTAACGCTAAACATACAAATATGTATTTGACAGTATGTTTGTATGTTTAGTGGAGTACAGTCCAACTCCCTCTCACCGTGGCCCTTGGCTCCATCTGGAGCACCTTTGCCCCTAGACAAACCCTTCACAATAAGGACACCTCCTCCATCGGTTTCCATTGAAGGGGGTTGTTGTAGGTTGTAGTTCTTAAATACACAATGTACTCAAACTGGTTTTATTCTGTGGGAAAGACTGCAATGTTTATTAAGGCTAGTTTCACTAAGCTTTAGTTCCAAGTACCAACTCAAACTGGTTGCACCTCTAGGGCTTAGACTTAACAACATCGGTATGAACAGTTAACCAATGTCACTGTATTTACATTGGGAACATGTCAGAGTGACTAAGCACTTTTTAATGTCATAACTTCTTCTCAACCATGTCACTATCATTTATCTTCATCTTCATCTAGTGAGTTATTGAGTATTTCACACTCTGTACTTTTTTATAAAGATAAACTTTCTATGTATTCTATGTACAATAAATAAACATACCACATATGACACTTAAAAAAAACTACTACTACGAGACACTACATTATGTCTATGTGTGTGTGAAATGGTTGAACAAATAATCAAATAAAGATTTTAAATTAAATTAACATTTTGACTGAGCATTCCAATGTGACGTAAATTACAGATACTATCTGCATTCCTGACTGTTCTTTTCCGACAAACGTCCGCTTAGCACCCTCATGGAAGACGATAAAACCTGCTATACTTCATTCTAGTCTCCATATGCACCACCCCTTAGCAGTAAACTGTAATTTTCCTCATTCATTTGATTAGTAATCTTTCCTCACCATTTTCTATAGAGTGTGTACTTTTTCAGCAAGACTCATTCATTAGGGATTAGACCTACGACTCCTATTGAAAACAACAAACAATACCCTCCTACAAGATGAAGACTAATATTTTGATAGGGCTAACTGTCCTGGTGGTCTTCATAGCAGTACTAAATCCTATCAGAATCATCTGTCCCTATGACAATATTCAAAGACGGGTACAGTAATATGTTGTGATTTGATTGGTTAGGGTTTATCACAAATTCTGAACTAGGTGCTTTTATTTTCTAAAGCTATACATTGTTTATATGGGATGGTGGTACACTCCGCTACGTATGAATCCCTTGGTAAATATGATGGTAAACATCCATGGGATGCATGTTACCTGTTCTGTACACAACAAAGGAGTTCCGAGAACTTGAGAGTGCTTTCTATTGTTTTAGTCTAATTTCCAGGAATAATTATACATATATCTCATGGGTACCTAGGCCGTTCTGATATGACAAATTGAGTCTGCTGTGGTAGCATTACCTTCACTAATTAAAACCTGTTTGGGATAGGGGGCGGTATTTTCACGTCCGGATGAAAAGCATGCCCAAAGTAAACTGCCTGCTACTCAGGCCCAGAAGCTAGGATATGCATATATATTGGTAGATTTGGATAGAAAACACTCTAAAGTTTCTAAAACTGTTAAAATTATGTCTGTGAGTATAACAGAACTTATTTGGCAGGCGAAACCCCGAGGACAAACCATCCAGGAATATTTTTTTTTGAGTTGACTGTGTTTTCAATTTGGTTTCTATGGGAATCTAGATTTCTGAGGCATCTGGTTGCAGTTCCCAGGGCTTCCACTAGATGTCAACAGTCTTTAGAAATTGGTTGATGTTTTTCTTTTGAGTAATGAAGAAGTATGGCTGTTCAAACTGAGTGTCGAGTCTAGTGTACTGTTGTGTTTGGGGCGCGTGACCTGGCGCTCGCTCCACTTTTATTTTATCCGCTATTGAACACAGTTTATTCCGTCTTACATTTTATCGATTATTTACATTTTAAAATACCTAAAGTTGGATTAGGAAAGTTGTTTGAAATGTTTGGACCAGGATTACAGGTAACTTATTAGATAATGTGTAGTCATGTGGGCGAGTTGGAACCGGTGTTTTTCTGAATCAAACGCGCCAAATAAATTGACATTTTGGGGATATAACGACGGAATTAATCGAACAAAAGGACCATTTGTGATGTTTATGGGACATATTGGAGTGCCAACAGAAGAAGATCTTCAAAGGTAAGGCTTGAATTATATCGTTATTTCTGAGTTTTGTGTCGCGCCTGGCGGGTTGAAATATGATTGTCATGTGTTTGTTTGATGGGGTGCTGTCCTCAGATAATCGCATGGTTTGCTTTCGCTGTAAAGCCTTTTTGAAATCTGACACGGTGGCTGGATTAACAAGAAGTTAAACTGTATTTTGGTGTATTGCACTTGTGATTGTATGAAAGTTAAATATTTTGAATAATTTATTTTGAATTTCACGCTCTGCAATTTCACCGGATGTTGTCGAAACGTTCCGCTAGCGGAACCCCTAGCCATAAAAGGTTTTAAATCATATTCATTCCACTGTAATGACTGAACCACATGTAATTGGCAACTTTGTAGATGAATAAGCCAGTGAACACTCCTCTAGTTTCAGGGGCTGCACTGTGTGTACAATATCAATTTACACAGTATACAATCGAGTAGACCATTCATCTTAATGTATATACCTAATACCTATACTAACTGTGAACGTCTAAACATGCATGTTTCAGTTTTTTATCATGCTGTCTCCTCGCATTTTTCCACCTGATGCCAATCGTGATAAGCAAAAGACTGTTCCCACAAACATGGTGTGTGACAACTCCACTCTCAACTGCTACACCGGAGAAGCAAGTAAGGAAGCCTGTACACCAAAAACGTGTGAATATGCAATGAATTAGCTTATATAACGTCAATGTCATAATGAACCAATCACTGAAAAATCGTATCTAAAATCCATTCCATCTAGAATTCAATGCCACAGGGTTTCTGAAACTTCACACCCGTGGCTGTCTGGACCTGTGTGGCAAGACCACCACTGCAACCATCCTGGGTGCTGGTGTCACCAGCAGCTTCTCATGCTGCCAGACAGACTTGTGTAACAGGGCCAGCTCTGTCCATGTCTCTGTAACTGTAGCTCTCAGTGCCGCCCTGCTTGCCTGGTGGAATCAGACTGGAAAATCCTGTTCCCCCCCCCCCCCCACCATTTTGTCGTTGTGATCAAGCCATTACACCCTTGCCTGTCTTGCACTAACACTCCCACTTGTCTTCTCTTACTAGCACTGGATTCCTGATAGCTACTTTATCTTCTTATGGCTGCAGGGGCAGTATTGAGTAGCTTGGAGTAGCTTGGTTTTGAGTAGCTTGGTTATTGAGTAGCTTGGTGCACAGAGGTGCCCAGAGTAAACGGCCTGCTCCTCAGTCATATTTGCTAATATTTGCATATTATTATTAGTATTGGATAGAAAACACTCTGAAGTTTCTAAAACTGTTTGAATTATGTCTGTGAGTATAACAGAACTCATATGGCAGGCAAAAACCCGAGGAGTTCCACTTCCTGTTTGGATTTTTTCTGAGGGTGGCAGATTTTCAAACAAGCTCTCATTGAAATTACAGCGAGATATGGATGAGTTTTCACTTCCTATGGCTTCCACTAGATGTCAACAGTCAATAGAACTTTGTCTGATGACTCTAATGTGAAGGGGGGCCGAAGGAGACAGGAATTAGTCACCACTGCCACGAGCTGAACATGCTTTGACCACGTGCGTTGACGTGATAGGCAGCTCCGTTCCATCGCTCAACTGAAGTCAATCTAATTCTCCGGTTGGAACGTTATTCAAGATGTATGTTAACAACATTCTAAAGATTTATTCAGTACATCGTTTGACATGTTTCTACTGACTGTTATAGAACTTTTGGACATTTCGTCACGTTATAGTGGACGCGCTTTGTGACTTTGGAATTGTTTACCAAACGCGCTAACCAAAGTAGCTAATTGGACATAAATAACGGACATTATCGAACAAATCAAGCATTTATTGTGGACCTGAGATTCATGGGAATGCATTCTGATGAATATCATCAAAGGTAAGGAAACATTTATCATGTATTTTCTGGTTTCTGTTGACTCCAACATGGCGACTAATTTTACTAATGTTCTGAGCGCCGTCTCAGATTATTGCATGGTTTGCTTTTTCCGTAAAGTTCTTTTGAAATCTGACACAGCGGTTGCATAAAGGAGAGGTATATCTATAATTCCATGTGTATAACTTGTATTATCATCTACATTTATGATGAGTATTTCTGTTGAAACGATGTGGCTATACACTATCACTGGATGTTTTTGGAACTAGTGAATGTAACGCGCCAATGTAAACTCAGATTTTTTTATATAAATATGAACTTTATCAAACAAAACATGCATGTATTGTGTAACATGAAGTCCTATGAGTGTCATCTGATGAAGATCATCAAAGGTTAGTGATTAATTTTAGCTATATTTCTGCTTTTTGTGAAAGCTATCTTTCACTGGAAAAATGGCTGTGCTTATTGTGGTTTGGTGTGACCTAACATAATCGTTTGTAGTGCTTTCGCTGAAAAGCATATTTGAAATTGGACACTTTTGTGGGATTAACAACAAGATTACCTTTAAAATGGTATAAAACACATGTATGTCTGAGGAATTTTAATTATGAGATTTCTGCTTTTTGAATTTGGCGCCCTGCACTTTCACTGGCTGTTGTCATATCGATCCCGTTAGCGGGATTGCAGCCATATGAAGTTATTGAAGAAAAATGTACTTACTATGACTGTGGTATGTGGTTGTCTGACCTAGCTAGCTTCAGATCAATACACTAATGTAAGTCGCTCTGCACTCTTAGGGAAAAAAGGGTTCCAAAAGGGTTCTTTGGCTGTCCCCTTAGGAAAACCCTTTTTTTGTTTCAGGTAGAACCTTTTTTGTTTCCAGGTAGAACCCTTTAGGGTTCCATGTAAAACCCTATGTGGAAAGGGTTCTACATTGAACCAGAAAGGGTTCTTCAAAGGTTTCTCCTATGGGGACAGCCAAAGAACTCTTTTAGGTTCTATATAGCACCTTTTTTTCCCTAAGAGTGTGGATAAGAGCATCTGCTAAATTACACAAATGTCAATGTAAAAATGACTTCTGTACACAGTAGTGTATAAACCTGTTACACTTCTGTTCACACTGTTGAAACCCTTTTCACTTCTGTTCACATTGTTTAAACAGGTTTGAGACTACTTTCCATCCTCTATTAACTAGGTTTGGCACCCTGAGCTCAGAAATAAATGCCTACATTGTAACTCCTGATCTACTTTAATAACATTCATCAACTGAATAGTACTTGCAACTATGATCTGCAACAACTCGAAGTGCCTTTACACTACCCTACGAAACACACAATGCTGTAATATTATTCTTAATAATAAATAAATCGAATTATGTCACAAAACGGAAATAAAAGGTGCTGTTTTTCATTGGTGACACAATAGTGTCCTCTACACTTCTTTATTCTGAAATGTCATTGGTTTTGTCAAATGGAGTGGCCTAAAAATGCTGAAACAATAATGGATAATAAGTCGTGCAAATAATGCTTTAGTTAGGAGGCTACCAATCTGTCAAACATAAGAAAAGGTAACTGAGAAAAAAAGCTACAAGAAATGAAAGACAAACTTATTGTAACGGAACTCTAATTCCTCCTCCTCCTCGGACGAGGAGAGGAGAGAGGGATCGGAAGACCAATTTGCAGCGAGGTAGGATGACATAATGATTTATTTACAAGACGAAACTAAACACACGAAGAACACTTGATAATTACAAAACAACAAACGAACGTAGACTGACCTAAAACATGTGAACTTACATATAACGAAGAACGCACGAAACAGGTACAGACTACAAACCAACGCTACAGTCCCGTGTGGCACGAACATACATACAGACACAGGAGACAACCACCCACAAACAAACAGTGAGAACAACCTACCTTAATATGACTCTCAATCAGAGGAAACGTCAAACACCTGCCTCTGATTGAGAGCCATACCAGGCAACCCAAAACCAACATAGAAACAGAAAACATAGACTGCCCACCCAAAACTCACGCCCTGACCAATAAACACATACAAAACAAGAGAAAACAGGTCAGGAACGTGACACTTATGAAATATCTAGGGTTAGGGTTGGGCTATCTCGTGTAAGGGTTGAGCCGATGTGTAGACATCAACACAAGCTAATGTCAGTTTGCATCATTTGGGTGTCTATACACATTCGTCTACGTTAGTGTGTCTTGCACAGTAAAAGAGTGGGTGTGTATTGTGTAAGTCCCATAACGTTAGTGTAACAGGTTATGTCCTCACCGTGACCTCATTGGCAACTTTGGCAGCTAAACTGAGCTGGCAGACAGGCTGGTGGAATCTTTCTCCACCCTGTTTGTCTGCAACTCACTTTCAAACCAATCGCGAATAAGTCCATCAGAGAGACGAAAGCACATTGGTGAATCTAAGACTTGGCCCGATGCTGTCAAATGTCCAGAAAAGAGTACTTCATCCAGGTGACTGGTGGATTAGTGGATTTAGTGGGGTTCTGCTCTGCCACACCAAAACACCCACATACAAATACTTCAATACAAGCACTTCAATATAAATAAGCACATCTCATTGATCTCATAGGCAAGATATAAACACAGTTTGCACCTACAGTATTTCCCCAGACGAATGTAATGTTATGTATCAACATGATGTCATATTTTGTATTATTTTAGCTATAGTGCTTTTGTTTTATCCCCCTCTGGCACAAAGCGTATAAACATTCATAAACACACATGATATCACAATATTCCAGGAACTTGAATTAGTCAAATATACACTTTTCTATTTAGATCATTGTCTAAGTACATAATGACACATTTCAGAAAATGAACACACCAGAACCCTTGATTAAGTGTCACACACCGTCAAAGGTCTGTTACATAAGCTTACTACTGAAGCATGAGTGCCTGACTCAATGAGCTGACAACCTACATTTAAACCTCTACAGGATCGGTGTCCTGTAGAGGTTGAGCTAACGTGCGCTGATGTGATTAGCATGAGGTTGTAAGTAACAAGAACATTTCCCAGGAAATAGACATATCTGATATGGGCAGAAAGATTACATTCTTGTTCATCTAACTGCACTGTCCAATTTACAGTAGCTATTAGAGTGAAATAATACAATGCTATTGTTTGAGGAGAATGCAAAGTTATGAACTTGAAAATGTATTAATAAACCAATTAGGCACATTTGGGCAGACTTTTAACATTTTATTTCACCTTTATTTAACCAGGTAGGCTAGTTGAGAACAAGTTCTCATTTGCAACTGCGACCTGGCCAAGATCAAGCAAAGCAGTTCGACACATACAACAACACAGAGTTACACATGGAATAAACAAACATACAGTCAATAATACGGTATAAAAAGTCTATATACAGTATGTGCAAATGAGGTAGGATAAGGGAGGTAAGGCAATAAATAGGCCATGGTGGCGAAGTAATTACAATACAGCAATTAAACACTGGAATGGTAGATGTGCAGAATATGAATGTGCAAGTAGAGATACTGGGGTGCAAAGGAGCAAGATAAATAAATAAATACAGTATGGGGATGAGGTAGTTGGATGGGCTATTTACAGATGGGCTATGTACAGGTGCAGTGATCTGTGAGCTGCTCTGACAGCTGGTGCTTAAAGCTAGTGAGGGAGATATGAGTCTTCAGCTTCAGTGATTTTTGCAGTTCGTTCCAGTCATTGGCAGCAGAGAACTGGAAGGAAAGGCGGCCAAAGGAAGAATTAGCTTTGAGGTGACCAGTGAGATATACCTGCTGGAGCGCGTGCTGCGGGTGGGTGCTGCTATGGTGACCAGTGAGCTGAGATAAGGCGGGGCTTTACCTAGCAGAGACTTGTAGATGACCTGGAGCCAGTGGGTTTGGCGACGAGTATGAAGCGAGGGCCAGCCAACGATAGCGTACAGGTCGCAGTGGTGGGTAGTATATGGGGATTTGGTGATAAAACGGATGGCACTGTGATAGACTGCATCCAATTTGTTGAGTAGAGTGTTGGAGGCTATTTTGTAAATGACATCGCCGAAGTCGAGGATCGGTAGGATGGTCAGTTTTACGAGGGTATGTTTGGCAGCATGAGTGAAGGATGCTTTGTTGCAAAATAGGAAGCCGATTCTAGATTTAATTTTGGATTGGAGATGCTTAATGTGAGTCTGGAAGGAGAGTTTACAGTCTAACCAGACACCTAGGTATTTGTAGTTGTCCACATATTCTAAGTCAGAACCGTCCAGAGTAGTGATGCTGGACAGGCGGGCAGGTGCGGGCAGCGATCGGTTGAAGAGCATGCATTTAGTTTTACTAGCATTTAAGAGCAGTTGGAGGCCACGGAAGGAGAGTTGTATGGCATTGAAGCTCGTCTGGAGGTTAGATAACACCGTGTCCAAAGAAGGGCCAGAGGTATACAGAATGGTGTCGTCTGCGTAGAGGTGGATCAGAGAATCACCAGCAGCAAGAGCGACATCATTGCTGTATACAGAGAAGAGAGTCGGCCCGAGAATTGAACCCTGTGGCACCCCCATAGAGACTGCCAGAGGTCGGGACAACAGGCCCTCCGATTTGACACACTGAACTCTATCAGAGAAGTAGTTGGTGAACCAGGTGATACAACTTGATACAACATTTTGAACAGAAATGCAATGGTTCATTGGATCCGTTTAAAACTTTTCACATACACTGCTGCCATCTAGTGGCCAAAATCTAAATTGCTCCTAAACTGGAATAATACATTGTGGCCATTCTCTTGTATTTAAAAGATGGAACAAAAAAATTAAATAAAATGCTATTTTTTTTCTT
Organism: Salvelinus namaycush; assembly: GCF_016432855.1. Classification (NCBI taxonomy): domain Eukaryota; kingdom Metazoa; phylum Chordata; class Actinopteri; order Salmoniformes; family Salmonidae; genus Salvelinus; species Salvelinus namaycush. The sequence continues at coordinate 4,350,800 of NC_052338.1, read as the reverse complement.
TGTATTATCTTTTACCAGATCTAATGTGTTATATTCTGCTACATTAATTTAACATTTCCACAAATTTCAAAATGTTTCCTTTCAAATGGTATCAATAATATGCATATCCTTGCTTCAGGCCCTGAGCTACAGGCAGTTGGATTTGGGTATGTCATTTCAGGCGAAAATGTTTTTAAAAAAGGGTCAGATCCTTAAATATCTGCTGTCTTCATCTACGGTAGGCTACTGTATTACAATTTGGTAGAGACGCAATTCCTTCCACGTTGTGTAGGCCAGGCTAGCTACAGAAGGCTTATTTTTTTATTTCATAACCCAAATTACATAGACGACCACCAAGGTCTCCCTGCCCCACCCCCACTCCCCTGTCCCCATCTCGTTCACGTACACAATCCGGTGCCTTTCTTTCTTATCACCGCTATTCGCTCGGGGCGCTTGGTTAGGGTTACAACGGAGTTCTAAACATCACTTGTATGTGGACTTTCCAGGAAATGGAGGAATGAGTGTGTAGCAAGCGACACAGAGGGAGAGGAAACCGAAAAGGCGTTAACTGCAAGTTCCACACAGGACGTGAGCGAGGTAAGAACAATTTAGACTACATTGTTACTCACCAAACTCGCGTGAAAGGTTGTTATTAATTAAGTCATAACGGTTTACAGTAAGACCTTATTTTTCTGATGCTTGTTTGTATTAGTTTATATAAACTATCGAATTTATCTGACTGACTATAGCAGATAGGGCGGCCAAGCCCTTGGTCGACATCGGTTATGTTTATCATTGAAATTGAGTAAAATATCTGAAAGTTAGTGCAAGACTGCACATTGAGAGTTGTTAACGTTACCCATCCAAAAACTAAACAGTCCTGTCACCTTTAGGTATTCCAGTTTCAGCAGCAACACTTGAAACAAAAAGATGAGTGACGAAAATCAACCTGAAGTTGAACTTTTTGTGAAGGTAAGCAACATCATCAAATCCATTCTGTGACATGCATAATCATATCTTGGACTTTGTAAACAATGCGCCATTACTTTTCGCTGCCAAAATGTCATTATGTGGTACAATGTAATCTATTTTACTAAAACGTCATTATAACCCACGCATTTCTGCAACAAGATAACTTATCAGTGAGAAAAGTAAACTGTTGCCACTGGTCCCTAGCGCCATTTGTTTGAAGACTGCTAGAATGGCTAGAGAAAGCAGGCCTAATGGTTTTCATAGTATTAATAAGATAGTAGTAATACATTACGCTATTTTATTAACATATTAGCTATGCCTATTGCTGTACCCCATTTGGCACATCAGTTGAATGGCCAGAACATTTTATAATCTTATTAAATGCACATTAAGATAATACATATGAAATATAGGCTCCTTAATCTGTACTGAACAAAAATATAAACGTAACATGTAAAGTGTTGGTCCCATGTTTCTTGAGCTAACAACAAAAATCCATACTCACAAAAACCTTATTTCTCTCAAATATTGTGCACCAGTGAGAATTTCTTATTTGCCAAGATAATCCATCTACCTTACAATTGTGGCATATCAAGAAGCTGATTAAACAGCATGATCATTACACACGTGCACCTTGTGATGGGGATAATAAAAGGCCACTCTAAAATGTGCAGTTTTGTCACACAACACAATGCCACGATGTCTCAAGTTTTGAGGGAGCATGCAGTTGGCATGCTGACTGCAGGACTGTCCACCAGAGCTGTTGCCAGAGAATTTAATGTTAATTTCTCTACCATAAGCCTCCTCCAACGTTGTTTTAAATAATTTGGCAGTACGTCCAACCGTCCTCACAACCGCAGACCACGTGTAACCACGGCAGTCCAGGACCTCCACATCTGGCATCTTCACCTGCTGGATCATCTGAGACCAGCCACCCGGACAGTTGATGAAACTGTGGGTTTGCACAACTGAAGAATTTCAGAAACCTCAGAGAAGCTCATCTGCGTCCTCGTCGTCCTCACTAGGGTCTTGACCTGACTGCAGTTCGGCGTCGTAAACGACATCAGTGGGCAAATGCTCACCTTTAATGACCACTGGCACGCTGGAGAAGTGTGCGCTTCACGGATGAATCCCGACTTCAACTGTACCGTGCAGATGGCAGACATGTACAACGTGTATGGCGTCGTGTGGGCCAGCGGTTTGCTGTTGTCAATGTTGTGAACAGAGTTCCCCATGGTGGCAGTGGGGTTATGATATGGGCAGGCATAAGCTACGGACAATGAACACAATTCCATTTTATCAATGGCAAGATTCTGAGGCCCATTGTTGTGCCATTCGTCCGCTGCCATCACTTCATGTTTCAGCCTGATAATGAAAGGCCCCATGTCACAAGGATCTGGACACAATTCCTGGAAGCTGAAAATGACCCAGTTCTTCCGTGGACTGCATACTCACCAGACATGGCACCCATTGAGCATGTTTGGGATGCTCTGGATCGATGTTTACATCAGCGTTCTCACCAATATCCTGCAACTTCGCAAAGCCATTTAAGAGGAGTGGGACAATATTCCACAGCCTGATCAGCTCTATGCAAAGGAGATGTGTCGCACTGCATGAGTCAAGTGGTGGACACACCAGATACTGACGGGTTTTCTGGTCCACATCCCTACCTTTTTTTAAGGTATCTGTGACTAACAGATGCAAATCTGTATTCCCAGTCATGTGAAATCCATAGATTAGGGCCTCATTTATTTATTTGAATTGACTGATTTCCTTATATGAACTGTAACTCAGTAAAATCTTTGAAATTCTTGCGTTTATATTTTTGTTCAGTGTATATTTCATAAGCTGGCCAGAGCAGCCTAGGGGTGTGGTCATTCAGAGGAAAACACGGTCCAATATAAAGATAGGGTACCCTTTTTTCACTCTCTTATAAGGATTTCTCTGTGTGAATATCAAGACTTAGAACCCTTTTTTCCCTCAGGTATGAAAGATATCTTTGTGGTAGCAGTTTAAAATGCTTACTTCTTGTTCATTTCCCCACCATTCAAATTTCAAGAGACCCACAGCCCTGCTCTGTCACACATTACCCTCTTTGAGGGTAATCCCTCTTTGGGTAACCCCCCTATCTCTCTTGGGTAGTATATGATCTTCTTGTTCGGATGAATGACCATAATATGTGGCCTTCTATCCCATTCTAGGCAGGCAGTGATGGCCAGAGCATTGGCAACTGTCCGTTCTCCCAGCGCCTCTTCATGGTGCTGTGGCTTAAAGGAGTAACGTTCAATGTCACCACCGTGGACATGAAGAGGTCTGTCTAATGCCTATCAATCTGTATTTATATTACATATACATTTATATTACATTTGCACATGCCTAAGCTACTTACTCACTCACTCTAATGCTGTCATTGTTTCCCCTCTCTCCCTCTGTCATTTCTCTCTCTCTTGATAGGAAACCAGACATCCTTAAGGACCTAGCACCTGGTGCTCAGCCCCCCTTCCTGCTCTATGGGACGGAGGTGAAAACCGACACCAACAAGATAGAAGAGTTCCTGGAGGAGAACCTGTCCCCTCCAAAGTAATCACTCCGTCCATCATTCTATTTTTATTCCATCCTCTGATCAAACCATTAGACAGTTATGCTGCTACTTGCACCAAGCAAAGTTCCATATCCTTCCAGATCTATGTTCATAGGTGGCGTGTGAATTTCAAGTTTGGGGAAGCACATTCGTTTATAATAAAGCATTCCATGCATCTATCATCGCATTTGTAGACTTATGTAAGATAGCCTACTATTCTGAGTAGATTGGATAGTCATAATTTAGGCTAATAGTATAACTCAATCACTGTTTGCAAAAAATACCCTTCAATACATCGCTGAGCGTGTTGTGGCGCAGAGTAGGCCTAGGCTATAGGCTATATCAGATACATTTCTTCCCCTTTCTTTGCACAGGAAAAAATGTGGCCTTTTATAAGCACATTTCATTTCAATTCTACTAAACTTTGTATGACTGGAGACATTAGCAGAATATTGTTTAATACAACAAAAAGTACAGGGTTACAAAAAGTATAGGCTACTGCTGACAAACAGATCAATAATTACGACCTTGTCTGCAGGCGTCTAATCTAGGCCTACGAAAAGGGGAGACAGAAATTATACAGTATGATGTCCATCTAACCTGGAGGAGGAAATGATTGTCCAAAAACAAAGTTTCAAGTTGCACTGATCTAATGATAAGTGAATATGCGCACTCACCGTGGATATGGAGGATGCTCTCTGCTGGTGCCAATAAGATAGGCTTTGGTTTGCTCAAATTGAGAATTTTGATAACAAAAAAATAGATTAGAGTATTTTTATTGTCTTATCTTTCCAGCAATAGCGATTGTATTTTGAAATATAGCGATATGCCTGGCCCTATTTTAGCTGCTTCAACAATAATATATTTGGTATTTAAATGCCCAAATTGTGGGCCTTCCAACTGTAGGCTATGCCCTTATGATTTAGAACAATCCACAGCTTGTTTTTTTAATGAAGTTAATGATCATCTGGGGCCAAATCATGCTTTCTGGTGTACTTGCTTATTTTGAATGATTTTAATTCTTTCTGCATAGACAGAAGTAATTATATAAGGTTGGCAATTTAATTCAATTTACTTTAGGAGAAGCTTAGCTTCCTTTGTATAATTATTTGTGTCTGTTGTTTGCCTCTGTAGAGTATGTTGATAGGTTATGTACTGTCCTTGCATGTACTTTATGTGTTTAACATTACTTCCTATGTTCCTCTCTTAAGACAACATGCTTTCTCCCATGATAACTTGCTGACTGAGGTCTGCTAGATGGCAAATTTGTAATACGTCCTCCACCCCCTCCCCAGATACCCCCGCATGGCTTCCAGGAACCCTGAGTCTAACACAGCCGGCCTGGACGTGTTCTCCAAGTTCTCGGCCTACATCAAGAATTCAAACCCCCAGCTCAATGACAGTGAGTGACAATGACAAATCAGGATGAACTGAGCCCGACCCTTTCATGTACAGAAACACTATTGCGTGTTAACAAGCACCTGCAAGAACTCCCACAATCTGTCTCTGTATTCCAGAGCAGCAGGGAGTGTCTTTGTTAATGGCATTATGCTCTGAGCTTTGCGTCTCTTCACAAACCGGTTGCCTGTGGTCTTGTATTTTTAGCAGCGCTTTCAGAAGTACAGTGAAAGTACACACTAAGATAAGCATTTGTCATGTGCAATGAGTCATTTTAAATTACTCTTTAACTCAACAATTTACATCTGTGCCTCAAGTCCTCAATTATGTTTTTGTCCAAATAGTTCAAGTAATTATATTTCTATAGGTGTTAGTCATATTTCCTTTGTATTGTGCATTGTTTCATGGTGCAGCACATTCAATTCCTGTTTCAATATAAGGAGCTTTAGCTTTGCGCGTACTACAGTTTGTTTATGTACGTGTCAGTCTTAATAAATGTGTTGTACTTTGTGTGTTCTCTGTGTGGTCAGACCTAGAGAAAGGCCTGCTCAAGGCCCTGAAGAAACTAGATGACTACCTTGGCTCCCCACTTCCTGAGGAGATTGACGAGAATAGTGCTGATGAGGTCACTTCTTCTGCCCGCCCCTTCCTGGATGGGCAGGACCTCACTCTGGCCGACTGCAACTTGCTGCCCAAGCTGAACATCGTCAAGGTAATTCTTTGTTTTAAGCCCTGCTTGTGGCCTAGTGTGAAGTCCATAATCAAATCAGTATTAATTGGAGTTGGTGGACCATTTGTGAGCTAAATGCTGCCACATGTACAACATTAACTTCAGTGCAAACTGCAAAGATCCAATGGGCTCTTTTGGTCATTATTTTTTGGACTGTAAACATTTATTGGCTATAACTGTTACTTTTCTTGTCTTTACTTTTTTGTATCTTCCTTTTATTTTGGTTATTCTGTAGCCACGTGTATTTAGAAACAGAAACACCTTTATTCACTGAAGACATTTGCATGTTCAGAAATTTGACTCTGTGAAATGATCCTGCCACAATAAACAGAATATACAGACAGGCACAATAAACGACTATACTTATAAAATACACTATATATAAAAAAGTATTTGGACACCCCAAATTACTGAATTCGGCTATTTCAGTCACACCCCGTTGCTGACAGGTATATAAAATCAAGCACACAGCCATGCAATCTCCATAGACAAACATTGGTAGTAGAATGGCCTTACTGAAGAGCTCAGTGACTTTCAACGTGGCACCTTCATAGGATGCGACCTTTCCAACAAGTCAGTTCGTCAAATTTCTGCCCTGCTAGAGCTGCACTGGTCAACTGTAAGTGTTGTTATTCTGAAGTGGAAACGTCTAGACGCAACAACGGCTCAGCCGGGAAGTGGATGGCCACACAAGCTCACAGAACGGGACCGCTGAGTAGAAATTGTCTGTCCTCGGTTGCAACACTCACTACTGAGTTCCAACTTGCCTCTGGAAGCAACGTCAGCACAAGAACTGTTCGTCGGGAGCTTCATGAAAAGGGTTTCCATGGCTGAGCCATGGCTGAGCAGCCACACACAAGCCTAAGATCACCTTGCGCAATGCCAAGCGTCGGCTGGCGTGGTGTAAAGCCCACCACCATTGGACTCTGGAGCAGTGGAAACGTATTCTCTGGAGTGATGAATCACGCTTCGCCATCTGGCAGTCCGACGAACGAATCTGGGTTTGGCGGATGCCAGGAGAACGCTACCTGCCCCAATACATAGTGCCAACTTTCTGGCTAGGCCCCTTAGTTTCAGTGAAGGGAAATCTTAATGCTACAGCATACAATGACATTCTAGACAATTCTGTGCTTCAAACTTTGTGGCAAAAGTTTAGGGAAGTCCCTTTCCTCTTTCAGCATGACAATGCCCCCGTGCACAAAGTGAGGTTCATACGGAAATGGTTTGTCGAGATTGGTGTGGAAGAACATGACTGGCCTGCACAGAGCCCTGACCGCCACCCTATCGAACACCTTTGGGATGAATTGGAACGCCGACTGCGAGTCAGGCCTAATCGCCCAACAGTAGTGCCCGACCTCACTAATGTTCTTGTGGCTGATTGGAAGCAAGTCCCCGCAGCAATGTTTCAACATTAGTGGAAAGCCTTCCCAGAAGAGTGGAGGCTGTTATAGCAGCAAAGGGGAGACCAACTCCATATTAATGGTCAGGATGTTGGAATGAGATGTTTGACGAGCAGGTGTCCACATACTTTTTACAGTCCACACTATGAATACTATAATCTACATTATAAACTGGGTGGTTTGAGCCCTGAATGCTGATTGGTTGAAATCCGTGGTATATCAGACCGTATGACAAAAAAAAAATTTTTTACTGCTCTAATTACGCTGGTAACCAGTTTATAATAGCAATAAGGCACCTCTGGGGTTTGTGATATAAGGCCAATATACCACCACTAAGGACTGTGTCCTAGCACTCCGCGTTGCGTCTTGCCTAAAGAACAGTCCTTAGCCGTGGTATATTGGCCATATACCACATCCCCTCAGGCCTTTTTGCTTAGTTAGAACTTTGCATGTAGAGACAGATGTACAGTATGAATAAAAGCAATGTTACAGGATGATTTGCAATGGGGTGGAAATTACATGTATCTCTCCGTTCTTTCTCTTTTTTTCTCTCTCCCTGTCCAATCCTCAGGTTGTGTGTCTGAAGTATCGCACTTTCTCCGTCCCCAAGTCTCTCTCCAACCTGTGGCGGTACCTGGACGCTGCGTACGCCCGCGAGGAGTTCTCCTCTACCTGCCCCAACGACACAGAGATACACATCGCCTACTCAGCCGTGGCTAAAGCACTTAAGTAGGAGGAGAAAGGGATTCCATCAGTTTTCACACACCAGTGAATACATCTTATACACTCACCTACGCACACACTGTACATGTGGCAGCATACACACACTAATGCGCTCACACACACATGCACTCTCTCAGACACACATATTATTCAACAGCCTTGCTTTTGGACAGGAAATCAATATTACTGTAAGATCAAGTTGGAAACATTTAATTGGCCATTTAAGAGTTTGTGAAACTGAGACTTATAGTTTATGGTTCCCTTTTTGTCACATGCCGCATCCACTCTTAATTCAGTGGCAGTTACACACAGTTAAAGTTCTATACACGGGCAGTAGGTTACATATGGTAGCATCCAACTAAAGGTGTTCAGTCACTATGATTAATTCTGCACTCCATACATTGCCACATTGCCAGCTATTAGCTTCTATCTCTTGGCCAAGCCGTAAAGAAACTGTTCTTCTGTTGTGATTACACACACACACATACTTAGACCAGTTTAACTGCTACCTGCAGCTGAAAGAGAGATGTCTGTTATAGGCGTGTCTATAATTATACATTATTACAGATATATTATTACACTGTTGATATATTGTTTAGGGCGAACCGCCTTTAACATGGTCAGTTTGAACCAGTCGTTTTATACATGCTAAATGATCCGACGTTAGGTTCAGGGAATAGGAAAGCAGGTCTTGGGCATGTAGTAGTACATTGGGGCACACTATACAGAGGTGTTTCTCAGCACTGTACAGTTACTGACACAGGAAATGATTTCAGCAGACCTCGGCTTCCCCTTTCTCCGCCTTGTAGCGCTGTGAAGGGTTAATCAAGTTTATATCCCCCCATTGTAAGGCTCTTTTGCTATTAGTAATCAACCTCCATTCCCCCATTCAAAGTGAAGGATATTTTTTATATTATTAAAAAAACTGTGAGAGGCTCATATTGCGGGACAGTTGAGTTATTCCAGATGAAGTAATGTGGCTATAGTTGCTGCTTTGTGTGAACTTTAGGTTATTGAAGTACTTGACTTTGTATGGCCTTGAGGCACCAAGCCAATTCGGTCACGTGTTTCACTGTAATCTGAGGGAAAACTACAGGATGTAATGCAGACGTGCACACGGCTCCTCGCATGACTAAACCATAAACGTCACATTCATTAAAAAGAGAGATGCACATTGCATAGATAACTGAAACTGAAATCTTCAAGGAGAGAATGCTACAGGATTGTGTATTTGTACTCTTTGATATGGTTACTGACAATGGAAGACTCAATGAAACTTGAAAAAAGAGAAGTTTGAACCTTTAGTGAGCCAAATGAAAGGTTTTACTTCAGGTCTATCGAGCTGGGTGTTGTTTAAGTTGTTTAAATCGACAACACCTTTGAACCTACTACCATCCTGTGCTTTGTAGTGCTGAGCAATTAGTGCTTTTTAAGTCGTTCGTTTTCAGTTCTATTAATGCAAAATAATCACGGTTTTCAATTTTGGTTTTGATAATTTTTTAAAATATGAAATGCATTATGAAATAATGACATTACAATGATTTGAGAGCTTTTTAATGGAAATTCCAAAGCCCAAAATAGTAAACATTGAATTTCCAAAACATTTAAAATATTCCATTGTCTCTGATCAGGTCCACATTGGGTAAACGTCAATAGAAAAATATTGAAATTACTATGAAATAATAAAATGTGTATATTACTTCGTTTTTAATGGATTACATTATTATTTTTAATTCCTTAAAGTAATCATCTCATCTCTGCTCAGGCAGTAGCAGTCAGCCAGCCAGGCCATCTAACATTACGTCCTCCCCATACTGTACTGTATTTAGTCATCCTATTTAGCTAGCCTGCCAAAGTATGCTGCAGAGCTTTCTCACGAAATCATTTGACTAGATCTTCAAAGTAGATAAGGCATTCTTTCACGAACTGTCTCTGTCCCTCTCGTCGTTGTGTTGTGTATATTCGTCTCTCATGTGGTCTATTCAGTCTGTGTAATTAACCTAACGTAGCATGCGTAAAAGTGTATACGTCCTGAGATCAGTATATAATGACGAGATGCTAATTTCTCCGCCCTAATAATGAGAGTCGTCGCTAATGCGGGAAGGCAAACGACAAGCGTAGGTCATTCCAAGCCCATTGCATTCGGTTTATTTTGGACAGATTTTGGCGAGAGTGAAACCTCTCGTTTTGCCTCTTCCTCTCTGATCTGTTTGAGCTGGGTGAAAACTGGCGCAATGGATTGTGGTCATTGTAATTAATTACGACGTTTCTGCGCTGAACTAGGTTGAATATTTGTTTAATGAAAACAACTCCCTTCAGCCCCGCGTCCCACATAGTTCTTGACATCATTTATTTTCTGAATGATTTGACTAACTAAATGGAATTCAAGTAATTTAACCGACTTCGGTCCATTAGTTGTTTAATAACCTGGAAAAAACGAGATGTCAGTTAATCGCTCAGCACTAAGGCTTTGTAGTGTGTAGTGACTTTGAATAAGTAATCCATTTTACATTGACTTGAAATTCAGGCCCTGGGAAAGAACTGGACATATTTGTTTGGGCTCTATTTAATCCATATCGCGGAAGGTCAGCGTAACAGCGTGATTGAAATTCAAAGGCAATATTACCGCGTTAGTGGAGACTGCATTCACGGTAAATGCTGCATATGCCGGCTCAATCGGAAATTACATTTGAATTTCTATTGCACAATCTGTAACGATTCAGCGATACAGATTGAATAGAGCTCTCAGCCTGACTGATAGATGGTGCAGTCATGGTAATGACATAAGCTTACAACAAGCTTTGTGAAGACAGAACCTACATATTTTGTATGACTTCCAGGGTAAGGTTTTGTAAAACAGTCACTAAGTGCAATTATCGTTATTGAATAGTACAAACATGAAGATGTAATTTGCAATATATTTAGCATCTGAGTTGACATTATGTCAGCTATTTTATACAGTGCATCATCAACCGTGTGATGAATCTGTAGTTTAAAACCCATATTTGTCCTCCACATCTGATAGATAAGAAAATTCTTCAGAAAACCCATTACTATTTTACATGACTGACTCCTTTATGGTATGGATTTTATTTGTTTTCTATGGACCTACTTTTACCGGTCAATTGTCTATAGTCCTGTTGTCATGACTATTTGTCAAAAGGGACCAAGTCTTCATTTCAATGTTGCCTGTTGTATTCTAGTATTTTCCTTTACTGAAGCGTGTAACAGTTTATTTTATTTTTTACTTCCTTTTACTGTAAGATTAGTGATGACTTCAGGGACTTTTTACATTCTTCTTTAATTCTTCTTTAATGTATTATCCTCCTTTACGTCTCCATTTCATACATATCTATTTTCCATCTTTATCCCCTCCTCAAACCCATCCTCTTTTTTTAAAGACTCATTTTCATTTTTGTTGTTTATTTTCTTCCTACTTTTGGTGTGTTCTTTCCTCCACATATTTCAGCCCTTCAACTTTATTCGAAGGCAATAGCACTTAACCTAGATTGTGTTGTGTACATTGAGTCAATGGCATTTCATTAGATCTTTATTGACGATGACGACAATCAAACGTAGTATTTCTTTTGTAGGTTTTAATCATCCTGAAAAGACGGGTCAAAATAAAACCACAATTGGTTACTGTTTCTTGACTTGTTTGTTTATTAATGGCTGCCAATCCTTTTTCAACAAAGTTATGCTAAATATAGCACCATAGAAAAGTAGCAATGTTAGAAAGCCATGTTAACCCTTACTTAAACAAATGTTCTTATGAATGAATGCAGTGGATTTGATCAACATATGGATTATGTTTCGCCACTAGTTTCATTGTCATTTAAACACGGTGATATGTCGCAATAGACACATGACTCATTTCTACCCTCAGGTGACTCTGACTGTGCACTACTTTTTAGGGTGCATCTGTGGGTGTCTCTGTGCCTTGTGTGTGCGTGTGCGTATATTGTATGTGAGTTCTACACCTACATGTAAACAAGGCACTGTCAGTGTGTCTATAATGAGTTTTTTTTGGTTAGTGGGATTCACCCCATTACAGTATAGGTTGTGTATGTTAGTGTATGATGATGAATCTACATATAAAATGCAATACATTTGGATATCAGCTTAGTATGAGAGAGAAAATAACCAGGATGCACAGTGCACCTCCCCTCCAGATGGGGGCAGCATGGGCCATAGCCCCATTGCACAGGTCCGTGTCACAGCGGTCATTTTGGTAGGTGAAGTTCAGGCCTGCAGCGTGTTTCTCCCCAGATAAACCACATTGAGAGGGAATGGCACAGCTCTTCTCATACAGGACCAGATGCAGGGAGCCTACAGATGAGGAAAAGGGTCATTTCAATGCTATTCAGTATATTTCACTTCAGTAAGTCAAGGCCTATTTGTCAGTGCACTGACTGAAATAGAGACAAGAGATGATAGTGTAATTGCTAGACTGACAGACATTGGGATGTATTACTGTCACACTAAGAGACATACAATTGGCCCACCAAAAGTCTGGATAGGCCACACCAGCTCTGCATTTAGAAAGGTGTTAACACAATACATTCAATCACTGCAAATTACTGACCTCAATTGAATTATGTGGCAAAAACACTTTTCAGAGAGGTCCCTTTCCTCTTATCCTCAGACTAACACAGAATCATGTGTCCAACCCACTTAGCGCTTGGCTATTTTTAGAGATAATTTGATGGCATCACTGGCATTAGGGAGCTAACAACCGGCTTGCTGAGAGAATAGTGGTGACATTTGGCCTTTTCAGCTAGCCTTTTGACTCATATTATGTAGTGAATACCCAGCAGGAAGGCAAGGCTAGGCAGGCCATAAAACATCTCCCACACTTAACTCTTCAACTTTAGTTAACATTACACAATTGCAGTACAACTCAAGTTTGTTATTCAATCCAATACACAATCATGAAACATTATTGTATATTCTCTTAAGTTTCTGTCATGCCACCTCCACCGGAAACCCAATACTGTCTCCAATGCCCACACACATGCACAAACACACGCATGTAAACACACACGCATACACACACACACAAACGTACAGCCTGCACTCACCTTGCATCTCCACTGCTGTGCCAGCTAGTCAGCGTTGTCCGGCAGGACACTCCTGAGGGAACTTGAGGCAGTCCATAGGAGAGATGGCAGGAAACACATGTGTAACAGCACAGAGGTGCTAATAAAGAAAGGGACCAACATACATTAAGATTATGTATCAAATATAAGATGTACATCATACTAATGGGGGTATGAAGGTGGGGAAAAAAGACAACTCAGAACTAAAGGTATTGATTTTCCCCTAAACTTTTTAATGGTTGCAACCTGGTCTCAGAGCATTTTGTATTATTCTGTATGTAAATCCAATACACTCCATTTAGTATAATATGTTACTTTTCGTATGTTATGTATTAATTTGTGGGTGTCCATTAACCATTTCATATATGTTACGAATAACAATTCGTATTATATGTTGTGCATTTGCCAAACGTACAATATGTTACAAATTTGCTAAATGTACAATATGTTACGAATTCTAGCTAGGTGGCTAACGTTAGCTAGCTCGCTAACGTTAGCTAGGGGTTAGGGTTAAAGTTAGGGTTAAGTTTAGGAGTTAGGTTAAAGGGTTAAGGTTAGGGGAAGGATTAGCTAACATGCTACGTATTTGTAAAGTAGCTAAAAAGTAGTAAGTAGTGGAAAAGTTTCTAAAATGCTGATGTCTTCTGGGATGAGATTCAAACTCGCAACCTTTGGGTTGCTAGACATTTTCGTTATAAGCCCACCCATCCACTTTGACCTTGCCTTCATTTAAGTAACCATCTGGCTTACATAACCATACCAAAGGTAACATATCATTGTAAATTGCGCTTTCGGATTTACATACAGAATAATACGAAATGCTCTGAGGCCGGGTTGACTAGATAATGTAGAATTATTATCTCAATGCATTTCTCCTGTTATTGAGCTATGGGTCGAATCTAAAAAGTTAGTTGTCCTTGTTAAACCTATTGAATTGAGTATTCTTAGGCATTATCAAGCTTATCTCTTTTCCTCAAACTTTCTCATCTCCATCCTTTTCTTACATACCTGCCAAAGGAAGACAGCACAGGAAAAGAAGGAACATTTGTTGAGAAGACATCTTAGAAGTTGTAGAAGTTGATTCTTGGGCACTTTAGAAGTATTACAAACTCTTCTCTCGTTTTGGTAAATGTCCCTGCCTGATACCTTCATCCTCTCTCTTCTACCAACTCCACTAGCAGTTAATAGGTAGCGTGTCCCATTCAAACCCAAATTACATTTATTTGTATCTCTTTCCTTCCTTCCAAGTCAGCATCCAATCAATCCAACTCTCAATCTTTCTCTCCCAGTCAACCACACTCTCTGTTTTTTCTTACTGTATTATTTCTCTCTCTGATAGTGCAATGTGTCCAGATGTCATTTGTATTGTCCTCATATGTTCAGTTGTAAATTCCCTCAATCTACCTCCCCATCTATCTCTGGTCCTCTTTCTTTCTAACCAACCAGACACTGGGAGCAACGTTTTCCACCCAAAACTCTCCAAATGTAATTTGGATGGTAACCATGTAGTGCTTAAACTGACATGGATTTACACAGAGGGCCTTACTTTTAAGACAACAACTAAATGTGACATGTAGGGTGGCGGTGATTTATATTGTACCCGACTCAAGTTACACATCATGTCCAAAATGAAGGCTACACCCACAGATGTAGATACAGACAACACATTAAAAACAGTGGAGAGGATGCACTGTATGTGTAACCTACAGTATATCATGATGCATTTTATACATGAGTATTTCTTGCTGAAAAGCTTATGCATTCGACTTATGCATTCAGCTTATGCATGAGATAATGAAGAGAGAACGGGAGGGAGACAGACAAACAGACAGACGGACGGAGAGTGACTAAGAAAGAGAAAGAGTAGGTAAGAGACAGGAAGAAATACTTGCAGTAAGAGTAGCGCAAGAGGAAGGAAAGAGAGGCAAAGAAAGTAACTGCATTATCCATAACTCCCTATAGAGTGCCCTGAGGTGGGCAAGGAGGATAGTCAAGTGACAGGAGTCTTGTGATAGGGGTGGGATCAGACCGGATTAACAGTTTACCAGGCATTAAGCACACAGCCAGCCTTCCTGAAACCCATTAGATAGGCTAGGGTCGTGTTCATACATCACAGAACGGAAGAAAAGAGAGTGAAACAGGGAAGAACTACATGAACTTGTCCAATAATAACTGCTTGTTTTTTCATTTTCTGTTAAAAAAAAAGTTTTGCTATGCTGAAGGGAGGATTGTCTGGTTGGCCTATTCTAGTGCTGGTATGTAGAGTACAGATCCTCCACTGTATTTCTATGGGATGTTTTGTGTGGGCTGGAGTTGGGCTGACAGATGGTGTTCTTTTGTTAATCCTGTGTTTGTGTGTGTGTGTGTGTGTGTGTGCATGTGTGTGTGGGCGTGTGTGTGTCTGTTTGTCTGTCTCTATGTGTCTCTCTCCCTCTCTCTCTCTCTCTCTCTCTCTCTCTCTCTCTCTTACGTCATCAAATGAACTTCCAAGCTTTTTTTCTGACTCCCAATCAAATCTGCAGTGGACTGTTTTGACATGTTTCACTGCAGTAACATATGCCAGTCGCTAGACGGGAACATTGCACTGCCCTGTCTGCAGGTCACACACGCCATCTGTCACTAGTGGGTTTGTTTCTGTGTTTACCATTTAATCAGAGATGAATATCTCAAATGTGAGACTGAGTAATGCTCAACAGTTGTAGGCCGAACCTCTCAAGTGTGATAAACCACCAGCATTGATAATGAATTAGACAACTATTCTTAATTTTCCAAGACAAACAGACACTTTGACAAACTATGTTGTGTGACTCCGTCATGTCTCTTTCTCTTGGACCCATTGCACAGATATATGACCCATATTGCAGAAAAGCCAGGATTATTTTTCACAGACAAAGACTAGAGACCAACAACACACACACACACACACACACACACACACACACACACACACACACACACACACACACACACACACACACACACACACACACACACACACACACACACACACACACACACACACACACACACACACACAATTGAATAGTCAAACGTATTGCGTCTGTAAAAAAAAAAGTGATGAAAGTTTGGGAATTAATAATGTAGCCAATTTAATCTGATGAGCGCACGATAAGAAAATAGCATTGCAAATGTATATAACTGTTCACGTTTATATTATGTAGAATGGGCGGATACAAGTTAGGCGAGGGTGCTGGGGGTTGTCACACTTGGAAACAATGGATCAGGGGGAAAATATGAATAAAATAATCTCTCCGAGGACCACTGAAATCAATCTTTGTTACTGTGAATTCTGCATAGAAAGAGTTTACGTTAGAAGCAACATTTCAACGGGTTTGGCGAACATTTTCTAAGGAGATTAGCTGTTAAGCCTAGGCCTACTTTATTAAAGTGACAGAAGTCAGAATCATTTGCGAGTTGAATTCTATTCGATCTGCACTTTCATACAAGGTAAGAAGCAAATCTATCGTGATAATAACCTACTGTCTACTTTTCTCGTTGAGCGGAGAGTTGGAATCCTGGACAGGACGGACTGGTGGGGGATGTGGAGGGGAAGTGGGGGATGAAAGGGTGAACAGGGCAACGGGTGAGACGGGGAGAGGGAAATATAGAAGAGAAGATAATAACGAGATACGATGACCGAGAAGACACAGCCAGGGGGTAAGAACAGAATTTGAATAACCTCTGTAAAAGCATTAATACGGTAGGCTTCCATCTTCACTTAGATTTTTGAATATTGACATTGCACTGGGCGTGATGAGCTCTTACAGGCAAATATTTCAGATGTTTTTCGTGCAACTTGTTACTCTGCAGATGGCTGGCATGGGATGCCAAAAATACATTGAAATAAATGAGTAAGAGAAATGTTCCTAAATCTAGGTTTAGGTAGTCTACATTCCTAAAATCAATACTGAGAAACATCCCTTTTTGTTTGTTATTGTCTGATAGTTAATTAAATTCTGCCGTGAATGGTTATTATCACCCTGCTATCAAATGTTTTCTCTCTCTTAATTATCCAGAATACACTAAATGTAGGCAGAATGTGAACATATACGGACATGATATTGACAATCCTGCACCACTTGTTGCGTTCAGCAAAGAGAATATTGCCGCCGGGATTCACTACAGGATGATAATAAAGCAGTCATTGTCTCTAAACTGTAGGCAATGAGCGGATATATTTGCCATTGTAGGATGTTGTGCTCAAATAATCTGCCCTTGAACAATGCAGCCCTTGTCTGTATTCTCCCGTCCACTCTGTTATCTGTATTAATTCTGGTTCACAGTTCAACTTGAAATAAGAATAGTGTCTCTATCTACATGACTAGCTGTTGAATAATTGTTTTTATTTAGTTGGTCTCAATCATTTAAATCAAGTAGCATATGGGGGCTGTATAGTGGTGGACACTGGACATTTCAGATTATCCTTTTTTGATCCTTTTTTTTCATGCCATCTCTGTCCAACTCCAGTATCACCACAAAACAGACTTTTGTCTCTCTGAGGAAAATATGTTATGGTCCAGATAGTAGCCTATTGTATGTCCTACAGTCGAAGAGACTGAGATGCGTGCAGTAGAGCAGACACAATTGATCACAGGAACTTTCATCTAATGAGTCACAGAGCACGTACAAACATGCTATATCCTTCTCATCAAAAAGCCCCAAAGAATCTGTCTCCCTCCTTTCTTTCAGACAGCAATCAGACTGAAACTCCCCATATTTACCTCCCTGGAACTATACTCCCTGGGTATTGGAGTGGCTGATCACTGAAGTGGAAGAACAGGGATGAAGACTTTCTCCTGTGTGTTTTCCTGCCTGGTTGACAGACTCCCCATAGAGTTGCTGCTTCTCTCCATCACATCCCTTTAGTGTCCAGCTGGTCTTGCCGTCACACCTCGCAGCTTCTCAAACAGTTGGGAACACAATCTGACAAGAACTCTCATCCACTCCCTCCCACTCATCTAGTGACATACACACACTTTCACTGTTCTGTCTCGTAGTGGCAGAACACCACTACTAGCCCATAGCCAGGGTACTCCTACACCTGCACACACACACACACATTATGGCAAGCGTGTTGCCGTACGGCCGCTTCACTCACGCCGTGGTGCGGGGCATCCCAGAGACCTTTGGGAAGGTTGATGACGAGAAAAACGACAAGGTCGAAAACGGGGAAACCACGATGGACCTGGCCAAAGCACAGCGTCAGTTTGGGGTGCTGACGGGGGCTCTGAGACAGAAGGTGGGGCTGCAGCTCATAGAGATCCCTGCAGACCCGGAGCTACCAGAGAGCTGGAGGATAGAGGATGTAGCGGTGATACAGGGAGACACGGCACTCATCACCAGGCCTTTCAAACAGCAGAGACGCAGTGAGGTAAACACTGACCACAACAACTGAGAATTTTTTTTATTCTCTGTATCGCAGATTTTTTTTTTTACCCTAAATGAAGAAGATGTGTGTGTGTTGTGAATCATTCCACTAAACATGTTGTAGTTCTGTCTAAATTATTGATTTATGTTGCTGTTAATTATGTTTTAATTATAGATTAATGTTGCAGTAGAGTCAGTTTGACCTGGAAAATCAACTCTCTCTCCCCTTTTCCCTCCCTCCCTGTCCCTTTCTCCTAATTCCCTAAGACTGAAGCAGTGAGGAGGGTGATGTCGGAGCTCAACCTGACAGTGGTGGAGATGGGGGCAGAGGAGGGGGGCTCCGCAGGGGCCACGCTGGAGGGCAGTGACGTGCTCTTCACCGGCAGGGAGTTCTTTGTGGGAATCTCCTCCCACACCAACCACAGAGGAGCTGAGGTTCTGGCTGACACTTTCAGAGTGAGTATAGCTTGATTCCTTTCTCAAACCACATGAGGACAAGATCCAAAGTCCCTCCCCTCCAACCTTCTCCTCCAATATGTTCTGAGAAAGAGGCAAGCAAAGGGGACGTAAGGAATCAAGGAAAGACAAATTGGGAAAGAACCCATGTGTTGCAACAGGGATGAGCAGGTGGCCATTGTCCTATTGTATTATGAGATCTATAGTTAAAAGACAAATAATTTTTTATGTACAATGTAAATGTGTACTTCTTACATCTCTACCATGCTCCCATAAACTAGACATGATGTTTTCACAGTCAGGTCTGTTTATTTACATTTTAATGGACTTGTTGGATTTGGATATTCAATATCACTCAGGGTGTGGCATGCAATTGTGTGTGAGGCTTTGTTTGTGTCTGCCATCTGTCTGATTTCCTGGTGTTGCTTTACATGCAATATTTACACTGTATTTATTATCTAATCTATCTGATTTCTTACTTGATTTGATGTCCAAGTACACGACCATATCCCTGTGTACAATATTTTATATTTTGTTCTTACCATCTCTGTCCTCGTTTTAGGACTTTGCTGTGTCCACGGTGCCAGTGTGTGGGGGAGCTCGTCTAAAGAACATCTGCTCTATGGGAGGTCCTGATACTATCATCATCAGCAACAGTGATGGGGCCAAGAAGACCCTCCGGGTGAGCGTGTGTGTTGTGTGTGTCCGAGAGAAAGATGGTGAATGAATATACTGTAGCTCTCTACCCATGTGCAGACCACATTCTGCTTGCCACAACAAACTCCCATTCCGACATGCAAAGGGATCACCTCAAAAGACTCTCTCCAGCCCAGTATTTATGTCACTGTGCTCAGATGAATAATGTAAATGATAAATCAAGCGTTATGGGACTGTTTTAAACGATCATGGTGTTGTTTAGAGTCCTATAAGCCCACATGACCCTAGTATCTGCTCTAGAGGTCGACGATTATGATTTTTCAACGCCGATACCGATACCGATTATTGGAGGACCAAAAAAATCCGATACCGATTATTCGGACGATTTTTATGTATATATTTGTAATAATGACAATTACAATATTACTGAATGAACCCTTGTATTTTAACTTAATATAATACATAAATAAAAATCAATTTAGTTTCAAATAAATAATGAAACATGTTCAATTTGGTTTAAATAATGCAAAAACACAGTGTTGGAGAAGAAAGTAAAAGTGCAATATGTGCCATGTAAAAAAGCTAACGTTTAAGTTCCTTGCTCAGAACATGAGAACATATGGAAGCTGGTGGTTCCTTTTAACATGAGTCTTCAATATTCCCAGTTAAGAAGTTTTAGGTTGTAGTTATTATAGGAATTATAGGACTATTTCTCTCTATACCATTTGTATTTCATATACCTTTGACTATCGGATGTTCTTATAGGCACTATAGTATTGCCAGCCTAATCTCGGGAGATGATAGGCTTGAAGTCATAAACAGCGCTGTGCTTCAAGCATTGTGAATAGATGCTGGCAAACGCAGGAAAGTGCTGTTTGAATGAATGCTTGTGAGCCTGCTGCTGCCTACCACCGCGCAGTCAGACTGCTCTATCAAATATCAAATCATAGACTTAATTATAATATAATACACACACAGAAATATGAGCCTTAGGTCATTAAAACATGGTCAAATCCGGAAACTATAATTTCGAAAACAAAACGTTTATTCTTTCAGTGAAATACGGAACCGTTCCGTATTTTATCGAACGGGTGGCATCCATAAGTCTAAATATTGCTGTTACATTGCACAACCTTCAATGTTATGTCATAATTATGTACAATTCTGGCAAATTAATTACTGTCTTTGTTAGGAAGAAATGGTCTTCACACAGTTCGCAACGAGCCAGGCGACCCAAACTGCTGCATATACCGACTCTGCTTGCACAGAACGCAAGAGAAGTGACACAATTTCCCTAGTTAATATTACCTACTAACATGAATTTCTTTTAAATATGCAGGTAAAAAAAAAAAAACTTGTGTGTTGATTTTAAGAAAGGCATTGATGTTTATGGTTAGGTACATTGGTGCAACGACAGTGCTTTTTTCACAAATGCGCTTGTTAAATCATTACCCGTTTGGCGAAGTAGGCTGTGATTAGAGGATAAATTAACAGGCACTGCATTGATTATTTGCAACGCAGGACAAGCTAGTTAAACTAGTAATGTCATCAACCATGTGTAGTTAACTAGTGATTATGTTAAGATGTATTATTTTTTATAAGATAAGTTTAATGCTAGCTAGCAACTTACCTTGGCTCCTTGCTGCACTCGCGTATCAGGTGGTCAGCCTGCCACGCATTCTCCTCATGGAGTGCAATGTAATCGGCCATAATCGGTGTCCTAAAATGCCGATTACCGATTGTTATGAAAACTTGAAATCGGCCCTAATTAATCGGCCATGCCGATTAATCGGTCGACCTCTATTCTACTCTATTTGGTCCCCATCCGGAGATGATTGGCTCATGCACATTTCAATTTCTCCTTGTGTGGGCTACTCTAATGTGAACAGACCCTGGCCGGTGCTGTCATGTGAAACTTGTTGGCCCTGCCTATGTGTGTGTGTGTAGATGATGGAGCAGCTGACTGATCACCACTACGAAGTGCTCACGGTCCCTGAGGGTGCAGCAGCTAACTGTGTCTACGTCAGGGGCCCCTCCAAAGTGGACTACCTGCTTCACCCGCCCCCTGAGGAGTGTCCCGAAAGTGTCCCTGTGAGTGAACAGTGGTCTTTAGGTTACTTTACTAAGCAGCACTTTTTTAATATCCACTTTATTGTGCCTTTGACATTTACATTGCCATCAGAAAGTATTCATACCCCTTGACTTATTCCACATTTTGTTGTTACAGCCTGAATTTAAAATAGATTAAATTGCTTTTTTTCTCACCCATCTACACACACTACCCCATAATGACAAAGTGAAAACATGTTTTTAGAGATTTTTTGCACATTTATTGAAAATTGAAATACAGAAATAATCTATTTGCATAAGTATTCACACCCCTGAGTCAATACGTGTTAGAATCACCTTTGGCAGTGAATACAACTGGGAGTCTTTCTGGGTACTTCTCTAAGAGCTTTGCAAACCCGGATTGTACAAAATGTGCACATTGTTCTTAAAAAAATTATTCAGGCTCTGTCAAGTTGGTTGTTGATCATTGCTACACAGCCATTTGCAAGTCTTGCCATAGATTGTCAAGCCGATTTAAGTTAAAACTGTAACTAGGCCACTCAGGAACATTCAATGTTGTCTTGGTATGCAACTATATGGCCTTGTGGTTTAGGTGATTTTCCTACTGAAAGGTGAACTTGTCTCCCAGTGCCTTTTGGAAAACAGACTGAACCAGGTTTCCCTCTAAGATTTTGACTGTGCTTAGCTCTATTCCCTTTCTTTTTATACAAAAAAAACTCCCAAGTCATTGCAGATGACATGATGCATGATGCAGACACCACCATGCATGAAAATATGAAGAGTGGTACCCAATGAAGTGTTGGATTTGGCCCAAACATAACACTTTGTATTCAGGAGCTAAAGGTAATTTCTTAGCCAAATTTGTTGCAGTTTTACTTTAGTGCCTTATTGCAAACAGGATGCATGTTTTGGAATATTTGTATTCTGTACAGGCTTTCTTTTCATTTAGATTAATATTGTGGAGTAACTACAATGTTGTTGATCCATCCTGTTTTCTATCACAGCCATTCAACTCTGTAACTGTTTTAAAGTCACTATATGATGAAATCCCTGAACGGTTTCCTTCCTCTCCGGCGACTGAGTTAGGAAGGATGCCTGTATCTTTGTAGTGACTGGTGTATTGATACATTATCCAAAGTGTAATTAATAACTTCACCATGCTCAAAGGGATATTCAATGTCTGCCTTTTTTTTATACCCATCTACCAATAGGTAACCTTCATTTAGGCTTCATATAACAAAGGGGTTGAATACTTATTGACAAACATTTCAGCATTTTTTTGGGTAAAAATTTCTAAAAACATAATTTCACCTTGACACCATGGGGTATTGTGTGTAGGCCAGTGACACAAAATCTCAAGTTGATTCATTTAAAATTCAGGTTGTAACAAAACAAAATATGGAAAATGTCAAGGGGTGTGACTACTTCTGAAGGCAGTGTAAGAGAGAATTTCTTTATTTTCAGTACAAAGTCCCTCTAGTCAATTCCAAGAGTGCCATGATGTTCTATTTCATTAACTTTCATTTTTCTCCCTGATGCAAAACACCATGAAATAGTCACATGATGAAGTGCATGCTAGAATAAAGAATGGAGGATGAACATTAGGCTACTACACAAAAGCTTGTCAACCAGCCGTCGCGGACCTTGGCCAAAGATTCTCCCAATAAATGTGAATGTAATAAAATTGTATTATATCTCTTCCTGCCCCCCAGGCCTTCCAGAAGCTGACGGACTACACCCTCCTCCCTACAGCGTGCAGCGAGGCCTCCAAGCTCGGAGGGTCTCTGTCTTCATTCTGCCTACTTATCAACAGGAAGCCATACTTCTAAATGCCCTGCTCTTCTCCCATAGAACACACATAGACTTTCATTGACTGTATGTAAATACAAATGTGAACATATCAAGGACATCGCCAACTGTTGGGCAGGGAGCTAAAGAGAAAATCTTAATGGGATCCTTGGGACATCCCAGATCTGAAGTTGAAATTTAAAACGGGTAAGATAGGGGTATGGTTAAGGTCAGTGTTTAGGGTAGGGACATCCCAAGGAGCCCGGCACTACACAGGGCTAGAGGGTTCAATGTGCATATTCTGCACAACTGCACCCCCTACTGTGGAAAGAGAGCAGTGTGGCTTGATGAACATTAATAGGCTGTAGATTTGAAATGTAGGTGTTCTGTATGCGGGCATTTTATGTCCCTATATAACTTGCATTTAACTACTCATCCATTCTCCAACCCACACTATCCGCGCTCCAAGTAGGCTGTTTTGTTGCGGCCATAGAAGGGACGTGCCACTTCATCATTTTACAATTTGAGTGGTAAACTTGCAATGGCTGCCGGTCCTGAATTGAATGGGCACGTCCGTTGTATGGATTCCATATATGGTTATATCGACCTTTCGCAAATTTCTAAATACAATCACAGAAAAAGTAGTTCGGAGAGCAAATTCCTCGTGTTGAAAAAGACGAATCTCTCAACTCAATATTTTGCGAACACGAAGGGAGGCGCAGCGAGAGGTTTTACTAATTCAAAAATCTTTCGACACGAAAATAACGTGCCAGTTTGGCAATGTGTCTCGAATGTATTAAATATTTAAATGATTTGCTACGTGAGGCTTATTTCAGAGTAGAATTTTGGTAATGCGGAAGTTGTTACGAGTGTACTGTTTGATGCACGTGACTTTCCGGTAATTTTGAGAATTAAAAAAAACTTGCCCCTTTAGAAATCCAGGACGGACTATGCCTGAAGTACAGCGTCTCTTCTTGTTAAATATAGGCGGTTGACGTCAACACTACTAATCGAATATTCCCCCCAAAAAAGTACTCAATTAACGAGATTTATCCACCAATCCAAAAACCGGAATAGGCGGGAGTTTATACAGCACACCATACGCTATGTGGAAAAAGAATCCCTAGTACCGCTCGCCAACAGTTTTTTAGTAGCCTTTGTTGCCGCCAAATATTCTACAATCGGTTTTACGTCTTGGGCTATCAGTGTCAGAGTAGCCACCCAGTAAAATGTGGGGCATATATTTAAAACAAATAAAAATAACATCCTCTCCAGTCATGTAATCTAAATAAAGTAGAATTGAAGGAAATTAGTAAACACCTCTGCTCAACTGTAGGCCTAAGCAACCACGCAAATGTGATAGATGCATGTAAGGCTTTATTGTAAAGTGGATTATAAATGCACGTTTGTTGAATTAGAACAGGTGAAACCTGAAATGCAGATTGAGGGTCTGCTTTTGAAAAACGTATCCTGCCACCAGGCCTGGCTGCGTGCTTTATATAGGTATGAATAAACTTGTTATATTCTTTGTCATACCCTCCAAGGACATGACTGATGTGGAATTTTACACACTTAAATAATGTCCTGGTGGTTGAGATGACAGTCAAATGAATAGCCCAAGGAAGGAACGAGTTCATAAATCCCCTTCAACAATTTCCAGCATTACAGTTGACTTGTTCCTGTGGATTAACCAAGGCCCAAATTGCAAAGGCCTATGGATTGAAACACTGACAGTTGTTCATAATGTCTCAAACATAACTGAGGGTTGTACACTATTGCTCAACACCTCCAGACCATGATATAGCAACTTGGAACAAACTGGCATTGTTTGAGTCACAGTACCTGGGTTTTGTACTTTGTTGCAAAGTCCTCATTGGTGATAAAACATTGCCACTGGCCTACTTCCCATTAGAATACAAATCAGTAGTTTGCGATTAAGACACTGCATTAATTTATATAGTTCAACTACCTATAGTCAAAACAAGTCAACTCAATTTGTACTCAAATTCAGTATAGCCTTTGTATGTGATGTTTAGAACTTTGTATGTAGTAGAGCAAATTAATTAATTTTAAACCTTTGACTAATTTCTCAACCCAGTCATGTATTGATGCCCTTATAAGTGTGCATTTTACTAAACACCATACCACATTAAACAGATGAAGTTCAAATTTATTTCCTCGTTTTTTTCTAGAAAGCAAACATTAACGGTTGGACTTGGCGACTCTCTCCAACTCATCCTTCTTCTTGATGGCGTAGGAGTTAGAAGAACCCTGACAGAGACAAAACATTCAATACACTGATCAAAACCAAATAAATTGACATGGAGAACTAGTAAAAAAAGAAATTGTATGAAAACTGCAGACTGGTCCAGAACCAAATGCTAAGTACCGAAACAGCATTTGAGACTACACTTTAAACAGTCTCACCTTAGCAGCGTTGATCAGTTCATCGGCGAGGCACTCAGCGATGGTCTTGATGTTCCTGAAAGCAGCTTCTCTTGCTCCAGTGCAGAGCAGCCAGATTGCCTGAGACAACACGGTGGGGGCAGACATGCACAACACAGAACATAAATAAACTACGTTGTGAATCTGCACAAAACACAAGTCAAATTGGACATTCTGTATCTGAGCTGGTGATTGGCTGGGCCACAAGAGACTACAGCCAATGAATAGGCAAAGATGTTCAATCTGCGAGCACTCTAGCACACCAGGACAATGAGTTTGTAAAGGCGTGACTCTAGCCTCAAGTACACAAATGACAAGTCTTTCATTATCCTGTTACTTCACTTGTGACAGCCTAGATTTTTGGCAGTGAAACAAGTGGCAGCATACACAGGCACTGAGTTGGAGAGCAGAATGTGCAGGCAGTCTACTTCACCTGGTTGACTCTGCGCAGAGGGGACACGTCCACAGCCTGCCTCCTCACAGTACCAGCACGACCAATACGGGTGGAGTCCTCACGGGGTCCGCTGTTGATAATGGCATTGACCAGCACCTGCAGGGGATTCTGAGGGGGCAAGGCAGAGGAGAGACAAGGTCAACCACCACAACTGTACTGTAAACCATATTCAGGGGTACAAATCACAGGGACAGCCACATAGAGCCTACATTTGGGACATCCAGCTGACTGAACTAAAATTGGAGTGATAACTAACAGGAGAGTAGGCATGGACTTAAAACATTAAAAGTTCCATGTGGTGTGTGTTCCAGGCCTTTCGGCACAGAGTTGCCCATTTGTTTAGGCAGCCCTGCTTCCTAGAGCTGGGTCCATCTGAGCCTCCACTGGATTATACTCAGGTCACTAAAACAGACCGGCATAGTGGCGGGAGGCTGACAGGCATGGAGTTTAAGGCAAAGACCGGGTTCCAAACGGCACCCTATTCCTTATTTAGTGCATTACCTTTGACCAAGGACCATAGTAATGCACTATAAAGGGAACGGGGTGCTATTTGGGACAGAAAAAACAATGATGGATAAGGCAGAGATAATACGTACCTCGCCAGTAAGCAGGTGGATGATCTCAAAGGCATGTTTAACGATGCGACAGGTCATCAGCTTCTTGCCGTTGTTGCGGCCATGCATCATCATGGAGTTGGTGAGACGCTCCACAATGGGGCACTGGGCCTTGCGGAAACGCTTGGCAGCATAACGGCCTCCAGAGTGTGGCAGGTACTTAGCATACTTCTCCTTCACGGCAATGTAATCCTGAGGTGAAGCAAAAAGCATAAATATTAGTTCCCGTCCCAAGAATTTAGGTTTGAATGTCCAGGTTAAGGGAATATATATATATATATATATTTCTGAGCTGGTGATTGACTGGGCCACAAGAGACTACAGCCAATGAATATGCAAAGAAGTTTACTATGCGAGCACTCTAGCACACCAGGACAATGAGGGTTGTAAAGACGTGACTCTAGCCTCGCTTACACAAATTGCATTTTAGTGCCTAGAAGGGTCACCAGTCGAACATTGAAATGCTTCACCTGCAGGGAGATGTCATTGATCTGAACATCATCGGTACTCCATTTCCCAAAGAGCTTGATTTCTGGCGTTTCAGCCACTGCTGGGGCAGTCTCCCACGACTCTGAAGTCACTGGAGAGAAACATAATATTTGGTCAGGCAATACTGATGATTTAATTATGAGACCAAGGTACCACAAGTGCAATGTCTGGCCTCAGATCCTACAAGGCAAAAGGCCTTGAAATAATGGTATCCTACATTACCACATGATCAACTAATTCGTTGAATGCAAGAGGAAACAGGAATGAATTTCTGCCACTGCTGCCAACACACGAATAGTGAACTAACGTTAGACATAACGGTTAACGTTTACTAGTGATGTTGGCAACGTGGCTACACATGGACAGCATAAATACATGTGTAAATAACTACCTGTAATTAACTAGTAGGAATAAAAACAGACAATGTGAACGAGTCTACACACTAGGCCCAAAAGCCTAACGCGAGTCTACCAACTAGCGGTAGCTAGTTAGCTACAGTGACGTTACAATTTCACCAGCCAACGTCAGATTGTAAGCAAAACAATATTATTTCAAATAGCCATGTGTTAAACAGCAAACTAAACATATTGTAAAGCAACAATGCGCTGAGTGATCCCGTGAGGACGCTAAACGTGTAGTTAGCTAGACATATATGTTGCACATGTGCTAGCATCGCGCTAACAATCTTCCCCTGATGAAATCATTTGAGCACGGAGCAAACATTCAGATTCCTTAAAAACAACTTTGGACTAAAAATTGTGATATACTTTTGACTCAAAGGCAAACGAGTAATGTTACACGTATGATGGGTTGACATTGTGCTCTTTCATGCAATTTTGGCCATGAAAATCGTATATTCTTTTCACTCACTTGTCTGCCGTTCTGTACCACACTTCTCAGAGACGTAAAAGGGCCTGGTGAGGTTGCCTCATGCAGATATCCAGCAAGGCGGAACTGAAGCAAAAGTATCCGGCTTGCACGGGTTTTATGGAATTTTAGTTCCATGGCAGAAATCTCATCTCCGATATTAACACGAAATCTGGAAATGTAATGACAACTAAAATTGGAGTATATAATATCCCTGACGTGTTTTACATAAACCCTCAGAAGTTATTGATGTGGTGATCCACATATGTTTCAATGAAAATAATACGTCCTACTGAATTTGGATGGCGCAAGGATAGTACACTGAACAAAAATATAAATATGTAAAGTGTTGGTCCCATGTTTCATGAGCTGAAATAAAAGATCCCAAATGTACAAAAGGCGTATTTCTCTCTAATCTTGTGCACACATTTGTTTACATTCCGGTTAGTGAGCATTTCTCCTTTGCCAAGATAATCCATCCACCTGACAGGTGTGGCATATCAAGAAGTTGTTTAAACAGCGTGATCATTACACAGGTGCACCTTGTGCTGGGGACAATAAAAGGCCACTAAATGTGCAGTTTTGTCACGCGACACAATGCCACAGATGTCTCAAGTTTTGAGGGAGCTTGCAATTGGAATGCTGACTGCAGGAATGTCCACCAAAGCTTTTGCCAGAGAATTTCATGTTAATTTCTCTAAACGCGCCTCCAACGTCATTTCAGAGAATTTGGCAATAGGTCCAAATCGGCCTCACAACTGCAGACCACGTGTAACAACGCCAGCCATGGACCTCCACAGTCTGCTTTTTCACCTGCGGAACAGCTGATGAAACTGTGGGTTTGCACAATCAAAGAATTTCTGCACAAACTGTCAGAAACCAGTTTGTGCAGGGAAGCTCAGCCACGTACTTGTCATCCTCACCTGGGTCTTGGCCTGACTGCAGTCTGGCTTCGTAACCGACTTCAGTGGGCAAATGCTCACCTTCAATTGCCACTGGCACGCTAGAGAAGTATGCTCTTCACGAATTAATCCCAGTTTCAACTGTACCGGGCAGATTTTCTGATGTCAATGTTGAACAGAGTGCCCCTTGGTAGTGGTGGGATTATGGTCTGGGCAGGTATAAACTATGGACAATGAAAACCATAGCATTTTATCAATGGCAATTTGAATGCACAGAGATACCGTGATGAAAGGCCCATTGTCGTGCAATTAATCCGCTGCCATCACCTCATGTCTCAGCATGATCAGTGGCGACCAGTGATTTCAGGGCAGGTGGGGCAGAACCCCACATGTTTTGAGCCCCACATTTTTTGCCCAAAAAAGAAATGGCGGGGTAAGCCAGCAGAAAATATAAAGCGTTGCGCCATGATTGGCTCAGTGTTCTGTCACTCATGGGGACACTAAATCCCCGCCAAGTAAGGGAAGACTTACATTTAGCCCCTTGGGTGCTGCCATAGAGGGACGTTAGAAGTGCCCATCCAAGAAGGCTCAAGGTCATTGGCCACAGATAAAATTATGTAAAATCACAGAAAGTTGAAGTCGGAAGTTTACATACACTTAGGTTGGAGTCATTAAAACTCATTTTTCAACCACTCCACAAATTTCTTGTTAACAAACTATAGTTTTGGCAAGTCGGTTAGGACATCTACTTTGTGAATAACACAAGTCATTTTTCCAACAATTGTTTACAGACAGATTATTTCACTGTATCACAATTCCAGTGGGTCAGAAGTTGACATACACTAAGTTGACTGTGCCTTTTAACAGCTTGGAAAATTCCTGAAAATTATGTCATGGCTTTAGAAGCTTCTGATAGGCTAATTGACATCATTTGAGTCAATTGGAGGTGTACCTGTGGATGTATTTCAAGGCCTACCTTCAAACTCAGTGCCTCTTTGCTTGACATCATGGGATAATCAAAAGAAATCAGCCAAGACCTCAGAAAAAAAATTGGAGACCACAAGTCTGGTTCATCCTTGAGAGCAATTTTCAAATGCCTGAATGTACCACGTTCATCTGTACAAACAATAGTATGCAAGTATAAACACCATGGGACAACGCAGCCATCATACCGCTCAGGAAGGAGACGCGTTCTGTCTCCTAGAGATGAATGTATTTGTGTGTGAAAGGTGCAAATCAATCCCAGAACAGCAGCAAAGGACCCTGTGAAGATGCTAGAGGAAACAGGTACACAAATATCTATATCCACAGTAAAACGAGTCCTATATCGACATAACCTGAAAGACCACTCAGCAAGGAAGAAGCCACTGCTCCGAAACCACCATAAAGCCAGATTACGGTTTGCAACTGCACATGGGGACAAAGATCGTACTTTTTGGAGAAATGTCCTCTGGTCTGATGAAACAAAAATAGAACTGTTTGGCCATAATGACCATCGTTATGTTTGGAGGAAAAAGGGGGATGCTTGCAAGCCGACGAACACCATCCCAACCGTGAAGCACAGGGGTGGCAGCATCATGTTGTGGGTGTGCTTTGCTGCAGGAGGGCACTTCACAAAACAGATGGCTTCATGAGGAAGGAAAAGTATGTGGCTATATTGAAGCAACATCTCAAGACATCAGTCAGGAAGTTAAAGCTTTTTTGCAAATTGGTCTTCCAAATGGACAATGACCCCAAGCATACTTCCAAAGTTGTGGCAAAATGGCTTAAGGACAACAAAGTCAAGGTATTGGAGTGGCCATCACAAAGCCTGACCTCAATCCCATAGAAATTTTGTGGGTAGAAAAAGCATGTGCGAGCAAGGAGGCCTACAAACCTGACTGTTACATCAGCTGAGTCAGGAGGAATGGGTCAAAATTCACTCAACTTATTGTGGGAAGGTTGTGGAAGGCTACCTGAAGCATTTGACCCATGTTAAACTATTTAAAAGCAATGCTACCAAATACTAATTGAGTGTATGTAAACTTCTGACCCACTGTGAATGTGATGAAGGAAATAAAAGCTGAAAAAAATTATTCTCAACTATTATTCTGACATTTCACATTCTTAAAACCCTTTCATGCGTGAGTTCCAAATATCTCTAACGGTCGCCCCAGCGTGAGTTTTTTTATGCACGTGATGTTAGAATGTTCTCTCCATTCCAGAATGTGATTGATACGTAACAGTACATTTTATCCGCGCTGCCCTCAAACCAAAGCACGCAGCCTGTTTATATTTATAGGCTGTTTCAACTTCAATTTCAAATTATTTTCTAACAAGTTTTTATTTTCTAAAAACAGTTTGAATTTAGGTGTGTTCCGCCTCCTCATTCATTCACATAAAAATAGTAATTTTTACTTTTGCGGACAATTACATTTTTGGGACATTTCTGACACGGACAAAATTCCCCCAAGCACTTCCCAATTGTTTGTGCAGTTCACGTCTGCAGACATTTGCTCATCTCCCGTCAGAACATGATCTGCACACGTGTTCACATTTTCTATCTGTTGCCCTCATTGCAGTCATTGTTTTCGTTAATAATAATAACTTTGGAAATGTGTGCGTTTCTATCAAAGTAAGTGCATTATTACGTTGTAATAGTTTCTGTATGTCGTTTCTATTGTAGCGTACTGTATGTATGGAGCGTAATATATTTGTGTATATTCTTTATAACCGCGGACACGTGAGGTAACGTTACTCATTTTATAACCTTTATGGTGTTATAGTCAATCGTGCTTATGTAGCTACATTATTCTATTAGCTCTGTAAAACAATGCTAATTGCGTCAGAGAAGTACTATCTTGTGTTGTATTTTGAAGCTACCCTGACCTTATGACTCCCGAGTGGCGCAGCGGTCAAAGGCACAGCACATCAGTGCTACAGGCGTCACTACAGACTCCCTGGTTCAAATCCAGGCTGCGTTTCTATCAAAGTAAGTGCCTTATTACGTTATAATAGTTTCTGCTGTAGCTCACTGTATGTATGGATCATAATATATTCCTTATAACCGCGGACACGTGAGGTAACGTTACACATTTTATAACCTTTATGGTGTTATAGTCAATCGTGCTTATGTAGCTACATTATTCTATTAGCTCTGTAAAACAGTGCTAGTTGCGTCAGAGAACTATTAGCTTGTGTTGTATTTTGAAGCTACCCTGACCTTATGACTCCCGAGTGGCGCAGCGGTCTATGGCACTGCATCTCAGTGCTAGAGGCGTCATTACAGACACCCTGGTTCAAATCCAGGCTGTATCACAACTGGCTGTGATTGGGAGTCCCATAGGACAGCGCACGATTGGCCCAGCGTTGTCCGAGTTTGGCCGGTGTAGGCCATCATTGTAAATAATAATTTGTTTTTAAATTACTTGCCTAGTTAAATAAAATAAAAAATATGACCATGGTTTGTTTATTTGGTCTATTCAGCATAGCTCTGTTCTGCCCTGCCTTGCCCCCCTGTGGAGCTCAAAAGTTAGTTTCTTAATGCAATAAACTATTTTTTATAGCAGTGTTTATTATGTTACTTCTTTGTAGTATTGTTTTATTGCTATATCCTTATATTGTATTCTAATTAATAATTCCTCTTTCTTCTGTACTTTCAGAAACCACAAACATTATTTGCCAATATCATAACTGGAGCTGGACATCTTTGGAGCAGAAGAATGAGGACAGCTTTTGTATGCTAACGTACACTCCTTAACAGTCTTACTGGATGAAAAGACTACTTTACTACTAATTACTTTACCTAAGAGGAAGTGGGGAGGATGAAGAAAGTTAGAGGATGATGAGGCAGTGGGTAGGTGGGTGAGATATTGTCACTATAATTGCATAATGGATTTGTATGTGAACTGTACATCCAATTACAAAAATAGCTTGTTCAGTAATCATCTCACCTGTTAGTTGGCGGTGAACTATGCTGCCATTGAGGGCAGCAGTGTCGATCAGATGGAAAAATATCTTCTTGTACCACTTGGTTGTTTTCCGAGTGCATTCCATAAAGCTGTTTATCATGTCTGCCTTATCCACTGCCCCCATTTTGAGGTTATAGTCGAGCACACAATCTGGTTTGATCTTTCTCTCTCCAGTCAGGTGATCCACCTTCCCTGTGGCCGACATGGTTGCTGCATGGACAGTGGAGAGGACATGGACGTCTCGTTTGTCATGCCACTTTACTGCCAGCTGTTGACCGTTCTCCTGGAACTCCACCTCCCCTCTCTGCATCTTCCTGCATCCGAATGCCGGCATCCCCTTCCTGTTCGACCTGACTGTGCCACAGGCCCCTGTGCTGTTGGAGAGCAGATGCTGGAAGAGTGTGGGACTGCTGTACCAATTGTCCACGTACAAAGTGTGTCCCTTGCCGAGATGAGGAGCCAGCATGGTCATCACTACGGACCCGGACACCCCAAGCCCCTCATAATGTTTGATGTCAGTGGTGGACCCTGTGTAAACTATAATATCCTGGACAAATCCTGTCTTCACGTCGCACATGACAAAGAACTTGACTCCAAACCTGTGCCTTTTGGAGGGAATATATTGACGGAACGCCAGCCTACCTTTCCATAACATCAGGGACTCATCAATGCATAGGTCCTTGTATGGCACAAAGACCCGACCAAATGCTGATGTCAGGCTGGTTAGAACATTTCTTATTTTGTATAACGGGTCACTTAAGATGGCAGTAGCATTGTTGATGAAATGCAGGCATCGCAGCAGAACTAGGAAGCGGTCTTGGGAAAAGAGGGTGGCAAAGAAGGGAGTTGCAAACATAGGATCTGTGCTCCAGTATTCTCTTAGGGAGTTCTTCTTTACTATCCCCATGAGGAGGACTGTCACCAGGAAGGTATACATTTCACTAATTGTGGTTGTCACCCATTTAGCGAGTTTCCCCCTCACTCCTGGCTCTCTCTTCTCCTGTAGCTCCAAGGCATAGCGATTGGTCTCCTCTACTATGTCTCCCACCAGCTCCTCTGTCAGAAACAACTTGAAGCACTCTGTCTCAGTTGGAAATGGCAAGGGGCGTTGCACTCCAGACTGGGACTCGTCAAAGCAAACAGCAGGGCCAGGAGGGGTGAAATTACTGGTGGCCTTCCAGCTACCACAGAACTCCTGTACTTCATCCACTGTCGGTCTGCCTCCATCACCACCAGCATCTTCAAAGGGAACTGGTACTTCGTCAGTGGACAAGGGAAATTCAGATTC
The DNA here is from genome assembly GCF_016432855.1 of Salvelinus namaycush. Classification (NCBI taxonomy): domain Eukaryota; kingdom Metazoa; phylum Chordata; class Actinopteri; order Salmoniformes; family Salmonidae; genus Salvelinus; species Salvelinus namaycush. The sequence continues at coordinate 4,316,550 of NC_052338.1, read as the reverse complement.
AGGGTTCTCAATGGCTACAAGGTTGGAGGGCAGCTCCTCACTGTCACTGTCAGAATCTGATTCCTGACTTTCATACTCAGACTCATTGTCAGAATTTAAAAAAATCTCCAGAATTTCCACATTTGTGAGTTGTCTCCTTTTGAAAGACATTGCTAATGCTACAGCTTAGCTCACTAGCTACATACATAAACAACAACACTGAATGGCTCAGAGGAATGGCTCAGAGTGAGAGGGTACGTGTTTGACTACCGGCACGCGCCACTTGTATCAATAAATCACTATCAGAAAATGTTTCGTGTGGCAATTATTTGTGTATTTACGGTTTTATTCACATGTTTTCAATTCTAGGTGACAAATCATGCATTCCGATTCTTGCACAGATTGTAATGGGCACATATTATGTGTGTAAAATATTTTTTTTGAAGGATGTACTGATTATGATGAGCTAAGCTAATTCCAGCTGTGTAGCCATGTTTGTTGACATACAATGCATTCTGGGTTTCACGTAATCGTCTGTTTGACCAAAGATGTTATAACAAAATGAGGTGAGTAAGAGTTCACAAATTCTTTGAGGACTTCCGGAAATGAATGGTGGGATGTGAACGACGGTAGATGACACACCCCTTCAACATGCATACTATAAACAGACCAAACTCATCTCGTCTTCTCTTATTATCTTCGGTTTCTGTGAGGAAAAATGCATGGCTGCGCGCTGAAACTAATCATCGGATTACTTTCGATTTCTATAAAGTGTTTTACCTAATTATTTCGATCAATGGTGAGCTCACCCGTGATGTGATTAATTATACATAGTAATTGCTATTAGCTAATTCATATTGTAGTTTATGTCAGCCTAGAGTTAGAAAATATGACTGCTTGTGTTGGGTCAATCTTTCCTCAGTTAGCGCTAGGACTATTGTAGCCTACATTTTCCCGGTTAGGATGATTGTGTTATGCTATATATACTTCTGTGAATATCTGAACATTGAATCCAAAAAATAAACTGCTCACATTCTGGACATAACTTTGTAAGGACTGTGTTTGTGTAAATAGTTTCTGAAAAAAGTGTGGCCAACTCAAACGCTGATTGTTGCGTCATTCGAAACTGGCCGTTCTAAACGAGCGTTCTAAATGAGTGTTCTAATCACACGGGTGTGATCGTACGCGTCAGGGACCACTGTAGAACGATCACACCCGTGTGATGGTACGTGTGAAAGGGTTAAGATAAAGTGGTTATCCTAACTGACCTAAAACAGGGACTTTTTACTATGATTAAATGTCAGGAATTGTGAAAAACTGAGTTTAAATGTATTTGGCTAAGGTGTATGTAAACTTCGACTTCAACTGTATGTACACTATCTTTGATTGGACTGATCATGTCAACATCATACTTTCAAAATCTTAGCTAGCAGTCATCATGAATCAGGTCGAAAATTTACTGGCAAATCCTTTTTAATCCTTGTCATATGAAGAGGAATTATAGATAAACGATATCGGTGCTCATCGACCATTGGACATAAACATTACACAACAAGTTGGAAATCGCTAATTCAACAATAAGTGGTTTCAAAGCAATCACTAGCCTGCTATTCAGTGGAGTGGGTGTGTGGTCCAAGTCTTGGTTTATGGGTCTCTTTTCCAAGCTTAAAAGGATAAATATTCAACATTGGCCATGCTGTCAATGAAGCATGATTTGTCCCACGCTCAAAACTACTAACTCGGAACTGTGAAAACTTGACTTCAAGACAACAGGGAATTCCGAAAAAAATTTGCTCCGACTGGGAAATACGTTTTGAACGGTCATCCAACTCGGAATTGCCTCTTTCTAGAGCTACGACCTGAAGATCAATGACATCATCATGAGTCGACCTTGTTTATTTCCGAGTTCCCAGTTGTCTTGAAAGCACCATATATCCAGAGAATGCCAGACTTTGATGACAAAATTTGCCCACGAAGGACCGCCGTGCCACCTTCCTGTTCAAGTGAGCACAGCACAACAAGGTGAGTCCAAAAATGTATTGTATGCTGCTGTATAAATTATGTAATATGCCAGGGAGATAGTATTACTTTGTTAAAATAATTTATAAAGGTTGAAGATAAATAATTAAATCATTCTACCTGGAAACTTAACCATTAGGGATTAGCGGTTATGTACCATAGACAAGGAGTAATTAAAGCTGATAAACATATGTCCAAATAGGTTGGACTGGGGAAGAGAGGAATGTATGTGTGTGCCGAAAGAAAACAAAGAGAATCCTTAACCTATGTTTGAACCGACCCGGCTATAACTCTGGGGAGATAAGATAGGACAGGGAGTACCCCTCCAGGTTTCCCTTATCTTGGGGGGAATGGAACTGTCGGGGGAATGGAACTGTCAGTTGGGTAGTGATCAACTGTTGTGAGAATTGTAGAGAAGTAGATAGGATAGCTCTCCTAATGTTAGTGTGTATGTATGTGTGTAGGTTAAGAGAATGTTATAAAAGGAACATCTTTGTATATGCACGGTAGAGCTCTCGCGAATAAAATTGGATTTGACTAATTGTGAGTTGGGAATTCTGTCGGTTTCATTTAAACCAGAACTTTACTCACTCTGGGTTGCAGACCTATAAGGATAATTGAAATTTATGAACATTGATTACAAAATTCTGGATCACTTTCTTAGCTACAGTATACATAAGTGTCTGTTGTGTAGTAAGCTGTTAGTAGCCCATGTGCCTCACCCTAATAATTTGGTCTATTTACCCCTCTTAATTTCACCTACTGTTCTGACTTGGTGGTGCACATGTAGCCTATAACCTGTTTTAAAGAAATCTAATCATTGAATATTGTAAGTTTTCATTGTATGCCCCCTTTATTTATCCAACGGTTTTGACTTGTACAGGGAGAACACTAAGAACGACCCATGTTCTGAATTCTGTCTCTGTACATTTCAAAAGTGCTGAACAAATAGTTATATTGACTACGTCCGTCCTCGCTCGCTCATTGTCTTAATCGAAATTACGGATGGCCTCTTATCCGCTTGTCGTCCCCCTTATGCCATAGTTCTCAATTGTCATTAGAAACTACATTTGTTTAAGCAAGTCAGCAATATCAGCTATGTTTCTGTAAAAGGCAGTAAATGAGGCTGAATTAACAGTTTCACTGCCAGACAAGGCTCCACTGTTAGCCAGGGGTAGCAGTGGTAAGATGTTGGGACAGCTTTATGTAGGCCCTTACAGTTTGTGGGCACCGTTTGTCACCGTTATAGTGCAATGAGTGTATTGTGTAGTGGCTTTGCTGGCATGCATCCCACTTTTTTTGGGGTGGCCCACCAAGATTTACATGCTAAAATGGCCACTGCGCATGATAATGCACGGCCGATGTCGCAAGGATCTGTATACAATTCCTGGAAGCTGAAAATGTCCCAGTTCTTCAATTGCCTGCATACTCACCAGACATGTCAAAAGGCCTTGCATTGTCCAAGCAGAGGCTTTTACACTGGTTTGTGGACGTCCTCACTCAGGCCTACAAGGGAGTAGGGCTCCCTGTCCCAGAAGGTGTGATATGTCACTCAGCCAGAAGTGGTGCCTCATTCTGGGCTGCGCTGAGAGACTTCCCCCTGAATGAGATAGGCGAACCTTCTACAATCAGGGGTGGGCCACTCCAGTCCTCAGGGGCCTGATTGGTGTCACACTTTTTCGCCATCCCTAGCAAACACAGCTGATTAATCAAATTGCATTCTAAACTGAAGATCATGATAAGGTGATTATTGGAGTCAGGTGTGTTAGCTGGGTCTGGGGCAAAACTGTGACACCAATCAGGCCCACGAGGACTGGAATTGCCACATGGTCATCACCCTGCACGTTCTCAACATTTTACAAGGTCAACGTTGCATCCTGCCACACCGTGGACCAACATACGGTTTTATATGAACCGCGGGCACATCCTCCCAAGCTGTCACGTCACCGGTGTAACTTTGATATTAATTATTCGACCTGTGCAGAGCACAAGGGACATAATCCATACTTTCAACCGTACTGACCGCCTTCCAGGTATTTGTAGAATCAGTTACATACGTAACTTCCGGTCACACCAGATACTGACTGATTTTCTGATCCACGCCCCTACTTTTCAAAAATGTTTTATGGTATCTGTGACCAACAGATTTGTATATATATTTTTTACATTTAACCTTTATTTAACTAGGCAAGTCAGTTAAGAACAAATTCTTATTTACAATGACGGCCTACCCCAGCCGACGCTAGGCCAATTGTGCACCGCCCTATGGGACTCCCAATCACAGCCAGATGTGATACAGCCTGGACTCAAACCACAGACTGTAGTGACGCCTCTTGCACTGAGATGCAGTGCCTTAGACCGCCACTCGGGAGTCCTAAACGTATATCTGTATTCCCAGTCATGTGAAATCCATAGATTAGGGCCTAGTGAATTTATTTAAATTGACTGATTTCCTTATATGAACTGGAACTCAGTCAAATTGTTGCGTTTATATTTTTGTTCAATGTATTTAAAAAGTAATTTTGAATAAAGATATTGAAAAAAAATCTTTCATTTTCATCCATAGCCATGGGATGTATCCCCCCCCGCCAAATTAGTCCACTAAACCTTTACTCCTGTTAGAGTGGAGAAAAATATAAATTCCCTTAGAAGCAGAACATAAACCAAGAAGACGCACATAATACTGCAATGTCAACAACTTTACAAATATTTTACAAGCTATAGCAATCCCTCATACCTGACAGTCTCATTTCTAGTTACATTTTTAATCTTTGTGCAATGCTTTCGAGCTTACTTCACAATGTAACTTAGAGTACTTTCACTATAGTCCCAGAGGCAATCCCCTTCTTCATACAACCACAAGAAAACACCCATAACAGTATAACAAACAGTTGAGTTAAAAATAAACCATTCCCTTTGACAAAAAACAGACATAGGCTTCTGATCAAACCTGAGATATCTAAATGCAACGAGAGGTACAGGTATGTCACATACATTATGTTCAAGACAGGTAAATAACACTCTTTACTCTTCTCCCTTTCCATCCATTCCTAAACCCTCTTTCCTTTCTAATAATTTCTTGTCTCCAGTATCTCTTCCCTTTTTTTCTTCCACTCCACCTTTTTAGCACCTTCACTGTAGGCAGTGTGTCATAACACTTCGGTTTGGAGACATATAAAATGGAACACTGAGACACATGGCTAACATTCTAAAAACGTAAGGCATGATTTCTACTGCAGCGGTCTGCCGGGTAACTTAGCAACAGCAACGACCACCATAAGGGCTTACTTTATAGGTTAAAAAGACAAAGACATTTGTTACCAGCTAAAACCAATGGTAAATATCACTCTAGTAAAGAGATGAACTGGGCAGTGGGTCTGAAAATGAACGTCACTCAGTCAGGCACTGTTGTGTGGTACTTTCTTAGGTATGTGTAGGTAAAACACAGACATGGATACACATGTAACAATATGTACATGTGGGTTTGAAGTGTAATGATGACGGTATGTTTTGAATCCTTCTCACAAACGTAAGAACATAAGTAGTAGTTCAATGTAGTGCAGATAGAGTTAAACGCATATTTCCACTGTGTGAATCACACTGCAGCGGTAAAACTGTGTGTGTTTCACTGTAAAGATTGTATGAAATATGACTGTTCTTGTAATGCCGTTTGGTGGAGTAGTCGGCGCTAAACGAGCCACTTCTCAATGCAGGTGTTGAACACCGTGTCGTTGGAGTGCCACTTGACGTGCTCTACTCCAGCCATTGAGCACAGGAACAGGTCCCCACGAGCGTTTAGGGTCTTCAGGCCAAACACATCTCTCAAATACAGCTAGGAAAGGGAGGAGACAAATGTACAGAACCATTATAAGAAGATAACATATAGCATCTTGATATATCTAGCATCAAGGTGGAATCTTGTGTCATAATTATGCAAAACCATGGTCTAAAATAATACTTACATCCTGGTCCTTTATCTCAACGACAGTCTCGTTGTCATTGTAAAATCCAAACTGACTAAAGAGTGAAAAAGAAAAAAAAGATGTGGATGATATTGAATGAAGAGAGATCTCTCTTAGAACACAATGCCTCATACATTAAAGTGGAGAGAATATTTTTCTTAGAGCCAATTTAAGATAAAAAATACCGTATCAAGCAGATAGAATGGAAACAATGCTTTACCAGAATATACAGAGTATACCAAACATTAGGAACACCTAACACACAAGGGGTCGAAAGCGTTCCACAGGGATGCTGGACCATGTTGACTCCAATGCTTCCCTACAGTTGTGTGAAGTTTGCTGGATGTCCTTTGGCTGGTGAACCATTCTTGATACACACTGGAAACCGTTGAGCGTGAAAAAGCCAGCAGCACCTACTACCATACCCCGTTCAAAGACACTTAAATCTTTTGTCTTGCCCATTCACCCTCTGAATGGCACACATACACAATCCATGTCTCAAAGCTTAAAAACCCTTCTTTAACCCGTCTCTTCATCTACACTGATTGACGTGGACTTAACAAGTGACATCGATAAGGGATCATAGCTTTCACCTGGATTCACCTGGTTAGCCCATGTCATGGAAAGAGCAGGTGTTTTTAACGTTTTGTATACTCTAGGAAAGAGGAAGGATGAACTAGTCACCTGGATTGCCAGGGTGTGATGACTCCATCGTCTGGCCCCCCAATTAAGACCAGCTTCTTGATACGCAGGAAGTTCTTCTTCCACACTGAATGAGAAAGGATATGATATTCTACCTATATAATATAATTGTAATTGCTGACATGATAACAAAATGCACATAACAATACTGTACAATGACCAAAAGGTTCCTATAAAATGCAGAGTAATACAACCAATGACAACGTCGACTCAGCAGCAATAGAGTAGACAGACATCCACTATTTAAGAGAAGTGTTAGAATATAAAGCCCACAGCAAAGGGGACCGACCAGATTCACATTAGCAGCGTTGCTGACCTGTTGAATTGGGATTTGGCCTCTCACTGTTCAATAAAGCCAGATAATCACTGCCGTTCACATACATGTCCGTGTGATGGGGGTCTGCAAGAGAGAACAAACAGTTTAGTCAAACAAATTTTCACTAGGACCAAAGATCCTCAATATATCTACAGTGACTCCTTCGGAACCCTACGAGGCAAGGTTGAGTGAAGGTACATTTTGTCCGAAAACACACTTGCCTTTCCAGTAGTTGCAGATGGATATCCTCTGGCCCACTCCAGTGTAGCAGAAATGAAACAGGTTGGACTTCATGAACTGGGGGAAGAGGTACTTTAGGTAGTCTGTGTCTGAACAGAAACACAAGTTAGTTTAATTCAGGCCTCAGCACATACTAGCACAGAACTTCAATGTATCATGTTTCAAACAATCACATTGGCTGTTGAGCACAAAGACCAAGTTGATGGTTTATAACGAACTCACACCTCCATACTGTCCAGCCTGAGGCGAGGACAAAGAGATGAAGGAGTGGACATTGTGATTAGGGAGAGTGGACAGGATCCCTCTGCAAATCAGGCCACCTGTAACAGAACAAGGGTGAATAGTGGTGTGGAGGCTGTGCTTTGGCAAAGTGGGTGGGGTTATATCCTGCCCATTTGGCCCTGTCCGGGGGTATTGTCGGATGGGGCCACAGTGTCTCCCGACCCCTCCTGTCTCAGCCTCCAGTATTTTTGCTGCAGTAGGTTGTGTGTCAGGGGGCTAGGGTCAGTCTGTTATATCTGGAGTATTTCTCCTGTCTTATCCGGTGTCCTGTGTGAATTTAAGTATGCTCTCTCTAATTCTCTCTCAGAGGACCTGAGCCCTAGGACCATGACTCCTTGCTGTCCCCAGTCCACCTGACTGTGCTGCTGCTCCAGTTTCAACTGTTCTGCCTGCGGATATGGAACCCTGACCTGTTCACTGGACGTGCTACCTGTCCCAGACCTGCTGTTTTCAACTCTCTAGAGACAGCAGGAGCGGTAGAGATACTCTGAATGATCGGCTATGAAAAGCCAACTGACATTTACTCCTGAGGTGCTGACCTGTTGCACCCTCGACAACCACTGATTATTATTATTTGACCCTGCTGGTCATTTATGAACATTTGAACATCTTGGCCATGTTCTGTTATAATCTCCACCCGGCACAGCCAAAAGAGGACTGGCCACCCCTCATAGAAACCTAGAGAGGAACCAGGCTATCTAGGTTCTGGTCTTTCTAGGGAGTTTTTTCTAGCCACCATGCTTCTACACCTGCATTGCTTGCTGTTTGGGGTTTTAGGCTGGGTTTCTGTACAGCACTTTGAGATATCAGCTGATGTAAGGGCTATATAAATACATTTGATTGAATATAAAGCTGTATTAAAAAAGATTCAGCAAAAAACACAGAGTCGCGCACACATACCTTGAGAGTAGCAGATGAAGTGGACCCCATCTGCAGCGTTTTGCATGATGGGATAGATGGCTTCCTTGAAGCCCTCCACTTGTTTCCATAGTGGCTGTAAGCTGGAGCTGCGGTCAAACAGGTCGATGACTGACACATTGGTTCCTGGGTGAGACTGTCAGAAGAAGAGGATGGGACAGATTAGAGCACTATAAGCATAGAATTAGAATATACGAATCCTCATTTTAATAGGATCAATGACCACAACAAAGAGGTTTATTTGGAAGGCTATAAAGCTAGGATTGTCAGAGAAGATGCCAAATTAGTCAATACATGATGTAAAATGTCTCAACTGATATCAGCATTTCTTATGCAAAAACTTAACTCAGCCAGTAGTTTTGAAAGTGGTGCTCACAAGCCAAAAGTGTTCAGTTTTTGGTGCACTCGGTTCCAGGTAGAACCCTTTTTGGTTCTAGGTAGAACCCTGTGTGGAAAGGGTTCTATATGGAATCCAAAATGGGTTCCTTAAAACGGTTCTCGTATGATATGTAATGTGCTGCAAGTAAAAAATAAATAAATCAAACCATAGGTAGGTAGACTTAAAGCTGAAATGTGTAATTTTTTGGGCGCCCTGACCAAATTCAGTTATAGATATGTAATTCTCATTGAAAGCAAGTCTAAGTGGTAGATATGTTCTATGTGCGCTGTTTCTATGCTTCCCGTTCTTAAGTTTAATTAAAGTATTTTACTTTCAGGTTTTGTACACCAGCTTTAAACAGCTGAAAATAAAAAATAACTTTAGTTATGGAAAAGACTACCATCTAAATTGCTGTGAACAATGATTCTCTACACATGTTTGTTTTGTCACAAACTGAAATTAGGCAAACTATTAGAATTTTAGCAACCAGGAAATGGCCCGCGGCTGAATCTAGTTGATGAGGTGCCATAAGGTGTAAAAAAAATTACCAAACTTATTTGTAACTAGTAGTTAATAAGTTTCCTGAACAGATACTATTTTATTCTTACTAGAGTAGTTTCTTAAGATGGCTACTTACTTGAGTACAGATTTTCAGTACCCACCTCTGCCTAGTGCTGGGGATAGTTAGGGACTGTCAATAAATTACACCACCTTTTTTTTAAAGGGATATTTTCATGTTGCCCATCTTTTAGTTGTCTCATTAACTGCTTTGAATATTTGCATATGAATTTCTACAATTTAAAAAGTTGGTTTGAGGTTTAAGTCATTAACATTTTTAGCTTTTAAAAATATTGTCCCAGGTACACTGTGTAATTTACTGACAGTCCCTAACTAATCCCATAGGGATATCGAATCTCAAACCAAATTGAACATGGACATTATGATCGGGTAGCTTTCAGCTGCACTCCTACTTGATGATTACTTGGGTGCTGCCAGCAGGATTCAAATAAACCCAACCCATGGAAAAATGCTACATTCCATTTTTTACTATAATCTTGCAAATCTCTGTTTTGGACGAGACTGACTTTATGACAAATGATCCTATCTACACTTTGTAATACATTTTGACACTAGAATAAATGTTTGATTCATATCCATGCCACATAGGCCATTTTTAAAACGAGAAGTTGCTTTATAGGGGCAATCGCTCTTTAAACCCCCCCCCCCACCCAAAAGCTATTTTTTCATTTTTTTTTAGGCTGTAACAAAATGTGGAATAAGTCAAGGGGTATGAATACTTTCTGAAGGCACTGTATGTGATGTGGTGTGCCTTCTGCATGATGAGGTTGATTCAGGTGTCAAGTATGGGGAGATGTCCTTTGCTGGGTTGAGTGACACTGTGCCACTAGGTTCTATTTTGTGGTCTGAGAAATGAGTTGGTTCCCCTAAGTGATCTGTTGAAGTCAGAGTTTGTCAGAGTCTTTTGTTACTTTAGCGGACACGTTCTTTGCCACAGTAGAGGTGGTTGTGGTTCCTCAGCAGGGTGGTACAGAACAAGAAGGGAACACACTGTTAAAGCTCCCAATTCACGGCTTTATGGACAACATTTCCATCAGAAATGGATCTTTGTCAGGCCAAACGCGCATGTGTTCACATCCCAAAATATACACATTACACCTCACATGACCATTGCGGACATGACGCAGCATGGGTGCAAAACATGGCCGAATAATTAGGGCCGATTTCAAGTTTTCATAACAATCGCAAATCTTTTTATTTTTTAAAAACATTTATTTAACTAGGCAAGTCAGTTAAGAACACATTCTTATTTTCAATGACGGCCTAGGATCGGTGGGTTAACTGACTTGTTCAGGGGCAGAACGACAGATTTTTACCTTGTCAGCTCGGGGATTCAATCTTGCAACCTTACGGTTAACTAGTCCAGCGCTCTAATCACCTGCTTTTCATTGCACTCCACGAGGAGCCTGCCTGTTACGCGAATGCAGTAAGAAGCCAAGGTAAGTTGCTAGCTAGCATTAAACTTATCTTATAAAAAACAATCAATCATAATCACTAGTTAACTACACATGGTTGATGATATTACTAGTTTATCTAGCGTGTCCTGCGTTGCATATAATCGATGCGGTGCGCATTCGCGAAACAGGACTGTCGTTGCGCCAACGTGTACCTAACCATAAACATCAATGCCTTTCTTAAAATCAATACACAAGTATATATTTTTAAACCTGCATATTTAGTTAATATTGCCTGCTAACATGAATTTCTTTTAACTAGGAAAATTGTGTCACTTCTCTTGCAACAGAGTCAGGGTATATGCAGCAGTTTGGGCTGCCTGGCTCGTTGCGAACTGTGTGAAGACTATTTCTTCCGAACAAAGACAGCCAACTTCGCCAAACGGGGGATGATTTAACAAAAGCGCATTTGCGAAAAAAAGCACAATCGTTGCACGACTGTACCTAACCATAAACATCAATGCCTTTCTTAAAATCAATACACAGAAGTATACACTTTTAAACCTGCATATTTAGCTAAAAGAAATCCAGGTTAGTAGGCAATATTAACCAGGTGAAATTGTGTCACTTCTCTTGCGTTCAGTGCACGCAGAGTCAGGGTATATGCAACAGTTTGGGCCGCCTGGCTCGTTGCGAACTAATTTGCCAGAATTGTACATAATTATGACATAACATTGAAGGTTGTGAAATGTAACAGGAATAATTAGACTTAGGGATGCCACCCGTTAGATAAAATACGGAACGGTTCCGTATTTCACTGAAAGAATAAATGTTTTGTTTTCGAGATTATAGTTTCCGGATTCAACCATATTAATGACCTAAGGCTCGTATTTCTGTGTGTTATTATGTTATAATTAAGTCTATGATTTAATAGAGCAGTCCGACTGAGCGGTGGTAGGCAGCAGTAGGCTCGTAAGCATTCATTCAAACAGCACTTTCGTGCGTTTTGCCAGCAGCTCTTTGCAATGCTTCAAGCATTGCACTGTTTATGACTTCAAGCCTATCAACTCCCGAGATTAGGCTGGTGTAACCGATGTGAAATGGCTAGCTAGTTAGCGGGGTGCACGCAAATAGCGTTTCAAACGTCACTCGCTCTGAGACTTGGAGTAGTTGTTCCCCTTGCTCTGCATGGGTAACGCTGCTTCGAGGGTGGCTGTTGTCGATGTGTTCCTGGTTCGAGCCCAGGTAGGAGCGAGGAGAGGGACGGAAGCTATACTGTTACACTGGCAATACTAAAGTGCCTATAAGAACATCCAATAGTCAAAGGTATATGAAATACAAATCGTATAAAGAGAAATAGTCCTATAATTCCTATAATAACTACAACCTAAAACTTCTTAACTGGGAATATTGAAGACTCATGTTAAAAGGAACCACCAGCTTTCATATGTTCTCATGTTCTGAGCAAGGAACTTAAACGTTAGCTTTCTTACATGGCACATATTGCACTTTTACTTTCTTCTCCAACACTGTGTTTTTGCATTATTTAAACCAAATTGAACATGTTTCATTATTTATTTGAGGCTAAATTGATTTTATTGATGTATTATATTAAGTTAAAATAAGTGTTCATTCAGTATTGTTGTAATTGTCATTATTTCAAATATATATATAAAAATCGTCTGATTAACCGGTATCGGCTTTTTTTGGTCCTCCAATAATCGGTATCGGCGTTGAAAAATCATAATCGGTCGATCTCTAGTATAAAGTCAGAAAATCTGCTCTCTCAGCCACTGCCTGTCACCAAGGGAGTACCCCAAGGCTCAATCCTAGGCACCATGCTCTTCTCAATTTACATCAACATAGCTCAGGCAGTAGGAAGCTCTCATCCATTTATATGCAGATGATACAGTCTGATACTCAGCTGGCCCCTCCCCAGATTTTATGTTAAATGCTCTACAACAAAGTTTCTTTGTGTCCAACAAGCTTTCTCTACCCGTAACTTTGTTCTGAACACCTCCAAAACAAAGGTCATGTGGTTTGGTAAGAAGAATGTCCCTCTTCCCCACAGGTGTGATTACTACCTCTGAGAGTTTAGAGCTTGAGGTAGTCACCTCATACAAGTACTTGGGAGTATGGCTAGACGGTACACTGTCCTTCTCTCAGCACATATCAAGGCTGCAGGCTAAAATTAAAAATAGACTTGGTTCCCTCTATCGTAATCGCTCCTCTTTCACCCCAGCTGCCAAACTAACCCTGATTCAGATGACCATCCTACCCATGCTAAATTACGAAGACGTAATTTATAGATCGGCAGGTAAGGGTGCTCTCGAGCGGCTAGATGTTCTTTACCATTCGGCCATCAGATTTGCCACCAATGCTCCTTATAGGACATCACTGCACTCTATACTCCTCTGTAAACTGGTCATCTCTGTATAACCGTCACAAGACCCACTGGTTGATGCTTATTTATAAAACCCTCTTAGGCCTCACTTCCCCCTATCTGAGATATCTACTGCTGCCCTCATCCTCCACATACAACACCCGTTCTGCCAGTCACAATCTATTAAAGGTCCCCAAAGCACACACACATGCCAGGGTCGCTTGTCTTTTCAGTTCGCTGCAGCTAGCGACTGGAACGAGCTGCAACAAACACTCAAACTGGACAGTTATCTCAATCTCGTCATTCAAAGCCTCAATCATGGACACTCTTACTGACAGTTGTGGCTGCTTTGCGTGATGTATTGTTGTCTCTACCTCCTTGCCCTTTGTGCAGTTGCTTGTGCCCAATAATGTTTGTACCATGTTTTGTGCTGCTACCATGTTGTCTTGTCATGCATGTTGTCGTCTTAGGTCTCTCTTTATGTAGTGTTGTCTCTCTTGCCGTGATGTGCGTTTTGTCCTAATATATATATATTTTTAATCTTTGATCCCAGCCCCAGCAGGAGGCATTTTGCAATTTGATAGGCCGTCATTGTAAATAAGGATTTGTTCTTAACTGACTTGCCTAGCTAAATAAAGGTTAAATAAATAATAATGATTACCTGCTGCATTGAAACAGCACTAGACTAAATTTAAATTTCGTCATCCTTGTGGTATTGAGAGAAACGTGGTAATGCTTTCACTGCTTGCATATAAAAGGAAGATATATCCTACAGGATAGTACTTGCTTTATCCAGCTAATCTGGTCCTTTCTGTCATCCTGTGAACCCCGTTTATTGTTGCTCACGGCTATGTTCCTTATGGCTGTTTTCTTGTGCATACACCCAGGCAAAGGGTAACAAAGACAACATTATGTCAAGAATCTGGCAACAATCAACAGCCTATTTCAGCAGTATTCATGAAGAGCTCAGCTGATATGTCTGGTGGCGACAAACGTTGATTTCATTATAACACCGCCTTCATAGAATACCAATGTGACACTTATGTAACAGTCCTATCGAGATTGGAAACATTGTAGCGACCAAAATTACTGTAAAGAACCCATGGTCTCGTGCTATTCAAGCAGACCACAGCCATGTTTGATGAGTACACATAAGCGCGGGCCCAGGTTACAGCAGCACAATGGAAACCCTAATACAAACAAGTTATAGTTTAAGACACTGATATGGGTTTTAGACATGTTACAGTCTATATAATCCAGCCTGCCATATCTGTTCCGTTGTTACATAGCCTAACAGGCGTTTATTATCACCCATATCCAATCTTTTTTTATTTATATTTGTAGCCTGTGTTGGTATATTTTCATGCACTCACCTGATTGATGAAGCGAAGCAACTCCACAAATACCCCGGAGCTGTCGAACAAACCATGGACTATGACCACTGGTTTGTACCCGATGACTGTAGCAACAAGGCAGGCACCAAACAGTGTCCACAACAGCCTTGTCACCCCTCTCTTCCTCCGACAAGAGACGGCAGAGGGCCCTTTCATAGTTATTTTAACAAAACATTAAATCGCGGTAAAAACCAACGAATACTAAAATATCGTACACTGTACACAATCTGCCCAACACTGTACTCGGGTTAAAATCTTCTTGCTTGGTTTAGGGGAATTCCTGTTTCTTTAGACAATTTTGCTAATAAATAGGTCCTACATAAAATTGCCATCTCATGTGCTACTCTTTACTCTCGTTCCCTTTCATAAATCGTGTTTTAAATTAAATTAACACCCTTGCGAAATCTCTGCATATACCCTCTGCATCATATAACAGGTGTTTAGACACAACCCAACTTAATATTTGCTTGGGGGTTTGTTTGTTCCGGTTCTTGATCAAAACCCGACACCGCGCATTAAGTCATTTCCGGTTTCGATAGCTTCTCAAAGGAGCCGCCTGCCCCAACCGTGGCCCCAACTATCCTAGACAGAAAAATACCACCTACACAGAAATATGCCGCATGCACCTTTCCCAAAAATAACACAATTAGGACGGCAACATATAGTACATTTATTGTAAACAAGTTTGTAGCTCACAGACAGTACATACTCAAATGATAATTCAAGTCAAGATCTGCTGAATTGTTCCCGAGTGTAGCCAAGGCCTGGTCATCATACCAAAATACAACTATTGAATGTGTCGCTCAGTTACTATTTTGCTCACGCACAAAATTACATCTTCACACAGTATTTCCATTTAAAATGGGCATTACTGAAGTGGGGTAATAATTATCATATAATTATCATATACAGTACCAGTTTGGACACACCTACTTATTCAAGGATTTTTCTTTATTTGTACTATTTCCTGGTCGAATTGCTGCAAAGAAACCACCAGTGGTGGAAAAATAACCCAATTTTCATACTTGAGTAAAAGTAAAGATACCTTAAAAGAAAATTACTCAAGTAAAAGTCACCCAGTAAAATACTACTTGAGTAAAAGTCTAAAAGTATTTGGTTTTAAACGTACTTAAGATTCAAAAGTAAAAGTATAAATCATTTAAAATGTCTTATATTAAGCAAACCAGACAACACAATTTTCTTGTTTTTTTAATTTACGGATAGTCAGGGTCACAGTTCAACACTCAGACATAATTTACAAACGAAGCATTTGTGTTTAGTGAGTCTGCAGATCAGAGGCAGTAGGGATGACCAGGGATGTTCTCTTGATAAGTGTGTGAATTAGACAATTTTCCTGTCCTGCTAAGCATTCCAAATGTAAACGAGTACTTTTGGGTGTCAGGGAAAATGTAAGGAGTAAAAAATACATGATTTTCTTTAGGAATGTAGTGGAGTAAAAGTAGTCAAAAATATAAATAGTAAAGTAGAGATACCCCAAAAAACGACTTAAGTAGTATTAAAAGTATTTTTTACTTAAGTACTTTACACCACTGGAAACCACTACAAAAGGACACCAATCAGAAGAGACTTGCTTGGGCCAAGAAACACGAGCAATAGACAGTAGACCGGTGGAAACCTGTCCTTTGGTCTGATGAGTCCAAATTTGATATTATTGGCTCCAACTGCCGTGTCTTTATGAGACGCAGAGCAGGTGAACGGATGATCTCCGCATGTGTGGTTCTCACCGTGAAGCATGGAGGAGGTGTGATGTTGTGGGGGTGCTTTGCTGCTGACACTGTTGGGGATTTATTTAGAATTCAAGGCACACTTAACCAGCATGGCTACCACAGCATTCTGCAGCAATATGCCATCCCATCTGGTTTGCGCTTAGTGGGACTATCATTTTTTTTTTTTAAACAGGACAATGACCGAACACACCTCCAGGCTGTCTAAGGGCTATTTGACAAAGAAGGAGAGTGAGGGAGTGTTGCATCAGATGACCTGGCCTCCACAATCACCTGACCTCAACTCAATTGAGATGATTTGGGATGAGTTGAACCGCAAAGTGAAGGAAAAGCACCCAACAAGTGCTCAGCATATGTGGGAACTCCTTCAAGACTGTTGGAAAAGCATTCCTCATAAAGCTGGTTGAGAGAATGCCAAGCGTGTGTAAAGCTGTCATTAAGGCAAAGGGAGGCTACTTTGAAGAATCTAAAATATATTTTGATTTGTTGAACACTGTTTTGGTTACATGATTCCATACGTGTTATTTCATAGTTGATGTCTTCACTATTATTCTACAACGTAGAAATTGTAAAAATAAAGAAAAAACCCTTGAACGAGTCCAAACTTTTGACTGGTACTGGTATGTATATTATATTTAACCCACATGCGACTCGTAGTACGACTAAGCAAAATAGCCCACTAAATGAACTGACTCCAGAAGATAAATAGCAATATGCAAGAACACTATAGTTGAGTTACAGTAATCGGCAATCAAGAAATGTCGGAGAAAGGAATTCTAAATACAAGTGTATTTAATTACTTTGCAAAATGAATGAATTCACATACAAGGCATAAAGCTTAAGTTACAAGGCAATACTGACATTAACAAAGAATATATACTGAACAAAAATATAAATGGATCATGCAACAATGATTTTACTGAGTTACAGTTCACATAAGGAAATCAGTCAATTGGATTAATTCATTAGGCCCTAATGACTGGGAAGGGATGCAGCCATGGGTGGGCCTGGGAGGGCATAGCCAGGCCCATCCACTGGGGAACCAAGATCTGCCAATCAGGAGTTTTTCCCCACAAAAGGGCTTTATTAGACAGAAATACTTGAGTTTCATCAGCAGTCCGGGTGGCTGGTCTTAGATGATCCTGCAAGTGAAGAAGCCAGATGTGGAGGTCCTGGGCTGGCGAGGTTACGCGTGGTTTGCGGTTGTGAGGCCAGTTGGACTTACTGCCAAATTCTTTAAAACAACATTTGAGGCAGTTTATGGTAGAGAAATTAACATAAAATTCTCTGGCAACAGCTCTTGTGGACAGTCCTGCAGTCAGCATACCAATTGCACGCTCCCTCAAAACTTGAGACATCTGTGGCATTGTGTTGTGTGACAAAACTGCACACATTAGTGGCCTTTTATTGTTCCCAGCACAAGGTGTACCTGTGTAATGATCATGCTTTTTAATCAGCTTCTTGATATGCCACACCTGTCAGGTGGATGGATTATCCTGGCAAAGGAGAAATGTTCACAAATAGCGATGTAATTAAATCTGTGCACAAAATTTGAGCGAAATAAGCTTTTTGTGCATATGGAAAATTTCTGGGATCTGTCATTTCAGCTCATGGGATCAACACTTTACATATTGAGTTTATATTTTTGCTCAGTATAGATAGCATCAGCTATCCTCAGCAAAGAAGTTTGATATAATAATACTATAATAATATAGTATCCATGTTTGGTATTAATCACACATTAAACAGTCAATCCTCTGAATACTCAAACAGAGATGAACATTTTCTCCCCTCAGAGGGGGTATGGCTGACTAGTCCTTGGTTATTGTCCTTTCCTTGTGTTCCTGGACAATTTGCCATGCAGGTCGAGGTGACAGAGAGCACATAAATTAGGGCCGAACCTAAATGAGTTTACTAACAAAACTGGACAAGCTGGGGCATGAATAGAGCTCTGCTGAACAAAATAGCAGAACTACATTAATTTCAAAGTAAATAAAAGGAACTGCATTACAAAAGAACAGGAAGAAACACAGAACTGATGTGCATCCAGGGGGAGCTCAACAGTACTCAGAGTTCCAGCTTTATGCAGATATAGGCATGGTTTGTTAACATGGTCTTTTTTCAGGAATCTGCCCACAAAATGAGAAAGTAATAGACAGATTGGACGGTTGACAGACATTCCCATTGGACTGCCAAAGCATTGCAGCAAACAAGATGCCAAATTGCATACAAAACACAGATGGTATTAGATAACATACAGTGAAATCTATTTCGTCGCCGGTCAATAAAGCATTACAAACCTCTAGCCAGACAAACCTAGCTTATTAAGTAGTCTGCTATGGCCTTAAAAAGTAGGAACACAAAACAGTTCTAGCAATAGTATTCAATTGCCCTTAAGTACAAACAGTAACATAAACCTAGCAGCAAATCAAGCTAATGCTAGCACATACATCAAAGGCCAAATATTCCTTTTTAATCAAAGCATTAGCACCTCAGATGGTTTTCATTTAAGTCCTGGATTATATTCATTAGGGCACACAACTTAAAAAGTATTGAAGAAACATGAGCGTTTCTTATTGGACAAGAGCTGGTTTTGTCAGTTTTCTTATATTTGTTGCCTGATGAATACACACTCCTGTTGTGTCAGATAGCACAGCACTATACAGTAGGCTGCAGTAGCTCCTGTAGCTGGCAGAGGGTGCTGTGCAGTGTGGCAGCCAGTGTCTCAGCCTGGGTTTCCTCACAGCAGTTGAAGGCTGTTACGGAGAAGTGGACATGGTCCGACTGGGGGTTGTAGCACACAGCGTATCCGTCGGGAACGAGAGGTCCGAAACACATTACACTGTCCGTGTTTGCAGGCACCTAGTGTAAGTGGGTTAATATAGTTGAGAAGTTGGGGAGAAGAGAAGGAAGACAGGGTATAAAGTTACTTTGACATACGTGGCAAAAATAATTGCATTTTTTACAGATCAAACGATTTACTTTAAATTGGTTTGCACAATAGTTCCCTAAATGTGTGTCTTGCAAACATTTCTGAACATGGTACCCACAAGACGATAGGTGTTGTTAACCAATAAAAAAAAATGTAATTGCCAAACATCAGGTAAAAGCCGTTATATAAATATATATATATAAATAAAAGACACATACTTGCAGATCTGCAACTTGTTTAGCAACTTTATAACTTAGCCCTATTCCAGTACTGTGGACACTATTCTGGTAAAAGGGCTCAATCACAAAGCTTTACACGGTAGTGAGCTTTACACCACTCCAGCCGACGCTTGGCATTGCGCATGGTGATCTCGTGCTTGTGTGTAGCTGCTCGGAAATGAAACCCATTTCATGAAGCTCTGTAGTGAGTGTTGCAACTGAGGACCAACTAATTGTACGCGCTGTGCGCTTTAGCACTCGGCAGTCCCGTTCTGTAAGCTTGTGTGGCCTACCACTTCGCGGCTGAGCCGTTGTTGCTCCTAGACGTTTCCAGCTCAAAATAACAGCACTTTCAGTTGACCAGGCCAGCTCTAGCGGGGCAGAAATATGACAAACTGACTTGTTGGAAAGGTGGCATCCTATGATGGTGCCACGTTGAACGTCACTGAGCTCTTCAACAGTAAGGCTATTCTACTGCCAACGTTTGTCTATGGAGATTGCATGGCGTTGTGCTCAATTTTACACACCTGTCAACAACGGGTGTGGCTGAAATAGCCGAATCCACTAATTTGAATGGGCGTTCACATACTTGTGTATAGTACCAGTCAAGGGGTTCTTTATTTTTGCTATTTTCTACAGAATAAGAATTAGAATAATAGTGAAGACATCACAACTATGAAATAATACATATGGAATCATGTAGACACCAAAAATCATAGCATTCAACAAATCAAAATATGTTCTATATTTGAGATTCTTCAAAGTAGCCACCCTTTGCCTTGATGACAGCTTTTCACACTCTTGGCATTCTAGGTGTCCAAACTTTGGACTGGTATTGTTTATATTTATATTTATATATATATTTATTTTTTTCAAGCAAACATTGTGCTGGCCATTTGTTTGAGGCCAGGACTGCTTGGCCCTCTTCCAGGGGACCCTTATTCATGCGGCTCTCTGCACTGGCCGTGACCTAGTTCACCAGCAAACAAAGATATTTATCAACATCTTCAATGTCTGGGTTCGGGAGCTGAGGGGGAGGGCATGTGCTGGGAGCGAAACTCCAGATGGGATGGAACGGCCACGCTTGAGTCCAATTCAAACATTGCTGACGTAGGAGATGATTATGTGTTAAAATAAACATCTCACTTTTAAAAGTTCATATTCTGTTAACTCAAACCCAAATAATGCTGTTGACTCATCCTATACTCAAACTTGTATCTCAAACAGACGCTTGCTCTTTCTTCATAGATGATGTCATGCTCCTGAGGAGAATGAGCTGGCCAATCAGCAGTCTACTTGCGTTAATATTTTTAATTTAGAGACATACGCCCACACCATTCTGGGGGAACGGGCATGGGTCTCCGGGAGGGAGGGGTTGGCTCCTTCGCTATGGAGGCCGGTAGCCTAGTGGTTAGAGCGTTGGGCCAGTAACCAAAAAGTTTCTGGATCGAATCCCCGAGCTGACAAGGTAAAAATCTGTCGTTCTGCCCCTGAGCAAGGCAGTTAATCCACTGTTCCCCCCCGGCGCTGAAGACGTGGATGTCGATTAAGGCAGCACGCCACACCTCTCTGATTCAGAGGAGTTGGGTTAAATGCGGAAGACACATTTCAGTTGTACAACTAACTAGGTATCCCCCTTTCCCAATGATTGTTTATGTCAGTATGAAAGAAGTCCTATTTGAGAATTTATGTTACACCTCCACCTTTCCTCCCCCCACCTGAAGAATGAAATTGTTATGTCATATCATTAATATGTGAAAACCAATAAAAATATTTAACTTAAAAAACAATTCTCACTCAGCTGATACCCAATACAGAATGAATATGCATAGCCCATTGATGAATAGGCGAGCCCATTCATTCGAATTAATTTATTACATGAATGACTTGAATACTATGACAAATCCCTGATGTAAACAGGATTATCTGGCTAGATCGATGGCACTGTGTTGACTTTGATAAGCTACAAGTGCGCACAAAAATACCATACTAAACTACATGTAAATAGAGAGGGACACAGACCCAATATAATCTTGCATTACTCGACACTCACCTTTAGATTACATAATTATATCCTGTCATTGGAATGAATGTTGCAATCTTGTCAACTTCCACTGGAGTTGTACTTTACCTGTCCTGTTCTCAGTTTCCAGTGGGTGGCCAGCCCATAAGCAGTGTCCATGAACAGTCTGGGCACGCTCAGTCCCTCCTCGATGGCCTGAAGCTTCAAGCCCAGCAGGTGGCGGTCGATGGATTGTCCTTTGAGCGCCTAATTTAGAAAAGGTCAGATGTAATTAGATGACAGAAAAGTGAAACAAACTACTGAGACGATGGCAGCAGAAGCATTGGGTGTAGTCACCTGATCAGTTAGAGTGACGTATGTCTCTATGGCCTCTCTGAGTAATTCCAGCTTTGCCTCTCTCTGCAACACACAAATAGAGCGTCAAGACGCATCAACAATGTCAATTAATAGAAATCCCCTGTAAAGCTGCCATGTATTGTTGGCTTTGTTAATAACTGCTGTGATTCCCCTGTAATCAACATTGTTCAAAATATTCTTCAAATTAGCCAAAAAGACAAATAACTCAAATGCTGTCAATGAGATCTCTGGAATATTTTTAGCCTTACAAGATTATAGATAAGCATGTCTTAGTTACCTTGCTTTGAAGTAGCCTAACTTAGTCATTTGATCCCTAATTCATTGAATGAGGGAATTCTTTTATAAAGAAAGTATTTGGTTGTAATTATGTTGCAATATATATAGGCTACTAAGTTTATATAGGCTACTAAGTGTGGCCAACCATCCTCCAGGAAAGCCTTAAAAGGGTTAAAGGTTGTATTTTGAGACAGGCTTGAATATGCAAAGAAGCCAACAGGCAGAGGGTAGCCTACACTTTGGTAATAATAATTCATTTTATTTAGTAAAGTGCTTCTCACCGAGATAGAGGGGTCATCAAAGGTAAGCACAAACTTGAGCATTTGATTGGTGGGAGAGCGGATGTAGTCTGTGCGCCCCCCTCGAAACATCCTCTGGGAGGCAATGTCACAGGAGGCACAAACCTCATTGTGAACTCTGATGGAGAGAAGGAGAAAAGGGAGAGCAGGGGTGTGTTCAGTTTGCTTTAACGTTTGCTGTGGTGCGTGACGTTTTGAACTGAACGACACGTTTCCCCAAAATGGTGCACCGTTCATCAATAACCTTTAAAGTATGCTTGCTCCCGTTTGGTGGGTGCGGTCTTATCAACATGGGTGTGACCATTGAAATAGCAAAACTCGTGCAGCACACCATATGTATGCTAACTGCCCTCTGGGCCACCATAATCACAATGTTTTTTTCAACTGGTCATTCAGTACAGTACTATTTCAGTTGAATATCCTCATTGCAAACAGTTCTGTTGTACTGAACGCAACCCAAGTATTGAATTTGGACACAGTGATTGTTGTTAATCACAACTCATTTACAAAATTGAAAATGCAGATATTCCACAGTCAGAACTTTGGCTGCCAAGAACATTTATCGTCTCATTTATTAACCACGAGAATTTAATGCCTCGTGTGAAAATGTACTAGCATGTCTATGAAAATCAGTACCACAGTTTGAAAACATGAACTGCACACATCATTTCCTTATTATTGCATACGGTATCCTAGTTTGAGGCCGAATGCCCTTTGTAAGTGATTCCTATGAGCTCACTTGTAGTAGGCCAGCTGCAGTGCCACCTGGATGAAGGAGTTGGGACTCAGGTTGTGCTGTTTGGGCAACTCCTTCCCAAACCTCTGGAAGTTGAAGCAGCGGATATCCAGGTCATTGATCAATCTGGGGGGGGGGAGACAAATTCATACTCCATTAATAAAGCATCAGAGTAGGAGTGCTGATCTAGGATCAGTTTTTGCCGTGTAGATTACAATGAATGGAACTGATCAGCTCTCTTGCTCAGACAATTTATGAATACGGGCCCAGGTTAGTTGTTGAATTCAAATTATAAAGATTACTCTTCACTCCATTGGGATAGAAATGTATCGACAGTTGTCAGTTTAGCCACAGGATGGCAGCACATGTGCTGAACCCAGGAAAACACAGCCAGCTCAGATCACAAACAATTACTTAAAATAGAATGAGTAGGTCAGGAGGCACTAAAGCCTTCTTACGCTGCTGACCGTGTTTTGTCATGGTTACAGCAACACTTAGGGCAGCTAATCGTGTTTACACTCCATTTGCTTTGGTCCATGTCACTTTCATTTCAGCTGAGTCGTGTTGAAGTTCATAGCAAAGCAAACATTGACTACACAGGGGCCGCTTCTTATCATTGTAGTACTGTATCACCAACTACACTTATGCACTCAGTGTTAGTACTGTAGTCGGAGGTGTTGAACCAGTCAGTATGCGCACCATATTAAAATCCTTAAGTCTATTGAAGCACCTGTGCGTCAATCTAATGAACATAAAAAAATCTGCGGTGGAAAGTGACAGAGCTACAGAGCCGTTAGTCAGACCAGAAGACATCCCAAAAATCGGTCTTTACGAAAACAGTTTGGCCTACTAACTAATATGTCAAATAAAAGCAATGCTTTTTACCCATTTTTCTCCCCAATTTCATGATAGCCAATTGTTAGTTAGTCTTATTCCATCGCTGCAACTCCCGTACGGACTTGGGAGAAGCGAAGGTCGAGAGCAATGCATCTTCCAAAACACGACCCTGCCAAGCCGCACTGCTTCTTGACACACTGCTCGCTTAACCCGGAAGCCAACTGCACCAATGTGTCGGAGGAAACAGCATACAACTGGTGACCGAAGTCAGTATGCATGCGCCCGGCCTGCCACAAAGAGTCTCTAGAGTCCAAAGGGACAAGAACAAACCCTCCCATAACCCTGACGACGCTGGGCCAATTGTGCGCCACCTCATGCGTCTCCTGGTGGTGGCCGGCTGCGACACAGCCTGGAATCGAACCTGGGTTTGTAGTGACACCGTAGACCGCTGCGCCACTTGGGGGCCTCGTGTGTTCTCTTTGACTCCTTCCGCATATTTGCAATCAAATGCCAGAATTTTCTCCATCTACTTAACTCTGCTTCCACCGGACAGGCTACTGATTTCAAAACTCGGTCCTCCAGAAAGTGTAGAGCATTAGCAAAACTTTTGCAGTTCTTCATGATATCTTTCAAAAAACCAGCATTAGAAAGGATTACCTACACATACTGAGCAGCTCATGTTATAGACAAAAGCGTGCTACATGGCAGACCAATCCGAATTCATATCACTGCATGTCCAGCCCATCCGTTATCTCAGCCAATCATTGCTAGCGGGAAGGTTCCTGACTTTTTCCGTGGCTACACCAACTAGGCTTGTAATTTCCCAATTGTATTTGTATTTACAGATGGCAAACAAGTTTGTTATTAAAAAGGCACATGAAAGTTCACACGTTCCAGAAGGCATTTCTGCCAAAAAATGCATTTAGATTAAAAAATAATAATTTACGTTCAAATGCCTCTCCTGTGTAGTGACGCACGACATATGCCTAGTTTCCTGAAACGAGTCACATATTTAGATCAAATAAAGACTATGATATATAATAACACAGGAGTAATGAAACAATGCATGATAATAAATGCTAAGGGCATGCAAACTCACATATCAAGGTTTTGCTTGGCATGCTCGATATCTCTCTTAATCTCACGGTCAATGTTGAAGTAAAGCTTCTTGGGCATCTGAAGTGGGATCAAAGGGGTTTTCTTTGGGTCCGGTTTCTTACTGCAGAGAGAGGAACGATGGGAAATGTTAATTGGCATTGTGTGTTTTTTAATCAACTGACTCATTGTTTTTCTTCCGATAAAACTCAACTACAAGTATTTTGAAATGATGAGAAACTGAGATGAATACCGTATACACACAGTATGTAATTGAGCAGAGAAACTGAGATGAATACCGTATACACACAGTATGTAATTGAGCAGAGAAACTGAGATGAATACCGTATACACACAGTATGTAATTGAGCAGAGAAACTGAGAGGAACACCGTATACACACAGTATGTAATTGAGCAGAGAAACTGAGAGGAATACCGTATACACACAGTATGTAATTGAGCAGAGAAACTGAGAGGAATACCGTATACACACAGTATGTAATTGAGCAGAGAAACTGAGATGAATACCGTATACACACAGTATGTAATTGAGCAGAGAAACTGAGATGAATACCGTATACACACAGTATGTAATTGAGCAGAGAAACTGAGATGAATACCGTATACACACAGTATGTAATTGAGCAGAGAAACTGAGATGAATACCGTATACACACAGTATGTAATTGAGCAGAGAAACTGAGATGAATACCGTATACACACAGTATGTAATTGAGCAGAGAAACTGAGATGAATACCGTATACACACAGTATGTAATTGAGCAGAGAAACTGAGATGAATACCGTATACACACAGTATGTAATTGAGCAGAGAAACTGAGATGAATACCGTATACACAGAGTATGTAATTGAGCAGAGAAACTGAGATGAATACCGTATACACAGAGTATGTAATTGAGCAGAGAAACTGAGATGAATACCGTATACACACAGTATGTAATTGAGCAGAGAAACTGAGATGAATACCGTATACACACAGTATGTAATTGAGCAGAGAAACTGAGATGAATACCGTATACACACAGTATGTAATTGAGCAGAGAAACTGAGATGAATACCGTATACACACAGTATGTAATTGAGCAGAGAAACTGAGATGAATACCGTATACACACAGTATGTAATTGAGCAGAGAAACTGAGATGAATACCGTATACACACAGTATGTAATTGAGCAGAGAAACTGAGATGAATACCGTATACACACAGTATGTAATTGAGCAGAGAAACTGAGATGAATACCGTATACACACAGTATGTAATTGAGCAGAGAAACTGAGATGAATACCGTATACACAGAGTATGTAATTGAGCAGAGAAACTGAGATGAATACCGTATACACAGAGTATGCAATTGAGCAGAGAAACTGAGATGAATACCGTATACACACAGTATGTAATTGAGCAGAGAAACTGAGATGAATACCGTATACACACAGTATGTAATTGAGTAAGTAATGCAGCAAAAGTAGACAAGACCCTCCCCTGTCTCATCTCACCAGTATTGTAGAATGTGATCCAGAAGAGTAGCTATTGGTGGACCTTCAGCCGTGGCCTGCTCATACAGAAGCCCCCATGAGCCATCCTCACCCACCACAAACTACCAGAGGAGGAGGAATAGTGGAAGAGAAAGGTAACTAATTAGTTTAACCAACAATTGTTGCTCAGTCCATGATCATTTATGTTAATTGTTTATTTTATTTCAGTGTTATACAGCATTTGGTGCCCAGCCCATATGGACTTACAATACACAAGTATGTGATCTATGATTGGTTGGGTCATTTGGATAATTCTACTGCTCCACTCACCTGCAGTGTTTTGTCAAACCAACGATTGCCGCTGTTCGAGTGTGTCCCGCCCCCATGCAGGATTTGAGCTGCCATGCGACTGGAGTACCTGTCAGTCAAAGTAACACAGAACTTCATGACTAATTAAATCTAATAATCCAAAAAACACATCTGTAATCAATGAAGTCCCTGGTGTGTCAAACATAACTGAGCAAAATGTATTCATACTGTACAGCAACTTGCATTCAAGTTGAAAAATAGTAACATACAGGATGAGAAAAGAATATTGTGGCTCATACTTTTCATCTGAGACCCTCATGACTGGAGAGTCCAGACACAAGGTGAAAAGACCCTTCTCAATCGCTCGCACTGACTCCTTGTTCAATTTATCTGGGTAAGTAAAAGAGAGAGAGCATGAAAAAAAAGGTGAAGAGACAAAGCAAATAAACGGCACAGATCCACACAGACCTACTGCAGCTCTGATCAGTTACGCCCACCGGTCTGTGTAGATTAATAAGGACTGAGTAGTGCGCAATACAATCCTACTCCGAAGCGTTCTGCATCCAGCAAAATATCTTGCATAGTTTGCTTTGTTTCAGTATGTTGCATTGAAAGTGACTAATATTGCATTGATTCGCTCACAATTGCCACAGTAAAGGGAAACATTGATAGTGTTAACAGGGAAAACTCTAGAAAGTTGAGTGAAGTTCAATCTCGTGCGCCTCTATGTGGGCCGATATTTCATCTGTGCGGCAGTCTCTGGGTTACTGCACGCCTGTGCGGACATTACTAGCAACATGTATTTGAAAACAGTGTGGTCCTCTGCGTCACACAGCCTGGACGTCCCATACTATGGGTATGTTTATGGGTATGTATAGTATAATGCTGTGTCTATCATGTCTACCTTTGAGCAGGCGGCTGTAGGCCTGGCCCCAGGTCTGGCGATGCTCGCTGGTCAGGATGCCCATTGGCTCCTTGTCCGTCTTCCAGGACTCAGCCCTGATTCGCAGAAGCTGGGCGTGGATCTGGCTCTCGGTCATCCGAGAGCCATCACTGTTGTATACGTCCATCTGAAAGAACTAGGTGGGACAGAAAAGAGAATTGAAAATGTAAGTGTGATGTGGAAAAGCTAATCCATGCTTTTGTCACTTCAAGGTTAGATTACTGCAATGCCCTACTTTCAAGCTACCCGGATATGGCACTAGGCCTAAATAAACTTCAGTTAGTGCAGAATACAGCTGCTTGAATCTTGACTAGAACCAAATAATTCCATCACATTATTCCTCTGGCTCGTGCGGTGGGGAGATCTTCATGGACTATATTCTGCCTTTGTTTTCAGGGTAGTAAGTGAGTGGTCTGTTGATATTCCTTAAATGGTGTGGGGGCTGTGCTTTGGCAAAGTGGGTGGGGTGATATGTTGCCAGGTTTGCCCCATCCAGGGGTAACCTCGGACAGGGCCTCCCGACATCCCCAGCTTTGCTTCAAAGTAGCCGAGACAAAATCTGACCATAGAAACGTGGAGTCAATTATTTTATAGACTTCCACATGCCATTTAAACCAGTTGCCCATTTCTGTCATGTTCTATTGATTTTCAAATCAACTTTCTTTCATTGTCCAGTGGCCAAAGGCACAATAGTCATATTAGCAAACCATGCTAGTTGTTGCATCTTTAGATCTCCCTTTCTAAATGTCTAATGGATATTTTCATCTATGTGACATGAAATCTGCTTGCATACGCAGTGCGCTTTTGACAGTGTTTTCCAGCTAATTGCATTATGAAACAAACATTTGAGCATAGCTACGCTTACGTGAATAATAGGTGATCAACATTCAAATGTCCAACGCCACATCTTCCCAACGAAAACCCTATCTTAGGCATCCTCTCACTAACTCCCCTCCCGGAGGACCTGAGCCCTACGACCGTACCTCAGGACTACCTAGCTTAATGATTCATAGGTGTCCCTGTCCCAATTATTATATATTTTTAGTTTGGACTTAGGCGGCCCGAAAAAACCCGTAAGGCTTTTTCTATGCAGAAAAAGCTCTGCCCTCTATTGCCACCATGAATATTATTTGACCTTGCTGGTCATCTATGAACGTTTCAATGTCTTGAATTACTTTTAAACGTTAACGTACTCTTAAATCTACACCCAGCACAGCCAGAAGAGGACAGGCCACCCACCGCTCTGAGCCCGGTTCCTCTTTAGGTTTCTTCCTAGGTTCCTGACTTCTAGGGAGTTTTTCCTAGCCATTTTGCTTGTGAGTCTGCATTGCTTGCTCTAAGGGGTTTGAGGCTGGGTATCTGTAAAGCACTTTGACAACTGCTGTTGTAAAAAGGGCTTTATAAAATACATTTGATTGGGTATCATTAATGTTGGGTATCATTGCCATGTTTATTAGTCTGTAATATGGGATTAATTGGAGTTGACCCCTTAGCTCTGTGTAGCCGCTCTCATCTTGAAAAAATAATAATACGTTAAATCCTCTTCTGACCACAGCCATATAGTCAGTGATGCTTACTGTGGGTCAAGCTCACCTGGTAGTTCCTCACCACTGTGATGTGGCGGGCACGGCTGTGATGGGTGATGGTGTCGTGTTTGCGGCCTGGGATCCGACAGGATGAGAAGAGGAGGGGAAAGAGCTCCATACAGAGTGGCTGGCCCCGCATGTACTCCACTGGCAGACGGCCACTGAGATACACACAGAGAGAGAGAGCGAGAGAAAGCATGCAGATACAGTTACTGACAGTATGCCGTAATAAATTTAGACTGGGTATATAAACCAAAGCATACAGGCCAACACAGAGGTAAAAGGTTAAAGCCCTAAAATAGCTGTGAGAGAGTGTCTGCAACCTAGGATACAAATATTAAAATGGTTCACCATTTGGTGAAACATGACTTGGAAAAACTGGTCAGTACTATGTAGCTAATATTAATGCTTCAGGTCTAAGACGGCGTGTATGTACAGTACAATCTTGAAATGGCACTTACTTGTCTACTACATTTTTGA